>NC_143575.1:61267123-62009924 GCF_048544385.1 Mastigoproctus giganteus
TGCGATCTGCACCCCAGGTTAGGGCGGATAAAGTTCTCAGTATATTTAACTTTTTTAAACAGGAAGTACGTACATTTTTAATATGGTCTAAGAAATTTAATTTGTTGTCAAGGATTAATCCTAGAAATCTGATGTTAGTAGTGACTGGGATGGAGACATTGGAAATTTGAAGTTCAGGATCCAGATGGAGCTTGCGTTGTCGACAAAAATGGATAGCAACTGTTTTCTGTTGTGAGAGTCGATAGCCGTTAAGGTTGGCCCATTGTTGTATTTTATTCAGTGATATCTGAAGCTGCCTTTCAATTGATCTCATGCTTTGGGAATGACAGGAAATGGAAAGGTCATCCGCGTAAAGATATGATTCAACTGTGTTTGGAAGCTGTTTAGTGATGGAATCGATTCTAAGAGCAAAGAGAGTGGCACTCAGTACAGATCCCTGAGGGACACCTTCTTCCTGAATGAAAGTTGTAGAGAGCTCATTTTGGTATTTTACTTGAAACGATCTAGTGTATAAAAAGTTCTGAACAAATATGGGAAGATTGCCCCGTAGACCGAGAGAATAAAGATCACTAAGTATGCCATGTCGCCAGGTGGTGTCAAAAGCCTTCTGTATATCTATAGAAACCATTACCAGATGCTCATGTTTAACGAAAGCATTGCGAATGGCAAATTCAGCCTTGATCATGAGATCTAAACATGATCTGTTTTGTCGAAAGCCATGCTGACTATTGCTCATGAGATGTTGTGACTCTATTATCCATACAAGTCTACTGTGGACAATTTTTTCAAGGATTTTGCTGAGGCAGCTGGACAGAGATATTGGTCTATAGTTATGGGGATTGGTTGGATCTTTTCCAGGCTTCAGGAAAGCCAAAACAATAGAGTGGTGCCAAGAAGCTGGATACACATTTTCTAAAAAAATACGGTTGTAAAAGACCAGGAGAAGGCGTAAAGCTTTGTCATCAAGATGTTGCAGCATGATATAATAGATGCCATCTGGTCCTGCGGCACCATTACGAGCTGTTTTAATGGCATGCAATAGTTCAGAATATTGTAGAGGTTTGTTATATGGTAGATTTTTTTTGTTTAGTTTAGTTTTATTGGCGCATCAGCGACTAAGGCTATAATGCGCCAAAACCTTGTCATGAAAGTGATAAAAAGCTTTCAGTGACCTAACGAATTAGGTCACTAAGTCAGGGTATAAAAGCCACGTATATATTTTAAAAGACGAATAGCAGTAAACAAGGTAAAAATAAAAAGATTTTTTAAATATGGTTAAAAAGGTTTACTGATTTCAAGAAACTAAAAATAGCAGACACGTGGTCATTGTCGGATAAAATCTGACTGAGTGTATAAGGCTCAGTCAGATGGTTAAAAGCGATAAAACGAGCATTACTAAAACTGGGACAGTCACATAAAATATGTTTAACGGATAAAATGGTGTCGCATTGCTCGCACATAGGAGGATCATCCGCCCTCAGCAGAAACGAATGTGTCAGATGACTGTGTCCTATGCGGAGTCGGGCAAGAGCAACTTCCTCGCTCCGATTCCTGCGCAGACTGGACTGCCATGTTTGTATTAGAGGCTTTATTTGGTATAATTTATTTGTTCTCTCTCTATGCCATAGTTCTTGCCATTGGGAATATATATTTTCTCGTATTATTTGCCTGTAGTCTGTATAGGGGACTGACAGGCAACGATTGTTAGTGGGAGCTGCTGATTTGGCTGCAGTGTCAGCCAAATCATTTCCCTTTATCCCAATATGGCTAGGAATCCAGCAGAAGCGAATATCAAATTTATATTTATGAAGAGAATATATCTTCTGCTGAACCCGAGAGAGAACTGGATGACAGCTGCGTCTCAAAGATAATAAAGCCTGTAATACACTCAAAGAATCAGAGTATATTATTGACCTTTGGCATTGAGAAATTCGAATGTGATCCAAGGCTAACTCTATAGCATGCAGCTCTGCAGTGTATATGCTGGATTCGGGAAGAATCTGCTGAGATATTATAGTGTCCGGGAACACAACAGCAGATCCAACGAACGATTCAGACTTCGAGCCGTCTGTGTAGACGGGCAGGAAGTCGGAGTTCTCAGCTCGATGTGCAGAAAAGAGCTGCTGGTAGACAGATGATGAGGTCTCAGACTTTACCCATTTCTTAAGGGAAAAGTCGCACGATGGAGTATGAGCATGCCAGGGTGGAAGAGTTTCTTTTGGTGTTTGTGCAACCTTGTCTACCATGATGTTAAACTCTCTGAGTAGCTCTTGGACACGAATGCCAAAAGGTCGGTTGGCAGTCTGACGGGTATTATATAAGTTTTCCCAACGTGGATGGCCCCGAGTGCCAAGCGATAGTGTCCAAGCGATTTTCCAAAGCGATATATAGTGCTCTTTCCCAGTGATTTTGTTATATTTTCTTTCCAGTGCTTTTCTCGTACTCATTTCTTTGTAAGTGGTTCTGTACTTAACAGATCCTAAGTAAGAACCCAGAAAGGAAAATTACCTTTCTTTTCCTAGTATATTTATTAATTTTCTGCACTAACAAACTAACCTCTCCAACCGCTTGGCCACTAGGTGGCACCGCTCCTGCCTCCACGTGGCGGGGCTGGAAGTCTGGGAGGAAAAGCGCTCACTCCCAGGGCTAAAAGGAGCAACAATGGACTGTGATACATGTCCACCACTAGAGCCGACAGGCTCTCAACATACTGAGACTAGAAGAATGGAAGACGATCCCAATCTGGCGAAAAGAATGAAAAAAGACTGTAACAAATTAGAACCACCAGCTTTTCTGATTGTACATTCTTTATCGACGCAGCCACTAAGCAGACTCTCTCCCTTTGTCATCCAGAGATGTCTGGAGAATGCAGCAGGTACGCCGAAAATGGTGAAAAGGCTCCAATCAGGAGATCTCTTAATTGAGACCACTCAAGCAAGGCATTCAGAATTTTTATTAAAAATGACATCTATAAGCGGAATCCCAATCAAAGTCTCACCACATAACACCTTGAACTCCTCAAAAGGAGTAATAAGTGAGTGGGATTTGTTGAACGTAACTGAAGAGGAGATAGTCGTGGAATTAGCAGAACAGAAAGTAACTCAAGCAAGAAGAATTATGATAAAGAAGGATGACAAACTTGTTCCCACACGTAACATTATACTGACCTTTAATACACCAAATTTGCCGACCTCAGTTAAAGCAGGCTACCTAAACTGCCGTATCCGCCCATACATTCCAAATCCTTTAAGATGTTTCAAGTGCCAAAAGTTTGGTCACTCCCAAACAACATGTAGAGGCGAAAATACTTGTCCTAACTGCGGGTCAAAAAACCATTCACAAACAGAGTGCACTGCAAAGGCTCCGGAATGTCCAAATTGCAAAAATGACCATCCAGCATACTCAAAATCATGCGAACTCTGGAAAATTGAAAAAAGAATACAAAAGTACAAGACTGAGAATAAGGTCACATATCAAGAAGCAAGAAAGCAAATAAAGTCAACTATCCCAAAAACCACGTACGCTGCCATTACACTAAAATGCCAAGCTGTTTCAACCCAAACTGATGTATCAATTCCGCCAAATACATCCATTGCAGAATGGGCACGATCTGTGCTATCAACACCTCAACCTACCACCAAACCCGTTGTAGTTGATGAAATAAGCAATACCCCTATCACAGTTCCGCCTAAAATAAAATCATGTGATAAAATGTCAAATAAATCACGAAGGCAACAAGCCACTGAATCACAAAAGGCAAACTCAAATAGAATGGACTCTGAAAATATAACTACACACGATGAAACAGTACTTGATCTTCATGCAGAAGATGATATGGAGACTGGATTTTCATCAGGTCAAACTGATGACGTAGAAGAGAGTACAGATCCCGGACGTCCCAATTTTCCTAAAAAAGATAAAATGAAATATGACCGTCAAAAGCAAACCACTCACAAGAAACAGACAGACTCGCCTTCCCTCCTCAAACCCCGATAATGCAGAACATTGTTCAATGGAATTGTAGAGGTTTACGCAGCAATACCGATGACATCTATGATTTAATCTCCCGATACAGTCCTATAGCCATTTGTATTCAAGAGACTAATCTAACTCCACAAGTAACTCCATCAATCAGAAATTTTATATTTTACAGAAAAGATAGAAACTCCTCATTATCTGCACGTGGAGGCGTCGCTATTCTAGTTGACTGTAAAATTCCTTCTAGAAACGTTCCGCTTCAAACCAACTTAGAAGCCATTGCTGTACGTGTATCAGTTGGGCAAATTCTAACTCTAGTATCTCTGTACCTTCCACCTAACAAGATGTGCACGTTTAAAGAACTAGAAGACCTTATAAGACAAATACCACCACCTTTTTGTATCCTTGGTGATTTCAATGCGCATCATCCATTGTGGGGATCAGACCACATGGACAATAGAGGACACTTGATCGAGATGATACTAGACCAATTGAATCTAACATTACTGAACACTGGTGAAAATACTTATACTCACCTTCCCACTGGATCTATGTCAGCAATTGATTTAACTCTCTGTTCCCCCATATTATATCCCAGTATAGAATGGACAGTATTAAACGACCCACATAATAGTGATCACTTTCCAATCATATGCAGAATCCAAACGCTTCAAACATCATACCCTGATAATCGCTCAAAATGGAAATTCTCCAGAGCAGATTGGGAAAAGTTTTCAACCCGTCTTTCTTTTGATAGTCAATTGATCAGACTACAACCCATTGATGATGTCACAGAACATATTACCAGGCAAATACTGACCATTGCCTCCGAAGCAATACCTCAAGCCTCCACATGTAAACACAACAACCTTAAACACTGGTGGAATGAAGCTTGTACCAATGCCAAAAAGGAAAAAAATAAAGCTTGGAATCTGTTCCGGAAGTTCCCAACTACCAACAACCTAATTCAATATAAAAGGCTAAAGTCAAAAGCTAGACAAATTAGAAGAAGAACTAAAAAGGAATCATGGATACAGTTTGCGTCCACTATTACAAAGGATACTAGCAGTCGTCTCATCTGGAAAAAGATTCGGCAATTAAATGGGAAATATCCACTTCTTCCTTCTCCCATCTTAATCAAAAATGGACAGGAAATTTCTTCTGAACAAGAAATAGCTAACACCCTTGCAGAGAATTTCTACCAAACATCTGCCACGTCAGCATATGACAACTCCTTCCTTAAAATCAAAGCTTCGGCTGAAAGGTACAAAATAAAATTCCATACTACCCAATATATTGCCTATAATCAACCGTTTAACCTATTTGAACTGCAAACAGCACTAAATAGATCACCCAACAGTGCAGCTGGACCTGATGGTATATATTATGTAATGCTGAAACATATAAACAGTACGGCATTGAATTTACTATTAATTTTCTATAATCGGATTTTTCTTGAAGGTACATATCCATCTTCCTGGCATCATTCCATCATTTTAGCCTTTCCTAAACCAGGAAAAGATCACACACTTCCAGAAAATTACCGACCTATTTCTCTAACCAGCTGCCTAAGTAAAATCCTAGAAAGAATGATACATAGACGGCTTACCTGGGTTCTTGAAACTAAAGCACTGATGAACAACAATCAGTTTGGTTTCCGACAGAACAGATGCACTTTGGATCTAATGGTGAAAGCCGAGACTAACATCCGCAATGCTTACGTCAAAAATGAACACCTTGTAATGGTAAGTCTCGATATAGAAAAGGCTTTCGACACTACCTGGAGGTATGGCATATTGAGAGAACTTCATTCCATAGGATTGCGAGGACACTTACCAGAATTCGTTCAAAATTTTCTTCAACACAGAACCTTTCAGGTCCGCTATCAATCTGTACTTTCCCGGTCCTACACTCAAGAAGAAGGTATCCCGCAAGGATCAGTACTGAGCTCCACCCTTTTTTCACTTAGACTGAACACCATAACACACAACATCCCAAATACTGTAGAACTATATATGTATGCTGATGATCTAACTATATCTTGCCGTTCCCAAAATATACAGACCATTGAAAGACAGCTCCAACTCTCTATAAATAATTTGGAGGCATGGGCAATGCAGAATGGATATCGTTTATCAGGTCAAAAAACAATTGCAGTTCACTTTTGCAAAAAACGTAAGCTACACCCAGAACCAGAACTCAGATTAAAAAACCATTTGATCCCTCTCACCAGTAATTTCCGTTTTTTAGGCCTAATATTGGACACCAAACTGAACTTTGTTTCACATATCACATACCTCCGAACTGTCTGTCTAAAGAAACTTAATATACTTAGGTCCATTTCTGCTATGACATGGGGAGCTGATAGATACACTCTATTACATTTGTATCGTGCTATTATCAGATCTCGTTTAGACTACGGTGCTATTGTATATGATTCAGCTAGGAAAAGCGCATTAATCAGACTTAATACCATCCAACACAGTGCCCTTCGAACTGCTCTCGGCGCATTTAGAACATCCCCTGTTCAGAGTCTGTATGTAGAGGCACACGAACCTCCACTTCACCTTCGAAGGAAAATGTTGCTTCTAAATTATGCAGCTAAAATTCAGAGCCTTCCAGACCATCCCATTCGACCATTGCTTTCTAACCCTGAGTGGACAACGTTCTATAACAGTAAACCGAATGAAAATAGACCAACTGGCATGAGACTAAAAGATTTGCTTCACACCTGGAATATTGATTTTGATAACATACTTAAAGAAAGCGATATTCCTGATCCACCCTGGTCTGTAAATCTCCCTCACTGTGATACGCACTTTCAGCAATGGGCAAAGAACTCCCTGGCAAATGAAAATATCAAACAACTACATAAAGAACATGCCCTCAACAATATACAAAGCTACCAAATATATACAGATGGCTCAAAAACAGATTCTACAGTTGGTGCCGCAGCTGTCTTTCCATCTTTTACAGTCTCCATATCACTACCAGTTGAATGTAGCAGTTATACTGCTGAGTTATATGCAATTAAACTAGCCTTACAGAATATTAACACTATCCACAATACTAGCAGTATAATATATACTGATTCATTGAGTGCAGTGTCTGCTTTGGCTAATCAGTTTTCAATATCACAACCAATTGAAAAACAAATCATTTGCTACTTAAACCACCTACGAAGTAGGAATCACAAAGTGAAATTCTGCTGGATTCCAGGGCATTCTGGTATCTTAGGCAATGAGAGAGCAGATCAGGCAGCCAAAAATCCAAACAGTACAACACCAGCAAATTATAAAGTTCCATATAGAGATTATTTGAGGCATATAAAAAAAGTCTATATGTTTCAGTGGTCAGAAATATGGAAGGCACAAAGTAATAACAAGTTGCTCCAAATCAAAAAAGAACCTGCGTTATGGATTTCCAGCTTTAGACAAAATAGACAGGAAGAAGTTGTTCTAGCAAGACTAAGGATTGGACATACTCATCTAACCCATGTGTTTCTACTCATGGGGGTTGACCCACCTCGATGCACGCATTGTTCACTACCGCTTACAGTCAAACATATACTTTTAGATTGTCCTCACTACTCTCCTTTCAGAAGAATTTTCCACTCTCAATCACAACTACAAGAACCGTTATCGCTTAACCATATGATTGGCAATAGTGCTAACCTAGCTACACTCTATACATTTCTGAAGGAAATACATATATATGAATGCCTATGATGCCAAAATAGAACATATACCTTAGAATAATAATGTAGGACCTGGCACATTTTGGCCTTAGCTGCCCTTGTGCCTTTAAACACCAATACCAATACCAACGTGGATCAAAAACGGATGTCCACGTAGGATGGTCTGGCAGGGATTTCAGCTTTAGAGCATAGTTTAAAGACAACTGCTTACGTCGAAGCGATAACGGTGGTTCGTTTGCTTCGACGTATAAACTCTGGACAGGAGATGTGCGATATGCTCCAGTAGCGACACGAAGAGCCTGGTGATGGACAGGATCCAGCCATCGAAGGGCACTGTCTCTGGCTGAAGAATATACCTGGGACCCATAATCAAGTTTGGATCGCACAAGTGCACGGTAAAGCCGAAGAAGCGTACAACGGTCTGCTCCCCAAGATGTAGAGGAGAGCGAGCGGAGAATATTAAGCCCGCGTGTGCACTTTGTGCGAAGTTGACGGATGTGGTGCAGAAAGGTCAGCTTTTGATCAAATACGAGTCCCAAGAATTTTGTGTCCGCTGCTACTGGAATAGCATTTTGTCCAAGCCTTAATTCAGGTTCAGGATGAAGATTACGCTTGCGACAAAAGTGTACGCAAACGGTCTTCTCCGGCGAGAACCTGAAGCCATTTGCAAGTGCCCAGGAGTTGAGGCGATCAATGGATTTTTGCAGTTGTCTTTCAATAACCCTCATGTTGCATGACTGACAAAATATGCTAAAGTCATCAACATAGAGGGCACTGTTTACGGTAGGAGGAAGTTGTCCTGTGATGGAATTTATTTTGATGGCGAAAAGCGTGACACTTAAAACTGATCCCTGTGGTACTCCCTCCTCTTGACTAAAGGAACGAGAGAGTGAGGATCCCACACGAACTTGGAAAGATCGGTTGGCCAAAAAGTTTTTAATAAAAATGGGGAGTCGTCCCCTGAGACCCAGGCTATGCAGATCTTTTAAGATGCCAAATCTCCAAGCTGTGTCATACGCTTTCTCCATGTCAAAAAACACTGACACCAAGTGTTCGCGTTTTAGGAAAGCATCCCGGATGGATGTTTCCAGTCTAATAAGATGGTCCAGAGTGGACCGGTTCCTTCGGAAGCCGCACTGGATATTGGAGAGAAGGTCATTTGATTCTAAATACCATATTAAACGAGAATTGACCATTCTCTCCAGGACTTTGCACAGACAGCTAGTCAGAGCAATAGGACGATAATTGGTGGTGATTTTTGGATCCTTTCCTGGCTTAGGAAAGGCAAGAACGATTGCCTTGCACCAGGAATCCGGAAACTGCCCTTCAATAAAGATTCTGTTATATAGAAGGAGCAGATAATCCATAGATTTTGATGAAAGATGTTTAATCATTTCATAATGGATGCCATCTGGTCCAACAGCACTTGCTTTGGAAAGAGTGAGAGCTCTTTTCAGTTCCTCTCTAGTGAATTCCCCGTTGTAGGGATAGAGGCCCTTGGACTTGAAGTCAAGTGTCTGTTTTTGGATTTTATATTTCAGGACCAGGAACTCTGGGGAATAGGAAGATGTTGCGGAGATGTTAGAGAATGTTTCCCCAAGAGCATTGGCTATTGCAGTTGGATCTGCAATAGTGCATCCATTATAATCTAGGATTGAAGAAGGGTGGGATGTATATTTTCCCTTCATTTTCCGGATTTTATCCCAGACTACCTTGGAGTTGGTAGACTGGTTAATAGATGATGTAAAACGGATCCACGATTCCTTTTGACTCTGACGGCGGGTATAGCGTGCTTTAGCTCGTGCGCGTTTAAAGGCCATAAGGTTTGTCGTGGTAGGATATCGGCGGAATATCCCCCACGCTTTGTTTTGGGCCCTTTTTGCTGTTGTGCATTGGGAATTCCACCAAGGTTTGGGAAATGGTGGAAACCGGGCAGATGTTTTTGGAACTGCATTCGCAGCTGCTTGGACGATAGCTTCTGTGATGTACGTTACTGCTTCATTGATAGGCTCTTGGCTGACGGTACTGAGATCAAAATTTGCCTGATTTTGGAAGGCAAACCAGTCAGCCTGATCAATCTTCCACCGTGGTAACCTGAAAGGAAGACATGGTCTCCCACTGTGTAACAAGGTTATCACAGGGAAGTGATCGCTTCCGTATGGATTCTCCTCCACTTCCCAAGTGAGTGAAGGGAGTAGAGAAGGGGAGCAGATAGAGAGATCAATGGCAGAAAAAGTACGGGTAGGCATGTGGAAGAAGGTGTTTTTTCCAGTATTCAGAAGGGAAAGGTCATTGTCATTGAGCATACGCTCTATGACTCGTCCCCTTCCGTTGATGTTAACACTACCCCACAGGGTGTTATGTCCATTAAAATCCCCAAGAAGTAAGAAAGGGGGAGGCAACTGCGTTACAAGATCATCAAGGTCTTCCTGGGAGATGTCAGTCCCAGGTGGCAAATAAATAGAGCAGACCGTTAATAGGAATCCCACTGCAAGGCGAATTGCAACAGCCTCTATGCTGGTTGTAATTAGCAAGGGCTGAACTGCGGTCTGATTATTCACAAGGATAGCCACTCCTCCATGGGCAGGACCATCCGCAATTCTATCCTTACGAAAGATTGTGATGTTATGCATGGTGGGATCATCATTTGCCTTTAAATAAGTCTCCTGCAAGCAAAAGCAAACTGGCTCGTGCTTTTGCAGGAGGGCCTTGATGTCATCTGTATTTCGCCGGAATCCACGACAATTCCATTGTAGGAATTTAGCCATTATTTTGGCTTGGTGGGTCCATCAGGCGGCTTCCGAGGTGCTGAGGGCTTACTTTTATCAGTCTTGGATTTGTCTTTTTTGGGGAAGAATGGACGCTGTCCCGTGTCCATTTCCTCCTCCGCAAAGAGTTCCAAGACTGATTCATCCTGTACCTCCTTGTTCTCTACATCCATTCTTTCTGTTGTTACTTGAGGCTCTTTACCACTTGGTTTTGGTAGTGGTGGAGCACTAGGAGGTACGGATATAGGAGTGGCAACTGACTGTGTTTTTTTGGTGGGCTTTTGAGAACTCAATAAATAGCGTGCAATCGGGGTGAATGACTCTCTTGGTGGTATAGTCATCTCAGTTTGTGTCCCGATAGTGCTCTTAGCAGAAACCTTCTGGGCATATGAAGGTTTCCCGCTATTTACTGGTTGGATACGTTTTCTGGCCTCTGGGTAGGAAATATTCAGCTCTGTTTTCAATTTTTGGATTTCTTTTTCGTCCTTCCACCGCTGGCATGCTCTTGAGTAGGCGGGGTGCTCACCTTGGCAGTTGACACAGGTGGGTTTTGGAGCTGTACATTCCTTGCTCTCGTGGTCTTTCACACCACATCGAGCACAGGCAGGGTTACCACGACAAGATGTTTGTGAGTGGCCATATTTTTGGCATCTAAAACACCGCAGTGGGTTTGGGATATAAATCCTCACTGGGCAGTTTAGATAGCCTGCTTTGATGGAACTTGGAGGCCGTGGGGTGTTAAACGTTAGGATGAGAACTCGGGTAGGGACGAGATTCCCATCCTTTCTCATTGATATTCTTTTGACAGCTGTCACTCCTTGTTCTTTTAATTCAGAGCAGATCTCTTCTTCAGAAACATGAAGAAGGTCCCACTCTGATATGACACCACGTGAAGAATTTAAAGTTTTGTGAGGGGTTACGACGATAGGTATTCCCCCTATGGATGTAGACTTTATGATTTTTTCCGCTTGCTTGGTGGTAGAAGCTTCGACCAAAAGGTCGCCAGAACGCAGTCTCTTTACAGTTTTAGGTGAACCTGCCAACCCTTCTAATCCTTTCTGGATAAAGAAGGGTGACATCTTCCCAATGGACTGCTCTCCGGTGGAATGGATTTGGATTTGGATTTGGATTTGGTTTTATTGGCGCATTAGCTACTAGGGCTATAATGCGCCAAGACCATGTCATTAATAAAAATTGAAACTTTCAGTGACCTAACTAGTTAGGTCACCATGTCAAAATAAATAATAACAAAAGTATAAAAGATAAATCAATGGAAAAGAACAATAAAATGTAAATTTTATATGGCAGTAAAAAAGTTTATTGATTTTAAAAAGCTAAAAACAGCAGACACATGGTCATTGTCAGATAAAATCTGACTGAGTGTATAAGGCTCAGCCAGATGACTAAAAACGGTAAAGTATAAATCACGTTCATGTCTAAAACGTGGACATACGGTTAAAATGTGATTAATAGATAAAATGGTGTCGCATTGCTCGCACATAGGACAGTCATCTGCCCTCAGCAGAAAAGAATGTGTAAGATGACTGTGTCCGATGCGGAGACGAGCTAGAACAACTTCCTCCTTACGGTTCCTGCGCAGACAAGACTGCCACGGTTCAATTACAGGCTTTATACAATATAATTTATTCGCAGTCTGTCTATTCCACGAGTCCTGCCATTGGGAATGTATGTTTTGATGTATTATTTGCCTGTAGTCTGTATAAGGGACTAACAGGCAACGGTTATTATTTGGAATTGCTGATTTGGCTGCGGCGTCGGCCAAATCATTTCCCCCAATCCCAATGTGGCTCGGAATCCAGCAGAAGCGGATGTCATATTCACGATCATGAAGAACGTGAATCTTCTGCTGAATGCTAGACAGAACTGGATGGGGATTATACCTCACAGATATTACAGCCTGTAACATGCTAAGAGAGTCGGAATATAAAATGAACCGTTGGTATTGGCATTTAGTAATATGATCCAAGGCTAACTCTACAGCGTGCAGCTCTGCAGTAAATATGCTGCATTCAGAGGGAATCTGCTCTGAGATAGTGCTGTCTGTGAAGACAGCAGCAGATCCCACATATGATTCTGACTTCGAACCGTCTGTGTAGACTGGCGCGAAGTCGGAATATTCAGTTCGGTGTGCTGCATGGAGCTGCAGGTAGACGCATGATGGAGTGTCCGACTTTCCCCAGTTTCTTAGCGACAAGTCGCATGCCGGGACACGAGCATGCCAGGGTGGAAAGGGTTGCTTGGATGTTTGGGCAACCTTGTCTACCTTGATATTGAGTTCGTTGAGTAGCTCTTGGACACGAATACCAAAAGGTCGGTTGGCAGTCTGACGGGTATTGTACAAGTTTTCCCAACGTGGCTCAAAAACGGATGCCCACGTAGGATGGTCTGGCAGGGATTTCAACTTTAAAGCATAGTTTAAAGACAACTGCTTACGTCGAAGGGATAACGATGGTTCGTTTGCTTCGACGTATAAGCTCTGGACAGGAGATGTTCGAAAAGCTCCAGTAGCGATACGGATAGCCTGATGGTGGACAGGGTCCAGCCATCGGAGGACACTATCTCTAGCTGAGGAGTATACCTGGGACCCGTAGTCTAATTTGGGTCGTACAAGTGCACGGTAAAGGCGTAGTAGGGTGCATCGATCTGCTCCCCAACGCGTTGAGGAGAGAGAGCGGAGAATATTGAGTCCCCTCGTGCATTTTGTACGAAGTTGACGAATATGTTCGAGAAAGGTCAACTTTTTATCAAACACAAGTCCCAAGAATTTTGTGTCTGACACTACTGGAATAACTTTTTGTCCGAGCCTTAATTCAGGTTCAGGATGAAGATTACGCTTGCGACAAAAGTGTACGCAAACGGTCTTCTCCGGCGAGAACCTGAAGCCATTAGCAAGTGCCCAGGAATTAACGCGATCAATGGCTTTCTGCAGTTGTCTTTCAATAACCCTCATGTTGCATGACTGACAAAAAATGCTAAAGTCATCAACATAGAGGGCACTGTTTACCGTTGGAGGAAGTTGTTCTGTGATGGAATTTATTTTGATGGCAAAAAGCGTGACACTTAATACTGATCCTTGTGGTACTCCCTCCTCTTGAGTAAAGGAACGAGAGAGTGAGGATCCCACACGAACTTGGAAAGATCGATTGGCCAAAAAGTTTTTAATAAAAATGGGGAGGTGCCCCCTAAGGCCTAGGCTATACAGATCTTTTAATATGCCAAATCTCCAAGTTGTGTCATACGCTTTCTCCATGTCAAAGAACACCGACACCAAGTGTTCGCGTTTTAGGAAAGCATCCCGGATGAATGCTTCCAATCTAATAAGATGGTCCAAGGTGGACCGGTTCCTTCGGAAGCCGCATTGGATGTTGGAGAGAAGGTCGTTTGATTCAAGATACCATATTAAACGAGAATTAACCATTCTCTCCAGGATTTTGCACAGACAGCTGGTCAGAGCAATAGGACGATAATTGGTGGTGACTTTTGGATCCTTTCCTGGCTTAGGAAAGGCAAGAACGATTGCCTTTCGCCAGGAATCCGGAAACCGCCCCTCAGTAAATATTCTGTTATACAGAAGGAGCAGACAATCCATAGATTTTGGTGAAAGATGTTTAACCATTTCATAATGGATGCCATCTGGTCCAACAGCACTTGCTTTGGAAAGACTGAGGGCTCTTTTTAGTTCCTCTATAGTGAATGCCCCGTTGTAGGGATAGAGGCCCTTGGTCTTAAAATTAAGTGCTTCCTTTTCCAGTTTATCTTTAAGGACCAGGAACTCTGGGGAATACGAAGATGTTGCAGAGATGTTAGAGAATGTTTCCCCAAGAGCATTGGCTATTGCAGTTGGATCTGCAATAGCGCATCCATTATAATCTAGGATTGCAGAAGGGTGGGATGTATATTTTCCCTTCATTTTCCGGATTTTATCCCAGACTACCTTAGAGTTGGTAGACTGGTTAATAGATGATGTAAAACGGATCCACGATTCCTTTTGACTCTGACGACGGATGTAGCGTGCTTTGGCTCGTGCACGTTTGAAGGCTATAAGGTTGTTCGTGGTAGGATATCGGCGAAATATCCCCCACGCTTTGTTTTGAGCCTTTTTGGCTGCTGTGCATTGTGAATTCCACCAAGGTTTAGGAAATGGTGGAAACCGGGCTGATGTTTTTGGGACAGCATTAGCAGCTGCTTGGACAACATTTTCTGTGATGTACTTAACTGCATCATTGATCGGCTCTTGACTGACTGTACTAAGATCAAAATTTGCCTGATGTTGGAAGGCAGTCCAGTCAGCCTGATCAATCTTCCACCGCGGTAGCCTGAAGGGAAGACATGGTCTCCCACTGTGTAGCAAGGTTATCACGGGGAAGTGATCACTACCGTATGGATTCTCCTCCACTTCCCAGGTGAGTGAAGGGAGTAGAGAAGGGGAGCAGATAGAGAGATCAATGGCAGAAAAGGTACGGGTAGGCATGTGGAAAAAGGTGTTTGTTCCAGTATTTAGAAGGGAAAGGTCATTGTCATTGAGCATATGCTCTATGACTCGTCCCCTTCCATTGATGTTAGCACTACCCCACAGGGTGTTATGTCCATTAAAATCCCCAAGAAGTAAGAAAGGGGGAGGCAGCTGCGTTAGAAGATCATCAAGGTCTGCCTGGGAGATGTCAGTCCCAGGTGGCAAATAAATAGAGCATACAGTTAATAAGAATCCCACTGAAAGGCGAATTGCAACAGCCTCTATGCTGGTTGTAATTAGCAAGGGCTGCACTGGGGTCTGGTTACCCACCAGGATAGCCACTCCCCCATGTACAGAGCCGTCCGCAATTCTATCCTTTCGAAAAACTGTGATGTTGTGCATGGTGGGATCATCATTTGCCTTTAGATATGTCTCCTGCAAGCAAAAGCAAACTGGCTCGTGCTTTTGCAGGAGCGCCTTGATGTCATCTATATTTCGCCGGAATCCACGACAATTCCATTGTAGGAATTTAGCCATTATTTTGGCTTGGTGGGTCCATCAGGCGGCTTCCGAGGTGCTGAGGGCTTACTTTTGTCAGTCTTGGATTTATCTTTTTTGGGGAAGAATGGACGCTGTCCCGTGTCCATTTCCTCCTCCGCAAAGAGTTCCAAGACTGATTCATCCTGTACCTCCTTGTTCTCTACATCCATTCTTTCTGTTGTTACTTGAGGCTCTTTACCACTTGGTTTTGGTAGTGGTGGAGCACTAGGAGGTACGGATATAGGAGTGGCAACTGACTGTGTTTTTTTGGTGGGCTTTTGAGAACTCAATAAATAGCGTGCAATCGGGGTGAATGACTCTCTTGGTGGTATAGTCATCTCAGTTTGTGTCCCGATAGTGCTCTTAGCAGAAACCTTCTGGGCATATGAAGGTTTCCCGCTATTTACTGGTTGGATACGTTTTCTGGCCTCTGGGTAGGAAATATTCAGCTCTGTTTTCAATTTTTGGATTTCTTTTTCGTCCTTCCACCGCTGGCATGCTCTTGAGTAGGCGGGGTGCTCACCTTGGCAGTTGACACAGGTGGGTTTTGGAGCTGTACATTCCTTGCTCTCGTGGTCTTTCACACCACATCGAGCACAGGCAGGGTTACCACGACAAGATGTTTGTGAGTGGCCATATTTTTGGCATCTAAAACACCGCAGTGGGTTTGGGATATAAATCCTCACTGGGCAGTTTAGATAGCCTGCTTTGATGGAACTTGGAGGCCGTGGGGTGTTAAACGTTAGGATGAGAACTCGGGTAGGGACGAGATTCCCATCCTTTCTCATTGATATTCTTTTGACAGCTGTCACTCCTTGTTCTTTTAATTCAGAGCAGATCTCTTCTTCAGAAACATGAAGAAGGTCCCACTCTGATATGACACCACGTGAAGTATTTAAAGTTTTGTGAGGGGTTACGACGATAGGTATTCCCCCTATGGATGTAGACTTTATGATTTTTTCCGCTTGCTTGGTGGTAGAAGCTTCGACCAAAAGGTCGCCAGAACGCAGTCTTTTTACAGTTTTAGGTGAACCTGCCAACCCTTCTAATCCTTTCTGGATAAAGAAGGGTGACATCTTCCCAATGGACTGCTCTCCGGTGGAATGGAGAATGAGGAAAAGCGGTGTCACTGATGATGGTGTATCCTCAGTCCTGGCTCTTTTTGCAGAGGTGTTTTCTGCGTCATCATTTCGATTAGGTAGGGGCCTTGTTGGGGCCCCAGAAGAAAGATTTAAATTACTCATATGAGTAAAGAGAAAATGTCTGATGCCTAAGTACCTCACCCACCACGGAGCCCTACGAGGGGACGCCCACTCGTGAACTAGCAGGTACTGCGTACACGAATGGGACGCCGAGTTCGCTTAGAGCACCATACCCACGTTACCAATAAGTCTTTATCCCGTCCCAGGACCATAGGGAGGGAGACTTATTGGAACGCAGTTGACCCTAGCAGTATAATACCACCCGCCGATTGATCCCAGTCGAGCCGGTCCGGGACCACCCGTCTCGTCGAAGCAGGGGCCAAAGTGGTGTATTGAAGCTGGGCCCCTCAACCACCAGGATCCCCCTTTCCGCTTCCACGGGTCGCGGCGCACGGCTGCACACGCCGGATTTCAAAGATGTAACCCTGAAACCAAGGTATGGGCGTTAGATCCCAGTGATGCTAATCTGGAAACCCAGCAGCGTCACTGGGAGGTCCCCTCACCACGTACAGGTGCCCACGTTGAGGGGCCGGTGGAATGGAGAATGAGGAAAAGCGGTGTCACTGATGATGGTGTATCCTCAGTCCTGGCTCTTTTTGCAGAGGTGTTTTCTGCGTCATCATTTCGATTAGGTAGGGGCCTTGTTGGGGCCCCAGAAGAAAGATTTAAATTACTCATATGAGTAAAGAGAAAATGTCTGATGCCTAAGTACCTCACCCACCACGGAGCCCTACGAGGGGACGCCCACTCGTGAACTAGCAGGTACTGCGTACACGAATGGGACGCCGAGTTCGCTTAGAGCACCATACCCACGTTACCAATAAGTCTTTATCCCGTCCCAGGACCATAGGGAGGGAGACTTATTGGAACGCAGTTGACCCTAGCAGTATAATACCACCCGCCGATTGATCCCAGTCGAGCCGGTCCGGGACCACCCGTCTCGTCGAAGCAGGGGCCAAAGTGGTGTATTGAAGCTGGGCCCCTCAACCACCAGGATCCCCCTTTCCGCTTCCACGGGTCGCGGCGCACGGCTGCACACGCCGGATTTCAAAGATGTAACCCTGAAACCAAGGTATGGGCGTTAGATCCCAGTGATGCTAATCTGGAAACCCAGCAGCGTCACTGGGAGGTCCCCTCACCACGTACAGGTGCCCACGTTGAGGGGTCTTCTTCAGCGTGAATTTCTAAAATTGGTTCTTCCTGTATAGATGTGCTATCTGTATCCATGGTTGTGTTCTGGGTATTTTTCATTGCATTTGAGTTTGTAATATCGGACGTAGTAGTACTCATTGGAGGAGGAGATGCTGTTGTTGTTTTGGTGTTTATTGGCGCATCGACAACGGAGATCATAGTGCGCCAGTTCATTGATTATACAATGTTCTCTTTATATAAATCTTGTTTGAATGTGAAAGGTTAACTGTTTCTGCGGTATTATACTATTATTTACAGCAGATGGTATATGTTGATTGTTTGTATGAAACTAAAAATATCTGACACGTGTTCTTTGTCACCTATTAGATTTTCAAGGGTGATGTTTTGGTTTCCTTTATATAATGATGAAAAAATTCGGTGTCGATCATTTTCATATGTTGGACATTCTATAAGTATATGTTTAACTGTTTGGATAGTATTGCATACTTGGCATCTTGGGGGTTCTTCTGCACGTAATAGATAACCATTTGTTAAATGCGTATGGCCTATCCGCAATCTGGTCAGAACTACTTCTTCTCTCCTTGATTTCCTTATGGTCGTTTTCCAGTGCTCCACTTTTGGTTTTATTTCATATAATTTATTCCATGTTTGTTTTTGCCAGAGTTCTTGCCATTGAGTTAGACAGCGATTTTTAATGATTGGCTTGTAGTCATTATGTGGGACTGTGAAATATTGTTCTTGAAGGTTATTGGTTGATTTTGCAATTCTATCTGCTTCTTCATTTCCTTTTATCCCTTTGTGTCCTGGTATCCAGCAGAAACGTATATCTTGTTTTTTATTTGTGTAGCCTGTTAGTATCCTTTTAATTTGCCAGAGTACTGGATGGGTTATATTGCTTGTGTTTTGTATGACTTGGATTACACTTGTTGTTGTTGTTGTTGTTGTTGTTCGGTTTAACGACACAAGGGCTACTAAGGCCAAATTGTGTCTCTTCAGCGTTAATTGGCAAAAAGCATATTGTTAGAGAAATTACATTATATGCTTCCGTACAAACCAATATGTTTCAGATATAATAAAAGTTCTTCAATATTTGCTTCATTTCCTAAGATGCGAGATAAATCAGGTGATATATTCAATTTAGAGAGAGACTGAAAATTGTTTGACCGGATGGTTGAATGTAAGGGACAATCAACCAGGAAATGACGGACTGTAAGTTGCGTCTTACAGGATGGGCACTGGGGTGGGTTTTCACCCAATAATAGAAAGAGATGAGTATGGTGAGTGTGACCAATTCTGAGTCTTGCCAGTACCACTTCCTCTCGTCTGTTTCTTCGGAAGCCAGACAGCCACAGCTTTGGATCTTCTTTTATCTGGTAAAGTTTATTGTTAGGGTCACTTTTCCAGGCCTGTGACCATTTATTGTAGCAGGCTTTGCGTACGACAGACTTAAAATCAGAGAAAGGAACCTGAGGATGTTGTGAGAGAGCGGGTTGAGGATGTTTAGCGGCAAAGTCGGCACTTTCATTTCCCGGAATGCCTGAATGGCCAGGGATCCAGCAAAAACTAATTGACCGATTGGACACACTGCAAGCAAATAGCTGGGAATGAATCTGTTTCAATATAGGGTGAGGAATGGAGGAATTCTTACTTATGGCAGAGACAGCACTAAGAGAATCTGTGTAAATTATGGCAGATGAGATGGAAAGCTCAATTACCTTACTAAGCGCCAACTTAATGGCATATAATTCAGCTGTGAAGACACTGCAAGCAAGCGGTAGTGTGGCTGAAATTGTACATAAAGGAAAAACTGCCGCAGCACCTACCATACTCTCAGTTTTTGAACCATCGGTATAAATTTTACAGGCATGGTTGTCCGTAGCATGAGCTGAATGTAACTGTCTGATGTTGCAGGAAGGTATATTTTTCCCCCACTGGAGGAAGTATGTATCGTGAGAGACAGACACATATGTCCAAGGAGCAACAGGTGTAGTTGTGTCTTGGAAGATTTCATTTAAATCGACGTTCCAAGTCTGAACAAGCTCTTTGATCCTGAGGGAGGCGGGTCTATTTTCTTTTGGCTTGCTCTCAAAGAAGGCTTCCCAACGAGTATTATAGAGATATTCCCAACTTGGGTGCGATGGTAGACTCTGGATCTTAGCAGCGTAGTGAAGCAGTAGTGTTTTTCTACGCAGGTGTAATGGGGGATCATGAGCTTCAATATATAGACTTTGGATCGGAGAAGTCCTGAAAGCTCCCAGCGCAGTCCTCAGAGCACTATGATGGATCATATTTAGCCGTTTTAAAGTAGTGCTCCTGGCAGAGTCATACACTGGACAACCATAATCTAACCGTGAACGGATTAAGCTTCTATAAAGATGCAGCAAAGTACACCGATCAGCTCCCCATGACATAGATGAGACCGAACGAAGTATATTCAAATGCTTTAAGCAAGAAGTTCTCAAATAAGTGATGTGAGCTTGGAAATTTAGTTTGCGGTCTAATATTAATCCAAGAAATTTAACGGTATTAACTAGAGGGATTTGAGTATTGTTTATTTGTAATTCAGGTTCAGGATGGAGAGCTCGCTTCTTGCAAAAGTGAGTGACAGTGCATTTATTTTCTGATAGTCTGTAACCGTTCCGTGAAGTCCAGGATTCTATTTTGGTTATGGCAAGTTGTAGCTGCCGTTCAATGGTATTCATACTTTGGGATTGACAGGAAATGGCAAGATCATCTGCATACATATAAGTTTGAACAGTTTTTGGGATATCTCGGGTCATGCTGCTAACTCGGATTGAAAACAGTGTTGGACTGAGTATTGATCCCTGCGGGACTCCCTCTTCCTGAATGTGAGATGTAGAGAGGACGTTTTTGTATCGGACTTGAAAAGAGCGCAATTGCAGGAAATTCTGAATTATTTCTGGCAAATGACCCCTAAGCCCCAGATGGTAAAGGTCCATAATAATACCATGCCGCCATGTAGTGTCAAATGCCTTTTCAAGATCTAAATTTACCATGACTAGATGTTGTTTCATGACAAAGGCATTCCGGATATGAGACTCGGCTTTAATGAGCACATCTAGGGTTGATCTATTTTTTCGAAAGCCATATTGGTGATCTGGAAGGAGATTCTCTGACTCTAGGATGTAAGTGAGCCTAGTATGAACCATTCTTTCGAAAATTTTTCCCATGCAGCTTGTAAGAGATATTGGCCTGTAGTTTTCAACACAGGAAGGATTTTTCCCTGGTTTTGGTAAGGCGATAATGAACGAATGGCGCCATGAAGATGGATAGGCATTTTCAGAGTAGATCCGATTGTAAAAAATTAATAGGGTTCTCAAGTCTTCTTCAAGTAAATGCTTTAACATAATGTAATGAACTCCATCCGGACCTGCAGCACTATTGGAAGATCTGTTTAATGATTCTTGAAGTTCTGTTAACGTAAACGGTTGGTTGTACGGGAATGAACGGCGCGTGGAGAAGTTAATTTTATACCGTTCTGCACCTGCTTTGATTATCTGGAAGGTGGAGGCATAGGTGGCAGAAGCTGATATTTTTGCAAATGATTCTGCTAATGCATTTGCCACTTCTTCGGGAGTAGAAATGTCTTTCCCTTTCCAATGAAGTATCGGAGAGGGCGGCCGAGCAAATTTGCCATTTAGTGCCTGTATTCTTTTCCAGATGACTTGTGTGTCCGTGTCTTTGGTAATGGTGGAGGCAAAAGCAATCCATGAATCCCGTTTCGCTTTCCGCCTAACTTGTCTAGCTTTTGCTTTTAGTCTTTTAAAAGCAATTAGGTTAGTAGTGGTGGGATACTTGCGGAAATGATTCCAGGCGCGGTTTTTATCCTGTTTGGCAATTAAACAATCTGTATTCCACCAGTTATTTCTGTGTTTTCGATATGGTGTGGATTTTGGAATGGAGGCCTTAGCTGCAGTCAGAATCTGATTGGTTATGTAAGTGTTGACATCATCAATATGTTGCCTTTGAACATAAAATCTGTCTAAACGTATCTGGGCAGAATAGCCACCCCAGTTTGCCTTTTTAAACTGCCAAGTGGATCGTTGGTCAGGATTTGAAGTTACCCCTGTTTGTAGAGAGCAAATAATTGGAAAGTGATCACTGTTGAAGGGATCGGTTAATACCGACCATGTCATGATTGGAAATATGGATGGTGAACAAATTGACAAGTCTATTGCGGAAGCAGATCCGGTTGCTAAGTGGATGTAGGTAGGAGATCCAGAATTTAATAAATTAAGATCATTATTATGCATGAATTCCTCCATCAATTTGCCTCTTATATCCATTGTGGCCGATCCCCACATTGGATGGTGTCCATTAAAGTCACCAAAAAGACAAATTGGAGTTGGCAGTTGTGCAATTAGGTTGTTAAGTTCTGAAAGCAGAAGTGGTGCAGATGGCGGAATATAAATAGAAACAATGGTAAATGACGTACCAGCTGCAAGGCGAGCTGCCACAGCTTCTAGGGTAGTTCTCAATTGAATCGGCTTAGATGGTATGCTAGCGTTAACAAGAATAGCAACTCCTCCACGTGCAGGTGATACCGAGTTCCTATCTCGTCTGTAAATGGTATAACCTGAAAATTTTGGCAAAACTTGAGGTGACAAGAATGTTTCCTGTAAGCATACGCCTATGGGATTAAATTGAGCTATTAAATCTCTTACGTCATCAGAATGAGTGCTTAGTCCTCTGCAATTCCATTGTATGATATTGTTCATTATTTAGGTTTACCTGAGGGTGATTCATCTGACTGTTTTCTGTACGTGGGACATTTTTTCCGGTCCTTTTTTGAGAATGTGGGGCGTCCAGTATCCATGGTGTCCTCTGCATGGAGTTCTAGAATAGGTTCCTCATTGTCTAGCAGCTCATCTACATCCATGCTTTTGGAGGGAGATTCCGTTTTTTTAGAGACTGATTCAGATTTTAATTGTTCTTTTCCAATTGGGACTAATGGGGTATGAGTAGGAATGCTGATTGGAGTGTTTGTGGCTTCGCTAGTTCTTTTTGGAGGATTATCTTTCTTTGAGGTTGAAAGCGTAGATTTGAGCCAGCTCGCTAGAGAGGTGTTAGGTGGAACTGATACATCTGTTTGAGCTGCGGTAGAAACGAAGTTCCGAGTGCGAGCTGCATAGGAACGACTACTAGGCAGGGTCGACATAATTTGTCTACGTGCCTCAGGAAACGTGACTTTATTTTCTATTTTGTACTTTTGAATTTTCTTTCCTGTAATCCATAGCTCACATGTTTTGGAAAAAGCTGGGTGGCTTTCTTTGCAATTTGGACAAACAGGGGTTTTGACAGAGCAATCCGCTTGAGTGTGATCTTTAGAACCACAGATGGGACATATGGCCTCACCTCTACATGCCTGCTGTGAATGCCCGTATTTCTGGCATTTGAAGCAGCGAACGGGATTTGGGATAAATGGTCTTATACGACAATTCAAATAGCCAGCTTTAATTGAGGATGGTAAGTCTGGCGTGCTGAATGTTAAAATGATGGATCTCGTTGGAGTGAGATTTCCATCTTTTTTAGTCATAATCCGTTTCACATTTGTAACTTTTTGACTACTTAGTTCTTGAAGTAGCTCTTCTTCGGAGACTGTAATTAGGTCCCACTCACTGATTACACCCTTTGATGAATTTAAGGTTCTGTGTGGAGTTACTGATACTGTGAGCCCACAAAATGATGTTGTGTTTAAGAGCCGCTCAGAATGTTTAGCGGTGGCAGTTTCAATGAGGAGATCTCCGGATTGTAGTCTTTTCACCATTTTTGGTGATCCAGTAATTGATTCCAAATATTTCTGAATCAAAAATGGTGACAATTTGCCTACAGGTTGGGAGGATAAGGAATGAATCACCAAAAAATTTGGTAATTCTTCATGGCATTCAGGTTCCCTTCTAAACCTTTTGGGCTGGTTAGTGTCACGGTCATTGTCAGGAATTTCTGACCTTGAGCTTGATGGCTCTAAAGGTGGATAATTACTCGTATCCATGTTAGCTCCTTTTGGCCCTGGGGGTATATTTTTACCACCCAGATTACCGGCCCCGCCACGGGGAGGCAGGAGCAGTGCCGCTTGTGGCCAAGCGTATAGGTTAGTACAATTAGTAAGACTAATTTAATTAAAGAAAAAGGTTCTTTCCTTCTTCTGGGCTCTCTTCTTAGTGCTTTTAAGAAAAAGGGCTACTTAAAGAAAAAGTTTAATAATCAAGGGAGAAAACAAAATAGAACCTAGTCGCTTACAAAAAACGCTTTTCTATCGCACGAGAATCGCTTGGCCACGGAAACGCTTGGCACCCGGGGCCTTGGATTACACTTAATGAATCACAGTATATTACTGCTCTCAAGTGGTAGGTGGTTCTGAAATGCTCCAGGGCTATTTGAATTGCTACTAATTCTGCAGTGTAGACACTGCATTCTTTTGGAAGTTGGCGTGACAATGTAATATCTGGGAATACTGCTGCTGCTCCTACATGGTTCTCTGATTTTGATCCGTCTGTATATATTGGTATGTGATTGGGATATTGCATTCTATGTGCTGCATGCAATTGTTGAAAGTTGCTGTCTGACAAAGTATTTTTATTCCAGTTTGGTGTGAGGAGTTCATAGGCTGAGGTATGGTTTATCCATGGTGGATCTATATATCCTTCTTGGTTTGCAACATTGTCTATTTTGAGGTCATGTGTTATCAGTAGCTCCTGTAGTCTGATGCCTAGAGGCTGGTTTGCTCTTTTGCGGTTTCTATATATGTTTTCCCATTTTGGCGAGAATAAAGTTGTCCAAGTCGGATGGTCTCTTATGGGTCTTATCCTGTAAGCATACAACAATGACAACTGTTGTCTCCTCAGGAACAGTGGTGGTTCATTAGCCTCTGTATAGAGACTGTATATAGGGGATGTGCGGAAAGCTCCTGTTGCTATTCGAATTGCACTATGGTGAATCGGATCTAGCCATTTGAGGGCGCTCTTTCTTGCTGATGCATAAACCGGTGCTCCATAATCTATTTTTGACCTTACTAGTGCTTTATACAAGTTGAGCAGGGTATAACGGTCTGCCCCCCAAGATGTTGTTGTTAAGACTTTAAGAATGTTAAGTTGTTTCATACATTTTATTCGTAGTTCTTTTATATGTTCTACAAAGGTCAATTTTCTGTCTAGAATAAGTCCAAGAAATTTTACACTTGGTTTAACTGGTATTGTGTTACCTTGCAATATTAGTTCAGGTTCAGGATGTAAATTTCGTTTTCTACAGAAATGCATGCAGACTGTTTTTTCTTTTGATATTCTAAACCCGTTTTTCTGGGCCCAATGACTAACGTTGTTAATTGCACATTGTAGTTGTCTTTCTATTGTTCCCATGTTCTGTGCTTGATATGAAATACTGAAGTCATCTACATATAGTGCATATGACACTGTGGGTGGTAGTTGTTTTGTGATGCTATTTATTTTTATTGAAAATAGTATGGCACTCAGGACAGACCCTTGGGGAACTCCTTCTTCTTGTTTATATGATTTTGACATGGTGTTTTGTACTCTAACTTGAAATGTTCTATTTTTCATGAAATTTTGAATGAATAGTGGTAAATGTCCTCTGAGTCCTGCATCGTGGATATCTTGTAATATACCGTGTCTCCATGCCGTGTCATAAGCCTTTTCTATATCAAAAAATACCGTAACCATATGCTTTGAGGTTATAAATGCATCTCTTATCTCTGATTCTATTCGTACAAGGTGATCTAGTGTGGATCGATTGTGTCTAAACCCACACTGCATATTGGTGAACCAGTTGGTTGTCTCCAAAAACCAGACTAATCTTTTGTTGATGATCTTCTCTAGTACTTTGCTTAAGCAGCTTGTGAGGGCTATCGGACGATAGTTGTTTGGGTCCTTCTGATCTTTATTGGGTTTTTGGAAAGCTAATACTATTGCATGATGCCACTGTTCAGGATATTGATTTTCTAGAAATATGCGGTTGTACAGTTGAAGGAGGTTTTCTATCTCTGCCTGCTTTAGGTGTTTAAGCATATCATACATAGTGTATGTTGTCTGATCCAACTGCACTTGGTTTTGTTTGTGATACTGCTTGACGTAATTCGTGTATTGTAATTGGTTGGTTGTAGGGTTCAATCCTTTTAGTATTAAAATTAATTCTGTTTTTTTTCCGTTTTCTCCTTATAGGTCAAAAATTCAGTATTGTAGGATTGTTTTGACGATACTTTAGCAAACGTTTCACCTAGTATATTAGCTATCTCTGATGGTTCAGTAATGCTTTCTCCATTCCAATGTAATACTAGTGATGGTTGGTTTTTATACTTCCCATTCATTTTTCCTATTTTATTCCATATTATTTTTGTGTTTGTTGTTCTATTTATAGAGGAAGTAAACTGGATCCAGGAAGTTTTTTTTGGCTTTTTTCCGTGTATACCTAGCTAGTGCTCGTGCTTGCTTAAATTTTATCAGATTATCCGTTGTAGGATATCTCCGGAACTTATTCCAGGCTTTGTTTTGTTGTCTTCTTGTTTTCATGCAATTTTCGTCCCACCAGGATTTTGGGTGCAATGGAAAACGAGTCGAGGTTGTGGGTATTGTTTGTTTGGCTGCTTGTATTAAGGTATCTGTGACGTGCTTTAGAGCATCATCGACCGATGTTTCTTGGATGATTTGTGGATTAAATATTGCCAGTTCTCTAAATTTTTCCCAGTTACCTTTTTCTATTTTCCAGCGGGGTGGTCTGTTTGGGTGGCAAGGAAGGTTTCTGGTCAGTATGGTGATTACTGGGTAGTGGTCACTGCTGTATGGGTTTTCTATTACTTGCCACTTTAATTCCGGTAGGAGTGAAGGGGTGCATATGGTTAGGTCTACTGCTGAGGTTGTGCGACTAGGAAAGTGAAAATACGTATGTTTGCCATTATTGAGTAGAGAAAGGTTATGAAGGTCTATTATTCTTTCTATTATCCGTCCTCGTCTATTGATATCAGTGTTTCCCCATAGTTGACTATGCCCATTCATGTCTCCCATTATACAGAAAGGTGATGGGAGTTGGGAGATTAGTTGGTCTATTTCCTCAAATGGTATATTTGGTCTTGGTGGAAGGTACATTGAACAGATGGTTACCCTAAATTTCAGTGTTATTCTTACAGCTATCGCTTCTATATTGCTATTTAAAGGAATGTGTTCGGTTGGGATATGGTTATGGACTAAGATGGCTACACCTCCATGTGTTGACCTTTCTCTTAATCTGTCTTTCCTATACAGTCTATAATTTTTCACTGAAAGGGTGTCTTGTTGTCTAAGGTATGTCTCTTGTAGACAAAAACATATTGGCGTATGTTGTGTTATTAAATACTGGACATCGTCGTAATTGGCACGTAGTCCTCTACAATTCCACTGGATGAACTGATCCATTATTTGGTTTTTCTAGGGCTTCCGGGTTGCTTCCGAAATGGAGCATTCTTATGCTTTGTCTTATCTTTTTTAGGATAGTTTGGCCGGTCCATGTCCATATCTTCTTCTGTGAAAATTTCTAATACTGGTTCTTCAGTTGTGTTTATTTTTCCTATTTCCATCTGTTCGGCTTCTTTGGTGTTTATAAGTTTAGATCGGTTTTCGTTGTGATGCTGATTTGTGGATATCTGTTCTGTGTGAAGAGAAATTGAGGTATTCACTGTTTTCTCCTGTTTCTGTGCCTTCAGTCCAGTAGATGATTCTTTTGGCATCATGGAAATTTCGGTTTGAACTTCTACTGATTTATATTGGATTACTGCTTGTGCATATGTTGGCTTGTTTGTAGTCCGTGGCTGTATTATTCTTCTTGCTTCTTGGTACGTTGTGTTGTGTTCTGTTTTGTATTTCTGAATTAGTTTCTCTTGTTTCCATTTTTCACACGTTTTTGAGTAGGCTGGGTGTTCCCCTTTACAGTTTGTACATTTCAAGATGTTGGCAGAGCAAACTGTAGTCTCGTGTTCTTTAGAATCACACTTTGCACAGGTTGCTGAGTTTCTGCATGCCATTTGTGAATGTCCAAATTTCTGACATTTGTAACAACGTAGTGGATTTGGTATGTATTGTCGTACTTGGCAGTTCAGGTATCCTGCTTTGATTGTTGTTGGAGGTTTTGGAGTATTAAATGTTATGATAAGGGTTCTTGTTGGAATTATATTTCCATCCCTTCGGATATTAATTCTCTTCACTCCTGTAACTCCTTGGCTTCTTAATTCTTCTGTGAGCTCTTCCTCTGACACATTTAAGAGGTCCCACTCTGAAATCACCCCTCTGGAAGAATTCAGTGTGTTGTGTGGTGTTACAACTACTGGCATTCTTCCAAAAATTGTTGTTGAAAGTAATTTCTGGGAGTGTTTGGGATTTTCTGTTTCCACTAGTATGTCTCCAGATCTCAGCCGTCGAACTGACTTGGGAGATCCTACTAGACCCTCTAATGTTTTCTGGATTACAAACGGAGACATACTTCCTAATGTCTGATCTCCTGTCGCATGTATGACAATGAATGTTGGTATTTTTGGTGGGTCCATATCTGTCTTTTGTCTCTTTGATTTGGTGTTTTCTGTTTCACTACTTGGTAGAGCTTTCTCTTGAAGCCCTATAGTACTAGTAGTTAATTTACTACTCATATTTGCTCTTTTGGCCCTGGGAGTGTTACTTTGGAGGAGGAGATGCTGCTGGTATTGTCAGAGGAGTATTATTTGCCTGGTCTGAGACTTTGGGCTGTTGTTTGCGTACACTTGGTTGTTTCTCAGAGAGGACAGTTCTAGCCCAATCAGAAATTGATTTATTAGTGGAAACGGTGACATCTGTTTGAGTGGAGACTGTTTCATATTTTTTTACTGCATTGGCATAGGTTAAATTTTTGTTTATAGTAGGTGTAACTTGTTTTCTTGCTTCTTGGTAGCTGACTTTATTCTCAACCTTGTATTTTACGATTTTTTTCTCTGTTTTCCATTTTTCGCAAGTTTTGGAATATGCAGGGTGGTCACCTTTGCAGTTAGCGCACGTCATTTTTGTAGCCGAACAGTCACTTTGATTGTGTTCAGAGGACCCACAATTGGGGCAGACTGGAACTCCTCTGCACACAGTTTGCGAATGGCCATACTTTTGGCATTTGTAACATCGTAAAGGATTGGGAATATATGGGCGAATGCGGCATAGCAAATAACCTGCTTTTACAGAGGTGGGTAAGTCAGGGGTATTAAACGTGAGGATAATGTTTCTGGTAGGTGTAAGTTGATTGTCTTTTTTAGTCATTATGCGCTTTGCTTCAATGACATTTTGTCCCTGCAGCTCTTGGGTTATTTCTTCCTCGCTGACATTTAGAAGGTCCCAACTGGATATCACACCCTTCGATGAATTTAGGGTTGCGTGAGGAGATATTTTTACTGGGATACCAGCAAAATTACTTAGTTGCAAAAGTTTCTCCGAATGTCTGTGGTTATTGGTTTCCACTAATAGGTCTCCTGATTGCAGTCTCTTAACAGTCTTTGGACATCCTGCAATACTTTCCAGATGTTTCTGAATCACAAAGGGAGACAGTTTACTCATAGGTTGACTAGATAGCGAGTGGAAAATTAGAAAAGATGGGCAGGGTTGCTCCATCCTATCAGTTTTCAGTCTTTTGGTGTTGTTACCTATATCGTGATTTGTGTCATGGTCATTGTAATTTTCTGCCCTGGAGCTCGAAGGCTCTAATGGTGGATAAGTATTTTTATCCATGTTGGCTCCTTTTGGCCCTGGGGGTTTTTCTTTACCTCCCAGGTTACCGGCCCCGCCACGGGGAGGCAGGAGCAGTGCCACGAGGTGACCAAGCGGCTGTTAGTTGAGTTAGTACTAAAGGAAAAAGAAACAGAAAGGTGTCTTTCCTTTCTGGGCCTTTGCCTACTACTTGTAGAACGAAAGAGCTACTGAAATATAAAATGAAATGAAGAAAACGCTATTCACAAATAAACAGAATATGTATTGGCAAAAGCTCTTTAGATAGTTCACTCGTATAAACGCACTGAAATCGCTTGGCCACGGAACGCTTGGCACCCGGGGCCTCTAGGAGTAGTCTTGAACATAATGCTGATATTGTATTGATTGTTGTTGTTGTTGTTGTTGTTTATGGGGTTTTAAGTGCAATGGCTACTTAGGCCATATTGCACTTAGAAAAGTGGTTCATACTGCCTGTTTGTTTCATGTAGAAGCAATTAGAAACGGCTATACATTCCTATTTGTTTTAGGAAGGAGAAGAATTCTGCGATGTTTGATTTTTCGCCTATGATATGGCTAAGTGACAATGGTACCTTTAAGCTTGCTAGAGAACTGAATGACATTAGTCGAGCATTATGATACAGAGTACATTCTAGAAGTATGTGTTTCACTGTAAGTGGTGTATGACAATGATTACACTCAGGAGGGTCATTCCCTGAGAGGAGGAACAAATGAGTTAAATGAGTATGACCGATTCTGGCTCTGGTTAGGATTACTTCTTCTTGTCTGTTAGTAATGAGGCTAGAGGCCCATAATTTTGGTACAGGTTTAATTTGAAAAAGTTTATTATGAATTTGTGCTTGCCATTGTAGAGTCCATCGATCTTTACATATACTTCGGATCTTCATTTTATAATCAGTAAACGGTATTAAGAAATTTGTTGGGGCTGCTCTAGATGGATGTTTGGCAGCATCATCCGCAATTTCATTTCCTGGTATTCCAGTATGACCAGGTATCCAGCAGAAAATAACTTTTTGTTGGCACTCTCTCAGACGTATCAACTCTGTTCTAATGAGCTTTAATAGAGGGTGAGTAGACGGGGAATTGTTTTGCAAGGCTGATAAAGAACTCTGCGAGTCTGTGTAAATTAAGCTCTTTTGAATTGACATATGGAAAATACTTTCTATAGCAAGCTTTATGGCGTATAATTCAGTTGTGTAGCTACTGCACTCTGTTGGGAGAGATAGAGAAATGGTAGCATCTGGGAGTACTACTGCTGCGCCTGATCCACTCTCGGACTTCGATCCATCTGTATAAATTTTAGCGAAGTCAGGATAACGTTGAGTATGCGCTATGTGTAGCTGCTGGATATTAATATCTGATAGAGAGTGTTTACCCCATTGGTAGAAATAATTGTCACAAGATGGTGTGATGACAGACCATGGAGGTTCAGGATCTATAGGATCTCGTAAAATTTTATTGAAGTGTACATCCCAATCTTCTGCTAGCTGTTTTAACCTAATACCAGCAGGCCGAACTGTCTGTGGTTTGTTTCTGTATAAGGTCATAAACTGTGGATTGTAGAGTATTGGCCAATTAGGATGGGTCATCTGGCTTTGGATCTTGGTTGCATAATTCAGCAGCAGCATCTTTCTCCTGATATTTAGGGGAGGTTCATGAGCTTCAACATACAAGCTTTGCACTGGAGATGTTCTGAACGCACCTAGTGCTGTTCTGAGAGCTGAATGTTGAATAGGATTGAGGCGAGATAAAGCGCTCTCCCTAGCAGAATCGAAGACAGGGGCACCGTAGTCCAGTCGAGATCTGATTATGGATCTATATATATGTAGCAGGCTTTGGCGATCTGCTCCCCATGTTGTGGCTGATAAGACTCTGAGAATGTTCAGTTTTTTTTGACAAGTAGTCCGGAGATGTTCAATGTGCTTTTGGAAATTTAACTTATTGTCAAAGAACAATCCCAGTAGACGAGTACAGTCAGTTATGGGAAGAGGATGGTTATTCAATTGCAGCTCAGGTTCAGGATGCATATTGCGTCTAGAGCAGAAGTGTATGGCAGTAGATTTCTGGCTGGATAGTCTATAACCATTTTGTGTCATCCATGTCAGGATGCGATTCATTGATATTTGAAGTTGGCGTTCAATGTAATGCATGTTTTGAGAATGACAGGAAATCGAGAGATCATCTGCGAAAAGGTATGAATCCACCGTTTTCGGAATGAGTTCAATTATATGGTTTATTCTCATTGCAAACAAGGTAGCGCTGAGAACAGATCCCTGTGGAATTCCTTCTTCTTGGATAAAGATTTTAGAGAGGGTTCCCCGATAACGAACTTGAAAGGATCTCCGTTGAAGAAAATTTTGGATAAAATATGGTAAATTACCTCTCAGGCCAAGAGAATGTAGATCCTTTAAGATTCCAAAACGCCAAGTAGTGTCAAAGGCTTTCTCAACGTCAAGACAGACCATGACGAGATGTTCCTTTTTGATGAAAGCATTTCTGATATTTGACTCAGCTTTGATCATAAGATCCAAGGCGGATCGGTTTTTCCGGAATCCAAATTGTTCTTTATTTATCAAGTTTTGAGACTCGAGGAACCAGGTGAGACGGCCATGTATCATTTTCTCAAGAGTTTTGCTGAGACAGCTGGTGAGGGATATCGGTCTGTAATTTTGAGGAACCGAATGATCTTTACCGGGTTTTGCAATCGGTATTACATAAGAATGACTCCAGGAGCTGGGGAGGGTATGTTCAGAAAATATTCGATTATAAAATATGAGCAGCGAAAACAGTGATCTTTGATCCAGATTTCGGAGCATTACATAATATAACCCATCAGGGCCAGCAGCACTGTTTCTTGAGTTGGTAAGAGCTTGCTGTAGCTCGAACATGGTAAATGGCTGATTATACGATAAAGCCGAATTGTCAGCGTAATTCAGTTTGGATCTCTCTGCAACGGTTTTACGTTTTTGGAATGATTGATCATAAGCATTACAAGAAGACAACAGAGAAAATATAATTCCCAGTGCATTTGATATATCTGTGGGATTAGAGAGTTCTTGTCCATTCCAGTTTAGTAGCGGGGTGGATAGAGGAGGAAATTTATTGTTTAAACATTTTATTTTTCTCCAGATTAATCTGATATCGGTATTTTTATTAACTGATGAGGCGAATTTAATCCAAGTTTCTTTTTTTGCTTTGCGTCTGATGTAGCGAGCTTTAGCTCTGAGCCGTTTATAGTTAATAAGATTGGGGGTGGTAGGATTTTTGCGGAAAAGATTCCATGCTTTGTTTTTCTCTTTTTTTGCATTATTGCAATCTTCATTCCACCAGTAATTTAATTTTCGTCTATTACTTGCTTGATATTGAGGAACTGCGACGGATGCAGCTGCCAGCATTTGATTTGTGATATGCTCAGTAACGCTATTGATGGAACCGGACTGAATGATATCGTTGTCAAATGAGATGTGCGATCTGTATTTTTCCCAATCAGCCTTTGAAAATTTCCATTTAATTGGACTTTCTATTGGGTAGGAACAGGATGTTTGAATTTTGCAGATTAATGGATAATGGTCACTACTATAAGGATCATTCAGAGGTATCCAATCTATACTTGGAAAGAGGATTGGGGAACATATGGAAAGATCTATAGCAGATATTGAGCCAGTAGGGAGATGCACATATGTAGGAGACCCAGTATTCAGTAATGTTAAATTCTGCCTATCAATCAACGTTTCGATCAGCTTACCCCGTCTGTCTGAGGTGGGGGAACCCCATAATGGGTGATGTGCATTAAAGTCTCCTAGTAAACAAAACGGTGATGGTAACTGCATAACAAGATCTTCAAGTTCCTGAATAGTATATTGATGATTGGGCGGAAGATAAATGGAAGCCAATGTCAAAGTAATACCACTAACAACACGCGTGGCAACAGCTTCTAAGGATGTTCGTAAGGGAATACGTCTGGCGGGGATGGAGGAATCCACGAGTATCGCTACTCCGCCATGAGCGTTATTAGACACAGTCCTGTCTTGCCTGAATACAGTGTAATTTTTGATTGAGACTGAGACCAGTGATGTCAAATTAGTTTCTTGTAAGCACATTGCAAGAGGTTTATAGTGATGAATTAATTCGTATATATCATCTAAGTTACTGCGAAGACCTCTACAGTTCCATTGTATAATATGTTCCATTATTTGGTTTTGTAAGAGGAAGCTGAATCTGTCTGCTTTTTATGCGTAGGTTGTTTGTGAAGGTCAGATTTAGATTTTTCTTTTCTAGGAAAAGAAGGGCGTCCTGAATCATTTTTATCCTCCATGTCTCCATCTGCATATAATTCAAGAAAATCTTCTTGGTTGGGCATATCATCTGTATCCATGCTTGTTGGTTGTTTCACCTCCACACTATCTGATTTATGTACTTTTTCTGCCACTGTATTGTGGGTTAGGTTTTGAGTTGGAATTGTGAGTGGCGTATTATTACTTTGGTCCACTAACTGTGATTCAGATGTAGGCTGAGTTGATAGTACGGATCGAGCCCAGTCGGCGATCGATTTATCTGGAGAGACTGACACTTCTGTTTGACATGCTACCGATTTATAACTATGGGCAGCCGAAGCATAAGTAGTTTTTGGAATACTTGATTTTACTTGTCTTCTAGCTTCTTGAAAAGATACTTTATTTTCTGTCTTGTATTTCTGTATTTTTTTTCCTAACTTCCAAAGATCACAATCTTTGGAGTAGGCTGGATGATTGCCCTTGCAATTAGGACACTGCGGAGTTTGTGCCTTGCATTCAGATTGAGTGTGAGTTGTGCATCCGCAGTTTGGACATGTTGCATCTCCACGGCATGCTGTCTGGGAGTGGCCAAATTTCTGACATTTGTAGCATCTCAGAGGGTTCGGGATATAGGGCCGAACACGACAGTTTAAATAGCCTGCTTTAACCGAGGATGGTAGATTCGGCGAATTAAAGGTTAAAATTATGCTACGGGTTGGGACTAAGATGCCGTCTTTTCGTATCATGATTCTCTTGGCCTGAGTTACATTTTGATCTTTTAGTTCCTGAATTATTTCTTCCTCAGAAACGTTCAATAGGTCCCATTCACTGATCACTCCCTTGGAAGAATTCAGGGTGTTGTGTGGAGTGACTTGGATTGGAATTCCACTTAAAGATGTAAGTTTTAACAGGAGGTCAGAGTGTCTTGGAAGAGAGGTCTCTATTAGCAAGTCGCCAGATTGAAGGCGTTTCACCATTTTTGGAGATGCTGCTGCATTTACAAGGCATCGTTGTATGATGAAAGGCGAAAGCTTGCTGACAGATTGTGAAGACAGAGAATGGATGATCAGGAAAGCTGGAGCTTCCTGCTTGTTTGCATCCTTTTTTAGTCTTTTCGACAATGAAAAGTCATGATCAGTTTCGTGGTTGTCTTGTTGCGAGCTCTTTGGCTCTAATCGTGGGAAGTCATTAGTATCCATGTTTACTCCTTTTAGCCCTGGGAGAAGTACTTTCTTCTCCCAGACTACCAGCCCCGCCACGTGGAGGCAGGAGCAGTGCCACCAGTGACCAAGCGGATATTAAGGTTAGTAGAGTGTGAGTATTTAATATAAATACTAAGAAAGAAAGGTAGATTCCCTTTCTGGGTTCTTACGTAAGACTTTTTAAGTGAAGAACCGCTTTAAGTGAACAAAACAGGAGAAAATCGTACAACAAAAAATAGAACTATATCACTTTCAAAGATCACTTTATGAGTCGCAGAGAAAAATCGCTTGTCACTATCGCTTGGCACTCGGGGCCTGTATTGATTGACTTACATCTCTGGGCACAAAACTATAAGTTAACTATTAATCCGTATAAAACTAAAATGAGGCTTTTTAAAAGTAGGACCGTATCTACCGCAGCTATTGAGGTGTTAGCAGGGACTGTTCCTTTGGAAAGAGGACTATGTCATAGGATTTAAAAAAAAAAAAAAAAAAAAAAAAAAAAAAGATACCTGCTACGTTTTATAACATTACAATCGATACTCAGATAGATATTAAAAAGGAAAAAAGACGTTGTATGAATGAAATAATTAATCTATGGCAAACCAGATGGGATACTGGAAGGGTGACAAAGTTATTTCTTCCTGAGGTGAAGTTTCTCCTAGATAAAAGAGAAGCTGAATGGGTTACGTCTGGGTTGGAGTTGCTATTAGATAATAACAGGCCACGGCTCATTGAATGAGAAACTATTTGTCCTGGTATTAACAAATATTGAATTGTGTTTATGTGGAGCCAAGGAAAATTGTTTTTACATTTGTATGAATGTGGCATTTATGATAGTGCGCGATATATAATTAGTGAATGTGATTCCTGGACAGCAGTTTCATCTGTTGATGGAACGAAATAAACTTCAGCTATTACAAACTTTTCCTAAAATTTTTGTCCTGCTGGAGCAGAAGGGGACATCGATACTGGAGTTCTAAATGACTGAGTTGTCTAGGCTGGCTTTGCTGAGCTCAGTAAATAGCGAGCTATGGGTGTCAATGACTTGCTTTTGGTGGTAAATCATTTCGGTTTGAGTTCCAATAAAACATTTCTTGGCAACCTTTTCAACATATGTTGCCTTCTTGCTATTTACTGGTTCAGCTGCTTTTCTGGCCTCCCGGTATGAAACATTCATCTCTGCTTTTAATCGTTGTATTTCTTCTTCCCTCCAGCTCTGGCATGCTCGAGAGCATGCAGGGTGTTCGCCTTGGAAATTAATGTAGATGGCCTTCGTAGCTTTGATAATGTAATTTCATGATCCTTTGAACCACATCGAGTGCATGCGAGAGCACCAGGCCATTTGTAAGTGTCCATATTTCTGGCACTTGAAGCTCCTTAACGTATTTGGAACATATGGACATATTGTGCAGTTTGGATAGCCAGCTTTAAGCTCGTTAGGTGATTAGGGCCAATTAAAAGTAAGGATGAAGTTTTCTTAGTTTATTAGAATTACAAAAGTTTTTCTTAGAATATTAAATTACATAGTTGTAGCAGTTCGGTCAATAATTTTTCATCTTTCTGTTTTAATGTAGACGTCATATGGACCAGCTATACGTTGTCTTGAAAGAAATAATACTCTTATGTATTGTGAAGGATTATAAGAACTCTCCGTTACCTTTCGAGGATATTTTGTATTACATAGGGGATATATCTTGAAAAAACAGACTGCGCTAAATCAGGATTTAAGCAGGAAGCATCAGTCATTTCAAATACGACAGAACAAGAAGATTTAGTGACGAAAAACGTCTCGAAATTGTGAAAAACTAAAGCAAACACGGCGGAATAAAAAATTGTCCAGGCAAAACAATATATGAAAAAAAAAGGGTCAGGACAGTCTCAGAGAACAAATAGGTCAACGAAGTCAAAATTGGATAATTATGATGGACTATCAAATTAGTTTTAAAAAGTAAAAGGGAAGGACGTTGACTACTCGGGACCACCCTGTTACTGATACACAATGAAACTGTGCGTAGTCTGTGATTTCGATTTGGCAACTTCTTTTTTTTATGGAATGTCCATCCAATCGAATAGATCCTTATCTAGATTTTAAACGCGTGGCTTAGATCTTAATTGTGATCAAAGTCGGCCTATGGAACGTATTCGAGAAAACGTTAATGTCTTATGGCCTGAGTTGCCTTGGAAACTCAACTAGTCACGAAATTCTGAGAGTAAATCAAAAACCTTATCAAAGGAGGAAATGTCAGATGAGCGATAATTATTCAGGGTTATCCATTTATCGCGCAACTAATCGGTCAATGGTATGTACCGAGGTAACCATGACAACAGAGCATACGATGTCAATAGATAAAGAGCGCACGATGCTCTTTATCCTTTGCCTTTTAGCCAAGTAGCAGATGAGTTTTCGGTGTAATATCGGTGGTATTTCAGGATCACGAACAAGTTGGACATTTCCAACGCATTCTGCAACAGTTTAATTAAATTTTATATTCGTTTTTAATAACATTTTGATAACAATCCGAGTTCTTCCATTTTATTCAATTTGAATCTCTGCAAGAGATTCAAATTGAATAAAATGGAAGAACTCGGATTGGTGTTATCCACTGGAGAGAAGAAAAATCTACAGTCTATTCCTGGCAGGAGATTTAACAGGTATTCGTGCCTTATTTACAATAACCACCATCTGTAACTTATTGCGCCCGTCACAAAGTTTAGGAGTTGAATGCTTGTTTGTTTGTTTGTTTGTTTCGGGATTTATTGGGCGCATCGGCAACTATGACCATAGTGCGCCATACATATGATAATTATGCATGCTATTTCTTTTCACTTACAGAAAATGGAAAAAGAAATCAGAAAATAATTTTTTTCCCTAACTAAAGGAGGTGATATACTTTAATCATCTTCAGAAAGTTATATATGCTTGAGACATTTGTTTCATTGTTTAAAAGTGAGGTAAGTGTAAGATCTTTTGTCGTGGCTGAAGTGCAAAGAATCTGGCGTTCTCTTGTATATTTTGTGCATTCGACCAGAATGTGTTTCACTGAGAGCAGTGTATTACAGTGATGACATTGAGGGGGTATTTCTCCTCTTAAAAGATAACCATGAGTGATATTTGTGTGCCCTATTCGCAGTCGAGCCAATATTACCTCTTGATGTCGGATTGAATTAAAGCTGGAAGGCCATCGCTCGAGGTTTGGCTTGATACTTCGAAGTTTATTATTAGGTTGATTTTCCCATGATAACTGCCATTGGCACATGCATTTTTCCTGGATTATTGGTCGATAGTCTTGATGAGGCACTTTCCATTTTTTCTCGGGTGGTAGGTGAGCTGATTTGGCAGCATTGTCCGCTAGTTCGTTTCCAGGAATTCCAATATGTCCTGGGACCCAGCAGAAATGTATGTTTTTTCCAAGTTCTGATAAGCTATGTAAAGAGCTGACTATTCTTTTCACGACTGGGTGGGTGATGTTCATGGTGTTTTTTAGTGCTTGGAGTGCACTTAAAGAATCTGTGAAAATTATACTGTTGTTAATATCAGAGGACTCGATATGGTTCAGTGCAACCTGAATTGCTATTAGTTCGGCGGAAAATATACCGAACTCAGGTGATAACTGATAAGCTAATGTGATGTTTGGAAAAACTGCGGCGATTCCAACGTGGACATCATTCTTTGATCCATCCGTATGTACTATGGAAAAGCTGGGAAACTGGTCTACTACTGCATGGTATAGTTGCGAGAAGTTTTCTCTATGCAAAGTAGATTTATTCCATTCATGCAGATGTAAGTCACATGAGGGTGGAATGATATTCCAAGGAGCAAGAGAGGATGGGAGGCTATGTGCCACATTGTCTAAGGTTAGATTTAGTTCTTCTAAGAGGTGTTCTATTCTCATACCCAAAGGACGATTAGCATTAGGGCGGTTTTGGTATAACCTACTGTGCTGTGATGTGAAAAGTATAGGCCAGTTCGGGTGTTCTGGCATAGATCTAATTTTATAGGCATAACGTAGTATCAGTTGTTGTCGCCTGATTGAGAGAGGTGGTTCGTGTGCTTCAGCATATAAGCTATGTATTGGTGACGTGCGATATGCCCCTAAAGCAACGCGTATTCCACTATGATGGATAGGGTCAAGCCAGCGAAGGGCACTAGGTCTTGCTGAACTATAGACTGGTGCTCCGTAGTCAAGTTTCGATCTTATTAATGCTCTATATAACCGTAATAAAGTAAGGCGATCAGCTCCCCATTTGGTTGCAGAGAGAACCCGGATGATATTTAGTTTTTGTTGACATGATGTTCTTAGTCTTTTGATGTGCTCAACGAAAGTGAGTTTATGGTCTAAAGTGATTCCTAAGAAACGTATGCTGGGATGAACTGTTATTTGTTGGCGATTCAGTTGTAGCTCCGGATTGGGATGGAGTTTGCGTTGGCGGCAAAAATGGATGCAAAACGTTTTTTCTGGACAAAGTTGAAATCCATTAGTCTGAGCCCATGAACTGATCTTATTTATTGCCACTTGCAACTGTCTCTCAATAGTATTCATATTTTTAGCATGACACCAAATACTAAGATCGTCTACAAACAGTGCTTTATCAACAGTGTCTGGAATTTGTCCGGCAATGGAGTTTATTGCAATTATAAAAAGTGAAGCACTGAGTACAGAGCCTTGAGGAACTCCTTCTTCTTGGGAAAATACTTGGGACAGTGAGGTTTTGAATCGAACCTGGAATGTACGCTTGCATAGGAAATTCTGTATGAAAATCGGGAGGTGACCCCGAAGTCCATGACGATGTAATTCACGGAGTATTCCATACTTCCACGTGGAATCATAGGCCTTACTGATGTCAAAGCAGACTAACACATGGTGTTCCGATCTGAGGAATGCATTACGGATGGAATTCTCTAGTCTGACTAGTATATCTAGTGTAGATCTGTTTTGTCGGACACCGTATTGTGCAGAATGTAGCAGATTGAGATTTTCAAAGTACCAGATCAGTCGATGGTTCACCATCTTTTCGAGAATTTTGCAAATGCAACTGGTCAAGGCGATTGGTCTATAATGAGTGGGATTTGTAGGGTCTTTACCTGGTTTAGGGAAGGCAAGGACCGTAGCGTGATGCCATTGATTAGGAAATTTATCTTCCAGGAAGAGTCTGTTGAATAGATGAAGAAGTAACTGTAATGATTCGGTACTTAGTTCCTGAATCATGGAATAGTGAATGTTATCTGGTCCTACAGCACTGCGTCTAGATGTTGACAAAGCTCTATGTAATTCGTGAATGGTAAAAGGTAAATTATATTGTTCATCTCCTTTTGAAGAGAAGTTTAACTTATGTTTTTCTAAACTTGTTTTTAATCTTCTGAAGGTCGGTGTATAACTTTCTATTGCTGATGTTTTTGCAAAGGTTTCACCTAGTATATTGGCAATTCCAGCAGGATCATTTACATTCTGCCCTCTCCATTCCATGATGGGTAGGGGTATCGGTTTATATTTGCCACTCATTTTTCTGATTGCTTTCCAAATTTTATGTGTAGGCATTGCTTGATTAATAGTCGAAGTGAAGCGGATCCAAGCAGCCTTTTTATTGCAGCGTCTAACATATCTCGCTCTTGCTCTAGCACGCTTATATTGAATGAGATTGGTTGTAGTTGGACTCCGGCGAAAAGAATTCCAAGCTTTACTTTGCATTTTTTTAGCCACAAGGCATTCATCGCTCCACCAGGTTTTTGGATGAATCGGTAATTTTGATGAGGATTTCGGTACGGTTTGTTCTGCTGCATGTAATATCATTTTGGTGACATAGCCAACTGCTTCGTCAGTTGTGGAATTTTGGATTATTTCGGGATCAAGCTTGGTTAATTTTTTATAGGACTGCCAATCTGCTTTATCAGTAAGCCAGTGCGGAATTTTAATAGGATGATGAGGGGGCTTATTAAGTAATTCAATTATTATGGGGAAATGATCGCTATGTAGCGGATCGTTGTTTACCGTCCACTTTAGAATAGGATATAAGGTTGCAGAACAGATAGACAAATCTATTGCAGTGCTTGTTCCTGAAGGAAGGTGAACGTATGTAGGTGAACCGTCATTTAGAAGAAGGAGGTTGTTATTGTCAAGACACTGTTCAATTAGTTTTCCTCTTTGGTCGATGCTGTTGTTACCCCAAAGAGTGTGATGACCATTTAAGTCTCCCAGAATGAGGAAAGGTGTTGGGAGTTGAGCTATAAGATTGTTGAGATCATTTTGCTGGAAGGTATAGCTTGGTGGAATGTATAAGGAGCAGATTGTCATATGGATGTCAGCAGCTATACGGACTGCTATTGCCTCGAGGGGAGTGTTCAGTGAGACCTGTTTGGTAGGAATATGTGGGTTTGTTAAAATAGCTACGCCACCATGTGCGATATTCTGATTGGTTCTGTCTTTTCTAATAATGTTATAATGAGACAGTTTTGGTGTATTTTGGGGTTTTAAATAAGTTTCTTGAAGGCAGATACATATTGGTGAGTATTTACAGGAAAGATCGTATAGGTCATCGATATTGGCGCGGAATCCACGACAGTTCCATTGTATTATTCTGTTCATTGTTTATCTCTTATTAGACTTTCTGAGCGTTTTCGGGTTGTTGATGTTTTCTGTTTTTCACTTTTGTTTTTATCTTTTTTTGGGAAGGAAGGCCTTTCGGTGTCCATATCTTCTTCAACAAAGATTTGAAGAACAGGGTCATCTGCTGATTTTTCTTTAGTGTCCATTTGTTGTTGGTGACTAGAAGTTAGGATATGTTTTTCTTTAAATCCTTCGTCCGGAGTGTGTATGTTTTCTTGTGGTATGGTAATTGGTGTATTGACTGCTTGGGTTTGAGTTGCACTGTACAAAGATTTTACGTAATTTGAGAAAGACTGCTTTGGAGATACTGTTATTTCAGTTTGCGATCCGGTTGATTGGAATTTTTTGGTGGCTTGGGCATACGTAGGTCTGTCTGAATGAAATGGTGGTGAGATGATTCTTTTTGCTTCTTGGTAAGAAACATTATGCTCAGTTTTATATTTTTGGATAAGTTTCTCACTTTTCCAGCGCTCGCATATTCTGGCATAAGCGGGATGATCCTTTTTGCAATTTGGACATACTGATTGAGGAGCATTACAGTTTTCGCAATCGTGTTCGATTGAACCACACTTTGCGCAAGTAGGGGTTCCCCGGCAAGCTGTTTGGGAATGTCCATACTTCTGGCATCGGAAACACCGTAGCGGGTTTGGGACGTATGGTCTCACATTACATACCAGATATCCGGCCTTAATGGATGATGGACGATTCGGTGTGTTAAAGGTCAAGATCAGATTGCGGGTAGGGATCAGATTACCATCTTTTCTCGTGGAGATTCTCTTGACATGAATAACTCCTTGTTCTTTCAGTTCTTCTAGCATTTCTTCTTCAGTTACATCTAGTAAGTCCCAGTTTGAGATCACTCCTTTAGAGGTGTTTAGTGATCTGTGGGGTGTTACAGTTACTGGGAGACCTGCAAAGTAATTTGTTTTCAGAAGTCGCTCAGAATGTTTGGTATTAGATGTCTCAATGAGAATATCTCCTGATCTGAGTCTTTTTACGGATTTCGGAGATCCTGCTTTACTTTCCAATTCCTTTTGAATTCTAAAGGGAGAGAGTTTGCCAACTGCATTCTCACCAGTTGAATGGATGATTAGGTAGGTTGGAATTGGATATGTCTCTGGCTCAGTTTTTTGGCGCTTTGCCGTTCCTGCTGTGGAACTGTCTTTCTTTTTTGATATCTGGGTTGCGTCTGGCAGCCCAGATAAGTCTGAGTTTGATTTACTCATGGTATGCTCTTTTTGGCCCCGGGAGATTGTCTTTTTCTCCCAGGTTACCAGCCCCGCCACGTGGAGGCAAGAGCGGTGCCGCCTAGTGACCCAAGCGAAGAAAAGGGTTAGTAATAACTAAAAATAAAAAGAGGGATTAAAGAAAGGTGGCTTTCCTTTCTAGGTTATAGTATTTGAATATATCTATTTAATTATAATCTTCAGGAGTTATCGGACTTTCGAAACTCAGGAGAAACGTATTTACAATTAAGCGTACTAGATAATCACTCTGGAAAGGCGCTGTGGTCACTAATATCGCTTGGCACTCGGGGCCAAGAGTTGAATGCGTAGGAGGACGTGATACGTCGGAGCTAACTAAATCAATCACAGGCGTCATATCAGCTACAAACAACTTCAGCCAAGCTACCGTTTTCGTAACAAATATTACACACGAGAGGGTGGTTAGTTGTCACTCCGATGGTCTTCTGCCTGTACATCACATCCTCTGTAAAGTCATCGTGCATAATAAACTGGATGCAAAGGCTCTTCAGATAATGGATACGAATCAAACTTATGATGTTTTTGTAGATCTCTTTTCACCAATCTGCGAGATCAGAGCGGTTGTTCATTTTTGTTTTTTTTAGCTTGGGAATATGTAATCAACAGCAACACCATTTTCGAAATGAGTTCATATGAATCATCATCTTCTAAAGTCTCTCGATCTTCAGACTCTTCACCTCTCCATAATGTAATCACGCGATTCATCAATACAATAAACTGATCGTTATTTATAGGTCAATTTTCTGGACATACTTTGGGATTTTATCAAATCAACTAAAGTCTGAATGCACAACTCCAAAATGGGTTCGAGCACACTGAATGCTACTGATGTAAGGGTTTCTCAACGTAATCGGATCAATAAACGAATTTACTGACATTACTGAGGCTCCACAAACTACTTATGTTTTGTTTCCGCTAATTAATAGACTATAAAACGTAATTATAATTTCTTAATTACTTTTGAAAATGGTTTTTAAGTTTACTTCTTTTTATTTATTTCGAAGTTTTAATTAATACTATGTAAAGGTTATTATTAAAGGGAAATTACAGCGCAGTCTTTGTAGGTTTCTGTACGGAAGAACCTGTCACATTTTCTTACTTTCGTTCAGGAAAAAAGTATAACTTATTACAAGGGCCCTCGATTTTCCATCACGCTGCACTCGAACATCCTTTTCAGAGAAGCTGCAACGTAATGAAGACAACACGGATCCATACTTCGAAAATTAGTGTTCAAAGTTAACTGATGATACTGGAAATGTCTGATATGTTTTTTGCTAACATGTAGTCGTTTTTCCAGAGAGGACTAGAAAGTAGCTAAATTCTTCTCGCTCAACGATATCTGCCACTCTTCAGCTCAGGTGCAGATGGCAATAAAGCTGCATGCTCATTGAACGATTTCCAAAGTTAAGGTAACTGGCGAGGTTGTTGTTTTTTAAGACACAAGGGCATCAATGGCCAAGATGTGTCTTTCCAAGTTTTTAATGTAAATCGAACATTTTTTTAGATTTGTTTATCAAATCTGATTTGCCGAATAAAATTAAACAATTCATCTATATTCCCAGAATTGTCTAAGATCTGTTGAAGGGTAACTGGATCTGAAAACAAAGGAATCTGGAATTTCTGAATCAAGGGCATACCAAAAGAATTTGTTTTACTGAAAGCTGAACTTGGCATTGAACACAGAGTGGGGGATTTTTGTTTGCCAATAGATGAAAATGAGTAAGATGAATATGGCCAATTCTCAGTCTGGCAAGTATTACTTCTTCTCTGCGACTCTCTCTGATGCTGGAGTTCCATATTTGTGGATTAGGTTTTAATTCCTGTAGTTTATTGTTGACTTCATTTTTCCATATTTGGGCCCATTCATTTTCACTTTCTCTAATAATGATTGGACTAAAATCAGTGTGTGGGACTATCATTGTTCTGTTTGGCAGTTCTGATGCTGACTTAGCTGCAATGTCTGCTTTTTCATTGCCTTTTATTCCGCAGTGTCCTGGATCCAGCAAAGAGTTATTTCAGAGTGTTTCTTTTGACAGAGGTTGATTAGAAAGTCAATTTCTTGTAGGAGAGGATGACGAGATTGTCGTTTACCCTGTATGGCTGAGATAGCACTGAGTGATTGGTTTGGTTTGGTTTTGGTTTTATTGGCGCATTAGCTACTAAGGCTATAATGCGCCAAGACCATGTCATTTATAAAATAATTTAAACTTTCAGTGACCTAATTAGTTAGGTCACTATGTCAAGAAGTATAAGAAAAATGTAAATTTTATAAACGAGTAAAAATATTTATTGACTTTAAAAATCTAAAAATAGCAGACACATTGTCATTGTCGGATAAAATCTGACTGAGTCTATATGGCTCAGTCAGATGATTAAAAGCGGTAAGACGGATACTGCTAAAAACTGGTTGTTGTTGTTGTTGTGGTTTTTTGGTGCAAGGGCTACTTAGGCCATATTGCACCTATCACCGTTATGAATGTTACATATGCATGGTGATTTTGATGGTATTACTCAAAAATGATCATATAATTCGATCTTTTTTATAAAGTGAAAGAACTCCAGCAGATTAGCGTCGTTACCTATGATGTTGTTGTTGTTGTTGTTATGGAGGCTTAATGGCACATAAGCATCTATGGCTATAATGTGCCTATTCACTTATTATTTTAGGAGATGAGGAATTTCCATAAATTCAAAAGAAAATTTTAAATCAGAAATTATTAAAAAGTCCAGTTTGCTTGAGGAAGTCAAAAAATTCAGAAATATTTGCTTTATCACCAATGAGATTTTCAAGAGTTATTGGTTTACGTTTATTTATCAGTGAGATCAGGAATGAAGCTCTGTGTTGTTTATAGTAGGGGCAGTCAATTAGAATATGTCTAACAGTCAAGATGTTAGAGCAATGTGTACACTGTGGTGGATCACCTCCTGTGAGTAAATAAAGATGTGTCAGATGAGTATGACCTATTCTTGCCCTTGAAAGGACTACTTCTTCTCGTCTCGATGTACGAACACTGGAACGCCAAATTTTCGGATCTTGTTTAAACTGAAAGAGTTTATTATTAGTCTGAGAGTGCCAGAGTGCTGTCCATTGTGATAGGCAAGCAGCATGAACGGTTAGTACACAATCTGATGCTGGAACAGGGATATTGGTTAAATCAAAGGTAGTTGGATTTTTTGCAGCTTTATCAGCCAGTTCATTGCCTAAAATACCGGAATGGGCGGGTATCCAACAAAAAGCAACCAGTTGTTGACGTTTTTTGATTTGTAGTAACAAGCTTCTGATTTCATCTAGAACAGGGTGAACTTTATCTTCGCAATTACTTAGTGACATGATTGAGCTGAGGGAATCAGTATAAATAACAGATTTTAAAGAACAGTCGGAATAGAGATTTTCTAAAGCAAGTTTTATTGCATACAATTCAGCAGAAAATATACTAAAATCTGATGGAAGGGATACTGATACAACTGTATTTGGAAACACTGCAGCTGCTCCAACATTTGAATTAGATTTAGAGCCATCTGTATAAATTTGGTAGAAATCAATATATCTTTGAATGTGAACATCATGAATTTGTTTGAAGTTTGTTGCTTGCAAAGTATTCTTTCTCCATTGGCAGAGGTAAGTGTCACATGTTGGAGGAGGAGGAGGAGCCCATGGTGGTTGAGCAAAGGTTGGTATCTGCTGTACTTTCCGGATGGAAATATTCCAAACCTGCACCAGTTCAAGAAGGCGAAGACCAACTGGTTTAACTATGCTGGGTTTGTTTCTGTATAGGTTTTCTAATGGTGGGTTTAAAAGGTATGACTGAACGGGATGAGAGGCACAACTTTGTATCTTGACAGCATATTTCAACAACAGTGTTTTCCTGCGTAGACTTAGTGGGGGCTCGTGAGCTTCTATGTAGAGACTATGTGCTGGCGACGTTCTGAACGCACCAATTGCAATTCTCAAAGCACTGTGTTGAATAGGATCAAGCCAGCGTAATGCACTCTTTCTGGCAGAATCATAGATTGGAGCACCATAATCGAGACGGGATCTGATTAATGCCTTGTACAACCGAAGCAGGGAGGTACGATCTGCACCCCACGTTCGGGCAGATAACGCTCTGAGTATGTTTATCTTTTTCAGACAGGAAGTCCGTACATTTTTAATATGATCTAGGAAATTTTATTTGTGGTCAAGGATTAATCCTAGAAATCTGATGTTAGTAGCGATTGGGATGGATACATTGGAAATTTGAAGTTCAGGATCCGGATGAAGTTTTCGTTGTCTGCAAAAATGAATTGCAGTTGTTTTCTGCTGAGAGAGTCGGTAGCCGTTGAGGCTGGCCCATTGTTGTATTTTATTTAGTGAAATTTGAAGCTGTCTTTCAATAGATCTCATGTTTTGGGAATGGCAGGAGATGGAAAGGTCATCTGCATATAGATATGTCTCAATTGTGTTTGGAAGCTGTTTGGTGATGGAATCAATTCTAATAGCAAAAAGAGTGGCACTCAATACTGATCCCTGTGGAACACCTTCTTCTTGAATGAAAGTTGAAGAGAGGGCATGTTGGTATCGAACTTGAAATGATCTAGTATGTAGAAAGTTCTTAATAAACACAGGAAGGTTGCCACGTAGTCCGAGAAAGTACAGATCACTAAGTATACCATGCCTCCAGGTGGTATCAAATGCCTTCTCTATGTCTATTGAAACCATTACTAGATGTTCATGTTTGACAAAAGCATTACGGATGGCAAATTCAGCCTTGACCATAAGGTCTAAGCATGACCTGTTTTGACGAAAGCCATATTGACTACCGCTCATTAGCTCTTCCGACTCGATGATCCAGATGAGTCTTCTGTGGATAATTTTCTCAAGGATTTTACTGAGGCAGCTTGAGAGAGATATGGGTCTATAGCTATATGGGTTGGATGGATCTTTTCCAGGTTTTAGGAATGCTAAAACTGTAGAGTGATGCCAAGAAACCGGAAAAACATTTTCTAAAAATATACGATTGTAAAAGACTAGGAGGAGGCGCAAAGCTTTGTCATTAAGATGTTGTAACATGACATAATAAATCCCATCTGGTCCAGCAGCACCATTGCGGGCTGTTCTAATGACATGTAATAGTTCAGAATATTGCAGAGGTTTATTATATGGGAGAAGGTTTGAAGTTTCAAAATTAATACCATGCTTTTCTTTAGTGTTTTTAATTCTTTGGAATGAGCTAGTATATGCTGATGTTGCTGAGATTTCTGCAAAAATATTGCCCAAAGCATTGGCTATATCTACAGGATTAGATATATCTTGCCCATTCCAGGAGAGGATTGGAGAAGGTATGGTAGGAAACTTACCAGACAGCTGTCTAATTCTTTTCCATATTATTTTGGGATCAGTATTTCTGTGAAAAGTGGATGCAAACCGGGTCCAGGATTCTTTCTTTGCTTGCTTTTGTATAAAGCGTGCTTTTGCCCTTAATTTCTTATAATTAATGAGATTGACTGTGCTTGGGCACTGCCGAAACAAATTCCAGGCTTTATTTTTTGCTCTCTTTGCTGTGGTGCATTTGTCATTCCACCAGTAATTATAGTGCTTTCGGCCCGGCGGATTTGATAGTGGTATCGTGTCTTTAGCCACATTTAGAAGATGCGACGTGATGTATTCTGTCACATCATCAATATGCTGGAGGCGGATTTTTTCCTCATCAAGGTCAATTGATGACTGAAATTTTGCCCAGTCTGCTCGGACAAATTTCCACTTTCTGCTGGGTTGAAATGAAGGAGTCTTTGCTTTCAGAAAGTTGCATACTATTGGGAAATGGTCACTGCCCATGGGATCGTTTATTACATACCACTCTATGGTTGGGACTAGTACTGGTGAACAAATTGAGAGATCTATTGCTGAGGTGTGTCCTGCTGGGAGCTGTACGTGTGTCGGTGCACCTGTATTGAGTACAGTGAGATTTAGTGTCTCCAAAAAACTTTCAATTAGTCTACCTCGTCTATCCAATTTAGTAGAGCCCCATAATGGGTGGTGCCCGTTAAAGTCCCCTAATATACAGAAAGGTGGAGGTATCTGTATAAAGAGGTCTTCAAGATCTTTTAAAGAGCAAGTACAGTTTGGTGGTAGATAGACTGAGACTAGTGTTATTGTACCATGGAGAGTTATACGAACAGCAACAGCTTCTATTTCAGTTTGGAGTGGGATATGTTTAGATGGGATCTTTGAATTTACTAGTATTGCCACACCACCATGGGCAGCGTTAGCAGTATTTCGATCTCTTCGATAAATGCAATAGTTCTTTATCGAAGGAGAAATTTGTGTGGTTAGGTAAGTTTCCTGTAAACAAAAGGCAACCGGAGAATATTGGTTAATTAGGTATTGTATATCGTCTGTGTTGGAACGAAAGCCTCTGCAATTCCATTGTAAGATGTTGTGGTTCATTTTGGTTTAGTTGAGGATGAATCATCTGACTGTTTTTTGTTTGAAGAGGATTTTTTTCGGTCTTTTTTCGGGAAAGTAGGGCGTCCAGTATCCATCGTGTCATTTGCGTGAAGTTCTAGTATGGGTTCTTCATGATCTGGGTTTACATCTACTTCCATACTACTACTGGCTGATGATTCAGGTTTATTCTTATCTTTAGCAGTTTTAAGTTTTTCTTTGTTATGTGGAACTGTCCGAGTCTCAATTGGGAATTTTTCTGTGTCATTTGAGACTGTCTCAGTATCATTTGGGATACTAATTGGGGTGTTGGTGGCATTGCTGGTTTTCGTTTTAGAATTTTCTTTTCCTGTGGTTGATATGGTTGCTTTAACCCAATTAGCTAGCGAGACGTTGGGCGGTATCGACACATCTGTTTGAATTGCAGTTGTATGAAAACTTCGGGTTCGAGAGGCATACGATGGACTTGGCATGGTCAGCATTATTTGTCTGCGTGCCTCAGGATATGTGACTTTGTGTTCTACTTTATATTTTTGGATATTCCTACCCGTTTTCCACATTTCACATGTTTTAGAAAATGCGGGATGATTGCCTTTGCAGTTGGGGCAAATGGGAATTGCGGCTGGACAATCTGCCTGCGTATGATCCTTTGCTCCACAAATAGGACAGATGGGGTCACCTCTGCATGCCTGCTGTGAGTGGCCATATTTCTGGCATTTAAAACAGCGAAGAGGATTTGGGATATATGGACGAATTCGGCAGTTTAAATATCCAGCTTTTACTGAGGATGGCAAATCAGGAGTACTAAAAGTTAAAATGATGGAACGAGTTGGAATGAGATTTCCATCTTTTTTTGTCATTATTCTTTTAGCGCTGATTACCTTTTGGTTGCTAAGTTCTTGTACTAATTCATCCTCTGACACAGTAATTAAGTCCCATTCTGTGATGACACCCTTTGATGAATTTAAGGTATTGTGGGGAGTAACAGATACTGGCAACCCACCAAATGTCGTTGTCTTTAATAGCCACTCCGAATGTTTTGTGGTGGCTGTTTCAATCAGGAGATCTCCGGATTGGAGTCGCTTTACCATTTTTGGTGATCCTGCAATAGATTCTAGATGTCTTTGAATCACGAACGGAGATAACTTACCCACAGGCAGGGTAGACAGAGAGTGCATCACCAAAAAATTGGGAATATCTGAACAGTGTGTTTCTGTTCGAAGCCTTTTGGGTTGGCTATTTTCCTTGTCTTCATTACCATATTCTGGTCTTGAGTTTGAAGGCTCTAAGGGTGGAAAATTTGTGGAATCCATGATGGCTCCTTTTGGCCCTGGGGGATTATCTTTTCCACCCAGGTTACCGGCCCCGCCACGGGGAGGCAGGAGCAGTGCCACGAGGTGACCAAGCGGCTGGGTTAGTAATTAGTATTTATAGAAAAAAACAGAAAGGTGGATTCCCTTTCTGGGCCTTTCCCTACTTCTTGTAGAGTGAAAGTGCTACTCGGATATACAAAGAAATTAAGAAAACGGTTTTTGAAACAAAAATAGAATCTGTTTGCTCAAATACTCTTTGCAGAAATCGCTTTTAGAAATGCACTACAAATCGCTTGGCCACGGAACGCTTGGCACCCGGGGCCACCTATGATGTGGGAGAGTGTCAAAGGTTCTTTAAGGTTTGGCAGAAAGCTAAAAGAGACTTGGCGGGCAGTGGTGTATAATGTACACTCAATAAGAATATGCTTCATTGTGAGTGGACAGTTGCACTGTGTGCATTGTGGAGGATCATTACCTGTGAGGAGATAAAGGTGAGTAAGGTGACTGTGGCCAATTCGCGCTCTGGTTAAGATTACTTCCTCTCTCCTGTTTATACGGAAACTGGAGGTCCACGGTTGCGGTTCAGGTTTTATTTGGCGGAGTTTATTGTGCGTTTGGGCTTGCCATTGAATTCTCCATTGTTCTTTACACATTCTTCGAATGTTACTTTTGTAGTCAATATATGGAACGTCATGCTTTGATTGATTGATTGGTTTGGTTTTTTATGGCGCATTGGCAGCTGTGGCCATAATGCGCCAAGACTAGGTAATATTTAAAAAGTTTAAATTCTCGGTGACCTAATTAGTAAGGCCACCATGTCGAAATATATAATAATGTAACAAAAGCATAAATTAAATACAATTAAAAACTTTTATTAATTTAAAATAGCTAAAAACAGCAGACACATTGTCATTGTCAGATAAAATCTGACTGAGTGTATACGGCTCAGTCAGATGGTTAAAAGCGGTAAAACGGATATTGCTAAAATCTGGACAGTCAATTAAAAGGTGTCTGATAGTTAAAGTTGTACCACAGGACACACACATAGGAGGGTCATCAGCCCTCAGCAAAAACGAATGAGTCAAATGACTATGTCCGATGCGGGTCCGGGCAAGAACAACTTCCTCCTTACGATTCCTGCGCAGACTAGACTGCCACGGTTCAATTACAGGCTTTATACGATATAATTTATTCGCAGTCTGTCTATTCCACGAATCCTGCCATTGGGAATGTATCTTTTGATGTACTATTTGCCTGTAGTCTGTATAGGGGACTAACAGGCAGCGGTTATTATTGGGAATTGCTGATTTGGCTGCGGCGTCAGCCAAATCATTTCCCTTAATCCCAATGTGGCTAGGAATCCAGCAGAAGCGGATGTCATATTCACGTTCACGGAGGAAGTGAATCTTCTGCTGAATGCTAGACAGAACTGGATGAGAATTATATTTCACGGTTATTAAAGCCTGTAACACGCTGAGAGAGTCAGAATATAAAATGAACCGTTGGTGTTGGCATTCACTAATGTGATCCAAGGCTAACTCTATTGCGTGCAGCTCTGCAGTAAATATGCTGCATTCAGAGGGAATCTGCTCCGATGTAGTGCTGTCTGTAAAGACAGCTTGTTTGTTTGATTGATTTTGTGTTTATTGGCGCAAAAACAGCTAAGGTTATACTGCGCCATGAAACGATTAAAATATCAATAAAGATAAATTCTGGTAACCTTTAAAAAGGTTACCTCGTCAAATTGTTATTTATAAATGTGGGAATATATTAGTAGCTTTTAAAAATTTAAAAACTGCCGACACGTGGTCGTTGTCTGATAAAATCTGACTGAGTGTATAAGGCTCAGTCGAATGAGTAAAAGCGGTAAAATATATATTGCGAACATGGGTAAAATGAACGCAATCTATTAAAATATGCTTTATAGTTAAAACGGTGTCGCAAGACTCGCACATAGGAGGGTCATCCGCCCTCAGCAGAAAAGAATGTGTCAAATGACTGTGTCCTATGCGGAGTCGGGCAAGAACAACTTCCTCGCTCCGATTCCTGCGCAGACTAGACTGCCATATTTCTATTACAGGCTTTATTTGGTATAATTTATTTGTTCTCTGTCTGTGCCACAGTTCTTGCCAATGGGAATATATCTTGTTACGTATTATTTGCCTGTAGTCTGTATAGGGGACTGACAGGCAACAATTATGAGTGGGTGTTGCTGATTTGGCTGCAGCGTCAGCCAAATCATTTCCTTTTATCCCAATGTGGCTAGGAATCCAGCAGAAGCGGATATCAAACTTGTATTCATGAAGAGAATGTATCTTCTGCTGAACCCGACAAAGAACTGGATGAGAATTGTGTCTCAGAGATAATAAAGCCTGTAGTACACTGGAAGAGTCAGAATATATTATTGACCTTTGGAATTGACAAGTTCGAATGTGATCCAAGGCTAGCTCTATAGCATACAGCTCTGCAGTGTATATGCTGGATTCAGGAGGAATCTGCTGAGATATTATAGTGTCCGGAAAGACAGCAGCAGATCCTACGCACGATTCAGACTTCGAGCCGTCTGTGTAAACGGACAGGAAGTCTGAGTGCTCAGCTTGGTGTGCAGAGTAGAGCTTCTGGTAGACAGATGACGAGGTTTCAGACTTTACCCATTTCTTAAGGGAAAAGTCGCATGGTGGGGGATGAGCATGCCAGGGTGGAAGAGTTTCGTTTGGTGTTTCTGCCACCTTGTCTACCATGATGTTAAACTCTCTGATTAGCTCTTGGACACGAATACCAAAAGGTCGGTTGGCAGTCTGACGGGTATTATACAAGTTTTCCCAACGTGGCTCGAAAACGGAAGCCCACGTAGGATGGTCTGGCAGGGATTTCAACTTTAAAGCATAGTTTAAAGACAACTGCTTACGTCGAAGGGATAACGATGGTTCGTTTGCTTCGACGTATAAGCTCTGGACAGGAGATGTTCGAAAAGCTCCAGTAGCGATACGGAGAGCCTGATGGTGGACAGGGTCCAGCCATCGGAGGGCACTATCTCTAGCTGAGGAGTATACCTGGGACCCGTAGTCTAATTTGGGGCGTACAAGTGCACGGTAAAGCCGTAGTAGGGTGCATCGATCTGCTCCCCAACGCGTTGAGGAGAGAGAGCGGAGAATATTGAGACCCCTCGTGCATTTTGTACGAAGTTGACGAATATGTTCGAGAAAGGTCAACTTTTTATCAAACACAAGTCCCAAGAATTTTGTGTCTGACACTACTGGAATAACATTTTGCCCGAGCCTTAATTCAGGTTCAGGATGAAGACTACGCTTGCGACAAAAGTGTACGCAAACGGTCTTCTCCGGCGAGAACCTGAAGCCATTGGCAAGTGCCCAGACATTCAGATTATCAATGGCTTTCTGCAGTTGTCTTTCAATAACCCTCATGTTGCACGACTGACAAAAAATGCTAAAGTCATCAACAAAGAGGGCACTGTTTACAGTTGGAGGAAGTTGTTCTATGATGGAATTGACTTTGATGGCAAAAAGCGTGACACTTAAGACTGATCCTTGTGGTACTCCCTCCTCTTGGCGAAAGGAGCGAGAGAGTGAGGATCCCATACGAACTTGGAAAGATCGATTGGCTAAAAAATTTTGAATAAAAAAGGGCAGATGCCCTCTTAGGCCTAGGCTATGTAAATCTTTTAAAATGCCAAATCTCCAAGTTGTGTCATACGCTTTCTCCATGTCAAAGAACACCGACACCAAGTGTTCGCGTTTTTGGAAAGCATCCCGGATGGATGCTTCCAATCTAATAAGATGGTCCAAAGTGGACCGGTTCCTTCGGAAGCCGCACTGGATTCTGGAGAGAAGGTCGTTTGATTCTAAGTACCATATTAAACGGGAATTAACCATTCTCTCCAGGATTTTGCACAGACAGCTAGTCAGAGCAATAGGACGATAATTGGTGGTGACCTTTGGATCCTTTCCTGGCTTAGGAAAGGCAAGAACGATTGCCTTTCGCCAGGAGTCCGGAAACTGCCCTTCAGTAAAGATTCTGTTATACAGAAGGAGCAGACAATCCATAGATTTTGGTGAAAGATGCTTAATCATTTCATAATGGATGCCATCTGGTCCAACGGCACTTGCTTTGGAAAGAGCGAGGGCTCTTTTCAATTCCAGAATAGTGAAATCCCCGTTGTAGGGATAAATGCCCTTAGTTTTAAAGTTAAGTGCCTGTTTTTCGATTTTATATTTCAGGACCAGGAACTCTGGGGAATACGAAGATGTTGCAGAGATGTTAGAGAATGTTTCCCCAAGAGCATTGGCTATTGCAGTTGGATCTGCAATAGCGCATCCATTATAATCTAGGATTGCAGAAGGTTGGGAGGTATATTTTCCCTTCATTTTCCGGATTTTATCCCAGACTACCTTAGAGTTGGTAGACTGGTTAACAGATGATGTAAAACGGATCCACGATTCCTTTTGACTGTGACGACGGATGTAGCGTGCTTTGGCTCGTGCACGTTTGAAGGCTATAAGGTTGTTCGTGGTAGGATATCGGCGAAATATCCCCCACGCTTTGTTTTGAGCCTTTTTTGCTGCTGTGCATTGTGAATTCCACCAAGGTTTAGGAAATGGTGGGAACCGGGCTGATGTTTTTGGGACAGCATTAGCAGCTGCTTGGACAACAGTTTCTGTGATGTACTTAACTGCATCATTGATAGGCTCTTGACTGACTGTACTAAGATCAAAATTTGCCTGATGTTGGAAGGCAGTCCAGTCAGCCTGATCAATCTTCCACCGCGGTAGCCTGAAGGGAAGACATGGTCTCCCACTGTGTAGCAAGGTTATCACGGGGAAGTGATCACTACCGTATGGATTCTCCTCCACTTCCCAGGTGAGTGAAGGTAGTAGAGAAGGGGAGCAGATAGAGAGATCAATGGCAGAAAAAGTACGGGTAGGCATGTGGAAAAAGGTGTTTGTTCCAGTATTTAGAAGGGAAAGGTCATTGTCATTGAGCATATGCTCTATGACTCGTCCCCTTCCATTGATGTTAGCACTACCCCACAGGGTGTTATGTCCATTAAAATCCCCAAGAAGTAAGAAAGGGGGAGGCAGCTGCGTTAGAAGATCATCAAGGTCTGCCTGGGAGATGTCAGTCCCAGGTGGCAAATAAATAGAGCATACAGTTAATAAGAATCCCACTGAAAGGCGAATTGCAACAGCCTCTATGCTGGTTGTAATTAGCAAGGGCTGCACTGGGGTCTGGTTACCCACCAGGATAGCCACTCCCCCATGTACAGAGCCATCCGCAATTCTATCCTTTCGAAAAACTGTGATGTTGTGCATGGTGGGATCATCATTTGCCTTTAGATATGTCTCCTGCAAGCAAAAGCAAACTGGCTCGTGCTTTTGCAGGAGGGCCTTGATGTCATCTATATTTCGCCGGAATCCACGACAATTCCATTGTAGGAATTTAGCCATTATTTTGGCTTGGTGGGTCCATCAGGCGGCTTCCGAGGTGCTGAGGGCTTACTTTTATCAGTCTTGGATTTATCTTTTTTGGGGAAGAATGGACGCTGTCCCGTGTCCATTTCCTCCTCCGCAAAGAGTTCCAAGACTGAATCTTCGGGTACCTCCTTCTGCTCGACATCCATCTTTTCTTGGATACTAGGAGGGACTTCCCCTTTCGTATTCTTTTCTTTCATAATTACCTTTGGAACTTGTGGAGCATTAGGAGGTACCGATATAGGAGTGGCAGCTGATTGGTCCTTTTGTGCAGGTTTTTGAGAGCTTAAGAGATACCGCGCGATGGGAGTGAAAGACTCCTTTGGAGGAATGGTCATGTCCGTCTGAGTTCCGACGGAACATCTCCCTGCTACCTTCTGGGCGTAGGTAGGTTTGTTGATATTCAGGGGTTTGACCGATTTCCTTGCCTCCTGGTATGATATGTTAAGCTCTGCCTTCAGCCGTTGAATCTCTTTTTCTTCTTTCCACCTCTGGCATGCTCGTGAGTAGGCCGGGTGTTCGCCCTCACAATTAATACAGGTGGGTTTTGCGGCTGAACATGCTGATGTTTCGTGGTCCTTTGCACCGCATCGAGCGCATGCAAGGACTCCACGGCAGGCCATTTGGGAATGTCCATACTTTTGGCATTTAAAACACCGTAAAGGATTTGGTATGTATGGACGCACTGAACAGTTGATATATCCAGCTTTAATCTCATCAGGAGGTTTAGGAGTGTTAAAAGTCAGGATAACGCTCCTGGTTTTAACAATTTTTCCATCCCTTCGCGCAGTGATTCTCTTGACGGCAATGACTCCCTGTGGTTTTAATTCGGAGCAGATTTCCTCCTCGTATACGTCGAGAAGGTCCCACTCCGAAATGACACCTCTAGATGAATTGAGTGTTCTGTGTGGTGTCACTGTTATAGGGATTCCTCCGATTGATGTTGTTCGGAGTAGGTGTTCTGATTGCCTGTCATTTTTAGTTTCAATTAAGAGGTCTCCAGAACGGAGCCTCTTAACTGACTTAGGTGAACCTGCTAACCCATCCAACCCTTTTTGGATAAAGAAGGGTGACATTTTTCCAATCGGTTTTTCACTTGTTGAGTGCATGATTAAGAACCGAGGGATTGGCCCTGATGTTACTTCGGTTCGCTGCCTCTTTTTAGCAATACTGCTCTCTGTATCTGTGTCAATGTTTTCTGATAGGGACCGGGTTGGGGCCCCTGAAGGAGTATGTTTATCAGGATTCATAGAGATTTATAAATTTTTCAGTGCCCGGGCTCCCCACCCACCACGGAGCCCAAAGGGACGCCCACTACCCGGCATGCAATAAATGCGCTCGGGAGTGGGACGCCAGGGCTACCCAGACACCATACCCGCACCGCCACCAGCCTGAATCCTGTCCCTCGGACCATGAGGGTAGGGGCATGGCTTTGACACGGTTGACCCTCGCAGGCGAACCTACTAGCCGATTGATCCTAGCCGGGCCTTCCAGGACCACCCGTCTTGTCGAAGCAGGGGCCAAAGTGGTGTATTGAAGCTGGGCCCCTCAACCACCAGGATCCCCTTTTCCGAATTTCCACGGGTCGCAGCGCACGGCAAACACGCCGGATTCCATTGATGTAAGCCCGGAACCTAGGCTGTGGGCGTTGGATCCCAGTGATGCTAGTCTGGAAGTCCAGCAGCGTCACTGGGAGGTCCCCTCACCACGTACAGGTGCCCACGTCGAGGGGTAAAGACAGCAGCAGATCCCACATATGATTCCGACTTCGAGCCGTCTGTGTAAACTGGCGCGAAGTCAGAATATTCAGCTCGGTGTGCTGAATAAAGCTGCAGGTAGACAGACGATGGAGTGTCCGACTTTCCCCAATTTCTAAGGGACAAGTCACATGCCGGAACATGAGCATGCCAGGGTGGAAGGGGTTGCTTCGGTGTTTGAGCAACTTTGTCTACCTTGATATTAAGTTCTTTGAGTAGCTCTTGGAGACGAATACCAAAAGGACGATTGGCAGTCTTTCGAGTGTTGTACAAATTTTCCCATCGTGGCTCAAAAACGGATAGCCACGTAGGATGGTCTGGCAAGGATTTTTGTTTTAGAGCGTAGTTTAGAGACAATTGCTTACGTCGAAGCGATAACGGCGGTTCGTTTGCTTCGACGTATAAGCTCTGGACAGGAGATGTTCGAAATGCTCCAGTAGCTATACGGAGGGCCTGATGATGGACAGGGTCCAGCCAACGAAGTACACTGTCTCTGGCCGAATTGTATACCAGGGACCCGTAATCAAGTCTGGATCGTACAAGTGCACGGTAGATGCGTAGTAGGGTGCATCGATCCGCACCCCAAGATGTAGAGGAAAGAGAGCGCAGAATATTCAGCCCTCTTGTGCACCTTGTGCGGAGTTGACGGATGTGATCCAGAAAGGTTAACTTTTTATCAAATACGAGTCCCAAAACTTTTGTATCCGCCGCTACTGGAATAGCATTATGTCCGAGCCTTAATTCAGGTTCAGGATGAAGATTACGCTTGCGACAAAAGTGCACGCAAACGGTCTTCTCCGGCGAGAACCTGACGCCATTAGCAAGTGCCCAGGAATTAAGGCGATCAATGGCTTTTTGCAGTTGTCTTTCAATAACCCTCATGTTGCATGACTGACAAAAAATGCTAAAGTCATCAACATAGAGGGCACTGTTTACGGTTGGAGGAAGTTGTTCTGTGATGGAATTTACTTTGATGGCGAAAAGCGTGACACTTAAAACTGATCCCTGTGGTACTCCCTCCTCTTGGCTAAAGGAACGAGAGAGTGAGGATCCCACACGAACTTGGAAAGATCGATTGTCTAAAAAGTTTTTAATAAAAATGGGGAGTCGTCCCCTAAGACCAAGGCTATGCAGATCTTTTAAGATGCCAAATCTCCAAGTTGTGTCATACGCTTTCTCCATGTCAAAGAACACCGACACCAAGTGTTCGCGTTTTAGGAAAGCATCCCGGATGGATGTTTCCAGTCTAATAAGATGGTCCAAAGTGGACCGGTTCCTTCGGAAGCCGCACTGGATATTGGAGAGAAGGTCATTTGATTCTAAGTACCAAATTAACCGAGAATTGACCATTCTCTCCAGGATTTTGCACAGACAGCTAGTCAGAGCAATAGGACGATAATTGGTAGTGACTTTTGGATCCTTTCCTGGCTTAGCAAAGGCAAGAACGATTGCCTTGCGCCAGGAATCCGGAAACTGCCCTTCGATAAAGATTCTGTTATACAGAAGGAGCAGACAATCCATAGATTTTGGTGAAAGATGTTTAATCATGTCATAATGGATGCCATCTGGTCCAACAGCACTTGCTTTGGAAAGAGCGAGGGCTCTTTTAAGTTCCTGAATAGTAAAATCCCCGTTGTAGGGATAGAGGCCCTTGGACTTAAAATTAAGTGCTTCTCTTTCCAGTTTATGTTTCAGGACCAGGAACTCTGGGGAATACGAAGCTGTTGCAGAGATGTTAGAGAATGTTTCCCCAAGAGCATTGGCTATTGCAGTTGGATCTGCAATAGCGCATCCATTATAATCTAGGATTGAAGAAGGGTGGGATGTATATTTTCCCTTCATTTTCCGGATTTTATCCCAGACTACCTTAGAATTGGTAGTCTGGTTAATAGATGACGTAAAACGGATCCATGATTCCTTTTGACTCTGACGGCGAATGTAGCGTGCTTTGGCTCGTGTGCGCTTGAAGGCTATTAGATTAGCAGTGGTAGGATATCGACGGAATATCCCCCACGCTTTGTTTTGGGCCTTTTTTGCTGCTGTGCATTGTGAATTCCACCAAGGTTTGGGAAATGGTGGAAACCGGTCAGATGTTTTTGGAACAGCTTTCGCAGCTGCTTGGACAATAATTTCTGTGATGTACTTAACTGCATCATTGATAGGCTCCTGACTGACTGTACTGAGGTCAAAATTTGCCTGATGTTGGAAGGCATTCCAGTCAGCCTGATCAAACTTCCACCGTGGTAACCTAAAAGGAAGACATGGTCTCCCACTGTGTAACAAGGTTATCACAGGGAAGTGATCACTTCCGTATAGATTCTCCTCCACTTCCCAAGTGAGTGAAGGGAGTAGAGAAGGGGAGCAGATAGAGAGATCAATGGCAGAAAACGTACGGGTAGGCATGTGGAAGAAGGTGTTTGTTCCAGTATTTACAAGGGAAAGGGCATTGTCATTGAGCATACGCTCTATGACCCGTCCCCTTCCATTGATGATAGCACTACCCCACAGGGTGTTATGTCCATTAAAATCCCCAAGAAATAAGAAAGGGGGCGGCAACTGCGTTACAAGATCATCAAGGGCTTCCTGGGAGATGTCAGTCCCAGGTGGCAAATAAATAGAGCAGACCGTTAATAGAAAACCCACTGTAAGGCGAATTGCAACAGCCTCTATGCTGGTTGTAATTAGCAAGGGCTGAACTGGGGTCTGATTACTCACAAGGATAGCCACTCCTCCATGAGCAGGACCATCCGCAATTCTATCCTTACGAAAGATTGTGATGTTATGCATGGTGGGATCATCGTTTGCTTTTAGATAAGTCTCCTGCAAGCAAAAGCAAACTGGCTCATGCTTTTGCAGGAGGGCCTTGATGTCATCAGTATTTCGCCGGAATCCACGACAATTCCATTGTAGGAATTTAGCCATTATTTTGGCTTGGTGGGTCCATCAGGCGGCTTCCGAACTGCTGAGGGCTTAATTTTATCAGTCTTGGCTTTATCTTTTTTGGGGAAGAATGGACGCTGTCCCGTGTCCATTTCTTCCTCCGCGAAGAGTTCCAAGACTGATTCATCCGGTACCTCCTTGTGCTCGACATCCATTGTTTCTGTTTTATCTGTTTTATCTGTTAGCTCTTTACCACTTGGTTTTGGTAGTGGTGGAGCACTCGGAGGTACGGATATAGGAGTGGCAGCTGACTGTGTTTTTTTGGTGGGCTTTTGTGAACTCAATAAATAGCGTGCAATCGGAGTGAATGACTCTTTTGGTGGTACAGTCATCTCTGTTTGTGTACCGATAGTTGTTGTTGTTGTTGTTGTTGTTGTGTTTAACGACACATAGGCTGCTAGGGCCATATTGTGTCTTTCAAATGGTAAATATGAAATATTATCTTAATTGTGATAACTATATTTTATGATATATTCCTATACGATTTAGGAAAGCAAATAGTTCTTTTTGATTAAGATCATCTCCCAGAATCTGTAATAATTTTATTGAAGACTGCGTATTAGAAATTGACTTAAAGGTGTCTAAGCGGATGGTGTGAAAGTGGGGACAGTCCACTAACAAATGTCGAATGGTCAGTTGTACTTGACATGATGTACATTGGGGAGCGCTGTCATTAGTTAACAGATACAGGTGAGTGAGGTGAGTATGCCCGATTCTTAGCCTTCCTAAAATTATTTCATCTCGCCTGTTTTTTCTGAAGCTGGATTGCCACAGCTTTGGTTCCGGTTTTATTTGGTAGAGTTTATTTCCTGGATAACCTTTCCAGATTAATGACCAGCTGTTATGACATGCTTTACGGATAATGTGTTTGTAATCTGTATATGGAATTTGAAAAGACTGCGAAATAGTGGTTTCTGGTTGTTTGGCTGCATGATCTGCTCTTTCATTGCCAGCTATTCCAGAATGTCCTGGGATCCAGCAGAATGTCACAGTTTGGTTCAATTCCTTACCGGCAAGTAACTTAGAATGAATCTGTTTTATTACAGGATGAGAGGAGTTGGTATTAGTATTTATGGCAGAGACAGCACTGAGTGAGTCAGTGTATATTAAAGCAGACGGAATTAGATTTTCAATAATGTGATCCAGAGCTAAGTTTATAGCATAGAGCTCAGCAGTGAAGATACTGCATTCTATTGGCAATGAGACAGAAGTGCTAAATGATGGGAAGATTGCAGCAGCACCTACTTGGGTCTCGGTTTTTGATCCATCTGTATAGATTTCACATGCGTTTGAATTAGAAAGAGCGTAAGTTGCATGTAACTGTGCGATATTGGAGGGAGACAGCGTGTTCTTTCCCCACTGTTCAAAGTAGTCATCATATATTGCACAGATATTTTTCCAGGGTGGCTCTGGTGGTGTTTTGTCCTGAAATATATTGCTGATTTCTATGTTCCATGTTTGAGCCAGTTCCTTAAATCTAAGTGAAGCAGGTCGGTTTTCATTAGGTTTACTGATGTAAAATGACTCGCATTCAGTATTGAAGAGACATCTCCAACAAGGATGTGAGGGCAGACTACGGATTTTTGCGGCATACATCAGAAGTAATGATTTCCTGCGAAGATGTAAGGGAGGTTCATGAGCATCGATGTACAGGCTCTGAACTGGGGAGGTTCTGAATGCACCTAGAGCGACTCTCAAAGCACTGTGCTGGATGGTGTTTAGTCGTTCTAAAGTACTTTTCCTCGCTGAATCATATACTGGAGAGCCATAGTCCAAGCGAGACCTGATGAGAGCTCTATAAAGATGGATGAGGGTGTGACGATCAGCGCCCCATGACATGGATGACACACACCGGAGGATGTTTAATTTCTTCAAGCAGACAGTTCGAAGATAGGCCACATGTGCTTGAAAGTTCAGTTTCCTGTCTAGTATCAGACCAAGGAAACGGACATTGTGAGCAAGAGGAACTGGCACATTGTTTAACTTTAGCTCTGGATCAGGATGAAGTGACCGAAGTTTGCAGAAATGAGTGGTAGTGGTTTTCTGTTCAGCGAGATTATATCCATTTCGTAAGGTCCAGGATTTAATTCTCGTTAAAGCAATTTGTAGCTGCCTTTCGATAGTATTCATGGTTTGCGATTGGCAGCATATGGTGAGATCATCAGCATACATGTATACTTCAACCGTTTTTGGAAGTTCTTCCAAAATATTGTTGATCCTAATCGCAAATAGGGTTGGACTCAATATGGAACCCTGTGGGACACCCTCTTCTTGAATGTGAGATGTTGACAGCATGTTTTTATACCGGACCTGAAATGTACGCAATTTTAAAAAGTTCTGAATTATTAAAGGGAGATGTCCTCTCAGCCCCAACTGATGCATATCTTTAATTATACCATGACGCCATGTGGTGTCAAATGCTTTATGAATATCCAAGTTGACCATCACTAGATGCTGTTTTTTGACAAAGGCATTACGAATGTTGGATTCAATTTTTACAAGTACATCTAGGGTGGACCTGTTTTTACGGAAGCCATATTGGTGATCAGAAAGGAGATTTTCGGAGTCTAGAATCCAGGTGAGCCTCTTATGTACCATCCTTTCAAAGATTTTGCCCAGACAGCTTGTCAATGATATTGGTCTGTAATTCTCAACTAGAGAAGGATCTTTGCCTGGTTTTGGAATAGCACAAATATAGGAATGACGCCATGACAGAGGATACGTATTTTCAGAGAAGATCCGGTTATAAAAGAGTAATAGTGTGCCGAGATCGGCTTCACACAGATGCTTCAGCATATTGTAGTGAATGCCGTCTGGTCCTGCTGCGCTGTTCGGAGATTTGCTCAAAGATTCTCTCAGTTCAGATAGAGTAAACAGCTGGTTATATGGAAGTGAAAGTCTAGTTGTGAAATTAAACTTATGGCGTTCTGAATCAGTTTTACTGCGTTGAAAGGAGATCACATAAGAGGAACAGGCAGAAATGTTATAAAAAGATTCGGCTAAAGCATTTGCAATGTCAGTAGGAGAGGATAAGTCCTGCCCATTGCATTGTATTATTGGAGATTGCTGCGGTAGAAATTTCCCATTCAGAGCTTGAATTTTTCTCCAAATGACTCGAGTGTCAGTATTTTTATTAATATCTGAGGCGAATTTAATCCAGGAGTCACGTTTTGCTGTCTTCCTAATTTGTCTTGCTTTGGCTCTGAGTTTTTTGTACATAATTAGGTTGGCGGTAGTTGGAAATTTGCGAAACTGGTTCCAGGCATGATTTTTTTCTCGTTTCGCTTTGGAGCATTCTTCATTCCACCACTGATTTTGGTGTACCCGCTTGCACTGATTAGATTTTGGAATGGAAATTTCTGCTGCAGATAATATGTGGCTTGTAATGTGATCAGTTACGTCATCAATACGATTTTGTTGTACATATAGTTTGTCAAGTAGAACACAAGTTGAATAGTTTTTCCAGTCTGCTTTATGAAAGTTCCAAGAAGTGCGGCTTTTAGGACATGACACCGTCTGTGTTTGAATTGAACTGATGATAGGAAAATGGTCACTGTGCAATGGATCATTTAACACTAACCATTCCATGCTTGGATAAAGAGAGGCTGAACATATTGATAAGTCTATGGCTGATGTACTACCTGTAGGTAGTTGAATATGAGTTGGAGAGCCAGAATTTAACAGAGTCAGGTTATGGTTATCCAGGAATATTTCTATTAATTGGCCTCTCCTATCCATGATGGAAGATCCCCACAATGGATGGTGACCGTTGAAATCGCCGAGTAAACAGACTGGAGGTGGCAATTGTTTGATAAGATTGTCAAGTTCAGTCTGGGAGCAAGGATAATTCGGTGGGATATAAATGGATGCAAGGGTTAGTGATATTCCCATTGCTATCCGAACCGCTACAACTTCTAAAGAGGTTTGTAGTTGGAGATGTCTTGACGGTATGTTAGTTCTGATAAGAATAGCCACCCCACCACGAGCAGGAGTGTCAGAATCCCTATCTCGCCTAAACATAGAATAATTTTTAATTTTCAGAGAAACTTGTGGTGATAAAAAGGTTTCCTGTAAACATACACCTATTGCTTTAGTTTCGATTAGTAAATCATTCAAGTCATCTATATTACTGCGTAATCCTCTACAGTTCCATTGAAGGAATTTATTCATTTGTTGGATTTACTTGAGGAAGATTGATCTGACTGTTTTTTCTGGGAAGGTTTCTGTCTGCTTAGTTTTGATTTTTCATTTCTGGGAAACGTTGGGCGTCCTGTATCCATGGTATCACTAGCATGTAACTCTAGTACTGTCTCTTCATCCTCTGACTGAACCTCCATTTCCATGTTGCTAATGCGTGGTTTCACTTTCTTCTGGTTTTCAACAGTAGCTGATTTCGTTGTTTCGGGCAAGGTTGAGATAGCATCAGTTGGGATGCTGATTGGGGTGTTGCTGGTCTCACTGACTGTAGTTTTGTTATTGTAAGTTAGCACAGTTTTGGCCCAGGTGGCAAAGGAAATATTCGGTTCGATGGAGACATCTGTTTGGGTTGCAGCTGAGCGGCTATTTTTGGTGACCGATGCATATGATCGGCTAGGCATGGTTAGCATTATTTGCTTTCTTGCTTCAGGGTATGTGACTTTATGCTCCACTTTATACTTTTGGATTTTTTTCCCTGTTTTCCAAAGGTCACACGCTTTAGAAAATGCAGGATGGCTTCCTTTACAGTTTGGGCAAGTGGGAGTGGAAGCTGTACAGTCTCCTTGGGAATGTTCCTTGGAGCCGCAAATAGGGCACACAGCATCGCCTCGGCATGCCGTCTGAGAATGGCCGTACTTCTGACACTTAAAGCAGCGAATGGGATTCGGGATGTAGGGTCGAATCTTGCAGTTTAAGTAACCTGCTTTTACAGAAGATGGGAGATTCGGAGTACTGAATGTCAAAATAATGGACCTGGTTGGTAATAGGTTGCCATCTTTTTTCGTCATAATTCTCCGTGCATGAGTCACTTTTTGTTCGCTAAGCTCTTGAATGATTTCTTCCTCAGACACATTTAGTAAGTCCCATTCGCTGATAACTCCTTTAGAGGTGTTCAGAGTGTTATGGGCTGTTACTGACACAGGAATATTGTTAAAAGTTGTTAATTTTAACAATTTTTCTGAGTGATTTGGCTTACAGGCTTCAATTAGAAGGTCTCCGGATTGGAGACGTTTAACCATTTTGGGAGATCCAACAACCGATTCTAAACATTTCTGTATTAAGAAAGGCGATAGCTTGCCAACAGGTTGTGTGGATAGGGAATGCATTATCAGAAATGCTGGCATGTCTGTTGTTTGTTTTTCTGTCCGTAGTCTCTTTGGACGATTCAAGTCATGCTCTGAATCAGAGTTGACGGGTCTGGAGCCCGCGGGCTCTAGCGATGGATATGCATCGCAATCCATCGCTGCTCCTTTTAGCCCCGGAAGAGGGAATTCCTTCTCCCAGGTTACCGACCCCGCCACGTGGAGGCAGGAGCGGTGCCAACCAGTGACCAAGCGATCAGCAGAAGAGGAGAGCAGTACCGATAGTGCACTTCGCAGAAACCTTCTGGGCATATGAAGGTTTCCCGCTATTTATTGGTTGCATGCGTCTTCTGGCCTCTGGGTAGGAGATATTCAGCTCTGTTTTTAGTTTTTGGATCTCTTTTTCATCCTTCCACCGCTGGCATGCTCTGGAGTAAGCAGGGTGCTCTCCTTGGCAATTTATACAGATCGGTTTAGAAGCTGAACATTCCTTGCTCTCGTGATCTTTTGAACCACATCGAGCACAGGCAGGGTTACCACGACAAGCCGTTTGTGAATGGCCGTATTTTTGGCATTTAAAGCACCTCAGTGGGTTTGGGATGTAAAGCCGCACTGGGCAGTTTAAATAGCCTGCCTTGATGGAACTTGGAGGCCGTGGGGTGTTAAATGTTATGATGAGAACTCGGGTAGGGACGAGATTCCCATCCTTCCGCATTGATATTCTCTTGACAGCCGTCACTCCTTGGTCTTTTAGTTCAGAGCAGATCTCTTCCTCAGAGACATGAAGAAGATCCCACTCTGAAATGACTCCTCGTGAAGAGTTCAAAGTTTTGTGGGGTGTTACACTGATTGGTATTCCCCCTATGGATGTCGCATTCAGGATTCTTTCTGCTTGCTTTGCACTGGTTGTTGTGGGGGTTTTATGGCGCATAAGCTGCTTTGGCTATAATGCGCCTATTCCTTTATTGTATTAATATATGAGAAATTCTTGTCACATCAGAAAAGGCAGAAATCAGAAATGACTGAAAACTCCAATTTGTTTCAGAAAGTTAAAAAATTCCGGAATATTTGCATTGTCACCAATGATATTCTCTAGAGTTATTGGTTTTCGAGGGTTAACCAAAGATAGCAGGGTGGTATTTCTGTTTTGTTTATAGTATGGACATTCAATGAGAATGTGTTTCACTGTCAAATTTAGAGAACAATGTGGACACTGTGGTGGATCATCTCCTGTGAGTAAATGAAGATGGGTCAGGTAAGTATGACCTATTCTAGCTCTTGAAAGAATTACTTCTTCCCGCCTTGATGTCCGGACACTGGAGAGCCAGATTTTCGGAACTTGTTTAATCTGTAAGAGTTTATTATTCGTTTGGGAATGCCATAGTGCTGTCCATTCTGATAGGCATGCAGCATGAATCATTAGTGCGTAGTCTGAGGCTGGAACAGGGATATTGGTTAAATCTAAGCTGGTTGTTGTTGTTGTTGTTGTGTTTAACGACACATAGGCTACTTGGGCCATATTGTGTCTTCCTAATGGTGAATATGAAATAACTATATTTTATTATATATCCCTATCCGGTTTAGGAAAGTAAACAGTTCTTTTTTATTAGGATCATCTCCCAGAATCTGAGTTAAATTTATTGATGTCTGCATATTAGTTAACGATTTAAAAGTGTCTAAGCGGATGTTTTGAAAGAGAGGACAGTCCACTAACAAATGACGAATGGTCAGTTGTACTTGACATGATGGACATTGTGGAGCGCTTTCATTAGTTAACAGATACAGGTGAGTGAGATGAGTATGCCCAATCCTGAGCCTTCCTAAGATTGTTTCTTCTCGTCTGCTTTTCTGGAAGCTGGAGGGCCACAGCTTTGGTTCCGGTTTTATTTGGTAGAGTTTATTTCCTGGATAACCTTTCCAGATTAATGACCAGCTGTTATAACATGCTTTACGTATAATGTGTTTGTAATCTGTATATGGAACTTGAAAAGTCTGCGAAATAGTGGTTTCTGGTTGTTTGGCTGCATGATCTGCTCTTTCATTGCCGGATATTCCAGAATGTCCTGGGATCCAGCAGAATGTCACAGTTTGGTTCAATTCCATACAGGCAAGTAACTTAGAATGAATCTGTTTTACTACAGGGTGAGAGGATTTGGTATTAGTATTTATGGCAGAGACAGCACTGAGTGAGTCAGTGAATATTAAAGCAGACGGAATTAGTTGTTCAATAATGTGATCCAGAGCTAAGTTTATAGCATAGAGCTCAGCAGTGAAGATACTGCATTCAATTGGCAATGAGACAGAAGTGCTAAATGTTGGGAAGATTGCAGCAGCACCTACTTGGGTCTCGGTTTTTGATCCATCTGTATATATTTCACATGCGTTTGAATTAGAAAGAGTGTAAGTTGCATGTAACTGTGCGATATTGGAAGGAGACAGCGTGTTCTTTCCCCACTGTTGAAAGTAGTCATCATATATTGCACAGATATTTTCCCAGGGTGGGTCTGGTGGTGTTTTGTCCTGAAATATATTGCTGATATCTATGTTCCATGATTGAGCCAGTTCCTTAAATCTAAGTGCAGCAGGTCGGTTTTCATTAGGTTTACTGATATAAAATGACTCACATTCAGTATTGTAGAGACATCTCCAACAAGGATGAGAGGGCAGACTACGGATTTTTGCGGAATACATCAGAAGTAATGATTTTCTGCGAAGATGTAAGGGAGGTTCATGAGCTTCGATGTACAGGCTCTGAACCGGGGAAGTTCTGAATGCACCTAGAGCGACTCTCAAAGCACAGTGCTGGATGGTGTTTAGCCGTTCTAAAGTACTTTTCCTCGCTGAATCATATACTGGAGAGGCATAGTCCAAGCGAGACCTGATGAGAGCTCTATACAGATGGATGAGGGTATGACGATCAGCACCCCATGACATGGATGACACACACCGGAGGATGTTTAATTTCTTCAAGCAGATGGTACGAAGATAGGCCACATGTGCTTGAAAGTTCAGTTTCCTGTCTAGTATCAGACCGAGGAAACGGATATTGTGAGCAAGAGGAATTGGCACGTTATTTATCTTTAGCTCTGGATCAGGATGAAGTGACCGAAGTTTGCAGAAATGAGTGGTAGTGGTTTTCTGTTCAGCGAGATTATATCCATTTTGTAAGGTCCAGGATTGAATTTTCGTTAAAGCAATTTGTAGCTGTCTTTCGATAGTATTCATGCTTTGCGATTGGCAGGATATAGTGAGATCGTCAGCATACATGTATACTTCAATCATTTTTGGAAGTTCTTCCAAAATATTGTTGATCCTAATTGCAAATAGGGTTGGACTCAATATGGAACCCTGTGGGACACCCTCTTCTTGAATGTGAGATGTTGACAGCATGTTTTTATATCGGACCTGAAATGTACGCAATTTTAAAAAGTTCTGAATTATTAAAGGGAGATGTCCTCTCAGCCCCAACTGATGCATATCTTTAATAATACCATGACGCCATGTGGTGTCAAATGCTTTATGAATATCCAGGTTGACCATCACTAGATGTTGTTTTCTCACGAAGGCATTACGAATGTTTGATTCAATTTTTACAAGTACATCTAGGGTGGACCTGTTTTTACGGAAGCCATATTGGTGATCAGAAAGGAGATTTTCGGAGTCTAGAATCCAGGTGAGCCTCTTATGGACCATCCTTTCAAAGATTTTGCCCAGACAGCTTGTCAATGATATTGGTCTGTAATTCTCAACTAGAGAAGGATCTTTGCCTGGTTTTGGAATAGCACAAATATAGGAATGACGCCATGACAGAGGATACGTATTTTCAGAGAAGATCCGGTTATAAAAGAGTAATAGTGTGCCGAGATCGGCTTCACACAGATGCTTCAGCATATTGTAGTGAATGCCGTCTGGTCCTGCTGCGCTGTTCGGAGATTTGCTCAAAGATTCTCTCAGTTCAGATAGAGTAAACAGCTGGTTATATGGAAGTGAAAGTCTAGTTGTGAAATTAAACTTATGACGTTCTGAATCAGTTTTACTGCTTTGAAAGGAGATCGCATAAGAGGAACAGGCAGAAATGTTATAAAACGATTCGGCTAAAGCATTTGCAATGTCAGTAGGAGAGGATAAGTCCTGCCCATTGCATTGTATTATTGGAGATTGCTGCGGTAGAAATTTCCCATTCAGAGCTTGAATTTTTCTCCAAATGACTCGAGTGTCAGTATTTTTATTAATATCTGAGGCGAATTTAATCCAGGAGTCACGTTTTGCTGTCTTCCTAATTTGTCTTGCTTTGGCTCTGAGTTTTTTGTACATAATGAGGTTGGCGGTAGTTGGAAATTTGCGAAACTGGTTCCAGGCATGATTTTTTTCTCGTTTCGCTTTGGAGCATTCTTCATTCCACCACTGATTTTGGTGTACCCGCTTGCACTGGTTAGATTTTGGAATGGAAATTTCTGCTGCAGATAAAATGTGGCTTGTAATGTGATCAGTTACGTCATCAATACGATTTTGTTGTACATATAGTTTGTCAAGTAGAACACAAGTTGAATAGTTTTCCCAGTCTGCTTTATGAAAGTTCCAAGAAGTGCGGCCTTTAGGACATGACACCATCTGTGTTTGAATTGAACTGATGATAGGAAAATGGTCACTGTGCAATGGATCATTTAACACTAACCATTCCATGCTTGGAAAAAGAGAGGCTGAACATATTGATAAGTCTATGGCTGATGTACTACCTGTAGGTAGTTGAATATGAGTTGGAGAGCCAGAATTTAACAGAGTCAGGTTATGGTTATCCAGGAACATTTCTATTAATTGGCCTCTCCTATCCATGATGGGAGATCCCCACAATGGATGGTGACCGTTGAAATCGCCGAGTAAACAGACTGGAGGTGGCAATTGTGTGATAAGGTTGTCAAGTTCAATCTGGGAGCAAGGATAATTCGGTGGGATATAAATGGATGCAAGGGTTAACGATATTCCCATTGCTATCCGAACCGCTACAACTTCTAAAGAGGTTTGTAGTTGGAGATGTCTGGACGGTATGTTAGTTCGAATAAGAATAGCCACCCCACCACGAGCAGGAGTGTCAGAATCCCTGTCTCGCCTAAACATAGAATAATTTTTAATTTTCAGAGAAACTTGTGGTGATAAAAAGGTTTCCTGTAAACATACACCTATTGCTTTAGTTTGTATTAGTAAATCATTCAAGTCATCTATATTACTGCGTAATCCTCTACAGTTCCATTGAAGGAATTTATTCATTTGCTGGATTTATTGGAGGAAGATTGATCTGACTGTTTTTTCTGGGAAGGTTTCTGTCTGCTTAATTTCGATTTTTCATTTCTGGGAAATGTTGGGCGTCCTGTATCCATGGTATCATTCGCATGTAACTCAAGTACTGTCTCTTCATCCTCTGACTGAACCTCCATTTCCATGTTGCTAATCCTTGGTTTCGATTTCTTCTGGTTTTCAATAGTAGCTGATTTCGTTGTTTCTGGCAAGGTTGAGATAGCATCAGTTGGGATGCTGATTGGGGTGTTGCTGGTCTCACTGACTGTAGTTTTCTTATTATAAGTTAGCGCAGTTTTGGCCCAGGCGGCAAAGGAAATATTCGGTTCGATGGAGACATCTGTTTGGGTTGCAGCTGAGCGGCTATTTTTTGTGACCGATGCATATGATCGGCTAGGCATGGTTAGCATTATTTGCTTTCTTGCTTCAGGGTATGTGACTTTATGCTCCACTTTATACTTTTGAATTTTTTTCCCTGTTTTCCAAAGGTCACACGCTTTAGAAAATGCAGGATGGCTTCCTTTACAGTTTGGGCAAACAGGAGTGGAAGCTGTACAGTCTTCTTGAGAATGCTCCTTGGAACCACAAAGAGGACACACAGCATCGCCTCGGCATGCTGTTTGAGAATGACCGTACTTCTGACATTTAAAGCAGCGAATGGGGTTTGGGATGTAAGGACGAATCTTACAATTTAGGTAACCTGCTTTAACAGAAGATGGAAGAGTCGGAGTACTGAAAGTTAAAATGATGGACCTGGTTGGTAGTAGGTTGCCATCTTTTTTAGTCATGATTCTCCGTGCATGAGTCACTTTTTGATCACTAAGCTCTTGTATTATTTCTTGTTCAGAGACATTTAGTAAGTCCCATTCGCTGATGACGCCTTTAGAGGTGTTCAGGGTGTTATGCGGCGTAACTGACACTGGAATGCTGTTAAAAGTTGTCAATTTTAACAATTTTTCTGAATGGCTTGGCTTGGAAGCTTCAATTAGAAGGTCTCCAGATTGAAGACGCTTCACCATTTTAGGAGATCCAACAACCGATTCTAAACATTTCTGTATTAGAAATGGAGATAACTTGCCTACAGGTTGTGTGGATAATGAGTGCATTATTAGAAATGCTGGCATATCTGCACTCTGTTTTTCAGTCCGCTGTCTCTTCGGACGATTCAAGTCACGCTCTGAATCAGAGTTGACAGGTATGGAGCTCGTGGGCTCTAGCGGTGGATATGCATCACAATCCATCGTTGCTCCTTTCAGCCCTGGAAGAGGGAATTCCTTCTCCCAGGTTACCGACCCCGCCACGTGGAGGCAGGAGCAGTGCCAACCAGTGACCAAGCGATCAGCAGAAGAAGAGAGCAGTACGCTGTCTAAGCTGGTTGGGTTTTTTGCAGCTTTATCAGCCAGTTCATTGCCTAAAATATCAGAATGTGCTGGTATCCAGCAGAAGGTGACCAGTTGGTGGCGTTCTATAATCTTTAGCAATAATTTTCTAATTTCATTTATAACAGGGTGAAACTTGTCTGAGGAATTACACAAAGCCTTGATTGAGCTGAGGGAATCAGTGTAAATTACTGATTTTAAAAAGCAGTCAGGAGAGAGATTTTTTAAAGCTAGTTTAATTGCGAATAATTCAGCTGAAAAGATACTGAATTCAGGAGGAAGGGCTGCTGATACAATTGTATTCGGAAACACTGCAGCTGCTCCAACTTTTGAATTGGATTTAGAGCCATCTGTGTATATTGGTAAAAAATCAATATATTTTTGAGTGTGAACAGCATGAACTTGTCTGATATTTGATGATTGCAAGATATTCTTTCCCCACTGACAGAGGTAAGTGTCACAGGTCGGTATAGGAGGTGGAACCCATGGTGGTTGAGTACAAGTGGCGACTTGTTTTACGGAATGGATGGATACATTCCAAACCTGCAATAGTTCAAGGAGGCGATGACCAGCTGGTTTTACTATGCTAGGTTTATTTCTGTACAGATTTTCAAATGGCGGATTGAAAAGATATGGCTGAATGGGATGTGAGGCACAACTTTGTATCTTGACAGAATACTTCAGCAAAAGCAATTTCCTACGTAAAGATAGTGGCGGCTCGTGAGCATCAATGTAAAGGCTATGTGCTGGCGATGTTCTGAATGCGCCAAGTGCAATCCTCAGTGCACTGTGTTGTACTGGATCAAGCCAGCGTAATGCGCTCTTTCTGGCAGAGTCATAAATGGGAGCTCCATAATCAAGACGAGATCTGATTAATGCCCTGTATAATCGAAGAAGGGAGGTACGATCTGCACCCCACGTTTGTGCAGATAAAGCTCTTAGTATGTTTATCTTTTTTAAGCAGGCAGTACGTACTTTTTTAATGTGCTCTAAGAAATTTAGCTTGTTGTCCATGATTAAACCTAGAAATCTAATATTACTAGTGACTGGGATGGAGATATTAGAGATGTAAAGTTCAGGATCCAGATGAAGTTTGCGTTGTCTACAAAAATGGATAGCAACTGTTTTCTGCTGCGAAAGCCTATAGCCGTTAAGACTGGCCCATTGCTGTATTTTATTTAATGATATCTGAAGCTGTCGTTCAATAGTTCTCATATTTTGGGAATGACAGGAGATGGAAAGGTCATCTGCATAAAGGTAAGTTTCTACAGTATTTGGAAGTTGTTTAGTGATAGAATCTGTTCTTAGAGCAAAAAGAGTGGCACTCAGTACTGATCCCTGTGGAACACCTTCTTCCTGAATGAAAGTTGCAGAGAGGGCATGTTGGTATCGTACTTGAAACGATCTAGTGTGTAGAAAATGCTTTATAAATATAGGAAGGTTGCCCCGCAGACCAAGAGAGTAAAGATCTCTTAGTATGCCATGCCGCCAGGTGGTATCAAAAGCCTTCTCTATATCTATGGAAACCATTACTAGATGTTCATGCTTAATAAAGGCATTACGAATGGCAAATTCAGCTTTCACCATAAGGTCCAAGCATGACCTGTTTTGACGAAAGCCATACTGACTATTGCTCATTAACTGTTCTGACTCAATGATCCAGACGAGTCTACAGTGGACAATTTTTTCTAGAATTTTGCTGAGGCAGCTTGAGAGGGATATTGGTCTATAGCTATGGGGATTGGTTGGATCTTTTCCAGGTTTTAAGAATGCCAAAACAGTAGAATGATGCCAAGAAGTTGGATAGACATTTTCTAGAAAAATACGATTGTAAAAGAGCAGAAGGAGATGCAATGCTCTGTCATCAAGATGTTGTAGCATGGCGTAATAGATTCCGTCTGGTCCGGCAGCACCATTGTGAGCTGTTCCGATAGCATGTAAGAGTTCGGAATATTGTAGAGGTTTGTTATACGGCAGAAGAAGAGCAGTTTGGAAGTTAATAGAGTGCTGTTCTGCAGTGTTTTTAATTCTCTGGAAAAGTGGAGTGTAAGCTGCTTCCGCTGAGATTTCAGCAAATGTGTTGCCCAAAGCATTTGCGATATCTAAAGGACTAGATAGATCTTGCCCATTATAGGACAGAATTGGTGAAGGTACGGTAGGAAACTTACCAGAAAGTTGTCTAATTTTTTTCCATATTATTTTTGTGTCAGTGTTTTTGTTAATGCTTGATGCAAAACGGATCCAGGATTCTTTCTTGGCTTGCCTTTGTATGAAGCGTGCTTTTGCCTTTAACTTCTTATAATTAATTAGATTGGGTGTTGTTGGATATTTCCGAAACAAATTCCAGGCTTTATTTTTTGCTTTTTTGGCTTTTGTGCATTGCTCATTCCACCAATAATTATAATGCTTACGAACCGAGGGATTTGACAGTGGTATTGTGTCTTTAGCTACATTTAGGAGATGTGACGTGATGTATTCTGTCACATCATCGATAGGCTTGAGACGGATTTTTTGCTCATCAAGAGATATTGATGACCGGAATTTTGCCCAGTTTGCTCGGACAAATTTCCATTTTCTGAAGGGTTGAGCTGGAGGGGCCTGTGCTATTAATAGGTTGCATACGATTGGGAAGTGATCGCTACCCATTGGATCATTTAAAACATACCACTCTATGGTCGGGACCAGTAATGGAGAACAAATGGAGAGATCTATGGCTGAGGTATGTCCATTTGGGAGCTGAACGTGAGTGTGTGTGCCAGTATTGAGTATAGTGAGGTTTACTGCCTCTATTAGGCTCTCAACGAGTTGACCTCGTCTATCTAATTTAGGATCACCCCATAAGGGGTGGTGCCCGTTGAAGTCCCCTAACATACAGAGAGGTGGAGGTATCTGTATAAGGAGATCTTCAAGATCTTTTAAACAATAGGTACGGTTTGGCTGTAAGTAGATTGATACTAATGTTATTTCAATATGGAGCGTCATACGCACAGCAACGGCTTCTATTTCAGTTTGAAGTGGAATATGTTTAGATGGGGTCTTTGAGTTTATCAGGATTGCTACACCACCATGGGCAGCATTTGCTGTGTTACGATCCCTTCGATAAAGGTAATAGTTCTTTATCGAAGGAGAAATTTGCAAAGTTAAGTAAGTTTCCTGAAGACAAAGGGCAACTGGAGAAAATCTATTTATTAGATCTTGGATATCGACTGTATTGCAACGAAAGCCTCTGCAGTTCCATTGTAAAATACAAGGCATTATTTGTGTTTAGTTGATGGAGCTGATTCTGACTGCTTTTTGAAAGTGACTGGTTTATGGCGTTCCAATTTGTGTTTGTCTTTTTTTTGGAAGACTGGCCGACCAGTGTCCATGTCTTCCTCTTCGGCATGGATTTCTAAAAGAGGATCTTCCTCTATAGATGTTCCATCTGTTTCCATTGTTGTGTCTCGAATATTTTTGATTATATTTGAATTTGTATTACATGGTGTGGTAGAACCCATTGGAGGAGGAGTTTCCGCTGGTATTGTAAGAGGAGTATTATTTGCTTGGTCTGCGAGTTTGGGTTGTTGTTTACGTACATTTGGTTTTTCCTCAGAGAGGACAGTTCTAGCCCAATCTGAAATTGAAATATTAGTAGGAACTGTAACAATAGTTTGAGTAGAGACTGTTTGGTATTTTTTAACTGCATTAGCATAGGAAATATTTTTATTCATAGTAGGTGCCACTAGTCTTCTCGCTTCTGGGTAACTCACTTTGTTCTCGACCTTGTATTTTACAATTTGTTTCTCCGTTTTCCATTTTTCACAACTTCTGGAATAGGCAGGATGATCACCTTTGCAATTTGGACATATCATTTTAGTAGTCGTACAGTCACTTTGTATGTGATCCGAGGAACCACAGTTGGGGCAGACAGGAACTCCTCTGCATACAGTTTGTGAGTGGCCATACTTTTGACATTTAAAACATCTTAAAGGATTGGGAATGTACGGGCGGATACGGCAAAGTAAATAACCTGCTTTTACAGAGCACGGTAAGTTGGGCGTATTAAAAGTGAGAATAATGTTTCTGGTTGGGATAAGTTGATTATCTTTTTTAGTCATTATACGTTTGGCTTGAATTACATTTTGTCCCTGCAGCTCTTGGGTAATTTCTTCCTCTGTGACATTTAACAGGTCCCAACTGGATATGACACCCTTTGATGAATTTAGGGTTGCATGAGGAGATATTTTTACCGGAATTCCCGCAAAGTTTGTTAACTGTAAGAGTTTCTCCGAATGCCTGTGGTTCGTAGTTTCCACTAGCAGGTCTCCTGATTGTAATCTCTTGACAGTCTTAGGAGATCCTGCAATACCTTCGAGATGTTTTTGTATTACGAAGGGAGACAGTTTGCTCATTGGCTGACTAGTAAGGGAGTGGAAAATTAAAAAGGATGGGCAGGGTTGCTCCATCTGATTAGTCTTCTGTCTCTTTGGACGATCATTTTCTAAGTCGTGATTGGGGTCATGATTGTCTGTTCTTGAGCTCGAAGGCTCTAACGGTGGATAATTATTTTTATCCATAATGGCTCCTTTTCGCCCTGGGGGTTTGTCCTTACCGCCCAGGTTACCGGCCCCGCCACGGGGAGGCAGGAGCAGTGCCGCTTTGTGGCCAAGCGTAGAGTTAGTACAGTTAGTAAATCTAAATTAAAGAAAAAGGTGATTTCCTTCTTCTGGGCTCTCTTCTTATTTCTTATAAGAGACTAGAGCTACTTAACAGAAAATTTAATAATTGCAAGAGAAAACAAAGAAAAACTTAGTCGCTGGGAAGAAAAACGCTTGATAGACGCACAATAATCACTTGGCCACGGAAACGCTTGGCACCCGGGGCCGCTTTGCACTGGAAGCTTCGATTAAAAGATCGCCAGAACGCAGCCGTTTTACAGATTTTGGTGATCCTGCCAGCCCTTCTAATCCTTTCTGGATAAAGAAGGGTGACATCTTCCCAATTGACTGCTCTCCGGTAGAATGGAGTATGAGGAAAAGCGGTGTAATAGGTGGTCGTTTATCCTCAGTTCTGGCTCTTTTGGCAGAATTGGTGTCATTCTCATCTGATCGGTTAGGTTTGTTTGTTTGTTTGTTTTGGGGCTTTACGGCGCAAGGACAGCAAAGGCCATAATGCGCCTAGCTATGGTGATATTAAGATACATAGTTCTATCTGTATAGATGATATTCAGAATTATATCATGTTGTATAGTTTTATCTGTTTGAGGAAGTCAAATATTTTGGTCACATGTGGTGTGTCTGCTAGTAGGTCAGAAATGCTGAGAGAGGTGTTCGCCGTTGGAAATGAGGTAAACATAGCTTGTCGCTCAGTACTGTACTTGGGACAATCAATAAGTAGATGATGGACAGTGAGCTGGGTGTTACAGTTTGTACACGTTGGCGGATCAGTGGCTGCAAGCAAATAAAGATGTGTTAGGTGCGTGTGGCCTATCCTTAATCGGGCTAGTACAACTTCTTCGTGTCGGTTTTCACGTATACTAGATCTCCATGGTTTAAGACCTTTCTTTATGCCAAGTAGCTTATTGTTGACTTGATTCTGCCAGATATGTTGCCATTTTTCAAGGCATCGTTTATTTATAATGTACTTATAGTCAGATGCAGGTGTAGTGAAGGATTGGTCTATAGGATTGGTAGCAGTTTTGGCAGCTAGGTCGGCCTGTTCATTTCCAGGGATTCCAGCGTGACCAGGAATCCAACATAGCAGAACTTGTTGTTTATTCTGGTTTAATTTGGTCAGAGTGTTCCAGATCTGTTTAAGTAAGGGGTTATCATATTTTGTATTGCGTTGTATGGCTTGGATAGCACTAATGGAATCGGTATAAATAACGCTGTGCAGTTTAGTTCTTGAGAGTGTGTAGTTTAAGGCCATGTGGAGTGCACAGAGTTCTGCAGTATAGCTGCTACATTCAATGGGAAGTTTTTTGGACAAAGTGATGTTAGGAAATACTGCTGCTGCACCAACATGGTTGTCTGTTTTAGACCCATCTGTGTAGATTGGTGTGTACTGGCCGTGCTGGGTTCTCAATGCGGCAAACATTTGCAGTATGTTCTGTTGAGACAGGGTGTGTTTTCCCCAGACTGTCAATGAAAAGTTACACGGTGGTATATAACATGTCCAAGGTGGGACTGTATGAGAGGCAGTGGGCTGTATTTTACTAAAGTCAATTTGCCAATCGGCCTGCAATGCGGAAAGACGTATCCCGGTTGGTGGATTGATTGATGGATACGCTTGGTATAGGTTTACCCATTTAGGAGAGAAAAGTCCGTTCCAAGTGGGATGGTCTGGATGTCCTTTGAGTTTTGCTGCATAGTGTAGTAAAAGCATTTGTCTGCGTAGCTGAAGGGAGGTTTCATGTGCTTCAGCATATAGGCTGTGGACAGGTGATGTACGGTATGCCCCCAGTGCAAGACGAAGAGCACTGTGGTGCACAGGATCAAGCCAGCGTAAAGCGCTTTGTCTAGCAGAGCTATAAACAACAGAACCATAGTCTAGACGTGAACGTATTAGCGCATGGTACAATTGTAATAGTGTGTATCGGTCAGCTCCCCATGTTGTGCCTGATAGAACTCTTAAAATATTTAGCTTTTTTAGACAGGTAATCCTAAGTGTTTTTATATGTTCCAGGAAGGTGAGTTTTTGGTCAAGTATCACACCAAGAAAGCGGACACTAGGGACAACTGGTATGATTTGATTTTCTAGTCGAAGTTCTGGGTGTGGATGTAGATTACGCTTCCTGCAAAAGTGTATACCAACAGTCTTTTGGGTTGAGAGGCGAAACCCGTTGTTTTGGGCCCATTTTACTATTTTGTTGATTGCACATTGCAGCTGTCGCTCTACCATTCGCATATTAGGCGAATGACAGGCGATACTAAAGTCATCGGCATACAGGGTAGTGGATATTGTTTGTGGCAGGTCCTGTGTTATTGAATTCATTTTTATATTAAAGAGGGTAGCACTTAGCACTGATCCTTGTGGCACTCCTTCTTCCTGTATGAACTTTGAAGATAAGTGATTGTGAAATCGAACTTGAAATGAGCGGTGTTGTAGGAAGTTTCTTATAAACTGTGGTAGGTGTCCGCGTAGTCCCAGATCGTATAGGTTTTGCATTATACCATATCTCCAGGCAGTGTCAAACGCTTTTTCAATATCAAATAGGACCATCGCAAGATGCTCTTTGCGTACGAAGGCGTCACGGATGTTTATTTCTGTCTTAATCAAAAGGTCAAGAGTGGATCTACCTTCACGAAAGCCACATTGCACTGGATTCATAAGGTTATTTCGAGCTAGAAACCAGGATAACCGAGCGTTGATCATTTTTTCCATTACCTTGCATATGCAGCTGGTGAGTGCAATAGGTCGATAATGCTGCGGATTTGAAGAATCTTTTCCAGGTTTTGGAAATGCCAAAACATAAGCATGCCGCCATTTGTCAGGAAAAGTGTTTTCTTTGAATATTCTGTTGTAGAGCAATAAAAGTGTTTTGAGTGCGGGTTCAGTAAGTTTTGCTATCATTATGTAATGTATTCCGTCTGGCCCTGCTGCACTGAGTTTAGTGGAGGCTAGAGCATGATGTAATTCTGACATTGTAAAAGGGAGATTATATGCAGCAGTGGATGTTGATTCAAAATTAATTGAGTGTTTTTCAGCTTGTGCTTTGAGTGTCTGGAATTGTGGCGAGTATGATGTCACAGCTGATATTTCCATGAAAGATCTACCTAGAGCGTTTGCAATTTCCTCTGGCTTTGTAATATCTGAGCCATTTACAGTCAGAATGGGACAGTTGACACTTGGATGTTTTGCATACATACGTTGTATTTTGGCCCAAATTGTTTGGGTTTTGGTCGTTTTTGTAATTGTGGAAGCGAAACGCCTCCATGCTTCCCTTTTGCTGGTCTGTCTAACTCGTTTTGCTTTTGCCCTTGCCTTCTTAAAGCAGATAAGGTTTTCTGTTGTTGGAAACCTTCTGAAGATGTTCCATGCTCTGTTCTTCTCTCTTTTTGCGGCACTACATTCATTATTCCACCACACTTTAGAGCGGGCCGATATTTTAGTGGATCGTTTCGGAATTGCTTTGTCCGCTGCTTGCAATATTTTGTTAGATATATGTTCTACTGCTAAGTTTATGGGTGTTTGTTGGACTTCTTTTTCTTCTAGTGTAGCCAGCTGCTTGTACGTATCCCATTCAGCTTTGGAGAATATCCATTTTGGAATTCGATAAGAAGTATGGGGAACGGTTGTATCAATGCGGCATATCACAGGGTAATGATCACTGCCCAGTGGGTTGCTGTGGATAGTCCATCCGAACAGAGGGTATATGGTTGCTGAGCATAAAGAGACATCAATAGCTGAGGTAGATCCTGTAGGAAGATGCGTATAGGTGTGCGCTCCATTATTGAGAGTTATCAGATTGTGTTGATCAAGTAATTTTTCGATAGTTTTTCCACGCTTGTCCAGGTTATGGTTTCCCCATAGCGGATGGTGACTGTTCAGGTCTCCTAGGATACAGTAGGGTTTGGGAAGCTGGATCACTAGTTCTTCTAATTCAGCGTAGCTTATGTTTTGGTTAGGTGGTAAGTATAATGAGACTATGGTTAAATCAAAGTTGACATTGATTCGTGCAGCAACTGCTTCAAGATTTGTCTTTAGTGGGATTGCTTTTGAGGGTATCTGGGAGTTGATGATCAGTGCTACTCCTCCATGTGCAACGTTGTTCGGATTGTGGGCAACACGATCCTGCCGATGCATTATGTATTTCTGAAGGGAAACAATTGTATTTGGTGTTAGATTGGTTTCCTGTAGACAGAAGGCAACAGGATCATACTGCGAAAGGAGATCTCGGATGTCAGCCAAATTACTGCGATAGCCTCTACAGTTCCATTGTAAGAAAGTAAGCATTATTTTGGTTTAGTGGGGCCCTCGATTTGTTTTCGAGGTGCAGAAGGTTTAGATCGCTCAAATTTACCTTTTCCCTTCTTTGGGAAATAAGGTTTCGCTGTATCCATCTCCTCTTCAGTAAACAGTTCTAAAACCTGTCCATCTTCGTTTGATTTATCTTCTGAATCCATGTAGTCTGTTTGGTTTGAGTCGGGAGTGGTAGACACTGTAGTATTTTGCTGTTGAGTGGCATCTGGTTGTATTGTGATCGGCGTATTTATTCCTTTGCTTTGCTTGCTTTTTGTTTGGGGTGTTGGCACTGGGGACAATACTGACTTTGCCCATTCAGCTAGTGACTTTGTTGGTGGTATAGTTACCTCTGTTTGGGTAGCAATTGATACGTGATTTTTGGTTATTTTGGCATAACTTGGCTTGTTAGTATTTGGAACTGGTAAAGATTTTTTAGCTTCTTGGTAGGTTACATTATGTTCAGTTTTGTATCTCTGTATCTGTTTTTCGCGTTTCCAAAGGGGACACTCCTTCGAATACGCCGGATGGGCTTCTTTACAGTTAATGCAGTTTGGAGTTGTGTTAGTGCAGTCATTTGTAGAATGTTCAGTGGATCCACATGTGGCACAGGCAGCTGCTCCTCTGCAGACCGTCTGTGAGTGCCCAAATTTCTGGCACTTATAGCAGCGTAATGGATTTGGTATGTATGGTTTAACTCGGCAGTTAAGGTAACCGGCTTTGATCAATGTTGGTGGTTTAGGATTATCAAAAGTAAGGATTATAGTCCGGGTAGGAACTAGTACATTATCCTTCTTCGTGAGAATTCGCCTTACATTGATGACTCCTTCTTCTCGTAATTCTTGTTTGAGTTCTTCATCTGACAAATTGAGGAGGTCCCACTCAGTGATGACACCTCTTGACGTGTTCAAGGAAACGTGCGGTGAAACGCTGACCGAAATTCCACCAAAGGATTGTAATTTTTGCAGTTGTTCAGATTGTCTGGCAGTGACAACTTCAACCAGTAGGTCTCCAGATCTTAACCGACGAACTGTCTTGGGAGTACCTATTATGCTTTCTAGGCTTTTTTGCACTAGGAAAGGGGAGAGTTTTCCAACTGGTTGTTCTTGAGTTGAATGTATAATTAAAAAGGTAGGGGTTCGGATTCTGCCTACGTCAGTCTTTTGACGTTTTGCTGCGACAGAACCAGACTCCTCTTGTTCTTGCCTTGTTAGAGTTTCTTCTGTGTACCCAGTGTTTTTCTGGGTTTTATGGACTTCTTGCTCCATTTCGCCCTGGAAGGGAGATCTTTTCCCCTCCAGGTTACCAGCCCCGCCACGTGGAGGCAGGAGCAGTGCCACCTTTGTGACCAAGCGGTAGTGGGTTAGTAGTAATATGCAAAGAAAAAAAAGGGGAAAAAAAGAAAGAAGGTTGATTTTCCTCCTGTTCAAGTAAAGTGATTTCTTTACTGAAGCTTATTTAATTGATTGTTAGTGTAACGCTGTAAATAAAGAAGACGATTTTACTTATTCAAGAGAGCGCAATTCACTGGCAAATACACTTGATCACAAAATCGCTTGGCACCTGGGGCCGATCGGTTAGGTAGGGGCCTTGTTGGGGCCCCAGAAGAAGGATTTAAATTACTCATGAGAGTAAAGAAAAAATGTCTGATGCCTAAGTACCTCACCCACCACGGAGCCCTACGAGGGGGCGCCCACTCGTGAACTAGCAGGTACTGCGTACACGAATGGGACGCCGAGTTCGCTTAGAACACCATACCCACGTTACCAATAAATCTTTATCCCGTCCCAGGACCATAGGGAGGGAGACTTATTGGAACGCAGTTGACCCTAGCAGTATAAAACCACCCGCCGATTGATCCCAGTCGAGCCGGTCCGGGACCACCCGTCTCGTCGAAGCAGGGGCCAAAGTGGTGTATTGAAGCTGGGCCCCTCAACCACCAGGATCCCCCTTTCCGCTTCCACGGGTCGCGGCGCACGGCTGCACACGCCGGATTCCAACGATGTAACCCTGGAACCAAGGTATGGGCGTTAGATCCCAGTGATGCTAGTCTGGAAAACCAGCAGCGTCACTGGGAGGTCCCCTCACCACGTACAGGTGCCCACGTCGAGGGGGGAACGTCATGCTGTGATAATTCTCTGTCGGATGGGTGTTTGGCGGTATAGTCTGCACATTCGTTTCCTTGTATCCCAGCATGGCCTGGGATCCAACAGAAAATGGTCACTCGTTGTAGTTCTTGAAGATGCATCAGTTTCGATTTTATGAGCTTTATTAAAGGATGTGTTTTAGAAGAATTGTTCTGTAAAGCTATAATCGCACTCTGGGAATCCGTATATATCATGCTTTTATGGATGGCCAGATGGAGGATATTTTCCACTGCAAGTTTGATAGCGTATAATTCAGCTGTATAGCTGCTGCATTCATTGGGAAGTGGTACGGAGAAGGTTTTATGAGGGAAAATGGCTGAAGCACCCACTCCACTCTCAGATTTTGATCCGTCAGTATATATTTTTGAAAAATGCAGATAATTTTGTGTATGGGCTATATGGAGTTGTTGTATATTAACATTTGCAAGAGAGTGTTTTCCCCAGTTTAGAAAATAATTGTCACAGAGTGGTGTAATAGACCTCCATGGGGGATCCGTACTGCTTAAATCTTGAAGAACTTTATCGGGCTCTATATTCCAAGTTTCTGATAATGCTTGAGCTCTGAGAGCAAAAGGCTGAATTGCTCTAGGTTTATTTCTATAGAATGTTGTGAATTGTGGGTCGTTAAGTATTGGCCTAATGGGATGGGTAGGTAGACTTTGGATTTTAGTTGTATAGTTAAGAATTAACATCTTTCTCCTGAGGGTTAGAGGAAGTTCATGAGCATCAATATAAAGACTTTGAACTGGTGAAGTTCTATAAGCGCCTATAGAAATCCTCAGGGCAGAGTGTTGAATTGGTGCAAGTCGCGCTAGCACGCTTTCCCTAGCAGAATCATACACCGGGGCACCGTAATCAAGGCGAGATCTGATTAGGGCTCTATACAAATGCAGTAACGTGTACCGATCGGCACCCCATGATGTAGAAGAAATGACTCTGAGTATGTTCATTTTTTTCAGGCAAGACGTCTTTAGATGTTTAACGTGCTCTATGAAGTTCAACTTACTATCAAAAGTCAGACCAAGCAGACGAATGTTGCTCACAACTGAGATAGGCTGATTTGTTAAGTGTACTTCTGGATCTGGATGCATCTTCCTTTTGTTACAAAAGTGAACTACTTTAGATTTTGAACAAGAGAGTCGATACCCATTCTGTGCCATCCATAACTGAATATTATTAATTGAAATTTGGAGCTGCCGCTCAATGAAAGTCATGTTTTGAGAACTGCAAGAAAAAGTGAGATCATCGGCATAGAGGTATGAATTCACAGTGCTGGGCATATATTTAGTAATATGGTTTATTCTTATTGCGAATAAGGTGGCACTGAGCACAGAGCCTTGTGGGACCCCTTCTTCTTGTACATATGTTTGAGAGAGAACTTGTCGGTATCGGACTTGAAAAGATCTGTACTGAAGGAAATTCAATATGAAGTACGGTAAGTGGCCTCTCAGGTCAAGGGAATGCAGATCTCTTAGGATACCAAAACGCCATGTGGTGTCGAAGGCTTTTTCTACATCAAGGCATACCATGACGAGATGCTCATTTCGAATGAATGCATTCCTGATGTTTGTTTCCACTTTGACCATGAGATCCAGGGCTGATCGATTTTTCCTGAATCCAAATTGATTGTCAGAAATTATATATTTAGAGTCGAGAAACCAAGTAAGTCGACGGTGAATTATTTTTTCTAGGGTTTTGCTTAAGCAGCTGGTGAGAGAAATAGGTCTATAGTTTTCAGGAATGGAATGATCTTTTCCTGGTTTCGGAATTGCTATTATATAGGAGTGGTGCCAGGAACTGGGGAAACAGTGTTCAAGAAAGATGCGATTGAAAAAAGTGAGCAGTGAAGAGACCGATTCTTTATTTAAGTGTTGGAGCATTATGTAGTATATTCCGTCGGGGCCTGCAGCACTGTGTTTTGAGCTAGATATGGCTTCTTGAAGTTCAAGCATTGTAAGCGGCTGATTATAAGGTAAAGTACATTTATTCGTGGGTCTGAAGTTCAGTTTGGACTTTTCAGCTAATACTTTGATCTTCTGGAATGATAGATCATATGCTGTTGAGGCAGATAACTGTGAAAAAACAGTCCCTAGGGCATTCGCTATATCTGTAGGAGAAGAAAGATCCTGTCCATTCCAGTTGAGAATTGGGGAGGATAATCGGGGAACTTTGCCACTTAGTTGTTTTATTTTCCGCCATATTATTCTTGAATCAGTATTTTTATTAATCGAGCTCGCAAATCGAATCCAAGATTCTCTTTTGGCTTTCTTCCTAATGTGACGGGCCTTGGCTCTGAGTCTCTTGTAGTTTATAAGATTGGGGTGGTGGGATATTTTCGAAACAGATTCCATGCTCGGTTTTTTTCTTTTTTTGCACCTTTGCACTCTTCGTTCCACCAATAGTTTATGGTTCTATGGGTTGTTGACTGTGATTGTGGAATCGCAGTGCATGCAGCAGCCAGTATTTGTCTCGTGATGTGGTCAGTAGCTCTGTCAATAGGACAGGTTTCGATTATCTGTTCATCAAAGGACACTCGGGAAGTGAATTTTGCCCAATCTGCTCTGTGAAATTTCCATTTTACATAGTTTTGGGAAATTATGGAATGTCCTGTTTGAATCTTACATATTAGCGGAAAGTGATCACTATTTAGCGGGTTGTCGAGGGCCGTCCACTCAATACTAGGGAAGAGGATCGGAGAGCATATTGAAAGGTCTATTGCAGAAGTTTTACCCGTAGAGAGATGGATGTAAGTTGGCAAGCCAGTATTTAGTATAGTCAGATTTTGTCTGTCAGCAAGCTTTTCGATAAGTTGTCCTCGTCTATCTGCATTGGGAGAACCCCACAATGGATGGTGTCCATTGAAGTCACCCAATAAACAGATAGGGGTTGGCAACTGCTGAATAAGATCTTCCAGTTCATGGATGGTATAGGAGTGATTGGGCGAAAGGTAGATAGAAACAATTGTCAAAGTAATACCAATCACAATACGTGTTGCAACAGCTTCGATGGAGGTTTGTAAAGGAATTGATCTGCAAGGTACTCGTGAGTCTATGAGTATGGCTACCCCTCCGTGAGAATTATTTGTAGCAGTTCTGTCCTTTCTAAAGAGTGAATAATTCTTAACTGAGAGTGATACATGACATGTTAAATTTGTCTCTTGTAGGCAAATGCCTACGGGATGGTAGCGATCAATTAACTCGTGAATATCATCAATGTTACTGCGAATTCCTCTACAGTTCCACTGTATGATTTGGTGCATTATTTGGTTTTGTTACTTGAGGAAGATTCTGAGTCTTTTTTATTCCCAGGCTGTTTGTGGCGATCGAGTTTCATTTTCTCTTTTCTTGGAAAGGTTGGGCGTCCGGTATCCAAGACATCTTCTGCATGAAGATCTAGGATAGGTTCATTTGGGTCAGTGTTGTTATCAGTGTCCATATTTTCTGAAGTGATATTGTTTGTCTTCCTATTTGTAACTGAGTCCGTTTTTGACTTTGAAATATCTGATGGTCTATGTGGGGTTGCTGGTGGGACTGTGACAGGGGTGTTGTTGGCTCTATCTACTACCTTTTGTTCTTTTGGAGTCTGTTTCACTGATGGTGACAGTATAGATCGGGCCCAATCTGCAATCGACATGGTTGGGGGAACTGATACTTCAGTTTGTGTTGCTGTTGTTTGGTATTTTTGCATTGCTGCTGCATATGTGTTCTTAGGTGCGTTAAGCATAATTTGTTTTCTTGCCTCTTGGTATGTGACTTTTCGTTCTACCCTGTACTTTTGGATTTTTTTTTCAGTTTTCCATAGATCGCATGACTTGGAGTAGGCTGGATGCACGCCTTTGCAGTTCAGACAGTGCGGTGTTTTGGCGTCACAGTCTGTGTGCGAATGTTCTTTCGACCCACAGTTTGGGCAGACTGGATCTCCTCGACAAGCCATTTGTGCGTGACCAAATTTTTGGCACTTATAGCATCTTATAGGATTCGGGATAAAGGGTCGTACTCGGCAGTTGAGATAGCCGGCTTTGACACTGGATGGCAAGATAGGTGTTCCGAATGTCAGGATGATGTTGCGGGTGGGAACAAGTTCTCCATCTTTCCTGATCATGATGCGTTTGGCTTGTATCATTTTCTGATGTTTGAGTTCTTGGGCCAGTTCATCGCTAAAAACTGGACATTCGATTAAAATGTGTCTAATTGATAAAACTGTGCCACAAGACTCACACATAGTAGGGTCATCAGCCCTCAGCAAAAATGAATGAGTTAAATGACTGTGTCCTATGCGGGTCCGGGCAAGAACAACTTCCTCCTTACGATTCCTGCGCAGACTGGACTGCCACGGTTCAATTACAGGCTTTATACAATATAGTTTATTTCCAGTCTGTCTATTCCACGAGTCCTGCCATTGGGAGTGTATTTTCTCGTGTATTCTTTGCCTGTAGTCTGTATAGGGGACTGACAGGCAGCGATTATTTCTGGGAATTGCTGATTTGGCTGCGGTGTCAGCCAAATCATTTCCCTTAATCCCAATCTGGCTAGGAATCCAGCAGAAGCGGATATCATATTCACGTTCACGGAGGAAGTGAATCTTCTGCTGAATGCTAGACAGAACTGGATGAGAATTAAATCTCACGGTTATTAAAGCCTGTAACACACTAAGAGAATCAGAATATAAAATGAACCGTTGGTTTTGGCATTTACTGATGTGATCCAAAGCTAGCTCAATAGCGTGCAGCTCTGCAGTAAATATGCTGCATTCAGAGGGAATCTGCTCCGATGTAGTGGTGTCTCTAAAGACAGCAGCAGATCCCACATATGATTCTGACTTCGAACCGTCTGTGTAAACTGGCGCGAAGTCAGAATGTTCAGCTCGGTGTGCTGAATAAAGCTGCAGGTAGACCGATGATGGCGTGTCCGACTTTCCCCAATTTTTAAGGGGCAAGTCACATATTGGAATACGAGCATGCCAGGGTGGAAGGGGTTGCTTCGGTGTTTGGGCAACCTTGTCTACCTTGATATCAAGTTCTATGAGTAGCTCTTGGAGACGAATACCAAAAGGACGATTAGCAGTCTTACGGGTATTGTACAAATTTTCCCATCGTGGCTCAAAAACGGATAGCCACGTAGGATGGTCTGGCAGGGATTTCAGTTTAAAAGCGTAGTTTAGACACAACTGCTTACGTCGAAGGGATAACGGTGGTTCGTTTGCTTCGACGTATAAACTCTGGACAGGAGATGTTCTATATGCTCCAGTAGCGATACGAAGAGCCTGGTGATGGACAGGATCCAGCCATCGAAGGGCACTGTCTCTGGCTGAAGAATATACCTGGGACCCATAATCAAGTTTGGATCGCACAGGTGCACGGTAAAGCCGAAGAAGCGTGCATCGGTCCGCTCCCCAAGATGTAGAGGAGAGCGAGCGGAGAATATTAAGCCCGCGTGTGCACTTTGTGCGAAGTTGACGGATGTGGTGCAGAAAGGTCAACTTTTTATCAAATACGAGTCCCAAGAATTTTGTGTCCGCTGCTACTGGAATAGCATTTTGTCCGAGCATTAATTCAGGTTCAGGATGAAGATTACGCTTACGACAAAAATGTACGCAAACGGTCTTCTCCGGCGAGAACCTGAAGCCATTTGCAAGTGCCCAGGAGTTGAGGCGGTCAATGGCTTTCTGCAGTTGTCTTTCAATAACCCTCATGTTGCATGACTGACAAAAAATGCTAAAGTCATCAACATAGAGGGCACTGTTTACAGTTGGAGGAAGTTGTTCTGTGATGGAATTTATTTTGATGGCGAAAAGCGTGACACTTAATACTGATCCTTGTGGTACTCCCTCCTCTTGGCTAAAGGAGCGAGAGAGTGAGGATCCCACACGAACTTGGAAAGATCGATTGGCTAAAAAGTTTTGAATAAACACGGGGAGATGCTGTTGTTGTTGTTGTTGTTTAGGGTTTAATGGCGCAAGAGCAACTTCGGCTATATTGCGCCTGTTCAAGTTTTGTTATTTTCTGTTTTACTGTTACTGATTTGACATATTAGATATGATTGGTTAAGTTTATTAAACTGAGATATGAAAAGAGTTCCCTGACGTTTGATTTTTCTCCCATAATGAGTTCAAGACTTAATGGCTCATTTGAATGCGATTTGAAAGCTGATTGGCGGGCAATTTGGTATCGTGGACATTCTAAGATGATGTGCTTCACTGTTAGTGTGGTCAGACACTGAGGGCATTGTGGAGGATCGTCTTTCATTAGGAGGTAAGAGTGTGTTAAATGTGTGTGTCCGATGCGAAGCCGGGCGAGCATAACCTCTTCATGTCTGTTTGACCGAAAACTTGATTTCCAGGATTTCTGCTGTTGCTTGATTTGATATAATTTATTGTTTGTTTGAGATTTCCAGGTCTGCGTCCATATGTTTTCTGAGACTTTTCGATTGATGTTTTTGAAGTCATTGAGCGGTATTTTATGCAAGTGAAAATTTTCGTTAGACGGATGTTTTGCAGCATCATCCGCACGTTCATTGCCGAGTATTCCAGAATGTCCAGGAATCCAAGTGAATCTGACTCTTTGTTTTTTTTTTCTAAGGTGTGATAAGGAGGAAAAAATTTTTCTTACATACGGATGAGATGGATGATCTTCTGTCTGTAAAGCATATATTGCACTTAATGAGTCTGTGAAAATGATACTTTTTACGAGGGAAGTTTTGGCAATGTGATCTAGGGCGAGACTTATTGCAAACAATTCAGCACTAAAGATACTGCACTCTATTGGAAGAGACTGTGAAATTATGCTGTTTGGCAATACAACTGCAGCACCAACGTGTGTATCCGTCTTGGATCCGTCAGTGTACAGATGAGAACAGTCAGAGAATTGCATTACATATGAGGAATGTAGCTGTTTTATATGTTGACTTGGGATATTGTTCTGTTTCCATTTTATGAGGACCATGTCACAGTCAACTGAACTGATTTCCCACGGTGGAAGGGCTGTGGGGGTTGTTGTTGTTGTTGTTGTTTGAGAGCTATTGGCGCAAGAGCAGCTTAGGCTATAGTGCGCCTAATCTAGGTTAGAGTTTCATATTTCGACATTTTTTATTATGTTGTTCAGATGGGAAGCCAAGATTTTATTTTATAATTACGTAACTTTTTGGTAAATGTTATACTATTTATTTTTATATGTATTGGTAGTATCCGATTAACTTAAGGAAAAAGAAAACGTCGGTAATATTTGGCCGGTTATCTAAAATTGTTTTGAGCGTTAGGTTGTTTTGTGCGTTCGTGGTTATTTGAAAGGCTTTTATACGTTCTGAAGTAAATCTTGGACAGTTCACCATGAAGTGATGTACAGTGAGTGGAACTTGACAGTTTTGGCACTGAGGAGGGTCTTCACCTCTGAGTAGGTAAGAATGGGTCATATGGGTATGCCCAATTCGCAATCGAGCAAGGATCACTTCTTCGTGTCTGTTGGATCGGCAACTGGTAGTCCATGGTCGGAGTGTTTGTTTAATTACACGAAGTTTGTTGTTACTTTGATCTTTCCAATGTTGTTGCCATTGTTTTAAACTGCTTTGGTGGATTAACGACTTGTAATCGGTATATGGTATTGAGCGGAATGCATAGTAAGAGGTAGCAGCTTCTCTTGCCGCTTTATCTGCTTTTTCATTCCCAGTTATTCCTGTGTGGCCTGGAATCCAACAGAAACTGATCTTGTGATTATTTTGCAATAGCTTAGATACTGTATATTGTACCTGTTGTAAAACTGGGTGTGCTTTAGTATTGGCATTCTGTAAAGCAATGACAGAGCTAAGCGAGTCCGTGAAAATTATGCTGTCTGCTATCTGTTCATGTTTAATTTTGTTTACGGCCATCAAAATGGCTTGTAATTCTGCTGTAAAGATGCTGCATTCTTTTGGAAGTTGTTGGATGAGAGTACAGTCTTCAGAGTGAATCGCAGCTCCTACACAAGTTTCTGTTTTTGAGCCATCTGTGTATATGAAAGTTGAATGTTCATATTTTTCTTTGTATGCTGCATGTAGTTGCTGGTAGTTTGTTCTCGGGAGATTTGTTTTCCCCCAAGATTGGAAATGCAGGTCACACACAGGTTGAATTATGATCCATGGTGGAATAATGTGTGTAGTCGTGGTAGCTATGCTATCATAATTAAGCTCTCGGCATAACAGTAAATCTTTTAGTCGGATGTTGGAAGGGCGGTTTATTCGTGGATGGGCTTGGTATACATTTTCCAAGTACGATGAAAACAGAACCTCTCTATTTGGATGGTCGGTGATGGATTTTATCTTTGCAGCATAGTGTAATAATAGGTTCTGTCGTCTAAGTTGTAGTGAAGGTTCATGGGCTTCTGCATATAGGCTTTGTACAGGTGAAGTGCGAAAAGCTCCAAGTGCTATACGGAGTGCACTGTGGTGTATGGGATCTAACCATCTCAGTGCACTTGGTCTTGCAGAGTCGTAAACTGGTGCTCCATAGTCCAGCTTGGAACGCACTATTGCTCGATAAAGTTTAAGTAGTGTCTGTCGATCTGCACCCCAAGTTGTTGCGGAGAGAACTTTGAGTAGATTTAACTTCTTGATGCAAGAATGTCTTAGTTGCTTAATATGTTCAAGGAATGTCAGTTTTTTATCTAAGAGAAGTCCTAAGAATCTTATGTTTGGTACAACTGGGATCATATATCCATCTAGTTTAAGTTCAGGATCTGGGTGTAGGTTTCGTTTCCTACAGAAGTGTATACATGCAGTTTTCTGTGTGGAAAACCGGAAGCCATTTGTTTGTGCCCATTGACTTATTTTATTTATTGCTCCCTGTAACTGCCGTTCTATAGTTCGCATACTCTGAGAATGATAGGACATACTGAAATCATCAACGTATAAAGCGGTATCAATAGGTTTTGGTATATGCTCAGTTATGGAGTTTATTTTGATAGCAAAGAGGGTTGTGCTAAGCACAGACCCCTGAGGTACACCCTCTTCTTGGGTGAAAACTTTTGAAAGAGTATTCTGCAATCTAACTTGAAATGACCTGTGGAGTAAGAAATTTTGAATATATTTAGGAAGATGTCCACGTAATCCAAGGTGGTATAGGTTTTGAATAATTCCATAACGCCACGCAGTATCGTAAGCTTTTTCTATGTCGAAACATATCATTACGTGGTGCTCTTTTCGGATAAAGGCATTCCGCACACTGTTTTCTAATTTGATCAGTAAATCTAGTGTTGAACGATTTTTTCTGAAACCATGCTGTGCTGGATTGAGGAGGTTATTTCTGTTCAAAAACCATGTTAGACGAGCATTGATAATTTTCTCCATAACTTTTCCCAGGCAACTGGTTAGAGCAATTGGACGGTAGTTGCGTGGGTCAGAGAGGTCTTTCCCCGATTTTGGGAAAGCAAGAATTATTGCATGACGCCAACTGTCTGGAAATTGGTTTTCTAAGAAGATTCTGTTATATAGTTCTAGTAATGCCATTTGGGATTGATCATCGAGTTGTTTTAACATCATATAGTGGATTTGGTCTGGACCTACAGCACTTTGCTTTGTCTGGGATAGAGCGTGTTTCAATTCGTAGAATGTTAAGGGTAGGTTGTACTCTTCATTATTTCTTGTGGAAAAATTCAGTTTATGTCTTTCCATTCTTGCCTTGTATATTTGAAAACTGGGAGTATATGAAGTGGTCGCTGATATTCTGGCGAAGGTTTCGCCCAGTGCATTGGCTATTTCTGATGGCTCTGCAGTGACTTGTCCATTCCAGTTTAGGATCGGAGTTGGGGTAATCGGGTATCTGCCACTCATTTTGTTAATTTTATTCCAGACAGTTTTAGATGGTGTGGAACTTGTTAATGTAGATGCAAATTTTATCCAGGATTCTTTCCTACTGGCCCGCCTAATATATCTGGCTCTTGCCCGTGCCTTCTTGAACAATATGAGGTTCTCTAAAGTTGGATATCTGCGAAAAGTATTCCAGGTTTTGTTTCGCTCTTTCTTAGTCTGCGCACATTCTGCATTCCACCATGATTTTGGATGTGTTGGAAAGTGAGACGATGTTTTTGGGATAGAGTGTTCAGCAGCTTGAATTATTTTATTTGTTATATATTGTACTGCTGCATCTAACGGTTTTTGCTTGATGGTATCAACATTTAGTTTTGCTAATGTTTTATAAGTTTCCCAATCTGCTTCATTTATTTTCCATCTGGGAGTTTTGCGTGACTTGCATGTGGTTCCTAGTGCCATGGTGATGATTATTGGATAGTGATCACTGCTGAGAGGATCACTGTGCACTGACCAATCAAGTCTTGGAAATAGTATTGGAGAACATATAGATAGGTCTATAGCTGTAGTATTTCCTGATGGAAGATGTGTATAAGTATGTGTGCCGTCGTTCAACAAAGTTAAATCATTCTCGTCTATCCATTTTTCAATTTGTTTTCCTCTCCGATCTGTGGTTGTGTTACCCCACACAGGGCTATGCCCATTGAGGTCGCCTAGTATACAGAAGGGGGTTGGCAACTGCCTTACAATGTCTTCTAAGTCCTGTTGTAATAAATTTTGGTTTGGTGGAACATAAATAGTTATTACTGTTATGAGGGATCTAACGGCTATGCGTACTGCAATCGCTTCAAGGGTTGTGTTTAGCGGGACAATCTGGGAAGGAATGCGAGAATTTATTAGTATTGCCACACCACCATGGGTTGTGCCACCTGTTACTCTGTCCTTTCGGTATGCTGTATAGTTCTTTATTAAGGTAGAGTCTTGAGGTCTGAGGTAGGTTTCTTGTAAGCAAAGACATATGGTGCATACTGTGTAATCAGGTCATATATATCACCTATGTTAGTGCGGAGTCCTCTACAATTCCACTGGATTATGGTTTTCATTATTTGATTTTGGAGAGGTTTTCGGTCTGTTTCCTAGATGCTGTTTTAAGTCTTTCACACGTTGGTTTTTCCTTTTTCGGGAAATATGGTTTTCCGGTGTCCATATCGTCTTCCGCGAAAATCTCTAATACTGGTTCATCTGCTTGGTTGGGTGCTTCTGTCTCCATTTGTTCGGTTGCTTTCTGACTTATGACATTATGTTTTCCTTGAGGTGCTTTCGATTCTGAGTGTTTCTTATCGGGAGGCACGGAAAGTGGTGTGTTGGTGAGTTTCTCTTGATGTTTTGGCTGGGAAATTGTGAGTAGTGCTCGTGCCCAGTCTGAGATAGATTTCTTTGGAGGAATTGTAAAATCTGTTTGGGTTTCTATTGTACGACAATTCGTTATGACCTGCGCGTAGGAAGGTCTGTTTAAGATAGTCGGGTGTATAGTTCTCTTAGCTTCTTGGTATGTGACAGAATGTTCCACTTTATACCGCTGAATCTGCTTTTCTCTTTTCCAATATTCACAATTCTTGGAATAGGCAGAATGGTCTCCCTTGCAGTTTGGACATTTCGGTTTCTCGGATGAACAGTTCTGATTGCTGTGATCCTGGGACCCGCAGTTGGAACAGATAGCTACACCACGGCATGCCATTTGTGAATGACCATACTTTTGGCATTTAAAGCAGCGGAGAGGATTTGGAATGTATGGTCTGATGTTACAATTTAGATATCCGGCCTTCACAGTTGTAGGTGGTTTAGGAGTGTTGAACGTTAGTATGATAGTTCTGGTTGGGATAAGTGTCCCATCTCTTGTAATTTTAATCCTTCTCACAGCTATAACGCCTTGATTTTCAAGTTCATTTTTAATTTCTTCTTCGGAGACGCTGATAAGGTCCCACTCAGAAATTACTCCTTTCGATGTATTTAGTGTATTATGGGGAGAGACCTTTACTGGGATCCCACCAAATGTTTTCATTTGAAGCAGTCTTTCTGCGTGTTTGGCATTTGCTGTCTCGACTAGAATGTCGCCTGATTTTAGTCGCTTAACATTTTTTGGTGTTCCAGCCACACTTTCTAAACATTTCTGGATGACGAATGGCGACAATTTTCCTAATGGCTGTTCTGTCGTAGAATTAAAGACAATAAAGGTAGGTGCATTAAGTGATGCTAATTTCCTTTTTTTGCCTTTTGGTTGCAGTAGTCACATTGTCCTCATTTTTCCGACTCAAAGGAGTCAGATCTTTGGGATTCGTGGTAATGTTTGAGTCATTCATGTTTGCTCCTTTTGGCCCTGGGAGTGAGAGCTTTTCCTCCCAGGTTTCCGGCCCCGCCACGGGGAGGCAGGAGCGGTGCCACCTAGTGACCAAGCGGAAGTAGATTAGTGGTTAGTAGGACTAGAATATATATAAAAGAAAGGTGACTTTCCTTTCTTAGGAACCTTTACACTGATACTTTTCAGTAACTATATATATTTACAGAAGAGAATTAACTTTAAACTCTTGATATATCTAACACTCTTTCACTATATGAATCGCTTTAGAATTGCACAGAAATCGCCTGATCACTAGAAACGCTTGGCACTCGGGGCCGCTGTGGGGGTATCTTGGTAGATTTTATCCATACTTAAGTTCAATTGTGAGAGTATTTCTTTTAGTCGGATGCCTGCAGGTTTGCATATATTAGGTTTGTTCGTATATAAAGTTTCCCATTTCGGGTTAAACATATATTGCCATGTTGGATGTCCAGGAAGGCTCTGAACTTTTGCGGCATAGTTCATAAGAAGGATTTGTCTACGAAGACTGAGTGGGAGTTCATGGATCTCTGTATAAAGACTATACACAGGTGAGGTACGAAAGGCTCCGGAAACAATACGTAATGCACTGTGATGAATTGGATCTAACCAATTCAACACACTTTTCCTAGCTGAGGAGTAAATGGAAGAACCATAATCTAATCTGGATCTTATCATTGCACGATAAACGTGCAAAAGTGAGTGACGATCAGCTCCCCATGTTATGGCTGATATTGCTCGTAGAATGTTTAATTTCTTTAAGCACACGGTGCATACATATTTTATATGTTCTAGGAAATTTAATTTGGAATCCACTATTAGTCCTAGAAGTCGGATACTACATTTGATTGGGATTTGTTGGTTACTTATTCTTAGTTCTGGGTCAGGATGCATCTTTCGTTTTCTGCAGAAGTGTATTGCCACTGTCTTTTCTACTGAGATTCGGTATCCATTATAGATGGACCAGGACTCTATTTTGTTAATAGCACATTGGAGCTGCCTCTCGACTGTCCGCATATTCTGTGAATGACATGATATTGTGAGGTCGTCGGCATATAGGTAGGTTTCTACTGTTACTGGAATAACTTCTGTTTTAGGGTTTATTTTTATAGCGAAAAGGGTTGCACTAAGGACTGAGCCTTGGGGGACCCCTTGTTCTTGATTGTATATTAGAGACAGAATATTATGGTAGCGGACTTGAAACGTTCTTTTAGACATGAAATTCTGAAGGAACTTCGGTAGATGACCTCGAAGTCCTAATTTGTGCAGTTCATGAAGGATGCCATATCTCCAGGTGGTATCAAACGCCTTTTCAATATCAAAGCATACCATTACAAGGTGTTCATTTCGGAGAAAAGCATTGCGTATGTTTGATTCGGCTTTTGTCATTATGTCTATGGTTGATCTATTTTTCCGAAAGCCGTATTGGCTAGGACTAAGGAGGTTATGGTAGTCAAGAAACCATGTTAGCCGATTATTCACCATTTTTTCTAGCGTTTTGCCTAGACAGCTAGTGAGGGCAATGGGGCGATAATTATATGGGTTTGAATGGTCCTTCCCAGGTTTGTTTTGGAAAGGCCAGTACAATTGAATGTCGCCAAGAGTCTGGATATGTATCTTCAAGATATATCCTATTATAAAGCAGTAGGATCATGGATAAGGAATTTTCGGTGAGGTGTTTTATCATTTGATAGTGGATTCCATCCGGGCCTGCTGCACTTTGCTTAGATTTGGCCAGAGCTTTGTGCAATTCATTTATTGTAAAGGGTTGGTTGTATGTAATCTCATGAGCTTCATGGAAATTAATTTTGTATTTTTCGATTTGAGCTTTATATGTTTGAAATATTGGTCTGTATGATGTTGTTGCTGACAATTCCTCAAATGTTTTTCCTAGTAGATTTGCAATTTTTTCTGGTTCAGTAATGTCATGACCTTTCCAGCTTATGATTGGTTTAGGGATGGTTGAATATTTGCCTGATATCTGTCTAATTTTATTCCAGATTATTCTGCTGTCCATATTTCTGTTAATTTTGCTTGCAAAAGATATCCAGGACTCTTTCTGAGATTTACGGCGTATATATCGTGCTTTTGCCCGGGCTTTCTTATATTTTATGAGGTTAAAGGTGGTGGGGAACTTTCTGAATTGATTCCAGGCCTTATTTTTTTCTTTCTTTGCTTCCAAGCATTCTTCATTCCACCACACCTTGTAGCGTTTATGGAAATGGGTAGCTGTCTTTGGTATTGCAATATTTGCTGCAGAAATTATTTGTTTTGTGACATAAGTAACTGCACTATTGATATCAGACTGTCTTATAGTTATCTTATCTAAAGAAGCAGCACATTGGTATTTTTCCCAGTTTGCTTTGTAAAATTTCCATTTTGTACCTCTTACAGATTGTGGTACGTCATTTTCTAGTAGGTGGCACACAATTGGATAATGATCACTGTTGTAGGGATCATCAGAAACAGACCAGTCAAGAAAAGGAAAGAGAGCTGGGGAACAGATGGTGAGATCAATTGCGGAGGTAGTCCCTGTTGGTAAATGGACATGGGTGTGGATACCTGTGTTTAAGAGTGTTAAGTTCCTGCTATCTATAAGTTTTTCGATCATCTGTCCTCTTTTGTCTGTATGAGGTGATCCCCAAAGGATATGATGCCCATTTAGGTCTCCCATCAAACAGAATGGAGGTGGTAATTGTTTAACTAAATCCTCAAAATCTTGTAGTGAATACGTATGATTAGGTGAAAGGTAGAGTGAAACTATGGTCAATGTAATTCCTGGCACGATGCGTACCGCGACTGCTTCTAGGGATGTTTGTAGCTGAATATGCTTGGATGGAATATTAGAGTCCACAAGAATGGCGACTCCTCCATGACCTGTATTGGTTTTACGATCTTGCCTATATACATTGTAGTTCTTGATTGAAATACTTATGTGCGGAGTTAGGTTTGTTTCTTGCAAACAGATACTTGCAGGGGCATATATGGAAATGAGATCTTTGATATCGCTTAGATTACTTCGAATGCCACGACAATTCCATTGTAAAAGTGTACGCATTATTTGGGCTTAATACTTGATTCAGATGACTTACGATGAGCTGCTTGTTTTAATCGATCTGTTTTGATTTTTTCTTTTCTGGGGAAGCTTGGTCGGCCACCACTGTCCATGTCATCATTTGCATAAAGTTCCAGAACTGGTTCATCTTCTTGCTCCTTTTCATCAATTTCCATAGTGTCAGTATTTTTTTGTGCTTTTTTAACAGGTTTGGTGGGTTTTGTGCTGGTTGTTGGATCTTCAGCATCTGGCGAGATTACAATGGGTGTATTAATTGCCTGGTCAACTTTTGGTTTTGTTTGTAAAAGAAGATTACGTGCCCAATCCGCTATTGAGATGTTAGGCGGGACTGTGATGTCAGTCTGTATTGCAATTACCTTTGTTTTCTGCACTGTAGTTGCTGCTGTTGCTGCATATGATCTCAATGCTGGAGATAGTGGTATCTGTTTTTTGGCTTCTTGATATGTTATCTTATGTTCAGTTTTATATTTTTGAACTTGCTTTTCTCTTTTCCATATATTACAGTCTCTGGAATAGGCAGGGTGGTCTCCTTTGCAGTTTGGGCAGCAAGGAGACTGTGTATTGCATTCTTTACAGGTGTGTTCTTTTGAGCCACAAGTGGCACAGATAGCTTGTCCTCTGCATACTGTTTGGGAATGGCCATATTTTTGACACTTGAAGCATCTTATTGGATTGGGGATGTATGGCTTTACCTGGCAATTCAGGTACCCGGCTTTGACTGATGATGGTAGAGTTGGAGTACTGAAAGTAAGTATGATAGTGCGGGTTGGAATGAGGTTTCCATCCTTTTTAATAAGGATTCTTTTGGCATGTATGACATTCTGGTTTTGCAGCTCTTGTACGATTTCTTCTTCAGAGCTGTTTAGGAGGTCCCATTCCATAATAACCCCTTTAGATGAGTTTAAAGTGGCATGTGGAGTGACTTTGATGGGAATCCCTCCAAAAGTTTTGGTTTCAAGAAGAAGCTCAGAATGTCGATGATTTGTCGTTTCTATCAGTAGGTCTCCTGATTTCAAGCGGCGAACCATTTTCGGTGGACCAGCTATATGTTCTAGACACCTTTGTATAACAAAGGGAGAAAGTTTACTAACTGGTTGGTCTGATAGAGAATGAAAAATTAGAAAGAGTGGAGAGATGGTTTGGATCACATCTTTCTTTTGTCTTTTGGCAGTAGATGGATTAGGATCATCTTGCTGCCGATTATGATCAGTTTGATCCATAATTCCAGGAGAGGCCTGGTTTGTCAAGTCCATTGTTGCTCCTTTTAGCCCTGAAAGGATTATTTTTCCTTTCAGGTTTCCGGCCCCACCACGGGGAGGCAGGAGCAGTGCCACCTAGTGACCAAGCGGCTGGAGGATTAGTTTGTTAGTGAGAAAATAGATAAATATCCTAAAAAAGAAAGGTGATTTTCCTTCCTGGGTTCTACTTAAAATCTGCTAAGTGAAGAACCACTTACAAAGAACTGAGTATAAGAGAGCGGCTAGAAATGAAACAGAACAAAATCACTTGGAAGGATCACTTTAGAATTCGCTTAAGAAAAATCGCTTGGTCCCTATCGCTTGGCACTTGGGGCCAGGGGAGATGCCCTCTAAGGCCTAGGCTGTGCAAATCTTTTAAGATGCCAAATCTCCAAGTTGTGTCATACGCTTTCTCCATGTCAAAGAACACCGACACCAAGTGTTCACGTTTTAGGAAAGCATCCCGGATGGATGTTTCCAGTCTAATAAGATGGTCCAAAGTGGACCGGTTCCTTCGGAAGCCGCACTGGATGTTGGAGAGAAGGTCATTTGTTTCTAAATACCAGATTAAACGAGAATTCACCATTCTCTCCAGGATTTTGCACAGACAGCTAGTCAGAGCAATAGGACGATAATTGGTGGTGACTTTTGGATCCTTTCCTGGCTTAGGAAAGGCAAGAACGATTGCCTTTCGCCAGGAGTCCGGAAACTGCCGTTCAGTAAAGATTCTGTTATACAGAAGGAGCAGACAGTCCATAGATTTTGGTGAAAGATGTTTAATCATTTCATAATGGATGCCATCTGGTCCAACAGCACTTGCTTTGGAAAGAGTAAGGGCTCTTTTCAGTTCCTCTATAGTGAATGCCCCGTTGTAGGGATAGAGGCCCTTGGTCTTAAAATTAAGTGCTTGCTTTTCCATTTTATGTTTCACGACCAGGAACTCTGGGGAATACGAAGATGTTGCAGAGATGTTAGAGAATGTTTCCCCAAGAGCATTGGCTATTGCAGTTGGATCTGCAATAGCGCATCCATTATAATCTAGGATTGAAGAAGGGTGGGATGTATATCTTCCCTTCATTTTCCGGATTTTATCCCAGACTACCTTAGAGTTGGTAGACTGGTTAATAGATGATGTAAAACGGATCCACGATTCCTTTTGACTCTGACGACGGATGTAGCGTGCTTTGGCTCGTGCACGTTTGAAGGCTATAAGGTTGTTCGTGGTAGGATATCGGCGAAATATCCCCCACGCTTTGTTTTGAGCCTTTTTTGCTGCTGTGCATTGTGAATTCCACCAAGGTTTGGGAAATGGTGGAAACCGGGCAGATGTTTTTGGAACAGTATTCACAGCTGCTTGGACAATGATTTCTGTGATGTACATTACTGCGTCATTGATAGGCTCCTGACTGACTGTACTGAGGTCAAAATTTGCCTGATGTTGGAAGGCATTCCAGTCAGCCTGATCAAACTTCCACCGTGGTAACCTAAAAGGAAGACATGGTCTCCCACTGTGTAACAAGGTTATCACAGGGAAGTGAACACTTCCGTATGGATTCTCCTCCACTTCCCAGGTGAGTGAAGGGAGTAGAGAAGGGGAGCAGATAGAGAGATCAATGGCAGAAAAGGTACGGGTAGGCATGTGGAAGAAGGTGTTTGTTCCAGTATTTAGAAGGGAAAGGGCATTGTCATTGAGCATACGCTCTATGACCCGTCCCCTTCCGTTGACGTTAGCGCTACCCCACAGGGTGTTATGTCCATTAAAATCTCCAAGAAGTAAGAAAGGGGGAGGAACTGCGTTACAAGATCATCAAGGTCTGCCTGGGAGATGTCAGTTCCAGGTGGCAAATAAATAGAGCAGACCGTTAATAGAAATCCCACTGTAAGGCGAATTGCAACAGCCTCTATGCTGGTTGTAATTAGCAAGGGCTGAACTGGGGTCTGATTATTCACAAGGATAGCCACTCCTCCATGAGCAGGACCATCCGCAATTCTATCCTTACGAAAGATTGTGATGTTATGCATGGTGGGATCATCATTTGCCTTTAGATAAGACTCCTGCAAGCAAAAGCAAACTGGCTCGTGCTTTTGCAGGAGGGCCTTGATGTCATCTGTATTTCGCCGGAATCCACGACAATTCCATTGTAGGAATTTAGCCATTATTTTGGCTTGGTGGGTCCATCAGGCGGCTTCCGAGGTGCTGAGGGCTTACTTTTATCAGTCTTGGCTTTATCTTTTTTGGGGAAGAATGGACGATGTCCCGTGTCCATTTCTTCCTCCGCAAAGAGTTCCAAGACTGATTCATCCTGTACCTCCTTGTTCTCTACATCCATTCTTTCTGTTGTTACTTCAGGCTCTTTACCACTTGGTTTTGGTAGTGGTGGAGCACTAGGAAGTACGGATATAGGAGTGGCAACTGACTGTGTTTTTTTGGTGGGCTTTTGAGAACTCAATAAATAGCGTGCAATCGGGGTGAATGACTCTTTTGGTGGTATAGTTTGATTTGATTTGATTTGATTTGATTTTTTATGGCGCATCGGCAGCTAAGACCATAATGCGCCAAGTCACATTTAAAATACTACTAAAAATTTTGGTAGCCAAGGCTACCACGTCAGGCAATTAGTTTTTAGGTAAAAGAGGTAGTAATTAAAAGTATAAAACTTATATCTTTGTATAGAAATTAATAGAATGTAAAAAGTTAAAAACGTCAGACATGTTGTCTCTGTCGCCTATTAACTGACTGAGTGTAAATGGCTCAGTCAAATTATTAAAAGCGGTAAAACACAAGCACCGTGCTTCAATAAAAGTAGGACATTCTATTAAAATATGACTGATGGTTAAAATGACATTACACATCTCGCACATAGGTGGGTCATCCGCCCTCAGCAAGTAGGAATGGGTTAGATGACTATGACCTATGCGGAGCCGAGCAAGAACAACTTCCTCTCTTCGGACCCTGCGTAAACTGGACAGCCATTGCGTAATTACAGGCTTAATATGACGTAGTTTATTTGTGGTCTGTCCGTGCCAAGAATCTTGCCATTGGGAATATAATCTAGAGCGTATTATTTGCCTGTAGTCTGTATAGGGGACTAACAGGCAATGACTATCCAGGGAAATGGCTGATTTGGCAGCGGTATCAGCTAGTTCATTTCCCCGAATCCCAATGTGGCTTGGGATCCAGCAAAAGCGAATATCAAACTCCAATTCTACAAGAGAAAATAGAATGTGCCGGATCCTGGACAGGATCGGATGAGGGTTATACCCCACCGATACTAGAGCCTGTAACACGCTTAATGAATCGCAATAGATCATATACCTCTGGTAGTCGTGATTTTTAATGTGATCTAGGGCTGTTTCTATAGCACGCAACTCCGCAGTATAAATGCTACTTTCATGTGGGATCTTATAAGACAATGTTTTGTGAGGGAACACAACAGCAGATCCCACATAACATTCTAACTTTGAGCCATCTGTATAGACAGGCACAAAGTCAGAATACTGCTGTCTATGTGATGCAAAGAGTTGCTGGTAGACAGATGGCGGTGTAGTAGCCTTCTCCCAGATCTTAAGGGAGAAGTCACAAGTTGGAAAACAGGCATGCCAGGGTGGAAGGAATTGCCTTGGTGACTGGGCAACGTTGTCTACCGTCAAGCCTAGTTCATTCAACAGCCCTTGAATTCGAATACCAAAAGGTTTGTTGGCTGTCCGACGCGTGTTGTAGAGGTTTTCCCAGCGCGGCTCAAAAACGGATGGCCACGTGGGATGATCGGGCAGGGATTTTAATTTGAAGGCATACTGTAACGACAACTGCATACGACGAAGACACAGAGATGGTTCATTTGCTTCAACGTAAAGGCTTTGGACAGGAGATGTGCGAAATGCTCCAGTGGCTGTCCGGATGGCTTGATGGTGGATTGGATCTAACCACCGAAGTGCACTATCTCTAGCAGAACCATAAACCTGAGACCCATAGTCGAGTTTGGAACGGACGAGTGCTCGGTAAAGGCGAAGAAGGGTAGAACGATCTGCGCCCCACGAGGTTGACGAAAGGGCACGAAGGATGTTAAGCCCTTTGACACATCTTGTCCTCAGCTGACGAATGTGTTGTAAAAATGTCAGCTTTTTGTCGAAAATAAGTCCAAGGAATTTGAATTCTGCTACAACTGGGATGTTATTTTGCCCAAGCCTTAATTCTGGGTCAGGATGAAGATTACGTTTGCGACAGAAGTGTACACAAACGGTCTTCTGTGATGAAAATCTGAACCCATTAGCTAAAGACCAAGCTGTGAGACGATCAATGGTTTTCTGCAGTTGCCTTTCAATGACCCTCATATTGCATGAATTGCAAAATATAGCAAAGTCGTCTACATAGAGGGCATTGTTTACAGTGGGAGGAAGTTGTTCTGTGATAGAGTTTATTTTTAATTGCGAAAAGCGTAACACTTAGAACGGATCCTTGTGGGACTCCCTCTTCCTGAGAGAAAACTCGAGAGAGGGTGGATCCTAAACGGACTTGAAATTGGCGATTCGAAAGAAAGTTTTTAATAAAAACAGGAAGGTTACCTCTAAGACCAAAGTTATAGAGGTCTTTTAAAATTCCAAATCGCCAGGCTGTGTCGTACGCTTTTTCAATATCAAAGAAAACTGCTACCAAATGCTCGGATTTAATAAAAGCATCACGAATGGACGTTTCCAATCGGATTAAATGATCGAGAGTGGATCTATTTCTTCGGAAGCCGCACTGTGTCCTGGAAAGCAAACCATTTGTTTCTAAATACCATACGAGGCGTGCATTAACCATTCTTTCCAGGACTTTGCACAAACAGCTTGTCAGAGCAATAGGACGATAGTTACTTGGATTGCTAGGATCTTTTCCTGGTTTTGGAAAAGCAAGGACGATAGCCCTTTGCCAGGAATCCGGAAATTGTTTCTGAATAAAAATTCTGTTAAACAGAATTAAAAGGTGATCCTTAGATTGTGGTGAAAGGTGTTTTAACATTTCGTAGTGGATGTCATCGGGCCCTACAGCACTTGCATGCGTGAGGGCAAGTGCTGCATTTAACTCTTCATGTAAAAAGGGCTTGTTATACGATTCAAGCCCTTTTGAAGAGAAGTTCGGTGGGTTTTTCTCAATTTTCTTTTTCAGGGCCAAAAACTCCGTGGGAAAAGATGTTATCGCAGAGATTTTTGCAAATGTTTCCCCTAGACTGTTTGCAACTGCAGTTCGATCTGCAATTGGACATCCGTTGTGTTCGAGGATCACTGAAGGGCATGGTGGATATTTTCCCTTCATTTTCCGGATCTTATCCCAGACTACTTTTGAGCTAGCAGCCTGAGTTATGGAAGATGTAAAACGAATCCAAGATTTCCTTTGACTCTGACGTCGTACATAACGTGCTTTTGCACGTGCACGTTTGAATGATATTAAATTTTCAGTGGTGGGATATCGGCGGAATATCCCCCACGCTTTGTTTTGTGCTTTTTTTGCTGCCGTGCATTCTGAATTCCACCAAGGTTTGGGGAATAGTGGGAACCGGCTGGATGATTTTGGGATTGCAATTGCAGCTGCTTGGACAATCGTTTCTGTGACATACATGACTGCCTCATTGATTGGCTGCTGACTGACTGTAGTGATGTCAAAGTTTGCCAGATATTGAAAGGCATTCCAGTCAGCCTGATCAATCTTCCACCGCGGTAAACTAAATGACAGGCAGGGTCTACCACTAGTTAGGGTTGTTATCACGGGGAAGTGATCACTTCCATATGGATTTTCTTCTACTTCCCAAGTAAGTGAAGGAAAGAGAGAAGGGGAGCAGATAGAAAGATCAATGGCAGAGAATGTACGGGTAGGCATGTGGAAGAAGGTGTTTGTTCCCACATTTAGGAGGGAGAGATCATTGTCAGTGAGCATATGCTCTATGACTCGTCCCCTTCCATTGATGTCAGCACTACCCCACAGAGTGTTATGTCCATTGAAATCCCCAAGAATTAAACAAGGGGAAGGCAATTGCATGATAAGATCATCAAGGTCTTTCTGGGGGATGTCAATCCCAGGTGGCAAATAAACAGAGCAGACAGTTAATAAGGACCCCACTGTAAGGCGAATTGCTACAGCTTCAATGCTAGTTGTAAGCTGCAAAGCCTGAAATGGGATCTGGTTGCCGACGAGGATTGCGACTCCTCCGTGGGCAGAACCATCCACAATTCTATCCTTACGAATGATGGTAATGTTATGCATGGTGGGGTCATCATTTGCTTTTAAATAAGTCTCCTGTATGCAAAAGCAAACTGGTTTGTGCTTTTGCAGGAGTGCCTTGATGTTGTCAGTATTTTGCCGGAATCCACGACAATTCCACTGTAGGAATTTAGCCATTATTTGGACTTGGTGGGTCCATCAGGCGGCTTCCGAGGTGCTGAGGGCTTAATTTTGTCAGTCTTGGATTTATCTTTCCTGGGGAAGTACGGACGCTGTCCTGTGTCCATTTCTTCCTCAGTGAAGAGTTCCAAAACTGACTCATCATGTACCTCCTTCTGCTCGACATCCATGTTTTCCTGGGTACTAGGTGTTACTTCCCCTTTCTTATTCTTTTCTTTTGCTTTTGTTACTTGTGGAGCATTAGGAGGTATCGATATAGGAGTGGCAGCTGATTGGTCCTTTTGTGCAGGTTTTTGGGAGCTTAAAAGATAACGTGCAATGGGAGTAAATGATTCTTTTGGAGGGACAGACATGTCCGTCTGAGTCCCAATCGAACATCTCCCTGCTACCTTCTGGGCGTAGGTAGGTTGTTTGATGTTAAGAGGTTTCACTGCTTTTCTTGCCTCCTGGTACGATATGTTTAGCTCTGCCTTCAGCCGTTGAATTTCTTTTTCTTCTTTCCACCTCTGGCATGCCCTTGAATAGGCCGGATGTTCTCCCTCACAGTTAATGCAGGTGGGTTTAGTGGCTGAACATGCTGTTGTTTCGTGGTCCTTTGCACCGCACCGGGCGCATGCAAGGACTCCACGGCAGGCCATTTGAGAATGTCCATACTTCTGACATTTAAAACACCGTAAAGGGTTCGGAATGTATGGACGTACTGGACAGTTGATGTATCCAGCTTTAATCTCATCAGGAGGTTTGGGAGAGTTAAAAGTCAGGATAACACTCCTGGTTTTAACAATTTTCCCATCCCTTCGCGCAGTGATTCTCTTGACGGCAGTAACTCCCTGTGGTTGTAATTCGGAGCAGATTTCCTCCTCGGTGACGTCGAGAAGGTCCCACTCCGAAATGACACCTCTCGATGAATTTAGTGTTCTGTGTGGTGTCACTGTTATGGGTATACCCCCGATTGATGTTACTCGGAGTAGATGTTCAGACTGCCCGTCATTTTTTGTTTCAATCAAGAGGTCCCCAGAACGGAGCCTCTTAACTGACTTGGGTGTACCTGCTAACCCATCCAACCCTTTTTGTATAAAAAAGGGCGACATTTTACCAATCGGTGTTTCATTGGTGGAATGCATTATTAAGAACCTTGGAACAGGCCCTGATGGTAGTTCGGTTCTCTGCCTCTTTGTAGCAATAATGCTATCTGCCTCTCCGTCGTTATTTTCAGATAGGGACCGGGTTGGGGCCCCTGAAGGAATACGTTTATCAGGATTCATGAAGTTATTTAAATTGTTCAGTGCCCGGGCTCCCCACCCACCACGGAGCCCAAAGGGACGCCCACTACCCGGCATGCAATAAATGCGCTCGGGAGTGGGACGCCAGGGCTACCCAGACACTATACCCGCACCGCCGCCAGCCTGAATCCTGTCCCTCGGACCATGAGGGTAGGGGCGTGGCATTGACACGGTTGACCCTCGCAGGCGAGCCTACTAGCCGATTGATCCTAGCCGGGCCTTCCAGGACCACCCGTCTTGTCGAAGCAGGGGCCAAAGTGGTGTATTGAAGCTGGGCCCCTCAACCACCAGGATCCCCCTTTCCGAATTTCCACGGGTCGCAGCGCACGGCAAACACGCCGGATTCCATTGATGTAAGCCCGGAACCTAGGCTGTGGGCGTTGGATCCCAGTGATGCTAGTCTGGAAGTCCAGCAGCGTCACTGGGAGGTCCCCTCACCACGTACAGGTGCCCACGTCGAGGGGTGGTGGTATAGTTATCTCAGTTTGTGTCCCGATAGTGCACTTAGCAGAAACCTTCTGGGCGTATGAAGGTTTCCCGCTATTTACTGGTTGGATACGTTTTCTGGCCTCTGGGTAGGAGATATTCAGCTCTGTTTTCAGTTTTTGTATTTCTTTTTCATCCTTCCACCGCTGGCATGCTCTAGAGTAGGCAGGATGATCTTGTTGACAATTTACACAGATCGGTTTAGAAGCTGAACATTCCTTGCTCTCGTGGTCTTTCGCACCACATCGAGCACAGGCAGCGTTACCACGACAAGATGTTTGTGAGTGGCCGTATTTTTGGCATCTAAAGCACCGCAGTGGGTTTGGGATATAAATCCTCACTGGGCAGTTTAGATAGCCTGCCTTGATGGAACTTGGAGGCCGTGGGGTGTTAAACGTTAGGATGAGAACTCGGGTAGGGACGAAATTCCCATCTTTTCTCATTGATATTCTTTTGACAGCCGTCACTCCTTGTTCTTTCAATTCAGAGCAGATCTCTTCTTCAGAAACATGAAGAAGGTCCCACTCTGAAATGACACCACGTGAAGAGTTCAAAGTTTTGTGGGGGGTTACGATGATAGGTATTCCCCCTATTGATATGGCGTTCAGGATTTTTTCCGCCTGTTTAACATTTGAAGCTTCGACCAAAAGGTCGCCAGAACGCAGTCTTTTTACAGATTTTGGTGAACCTGCCAACCCTTCTAATCCTTTCTGGATGAAGAAGGGTGACATCTTTCCAATGGACTGCTCTCCGGTAGAATGGAGAATGAGGAAAAGCGGTGTAATAGATGGTGTTTTATCCTCAGTTCTGGCTCTTTTTGCAGAGGTGTTATCTGTGTCATGATCTCGATTAGGTAGGGGCCTTGTTGGGGCCCCAGAAGAAATGGGGTTTAAATTACTCATAGGAGTAAAGAGAAAATGTCTGATGCCTAAGTACCTAACCCACCACGGAGCCCTACGAGGGGGCGCCCACTCGTGAACTAGCAGGTACTGCGTACACGAATGGGACGCCGAGTTCGCTTAGAACACCATACCCACGTTACCAATAAGTCTTTATCCCGTCCCAGGACCATAGGGAGGGAGACTTATTGGAACGCAGTTGACCCTAGCAGTATAATACCACCCGCCGATTGATCCCAGTCGAGCCGGTCCGGTACCACCCGTCTCGTCGAAGCAGGGGCCAAAGTGGTGTATTAAGGCTGGGCCCCTCAACCACCAGGATCCCCCTTTCCGCTTCCACGGGTCGCGGCGCACGGCTGCACACGCCGGATTCCAACGATGTAACCCTGGAACCAAGGTATGGGCGTTAGATCCCAGTGATGCTAATCTGGAAGCCCAGCAGCATCACTGGGAGGTCCCCTCACCACGTACAGGTGCCCACGTCGAGTTGTTGTTGTTGTTGTTGTTGTTTTTAACGACACATAGGCTGCTAGGGCCATATTGTGTCTTTCTATTGGTTAATATGGAATATCAGCTTAATTGTGATAGTTATATTTTATGATATATTCCTATACGATTTAGGAAAGTAAAGAGTTCTTTTTGATTAAAATCATCTCCCAGAATCTGTAATAAATTTATTGATGACTGCTTATTAGAAATTGACTTAAAGATGTCTAAACGAATGGTTTGAAAGTGGGGACAGTCCACTAACAAATGTCGAATGGTCAGTTGTACTTGACATGATGTACATTGGGGAGCGCTGTCATTAGTTAATAGATACAGGTGAGTGAGATGAGTGTGCCCAATCCTTAGCCTTCCTAAAATTATTTCATCTCGTCTGTTTTTTCTGAAGCTGGATTGCCACAGCCTTGGTTCCGGTTTTATTTGGTAAAGTTTATTTCCTGGATAACCTTTCCAGATTAATGACCAGCTGTTATAACATGCTTTACGGATAATGTGTTTGTAATCAGTAAATGGAACTTGAAAAGTCTGCGAAATAGTGGTTTCTGGTTGTTTGGCTGCATGATCTTCTCTTTCATTGCCGGATATTCCAGAATGTCCTGGGATCCAGCAGAATGTCACAGTTTGGTTCAATTCCATACAGGCAAGTAACTTAGAATGAATCTGTTTTACTACAGGGTGAGAGGATTTGGTATTAGTATTTATGGTTGGTTGGTTGGTTGGATTGGATATTTTACTGGCGCATCAGCTTCTATGGCTATAATGCGCCAAACTTATGATTTATGGCTTATTCAATGATGTCTTTTGTTATGAATTTTATATCAAATTATAGTAGTTAATCCGTTTGAGAAACTGGAAGACTTCGGATATATTAGATTTATCTGACAATATTGTTCTTAATGAAAATGTGTCCATTCCTTTTAAGGATTTAAAGGTAATCTGACGCTGTCGTGTGAAGTTAGGGCAGTCAAGTAGGATATGTTGAATCGTTTGCACTGTTTGACAGTCGGAGCACTGCGGCGGAGATTCGGCTCGGAGTAGATAGGAGTGGGTAACATTGGTGTGTCCTATTCTTAATCTGCTCAGTATAACTTCTTCTTGTCTGTTGGTTCTTGTACTGGTTTTCCATTGTTGTAACAGCGGTTTTATCTGTAATAATTTGTTACCAGCCTGTTCCTGCCATTTTTGTTGCCACTGCTTTTCGCCACTATTTCGAATTGTAGTTTTATAGTCCAGGTATGGTATTTTTATGCTATTGTTGATTGGGCCTTCTGCTTGTTTTGCTGCTTCGTCTGCCTGTTCATTGCCATCTATTCCTACATGTCCGGGAACCCAGCAGAATCTTATGTTCTGCTTTCGCTTTGCTAGTTTTGAAAGCGTGTTATGTATTTTACATACGGTCGGATGGGTATTGGTGGTGCTATCCTTTAAGGCTTGCAGAGCATTGAACGAATCGGTAAATATTATACTGTAGGCGATGTTGGTTAGCCATATATGGTTTATGGCTAGTTGTATAGCCTCCAGTTCTGCAGTATTTATGGCAGAGACAGCACTGAGTGAGTCAGTGAATATTAAAGCAGACGGAATTAGTTGTTCAATAATGTGATCCAGAGCTAAGTTTATAGCATAGAGCTCAGCAGTGAAGATACTGCATTCTATTGGCAATGAGACAGAAGTGCTAAATGTTGGGAAGATTGCAGCAGCACCTACTTGGGTCTCGGTTTTTGATCCATCTGTATAGATTTCACATGCGTTTGAATTAGAAAGAGTGTAAGTTGCATGTAACTGTGCGATATTGGAAGGAGACAGCGTGTTCTTTCCCCACTGTTGAAAGTAGTCATCATATATTGCACAGATATTTTCCCAGGGTGGATCTGGTGGTGTTTTGTCCTGAAATATATTGCTGATATCTATGTTCCATAATTGAGCCAGTTCCTTAAATCTAAGTGCAGCAGGTCGGTTTTCATTAGGTTTACTGATATAAAATGACTCGCATTCAGTATTGTAGAGACATCTCCAACAAGGATGAGCGGGCAGACTACGGATTTTTGCAGCATACATCAGAAGTAATGATTTTCTGCGAAGATGTAAGGGAGGTTCATGAGCTTCGATGTACAGGCTCTGAACCGGGGAAGTTCTGAATGCGCCTAGAGCGACTCTCAAAGCACAGTGCTGGATGGTGTTTAGTCGTTCTAAAGTACTTTTCCTCGCTGAATCATATACTGGAGAGGCATAGTCCAAGCGAGACCTGATGAGAGCTCTATACAGATGGATGAGAGTATGACGATCAGCACCCCATGACATGGATGACACACACCGAAGGATATTCAATTTCTTCAAGCAGATGGTACGAAGATAGGCCACATGTGCTTGAAAGTTCAGTTTCCTGTCTAGTATCAGACCAAGGAAACGGATATTGTGAGCAAGAGGAATTGGCACGTTATTTATCTTTAGCTCTGGATCAGGATGAAGTGACCGAAGTTTGCAGAAATGAGTGGTAGTGGTTTTCTGTTCAGCGAGATTATATCCATTTCTTAAGGTCCAGGATTGAATTTTCGTTAAAGCAATTTGTAGCTGCCTTTCGATAGTATTCATGCTTTGCGATTGGCAGGATATAGTGAGATTATCAGCATACATGTATACTTCAATCATTTTTGGAAGTTCTTCCAAAATATTGTTGATCCTAATCGCAAATAGGGTTGGACTCAATATGGAACCCTGTGGGACACCCTCTTCTTGAATGTGAGATGTTGACAGCATGTTTTTATATCGGACCTGAAATGTACGCAATTTTAAAAAGTTCTGAATTATTAAAGGGAGATGTCCTCTCAGCCCCAACTGATGCATATCTTTAATAATACCATGACGCCATGTGGTGTCAAATGCTTTATGAATATCCAGGTTGACCATCACTAGATGTTGTTTTCTCACGAAGGCAATACGAATGTTTGATTCCATTTTTAAAAGTACATCTAGGGTGGACCTGTTTTTACGGAAGCCATATTGGTGATCAGAAAGGAGATTTTCGGAGTCTAGAATCCAGGTGAACCTCTTATGTACCATCCTTTCAAAGATTTTGCCCAGACAGCTTGTCAATGATATTGGTCTGTAATTCTCAACTAGAGAAGGATCTTTGCCTGGTTTTGGAATAGCACAAATATAGGAATGACGCCATGACAGAGGATACGTATTTTCAGAGAAGTATTGGTATTGGTGTTTAAAGGCACAAGGGCAGCTAAGGCCAAAATGTGCCAGGTCCTACATTATTATTCTAAGGTATATGTTCTATTTTGGCATCATAGGCATTCATATATATGTATTTCCTTCAGAAATGTATAGAGTGTAGCTAGGTTAGCACTATTGCCAATCATATGGTTAAGCGATAACGGTTCTTGTAGTTGTGATTGAGAGTGGAAAATTCTTCTGAAAGGAGAGTAGTGAGGACAATCTAAAAGTATATGTTTGACTGTAAGCGGTAGTGAACAATGCGTGCATCGAGGTGGGTCATCCCCCATGAGTAGAAACACATGGGTTAGATGAGTATGTCCAATCCTTAGTCTTGCTAGAACAACTTCTTCCTGTCTATTTTGTCTAAAGCTGGAAATCCATAACGCAGGTTCTTTTTTGATTTGGAGCAACTTGTTATTACTTTGTGCCTTCCATATTTCTGACCACTGAAACATATAGACTTTTTTTATATGCCTCAAATAATCTCTATATGGAACTTTATAATTTGCTGGTGTTGTACTGTTTGGATTTTTGGCTGCCTGATCTGCTCTCTCATTGCCTAAGATACCAGAATGCCCTGGAATCCAGCAGAATTTCACTTTGTGATTCCTACTTCGTAGGTGGTTTAAGTAGCAAATGATTTGTTTTTCAATTGGTTGTGATATTGAAAACTGATTAGCCAAAGCAGACACTGCGATTGATTGATTGATTGGTTTGGTTTTTTATGGCGCATTGGCAGCTGTGGCCATAATGCGCCAAGACTAGGTAATATTTAAAAAGTTTAAATTCTCGGTGACCTAATTAGTAAGGCCACCATGTCGAAATATATAATAATGTAACAAAAGCATAAATTAAATACAATTAAAAACTTTTATTAATTTAAAATAGCTAAAAACAGCAGACACATTGTCATTGTCAGATAAAATCTGACTGAGTGTATACGGCTCAGTCAGATGGTTAAAAGCGGTAAAACGGATATTGCTAAAATCTGGACAGTCAATTAAAAGGTGTCTGATAGTTAAAGTTGTACCACAGGACACACACATAGGAGGGTCATCAGCCCTCAGCAAAAACGAATGAGTCAAATGACTATGTCCGATGCGGGTCCGGGCAAGAACAACTTCCTCCTTACGATTCCTGCGCAGACTAGACTGCCACGGTTCAATTACAGGCTTTATACAATATAGTTTATTCCCAGTCTGTCTATTCCACAAATCCTGCCATTGGGAATGTATCTTTTGCTGTATTGTTTGCCTGTAGTCTGTATAGGGGACTGACAGGCAACGGTTATTATTTGGAATTGCTGATTTGGCTGCGGCGTCAGCCAAATCATTTCCCTTAATCCCAATGTGGCTAGGAATCCAGCAGAAGCGGATGTCATATTCACGTTCACGGAGGAAGTGAATCTTCTGCTGAATGCTAGACAGAACTGGATGAGAATTATATTTCACGGTTATTAAAGCCTGTAACACGCTGAGAGAGTCAGAATATAAAATGAACCGTTGGTGTTGGCATTCACTAATGTGATCCAAGGCTAACTCTATTGCGTGCAGCTCTGCAGTAAATATGCTGCATTCAGAGGGAATCTGCTCCGATGTAGTGCTGTCTGTAAAGACAGCAGCAGATCCCACATATGATTCCGACTTCGAGCCGTCTGTGTAAACTGGCGCGAAGTCAGAATATTCAGCTCGGTGTGCTGAATAAAGCTGCAGGTAGACAGACGATGGAGTGTCCGACTTTCCCCAATTTCTAAGGGACAAGTCACATGCCGGAACATGAGCATGCCAGGGTGGAAGGGGTTGCTTCGGTGTTTGAGCAACTTTGTCTACCTTGATATTAAGTTCTTTGAGTAGCTCTTGGAGACGAATACCAAAAGGACGATTGGCAGTCTTTCGAGTGTTGTACAAATTTTCCCATCGTGGCTCAAAAACGGATAGCCACGTAGGATGGTCTGGCAAGGATTTTAGTTTTAGAGCGTAGTTTAGAGACAATTGCTTACGTCGAAGCGATAACGGCGGTTCGTTTGCTTCGACGTATAAGCTCTGGACAGGAGATGTTCGAAATGCTCCAGTAGCTATACGGAGGGCCTGATGATGGACAGGGTCCAGCCAACGAAGTACACTGTCTCTGGCCGAATTGTATACCAGGGACCCGTAATCAAGTCTGGATCGTACAAGTGCACGGTAGATGCGTAGTAGGGTGCATCGATCCGCACCCCAAGATGTAGAGGAAAGAGAGCGCAGAATATTCAGCCCTCTTGCGCACCTTGTGCGGAGTTGACGGATGTGATCCAGAAAGGTTAACTTTTTATCAAATACGAGTCCCAAAACTTTTGTATCCGCCGCTACTGGAATAGCATTATGTCCGAGCATTAATTCAGGTTCAGGATGAAGATTACGCTTGCGACAAAAGTGCACGCAAACGGTCTTCTCCGGCGAGAACCTGAAGCCATTAGCAAGTGCCCAGGAATTAAGGCGATCAATGGCTTTTTGCAGTTGTCTTTCAATAACCCTCATGTTGCATGACTGACAAAAAATGCTAAAGTCATCAACATAGAGGGCACTGTTTACGGTTGGAGGAAGTTGTTCTGTGATGGAATTTACTTTGATGGCGAAAAGCGTGACACTTAAAACTGATCCCTGTGGTACTCCCTCCTCTTGGCTAAAGGAACGAGAGAGTGAGGATCCCACACGAACTTGGAAAGATCGATTGTCTAAAAAGTTTTTAATAAAAATGGGGAGTCGTCCCCTAAGACCAAGGCTATGCAGATCTTTTAAGATGCCAAATCTCCAAGTTGTGTCATACGCTTTCTCCATGTCAAAGAACACCGACACCAAGTGTTCGCGTTTTAGGAAAGCATCCCGGATGGATGTTTCCAGTCTAATAAGATGGTCCAAAGTGGACCGGTTCCTTCGGAAGCCGCACTGGATATTGGAGAGAAGGTCATTTGATTCTAAGTACCAAATTAACCGAGAATTGACCATTCTCTCCAGGATTTTGCACAGACAGCTAGTCAGAGCAATAGGACGATAATTGGTAGTGACTTTTGGATCCTTTCCTGGCTTAGCAAAGGCAAGAACGATTGCCTTGCGCCAGGAATCCGGAAACTGCCCTTCGATAAAGATTCTGTTATACAGAAGGAGCAGACAATCCATAGATTTTGGTGAAAGATGTTTAATCATGTCATAATGGATGCCATCTGGTCCAACAGCACTTGCTTTGGAAAGAGCGAGGGCTCTTTTAAGTTCCTGAATAGTAAAATCCCCGTTGTAGGGATAGAGGCCCTTGGACTTAAAATTAAGTGCTTCTCTTTCCAGTTTATGTTTCAGGACCAGGAACTCTGGGGAATACGAAGCTGTTGCAGAGATGTTAGAGAATGTTTCCCCAAGAGCATTGGCTATTGCAGTTGGATCTGCAATAGCGCATCCATTATAATCTAGGATTGAAGAAGGGTGGGATGTATATTTTCCCTTCATTTTCCGGATTTTATCCCAGACTACCTTAGAATTGGTAGTCTGGTTAATAGATGACGTAAAACGGATCCATGATTCCTTTTGACTCTGACGGCGAATGTAGCGTGCTTTGGCTCGTGTGCGCTTGAAGGCTATTAGATTAGCAGTGGTAGGATATCGACGGAATATCCCCCACGCTTTGTTTTGGGCCTTTTTTGCTGCTGTGCATTGTGAATTCCACCAAGGTTTGGGAAATGGTGGAAACCGGTCAGATGTTTTTGGAACAGCTTTCGCAGCTGCTTGGACAATAATTTCTGTGATGTACTTAACTGCATCATTGATAGGCTCCTGACTGACTGTACTGAGGTCAAAATTTGCCTGATGTTGGAAGGCATTCCAGTCAGCCTGATCAAACTTCCACCGTGGTAACCTAAAAGGAAGACATGGTCTCCCACTGTGTAACAAGGTTATCACAGGGAAGTGATCACTTCCGTATAGATTCTCCTCCACTTCCCAAGTGAGTGAAGGGAGTAGAGAAGGGGAGCAGATAGAGAGATCAATGGCAGAAAACGTACGGGTAGGCATGTGGAAGAAGGTGTTTGTTCCAGTATTTACAAGGGAAAGGGCATTGTCATTGAGCATACGCTCTATGACCCGTCCCCTTCCATTGATGATAGCACTACCCCACAGGGTGTTATGTCCATTAAAATCCCCAAGAAATAAGAAAGGGGGCGGCAACTGCGTTACAAGATCATCAAGGGCTTCCTGGGAGATGTCAGTCCCAGGTGGCAAATAAATAGAGCAGACCGTTAATAGAAAACCCACTGTAAGGCGAATTGCAACAGCCTCTATGCTGGTTGTAATTAGCAAGGGCTGAACTGGGGTCTGATTACTCACAAGGATAGCCACTCCTCCATGAGCAGGACCATCCGCAATTCTATCCTTACGAAAGATTGTGATGTTATGCATGGTGGGATCATCGTTTGCTTTTAGATAAGTCTCCTGCAAGCAAAAGCAAACTGGCTCATGCTTTTGCAGGAGGGCCTTGATGTCATCAGTATTTCGCCGGAATCCACGACAATTCCATTGTAGGAATTTAGCCATTATTTTGGCTTGGTGGGTCCATCAGGCGGCTTCCGAACTGCTGAGGGCTTAATTTTATCAGTCTTGGCTTTATCTTTTTTGGGGAAGAATGGACGCTGTCCCGTGTCCATTTCTTCCTCCGCGAAGAGTTCCAAGACTGATTCATCCGGTACCTCCTTGTGCTCGACATCCATTGTTTCTGTTTTATCTGTTTTATCTGTTAGCTCTTTACCACTTGGTTTTGGTAGTGGTGGAGCACTCGGAGGTACGGATATAGGAGTGGCAGCTGACTGTGTTTTTTTGGTGGGCTTTTGTGAACTCAATAAATAGCGTGCAATCGGAGTGAATGACTCTTTTGGTGGTACAGTCATCTCTGTTTGTGTACCGATAGTGCACTTCGCAGAAACCTTCTGGGCATATGAAGGTTTCCCGCTATTTATTGGTTGCATGCGTCTTCTGGCCTCTGGGTAGGAGATATTCAGCTCTGTTTTTAGTTTTTGGATCTCTTTTTCATCCTTCCACCGCTGGCATGCTCTGGAGTAAGCAGGGTGCTCTCCTTGGCAATTTATACAGATCGGTTTAGAAGCTGAACATTCCTTGCTCTCGTGATCTTTTGAACCACATCGAGCACAGGCAGGGTTACCACGACAAGCCGTTTGTGAATGGCCGTATTTTTGGCATTTAAAGCACCTCAGTGGGTTTGGGATGTAAAGCCGCACTGGGCAGTTTAAATAGCCTGCCTTGATGGAACTTGGAGGCCGTGGGGTGTTAAATGTTATGATGAGAACTCGGGTAGGGACGAGATTCCCATCCTTCCGCATTGATATTCTCTTGACAGCCGTCACTCCTTGGTCTTTTAGTTCAGAGCAGATCTCTTCCTCAGAGACATGAAGAAGATCCCACTCTGAAATGACTCCTCGTGAAGAGTTCAAAGTTTTGTGGGGTGTTACACTGATTGGTATTCCCCCTATGGATGTCGCATTCAGGATTCTTTCTGCTTGCTTTGCACTGGAAGCTTCGATTAAAAGATCGCCAGAACGCAGCCGTTTTACAGATTTTGGTGATCCTGCCAGCCCTTCTAATCCTTTCTGGATAAAGAAGGGTGACATCTTCCCAATTGACTGCTCTCCGGTAGAATGGAGTATGAGGAAAAGCGGTGTAATAGGTGGTCGTTTATCCTCAGTTCTGGCTCTTTTGGCAGAATTGGTGTCATTCTCATCTGATCGGTTAGGTAGGGGCCTTGTTGGGGCCCCAGAAGAAGGATTTAAATTACTCATGAGAGTAAAGAAAAAATGTCTGATGCCTAAGTACCTCACCCACCACGGAGCCCTACGAGGGGGCGCCCACTCGTGAACTAGCAGGTACTGCGTACACGAATGGGACGCCGAGTTCGCTTAGAACACCATACCCACGTTACCAATAAATCTTTATCCGTCCCAGGACCATAGGGAGGGAGACTTATTGGAACGCAGTTGACCCTAGCAGTATAAAACCACCCGCCGATTGATCCCAGTCGAGCCGGTCCGGGACCACCCGTCTCGTCGAAGCAGGGGCCAAAGTGGTGTATTGAAGCTGGGCCCCTCAACCACCAGGATCCCCCTTTCCGCTTCCACGGGTCGCGGCGCACGGCTGCACACGCCGGATTCCAACGATGTAACCCTGGAACCAAGGTATGGGCGTTAGATCCCAGTGATGCTAGTCTGGAAAACCAGCAGCGTCACTGGGAGGTCCCCTCACCACGTACAGGTGCCCACGTCGAGGGGCAGACACTGCACTCAATGAATCAGTATATATTATACTGCTAGTATTGTGGATAGTGTTAATATTCTGTAAGGCTAGTTTAATTGCATATAACTCAGCAGTATAACTGCTACATTCAACTGGTAGTGATATGGAGACTGTAAAAGATGGAAAGACAGCTGCGGCACCAACTGTAGAATCTGTTTTTGAGCCATCTGTATATATTTGGTAGCTTTGTATATTGTTGAGGGCATGTTCTTTATGTAGTTGTTTGATATTTTCATTTGCCAGGGAGTTCTTTGCCCATTGCTGAAAGTGCGTATCACAGTGAGGGAGATTTACAGACCAGGGTGGATCAGGAATATCGCTTTCTTTAAGTATGTTATCAAAATCAATATTCCAGGTGTGAAGCAAATCTTTTAGTCTCATGCCAGTTGGTCTATTTTCATTCGGTTTACTGTTATAGAACGTTGTCCACTCAGGGTTAGAAAGCAATGGTCGAATGGGATGGTCTGGAAGGCTCTGAATTTTAGCTGCATAATTTAGAAGCAACATTTTCCTTCGAAGGTGAAGTGGAGGTTCGTGTGCCTCTACATACAGACTCTGAACAGGGGATGTTCTAAATGCGCCGAGAGCAGTTCGAAGGGCACTGTGTTGGATGGTATTAAGTCTGATTAATGCGCTTTTCCTAGCTGAATCATATACAATAGCACCGTAGTCTAAACGAGATCTGATAATAGCACGATACAAATGTAATAGAGTGTATCTATCAGCTCCCCATGTCATAGCAGAAATGGACCTAAGTATATTAAGTTTCTTTAGACAGACAGTTCGGAGGTATGTGATATGTGAAACAAAGTTCAGTTTGGTGTCCAATATTAGGCCTAAAAAACGGAAATTACTGGTGAGAGGGATCAAATGGTTTTTTAATCTGAGTTCTGGTTCTGGGTGTAGCTTACGTTTTTTGCAAAAGTGAACTGCAATTGTTTTTTGACCTGATAAACGATATCCATTCTGCATTGCCCATGCCTCCAAATTATTTATAGAGAGTTGGAGCTGTCTTTCAATGGTCTGTATATTTTGGGAACGGCAAGATATAGTTAGATCATCAGCATACATATATAGTTCTACAGTATTTGGGATGTTGTGTGTTATGGTGTTCAGTCTAAGTGAAAAAAGGGTGGAGCTCAGTACTGATCCTTGCGGGATACCTTCTTCTTGAGTGTAGGACCGGGAAAGTACAGATTGATAGCGGACCTGAAAGGTTCTGTGTTGAAGAAAATTTTGAACGAATTCTGGTAAGTGTCCTCGCAATCCTATGGAATGAAGTTCTCTCAATATGCCATACCTCCAGGTAGTGTCGAAAGCCTTTTCTATATCGAGACTTACCATTACAAGATGTTCATTTTTGACGTAAGCATTGCGGATGTTAGTCTCGGCTTTCACCATTAGATCCAAAGTGCATCTGTTCTGTCGGAAACCAAACTGATTGTTGTTCATCAGTGCTTTAGTTTCAAGAACCCAGGTAAGCCGTCTATGTATCATTCTTTCTAGGATTTTACTTAGGCAGCTGGTTAGAGAAATAGGTCGGTAATTTTCTGGAAGTGTGTGATCTTTTCCTGGTTTAGGAAAGGCTAAAATGATGGAATGATGCCAGGAAGATGGATATGTACCTTCAAGAAAAATCCGATTATAGAAAATTAATAGTAAATTCAATGCCGTACTGTTTATATGTTTCAGCATTACATAATATATACCATCAGGTCCAGCTGCACTGTTGGGTGATCTATTTAGTGCTGTTTGCAGTTCAAATAGGTTAAACGGTTGATTATAGGCAATATATTGGGTAGTATGGAATTTTATTTTGTACCTTTCAGCCGAAGCTTTGATTTTAAGGAAGGAGTTGTCATATGCTGACGTGGCAGATGTTTGGTAGAAATTCTCTGCAAGGGTGTTAGCTATTTCTTGTTCAGAAGAAATTTCCTGTCCATTTTTGATTAAGATGGGAGAAGGAAGAAGTGGATATTTCCCATTTAATTGCCGAATCTTTTTCCAGATGAGACGACTGCTAGTATCCTTTGTAATAGTGGACGCAAACTGTATCCATGATTCCTTTTTAGTTCTTCTTCTAATTTGTCTAGCTTTTGACTTTAGCCTTTTATATTGAATTAGGTTGTTGGTAGTTGGGAACTTCCGGAACAGATTCCAAGCTTTATTTTTTTCCTTTTTGGCATTGGTACAAGCTTCATTCCACCAGTGTTTAAGGTTGTTGTGTTTACATGTGGAGGCTTGAGGTATTGCTTCGGAGGCAATGGTCAGTATTTGCCTGGTAATATGTTCTGTGACATCATCAATGGGTTGTAGTCTGATCAATTGACTATCAAAAGAAAGACGGGTTGAAAACTTTTCCCAATCTGCTCTGGAGAATTTCCATTTTGAGCGATTATCAGGGTATGATGTTTGAAGCGTTTGGATTCTGCATATGATTGGAAAGTGATCACTATTATGTGGGTCGTTTAATACTGTCCATTCTATACTGGGATATAATATGGGGGAACAGAGAGTTAAATCAATTGCTGACATAGATCCAGTGGGAAGGTGAGTATAAGTATTTTCACCAGTGTTCAGTAATGTTAGATTCAATTGGTCTAGTATCATCTCGATCAAGTGTCCTCTATTGTCCATGTGGTCTGATCCCCACAATGGATGATGCGCATTGAAATCACCAAGGATACAAAAAGGTGGTGGTATTTGTCTTATAAGGTCTTCTAGTTCTTTAAACGTGCACATCTTGTTAGGTGGAAGGTACAGAGATACTAGAGTTAGAATTTGCCCAACTGATACACGTACAGCAATGGCTTCTAAGTTGGTTTGAAGCGGAACGTTTCTAGAAGGAATTTTACAGTCAACTAGAATAGCGACGCCTCCACGTGCAGATAATGAGGAGTTTCTATCTTTTCTGTAAAATATAAAATTTCTGATTGATGGAGTTACTTGTGGAGTTAGATTAGTCTCTTGAATACAAATGGCTATAGGACTGTATCGGGAGATTAAATCATAGATGTCATCGGTATTGCTGCGTAAACCTCTACAATTCCATTGAACAATGTTCTGCATTATCGGGGTTTGAGGAGGGAAGGCGAGTCTGTCTGTTTCTTGTGAGTGGTTTGCTTTTGACGGTCATATTTCATTTTATCTTTTTTAGGAAAATTGGGACGTCCGGGATCTGTACTCTCTTCTACGTCATCAGTTTGACCTGATGAAAATCCAGTCTCCATATCATCTTCTGCATGAAGATCAAGTACTGTTTCATCGTGTGTAGTTATATTTTCAGAGTCCATTCTATTTGAGTTTGCCTTTTGTGATTCAGTGGCTTGTTGCCTTCGTGATTTATTTGACATTTTATCACATGATTTTATTTTAGGCGGAACTGTGATAGGGGTATTGCTTATTTCATCAACTACAACGGGTTTGGTGGTAGGTTGAGGTGTTGATAGCACAGATCGTGCCCATTCTGCAATGGATGTATTTGGCGGAATTGATACATCAGTTTGGGTTGAAACAGCTTGGCATTTTAGTGTAATGGCAGCGTACGTGGTTTTTGGGATAGTTGACTTTATTTGCTTTCTTGCTTCTTGATATGTGACCTTATTCTCAGTCTTGTACTTTTGTATTCTTTTTTCAATTTTCCAGAGTTCGCATGATTTTGAGTATGCTGGATGGTCATTTTTGCAATTTGGACATTCCGGAGCCTTTGCAGTGCACTCTGTTTGTGAATGGTTTTTTGACCCGCAGTTAGGACAAGTATTTTCGCCTCTACATGTTGTTTGGGAGTGACCAAACTTTTGGCACTTGAAACATCTTAAAGGATTTGGAATGTATGGGCGGATACGGCAGTTTAGGTAGCCTGCTTTAACTGAGGTCGGCAAATTTGGTGTATTAAAGGTCAGTATAATGTTACGTGTGGGAACAAGTTTGTCATCCTTCTTTATCATAATTCTTCTTGCTTGAGTTACTTTCTGTTCTGCTAATTCCACGACTATCTCCTCTTCAGTTACGTTCAACAAATCCCACTCACTTATTACTCCTTTTGAGGAGTTCAAGGTGTTATGTGGTGAGACTTTGATTGGGATTCCGCTTATAGATGTCATTTTTAATAAAAATTCTGAATGCCTTGCTTGAGTGGTCTCAATTAAGAGATCTCCTGATTGGAGCCTTTTCACCATTTTCGGCGTACCTGCTGCATTCTCCAGACATCTCTGGATGACAAAGGGAGAGAGTCTGCTTAGTGGCTGCGTCGATAAAGAATGTACAATCAGAAAAGCTGGTGGTTCTAATTTGTTACAGTCTTTTTTCATTCTTTTCGCCAGATTGGGATCGTCTTCCATTCTTCTAGTCTCAGTATGTTGAGAGCCTGTCGGCTCTAGTGGTGGACATGTATCACAGTCCATTGTTGCTCCTTTTAGCCCTGGGAGTGAGCGCTTTTCCTCCCAGACTTCCAGCCCCGCCACGTGGAGGCAGGAGCGGTGCCACCTAGTGGCCAAGCGGTTGGAGAGGTTAGTTTGTTAGTGCAGAAAATTAATAAATATACTAGGAAAAGAAAGGTAATTTTCCTTTCTGGGTTCTTACTTAGGATCTGTTAAGTACAGAACCACTTACAAAGAAATGAGTACGAGAAAAGCACTGGAAAGAAAATATAACAAAATCACTGGGAAAGAGCACTATATATCGCTTTGGAAAATCGCTTGGACACTATCGCTTGGCACTCGGGGCCTTCCTCCAAGTGTTTTCAATTTAAGTAGCTTGTCAGAATGCTTGGATTGTGTTGTTTCAACAAGCAGGTCACCTGATTTTAGTCTGCGAACCATTTTTGGTGAGCCAGCGACATTCTCTAAACTTTTCTGGATCAGAAAAGGAGAAAGCTTGCTGACTGGCTGGTCAGTCAAAGAATGTATTATGAGGAAATGAGGCCAGATATTCTGGTCTGTATCCTTCTTTTGTCTCTTAGCAAAGGAAGGGGTATATTCTTCCTGCTCTCTAGAATGTGATGGGGCATTGAGCCCGCAAGAGTCTGTGTTGGTATAGTCCATCTTTGCTCCTTTTAGCCCTTGGCAGAGAGACTTTTCTGCCAAGATTTCCGGCCCCGCCACGGGGAGGCAGGAGCAGTGCCTGGTGTGACCAAGCGAAGATTAGTAGGTATTAGTAATATACTATGAGAAAAAAGAAAGGTGGCTTTCCTTCCTTGCTCTGTACAGGGACTTTTGTTACGAGAGCTGTTATAAAATGAAAAGATTTTTTAAACGATAACAACAAAAAGGAACTGTAAATCGCTTTCTGGAAATCGCACTGGAAGTACTGAGAAGTCGCTTAGTCACAATCGCTTGGCACCCGGGGCCGTTTTAATTCGGAGCAGATTTCCTCCTCGGTGACGTCGAGAAGGTCCCACTCCGAAATGACACCTCTCGATGAATTTAGTGTTCTGTGTGGTGTCACTGTTATGGGTATACCTCCGATTGATGTTACTCGGAGTAGATTTTTGTATAAAAAAGGGCGACATTTTACCAATCGGTGTTTCATTGGTGGAATGCATTATTAAGAACCTTGGGACAGGCCCTGATGGTAGTTCGGTTCGCTGCCTCTTTGTAGCAATAATGCTATCTGCCTCTCCGTCATTATTTTCAGATAGGGACCGGGTTGGGGCCCCTGAAGGAATACGTTTATCAGGATTCATGAAGTTATTTAAATTGTTCAGTGCCCGGGCTCCCCACCCACCACGGAGCCCAAAGGGACGCCCACTACCCGGCATGCAATAAATGCGCTCGGGAGTGGGACGCCAGGGCTACCCAGACACTATACCCGCACCGCCGCCAGCCTGAATCCTGTCCCTCGGACCATGAGGGTAGGGGCGTGGCATTGACACGGTTGACCCTCGCAGGCGAGCCTACTAGCCGATTGATCCTAGCCGGGTCTTCCAGGACCACCCGTCTTGTCGAAGCAGGGGCCAAAGTGGTGTATTGAAGCTGGGCCCCTCAACCACCAGGATCCCCCTTTCCGAATTTCCACGGGTCGCAGCGCACGGCAAACACGCCGGATTCCATTGATGTAAGCCTGGAACCTGGGCTGTGGGCGTTGGATCCCAGTGATGCTAGTCTGGGAGTCCAGCAGCGTCACTGGGAGGTCCCCTCACCACGTACAGGTGCCCACGTCGAGGGGCTATGGCTATAATGCGCCCATTCACTTATAAGTAAATGAGAATTTACTGACTTTATTATGTTCCATTTTAACATTGTTCTGTTTAGCTGATATGTTGTGCTTGACAAGAGATGCTGAAATAATCTGCATAAAGAGTCGTGGCAACGTGGTTTAATATTTGTTCCTTTATTGCATTTATGTTAATTTAAAAAAAAAAAGAAGTTTGGCACTCAATACAAATCTTTGAGAGACCCTTCTTCTTGGTTTATGTTTAAGAAAGTAGATTGTTCATTTCAACTCGAATGTCTTATTCTTGAGAAAGTTCTGTATATGTATGATATCATGTGGCGCCACTGAATACTTCGAAACTTCCATCAACCTGGTCTTAGAAGACAGCTACCAATATACAAGTATGTTTTCTAAGGCCAGGTTGACGGAAGTTTCGAAGTATTCAGTGTGGGCACGTGGTATCATAATCTTTCTCAATGTCCAAGCATACCACGACTTGCTTTTTTGAAGACATTCTGTCCAGCTTTTTCAAGCTGGACAGAATGTCTAAGTTGGACTGGCTTTTTTGAACGCTATGTTCTGCTTGGCTGAAAGAGTTGTTATTTTATAGACACCATGTTAGTCGGTTATTGGTCATTTTCTCTAAAACTTTACCCAAGTCAATGCCATAGGGCTACAATTCTGTGGATTTGATAAAAAAACAAACCCAGAATTATAGAAAGGTATTGCTGCGTGATCTTATTTGTCTGGTTGGTTTTAATGGGAGCTTATTGGCACAAGGACAACTATGGCCAAATTGTGCCTGCGTTGTCTTCTTTAATTGAATTACATTACCCATACATTAGAATCCTGGAATCTTGTTTAACTGTACTGCGGGTCAATAACTTACTTAGGCCATTTTACAACTCCCAAATCAATTGACTTTACATTCTACACATGTTAATCTTTTCCCGACAGTTTTCTAGTTTATTCTGCAAACGAAGTCGGGTGGGTTGAGTCAGTGATGGCAGTATCAACTGAGCGATATCTCTGAGCAACAGCCACGTATTTGTGCTTTGATGTATCTTATATTATTTGTCGATTTGTTTCCCGATAAGTCGCTTTGTATCCGACTTTATAAATCTGTGTTTTTTTTCCTGAGTTTCCATAACTTAATTTTTAGAATAAGCTAGATGAATCCCTTTGTAATTAGGACAAAGTGGAGATTTTACAGGACTTACTGTACATTTTCTAGCACTTACAGGATTTAGAATATAAGGACAGATATAAACGAAATAAAAAGAATATAAGGACAGATACAACAGCTTTAACTGTAGTTGATAAGTTTTGTATATTAATTTGCATATTGAACATCGTGCTACGTGTCATAAACTGCTATTTTTCCGATTCCCTACACTTCAGGGACTTTTCTGATCATGTGGGTTCTTGTACAAGCCTTTTGCAATTATGCAAAAGACTTTGCAATGATTTGTTCTAAGCACCAATGCAACTAAGGCTATGAGGTGGCATATTCTCTCTGCAACTGAGTGTATTTTAAAGTCGATTTGGTGTTTTACTAGCGAAAAAAACAAGTTTCCGGGAGAAAAAATCATGCAAACTTCAGCTCGTTAGTTAGAAGGGTATACGTCACATGATGCAAACTCTTTAAAAAGCTTAATCACTTAAAATAATCTACAGTTTCCTCTAAAATCATAAAATTTGACTAATTAATAGAATTGAGAAGAAATGCTGCTCTCTTTTTTTAATGTCTTTCCAGTTCTTCGCAATGATGCGATCGTTGAAATAAAGTAACCTTATTTGGAGTTGCGTTCTATTTTGTCCATAAAAGAAAACTTCCTTTCTTACACTTTCTCTCCAGCAAGCCGCGTAATAACAGCGTTGAAAGATTGTTTGTTTGTTTGTTTGTTTCGGGATTTATTGGGCGCATCGGCAACTATGACCATAGTGCGCCATACATATGATAATTATGCATGCTATTTCTTTTCACTTACAGAAAATGGAAAAAGAAATCAGAAAATAATTTTTTTCCCTAACTAAAGGAGGTGATATACTTTAATCATCTTCAGAAAGTTATATATGCTTGAGACATTTGTTTCATTGTTTAAAAGTGAGGTAAGTGTAAGATCTTTTGTCGTGGCTGAAGTGCAAAGAATCTGGCGTTCTCTTGTATATTTTGTGCATTCGACCAGAATGTGTTTCACTGAGAGCAGTGTATTACAGTGATGACATTGAGGGGGTATTTCTCCTCTTAAAAGATAACCATGAGTGATATTTGTGTGCCCTATTCGCAGTCGAGCCAATATTACCTCTTGATGTCGGATTGAATTAAAGCTGGAAGGCCATCGCTCGAGGTTTGGCTTGATACTTCGAAGTTTATTATTAGGTTGATTTTCCCATGATAACTGCCATTGGCACATGCATTTTTCCTGGATTATTGGTCGATAGTCTTGATGAGGCACTTTCCATTTTTTCTCGGGTGGTAGGTGAGCTGATTTGGCAGCATTGTCCGCTAGTTCGTTTCCAGGAATTCCAATATGTCCTGGGACCCAGCAGAAATGTATGTTTTTTCCAAGTTCTGATAAGCTATGTAAAGAGCTGACTATTCTTTTCACGACTGGGTGGGTGATGTTCATGGTGTTTTTTAGTGCTTGGAGTGCACTTAAAGAATCTGTGAAAATTATACTGTTGTTAATATCAGAGGACTCGATATGGTTCAGTGCAACCTGAATTGCTATTAGTTCGGCGGAAAATATACCGAACTCAGGTGATAACTGATAAGCTAATGTGATGTTTGGAAAAACTGCGGCGATTCCAACGTGGACATCATTCTTTGATCCATCCGTATGTACTATGGAAAAGCTGGGAAACTGGTCTACTACTGCATGGTATAGTTGCGAGAAGTTTTCTCTATGCAAAGTAGATTTATTCCATTCATGCAGATGTAAGTCACATGAGGGTGGAATGATATTCCAAGGAGCAAGAGAGGATGGGAGGCTATGTGCCACATTGTCTAAGGTTAGATTTAGTTCTTCTAAGAGGTGTTCTATTCTCATACCCAAAGGACGATTAGCATTAGGGCGGTTTTGGTATAACCTACTGTGCTGTGATGTGAAAAGTATAGGCCAGTTCGGGTGTTCTGGCATAGATCTAATTTTATAGGCATAACGTAGTATCAGTTGTTGTCGCCTGATTGAGAGAGGTGGTTCGTGTGCTTCAGCATATAAGCTATGTATTGGTGACGTGCGATATGCCCCTAAAGCAACGCGTATTCCACTATGATGGATAGGGTCAAGCCAGCGAAGGGCACTAGGTCTTGCTGAACTATAGACTGGTGCTCCGTAGTCAAGTTTCGATCTTATTAATGCTCTATATAACCGTAATAAAGTAAGGCGATCAGCTCCCCATTTGGTTGCAGAGAGAACCCGGATGATATTTAGTTTTTGTTGACATGATGTTCTTAGTCTTTTGATGTGCTCAACGAAAGTGAGTTTATGGTCTAAAGTGATTCCTAAGAAACGTATGCTGGGATGAACTGTTATTTGTTGGCGATTCAGTTGTAGCTCCGGATTGGGATGGAGTTTGCGTTGGCGGCAAAAATGGATGCAAAACGTTTTTTCTGGACAAAGTTGAAATCCATTAGTCTGAGCCCATGAACTGATCTTATTTATTGCCACTTGCAACTGTCTCTCAATAGTATTCATATTTTTAGCATGACACCAAATACTAAGATCGTCTACAAACAGCGCTTTATCAACAGTGTCTGGAATTTGTCCGGCAATGGAGTTTATTGCAATTATAAAAAGTGAAGCACTGAGTACAGAGCCTTGAGGAACTCCTTCTTCTTGGGAAAATACTTGGGACAGTGAGGTTTTGAATCGAACCTGGAATGTACGCTTGCATAGGAAATTCTGTATGAAAATCGGGAGGTGACCCCGAAGTCCATGACGATGTAATTCACGGAGTATTCCATACTTCCACGTGGAATCATAGGCCTTACTGATGTCAAAGCAGACTAACACATGGTGTTCCGATCTGAGGAATGCATTACGGATGGAATTCTCTAGTCTGACTAGTATATCTAGTGTAGATCTGTTTTGTCGGACACCGTATTGTGCAGAATGTAGCAGATTGAGATTTTCAAAGTACCAGATCAGTCGATGGTTCACCATCTTTTCGAGAATTTTGCAAATGCAACTGGTCAAGGCGATTGGTCTATAATGAGTGGGATTTGTAGGGTCTTTACCTGGTTTAGGGAAGGCAAGGACCGTAGCGTGATGCCATTGATTAGGAAATTTATCTTCCAGGAAGAGTCTGTTGAATAGATGAAGAAGTAACTGTAATGATTCGGTACTTAGTTCCTGAATCATGGAATAGTGAATGTTATCTGGTCCTACAGCACTGCGTCTAGATGTTGACAAAGCTCTATGTAATTCGTGAATGGTAAAAGGTAAATTATATTGTTCATCTCCTTTTGAAGAGAAGTTTAACTTATGTTTTTCTAAACTTGTTTTTAATCTTCTGAAGGTCGGTGTATAACTTTCTATTGCTGATGTTTTTGCAAAGGTTTCACCTAGTATATTGGCAATTCCAGCAGGATCATTTACATTCTGCCCTCTCCATTCCATGATGGGTAGGGGTATCGGTTTATATTTGCCACTCATTTTTCTGATTGCTTTCCAAATTTTATGTGTAGGCATTGCTTGATTAATAGTCGAAGTGAAGCGGATCCAAGCAGCCTTTTTATTGCAGCGTCTAACATATCTCGCTTTTGCTCTAGCACGCTTATATTGAATGAGATTGGTTGTAGTTGGACTCCGGCGAAAAGAATTCCAAGCTTTACTTTGCATTTTTTTAGCCACAAGGCATTCATCGCTCCACCAGGTTTTTGGATGAATCGGTAATTTTGATGAGGATTTCGGTACGGTTTGTTCTGCTGCATGTAATATCATTTTGGTGACATAGCCAACTGCTTCGTCAGTTGTGGAATTTTGGATTATTTCGGGATCAAGCTTGGTTAATTTTTTATAGGACTGCCAATCTGCTTTATCAGTAAGCCAGTGCGGAATTTTAATAGGATGATGAGGGGGCTTATTAAGTTGGTTGGTTGGTTGGTTGAGTTTTATTGGCGCATCAGCAACTATGGCTATAATGCGCCAAAACCTTGTCATAAAAGGTAAAAAAGTTTCAGTGACCTACTGAATTAGGTCACTACGTCAGGTTATAAAAACAAGTATAAACTGTAACAGACAAATATCAGTAAATAAGTAACAATGGAAAATCTTAAAATAATAAGATTTTTAAATATGATTAAAAAGGTTTACTGATTTTAGGAAATTATAAATAGCAGACACATGGTCATTGTCGGATAAAATCTGACTGAGTGTATACGGCTCAGTCAGATGGTTAAAAGCGGTAAAACGAGCATTTCTAAAACTGGTACAGTCAACTAAAACGTGTCTGATTGTTAAGATTGTGCCACAGGACACACACATAGGAGGGTCATCAGCCCTCAGCAAAAACGAATGTGTCAAATGACTATGTCCTATGCGGGTCCGGGCAAGAACAACTTCCTCCTTACGATTCCTGCGCAGACTAGACTGCCACGGTTCAATTACAGGCTTTATACGATACAGTTTATTCCCAGTCTGTCTATTCCACAAATCCTGCCATTGGGAGTGTATCTTCTGCTGTATAGTTTTCCTGTAGTCTGTATAGGGGACTGACAGGCAGCGATTATTATTAGGGATTGCTGATTTGGCTGCGGTGTCAGCCAAATCATTTCCCCTAATCCCAATGTGGCTGGGAATCCAGCAGAAGCGGATATCATATTCACGTTCATGGAGAACGCGAATCTTCTGCTGAATGCTAGACAGAACTGGATGATCATTATATCTCACAGATATTAAAGCCTGTAACGCACTGAGAGAGTCGGAATATAAAATGAACCGATGGTATTGGCATTCACTAATGTGATCCAAGGCTAACTTTATAGCGTGCAGCTCTGCAGTAAATATGCTGCATTCAGAGGGAATCTGCTCCGATGTAGTGCTGTCTCTAAAGACAGCAGCAGATCCCACATATGATTCCGACTTCGAGCCGTCTGTGTAGACTGGCGCGAAGTCAGAATGTTCAGCTCGGTGTGCTGAAAAAAGCTGCAGGTAGACAGACGATGGAGTGTCCGACTTTCCCCAATTTCTAAGGGACAAGTCACATGCCGGGACATGAGCATGCCAGGGTGGAAGGGGTTGCTTTGGTGTTTGGGCAACCCTGTCTACCTTTATATTAAATTCTTTGAGTAGCTCTTGGACACGAATACCAAAAGGACGATTGGCAGTCTTACGGGTGTTGTACAAATTTTCCCATCGTGGCTCAAAAACGGTTAGCCACGTAGGGTGGTCTGGCAGGGATTTCAGTTTTAGAGCGTAGTTTAGAGACAACTGCTTACGTCGAAGCAATAATGGCGGTTCGTTTGCTTCGACGTATAAGCTCTGGACAGGAGATGTGCGATATGCTCCAATAGCGGTACGGAGAGCCAGATGATGGACAGGATCGAGCCAACGAAGTACACTGTCTCTGGCCGAATTGTATACCAGGGACCCGTAATCCAGTCTGGATCGTACAAGTGCACGATAGATGCGTAGTAGGGTGCATCGATCCGCACCCCAAGATGTTGAGGAAAGAGAGCGCAGAATATTTAGCCCTCTTGTGCACTTTGTGCGGAGTTGACGGATGTGATCCAGAAAGGTCAGCTTTTTATCGAATACGAGTCCCAAGAATTTTGTGTCCGCTGCTATTGGAATTACATGTTGTCCGAGCTTTAATTCAGGTTCAGGATGAAGATTACGCTTACGACAAAAGTGTACGCAAACGGTCTTCTCCGGCGAGAACCTGAAGCCATTAGCAAGAGCCCAGGAGTTGAGGCGATCAATAGCTTTCTGCAGTTGTCTTTCAATAACCCTCATGTTGCATGACTGACAAAATATGCTAAAGTCATCAACATAGAGGGCACAGTTTACAGTTGGAGGAAGTTGTTCTCTGATTGAATTCACTTTGATGGCAAAAAGCGTGACACTTAATACTGATCCTTGTGGTACTCCCTCCTCTTGGCTGAAGGAGCGAGAGAGTGAGGATCCCACACGAACTTGGAACGATCGATTGGCTAAAAAGTTTTGAATAAAAAAGGGCAGATGCCCTCTTAGGCCTAGGCTATGTAAGTCTTTCAAAATGCCAAATCTCCAAGTTGTGTCATACGCTTTCTCCATGTCAAAGAACACCGACACCAAGTGTTCCCGTTTTAGGAAAGCATCCCGGATGGATGCTTCCATTCTAATAAGATGGTCCAAAGTGGACCGGTTCCTTCGGAAGCCGCACTGGATGTTGGAGAGAAGGTCATTTGACTCGAGATACCATATTAAGCGAGAATTAACCATTCTCTCCAGGATTTTGCACAGACAGCTAGTCAGAGCAATAGGACGATAGTTGGTGGTGACTTTTGGATCCTTTCCTGGCTTAGGGAAGGCAAGGACGATTGCCTTTCGCCAGGAGTCCGGAAACTGCCCCTCAGTAAAGATTCTGTTATACAGAAGGAGCAGACAATCCATAGATTTTGGTGAAAGGTGTTTAATCATTTCATAATGGATGCCATCTGGTCCAACAGCACTTGCTTTGGAAAGAGTGAGGGCTCTTTTCAGTTCCTCTATAGTGAATGCCCCGTTGTAAGGATAGAGGCCCTTGGTCTTAAAATTAAGTGCCTGTTTTTCTAGTTTATATTTCAGGACCAGGAACTCTGGGGAATACGAAGATGTTGCGGAGATGTTAGAGAATGTTTCCCCAAGAGCATTGGCTATTGCAGTTGGATCTGCAATAGCGCATCCATTATAATCTAGGATTGAAGAAGGGTGGGATGTATATTTTCCCTTCATTTTCCGGATTTTATCCCAGACTACCTTAGAATTGGTAGCCTGGTTAATAGATGATGTAAAACGGATCCATGATTCCTTTTGACTCTGACGGCGAATGTAGCGTGCTTTGGCTCGTGCACGCTTGAAGGCTATTAGATTAACAGTGGTAGGATATCGGCGGAATATCCCCCACGCTTTGTTTTGAGCCTTTTTTGCTGCTGTGCATTGGGAATTCCACCAAGGTTTGGGAAATGGTGGAAACCGGGCAGATGTTTTTGGAACAGCATTCGCAGCTGCTTGGACAATGATTTCTGTGATGTACGTTACTGCGTCATTGATAGGCTCCTGACTGACTGTACTGAGGTCAAAATTTGCCTGATGTTGGAAGGCATTCCAGTCAGCCTGATCAAACTTCCACCGTGGTAACCTAAAAGGAAGACACGGTCTCCCACTGTGTAACAAGGTTATCACAGGGAAGTGATCACTTCCGTATGGATTCTCCTCCACTTCCCAAGTGAGTGAAGGGAGTAGAGAAGGGGAGCAGATAGAGAGATCAATGGCAGAAAACGTACGGGTAGGCATATGGAAGAAGGTGTTTGTTCCAGTATTTAGAAGGGAAAGGTCATTGTCATTGAGCATACGCTCTATGACTCGTCCCCTTCCGTTGATGTTAGCACTACCCCACAGGGTGTTATGTCCATTAAAATCTCCAAGAAGTAAGAAAGGGGGAGGCAACTGCGATAAAAGATCATCAAGGTCTTCCTGGGAGATGTCAGTCCCAGGTGGCAAATAAATAGAGCACACAGTTAATAAAAATCCCACTGTCAGGCGAATTGCAACAGCCTCAATGCTGGTTGTAATTAGCAAGGGCTGAACTGGGGTCTGATTACCCACAAGGATAGCCACTCCTCCATGAGCAGGACCATCCGCAATTCTATCCTTACGAAAGATTGTGATGTTATGCAGGGTGGGATCATCATTTGCCTTTAGATAAGTCTCCTGCAAGCAAAAGCAAACTGGCTCGTGCTTTTGCAGGAGGGCCTTGATGTCATCAGTATTTCGCCGGAATCCACGACAATTCCATTGTAGGAATTTAGCCATTACTTTGGCTTGGTGGGTCCATCAGGCGGCTTCCGAGGTGCTGAGGGCTTACTTTTGTCAGTCTTGGATTTATCTTTTTTGGGGAAGAATGGACGCTGTCCCGTGTCCATTTCTTCCTCCGCAAAGAGTTCCAAGACAGATTCATCCTGTACCTCCTTGTTCTCTACATCCATTGTTTCTGTTCTTACTGCAGGCTCTTTACCACTTGGTTTTGGTAGTGGTGGAGCGCTAGGAGGTACGGATATAGGAGTGGCAACTGACTGTGTTTTTTTGGTGGGCTTTTGAGAACTCAATAAATAGCGTGCAATCGGGGTGAATGACTCTTTTGGTGGTATAGTCATCTCAGTTTGTGTCCCGATAGTGCACTTAGCAGAAACCTTCTGGGCGTATGAAGGTTTCCCGCTATTTACTGGTTGGATACGTTTTCTGGCCTCTGGGTAGGAGATATTCAGCTCTGTTTTTAACTTTTGGATCTCTTTTTCATCCTTCCACCGCTGACATGCTCTAGAGTAGGCGGGATGCTCTTCTTGGCAATTGACACAGATAGGTTTTGGAGCTGAACATTCCTTGCTCTCGTGGTCTTTAACACCACATCGAGCACAGGCAGGATTACCACGACAAGATGTTTGTGAGTGGCCGTATTTTTGGCATCTAAAGCACCGCAGTGGGTTTGGGATATAAATCCTCACTGGGCAGTTTAGATAGCCTGCCTTTATGGAACTTGGAGGCCGTGGGGTATTAAACGTTAGGATGAGAACTCGGGTAGGGACGAGATTCCCATCCTTTCTCATCGATATTCTTTTGACAGCTGTCACTCCTTGGTCTTTTAATTCAGAGCAGATCTCTTCTTCAGAAACATGAAGAAGGTCCCACTCTGATATGACGCCACGTGAAGAATTTAGAGTTTTGTGAGGGGTTACGATGATAGGTATTCCCCCTATGGATGTAGCCTTTATGATTTTTTCCGCTTGCTTGGTGGTAGAAGCTTCGACCAAAAGGTCGCCAGAACGCAGTCTTTTTACAGATTTTGGTGAACCTGCCAACCCTTCTAATCCTTTCTGGATGAAGAAGGGTGACATCTTTCCAATGGACTGCTCTCCGGTTGAATGGAGAATGAGGAAAAGCGGTGTCACTGATGGTGGTGGTGTTTCCTCAGTTCTGGCTCTTTTTGCAGAGGTGTTATCTGCGTCATGATCTCGATTAGGTAGGGGCCTTGTTGGGGCCCCAGAAGAATTGGGATTTAAATTACTCATAGGAGTAAAAAGAAAATGTCTGATGCCTAAGTACCTCACCCACCACGGAGCCCTACGAGGGGGCGCCCACTCGTGAACTAGCAGGTACTGCGTACACGAGTGGGACGCCGAGTTCGCTTAGAACACCATACCCACGTTACCAATAAGTCTTTATCCCGTCCCAGGACCATAGGGAGGGAGACTTATTGGAACGCAGTTGACCCTAGCAGTATAATACCACCCGCCGATTGATCCCAGTCGAGCCGGTCCGGGACCACCCGTCTCGTCGAAGCAGGGGCCAAAGTGGTGTATTAAGGCTGGGCCCCTCAACCACCAGGATCCCCCTTTCCGCTTCCACGGGTCGCGGCGCACGGCTGCACACGCCGGATTCCAATGGTGTAACCCTGGAACCAAGGTATGGGCGTTGGATCCCAGTGATGCTAATCTGGTAAACCAGCAGCATCACTGGGAGGTCCCCTCACCACGTACAGGTGCCCACGTTGAGGGGCTTATTAAGTAATTCAATTATTATGGGGAAATGATCGCTATGTAGCGGATCGTTGTTTACCGTCCACTTTAGAATAGGATATAAGGTTGCAGAACAGATAGACAAATCTATTGCAGTGCTTGTTCCTGAAGGAAGGTGAACGTATGTAGGTGAACCGTCATTTAGAAGAAGGAGGTTGTTATTGTCAAGACACTGTTCAATTAGTTTTCCTCTTTGGTCGATGCTGTTGTTACCCCAAAGAGTGTGATGACCATTTAAGTCTCCCAGAATGAGGAAAGGTGTGGGAGTTGAGCTATAAGATTGTTGAGATCATTTTGCTGGAAGGTATAGCTTGGTGGAATGTATAAGGAGCAGATTGTCATATGGATGTCAGCAGCTATACGGACTGCTATTGCCTCGAGGGGAGTGTTCAGTGAGACCTGTTTGGTAGGAATATGTGGGTTTGTTAAAATAGCTACGCCACCATGTGCGATATTCTGATTGGTTCTGTCTTTTCTAATAATGTTATAATGAGACAGTTTTGGTGTATTTTGGGGTTTTAAATAAGTTTCTTGAAGGCAGATACATATTGGTGAGTATTTACAGGAAAGATCGTATAGGTCATCGATATTGGCGCGGAATCCACGACAGTTCCATTGTATTATTCTGTTCATTGTTTATCTCTTATTAGACTTTCTGAGCGTTTTCGGGTTGTTGATGTTTTCTGTTTTTCACTTTTGTTTTTATCTTTTTTTGGGAAGGAAGGCTTTCGGTGTCCATATCTTCTTCAACAAAGATTTGAAGAACAGGGTCATCTGCTGATTTTTCTTTAGTGTCCATTTGTTGTTGGTGACTAGAAGTTAGGATATGTTTTTCTTTAAATCCTTCGTCCGGAGTGTGTATGTTTTCTTGTGGTATGGTAATTGGTGTATTGACTGCTTGGGTTTGAGTTGCACTGTACAAAGATTTTACGTAATTTGAGAAAGACTGCTTTGGAGATACTGTTATTTCAGTTTGCGATCCGGTTGATTGGAATTTTTTGGTGGCTTGGGCATACGTAGGTCTGTCTGAATGAATTGGTGGTGAGATGATTCTTTTTGCTTCTTGGTAAGAAACATTATGCTCAGTTTTATATTTTTGGATAAGTTTCTCACTTTTCCAGCGCTCGCATATTCTGGCATAAGCGGGATGATCCTTTTTGCAATTTGGACATACTGATTGAGGAGCATTACAGTTTTCGCAATCGTGTTCGATTGAACCACACTTTGCGCAAGTAGGGGTTCCCCGGCAAGCTGTTTGGGAATGTCCATACTTCTGGCATCGGAAACACCGTAGCGGGTTTGGGACGTATGGTCTCACATTACATACCAGATATCCGGCCTTAATGGATGATGGACGATTCGGTGTGTTAAAGGTCAAGATCAGGTTGCGGGTAGGGATCAGATTACCATCTTTTCTCGTGGAGATTCTCTTGACATGAATAACTCCTTGTTCTTTCAGTTCTTCTAGCATTTCTTCTTCAGTTACATCTAGTAAGTCCCAGTTTGAGATCACTCCTTTAGAGGTGTTTAGTGATCTGTGGGGTGTTACAGTTACTGGGAGACCTGCAAAGTAATTTGTTTTCAGAAGTCGCTCAGAATGTTTGGTATTAGATGTCTCAATGAGAATATCTCCTGATCTGAGTCTTTTTACGGATTTCGGAGATCCTGCTTTACTTTCCAATTCCTTTTGAATTCTAAAGGGAGAGAGTTTGCCAACTGCATTCTCACCAGTTGAATGGATGATTAGGTAGGTTGGAATTGGATATGTCTCTGGCTCAGTTTTTTGGCGCTTTGCCGTTCCTGCTGTGGAACTGTCTTTCTTTTTTGATATCTGGGTTGCGTCTGGCAGCCCAGATAAGTCTGAGTTTGATTTACTCATGGTATGCTCTTTTTGGCCCCGGGAGATTGTCTTTTTCTCCCAGGTTACCAGCCCCGCCACGTGGAGGCAAGAGCGGTGCCGCCTAGTGACCCAAGCGAAGAAAAGGGTTAGTAATAACTAAAAATAAAAAGAGGGATTAAAGAAAGGTGGCTTTCCTTTCTAGGTTATAGTATTTGAATATATCTATTTAATTATAATCTTCAGGAGTTATCGGACTTTCGAAACTCAGGAGAAACGTATTTACAATTAAGCGTACTAGATAATCACTCTGGAAAGGCGCTGTGGTCACTAATATCGCTTGGCACTCGGGGCCAGCGTTGAAAGAGGTCAGGAATTTGTTGCATTTACATCACACGGGGAGGAGAAAGAATTTAAAGCCATTTTTAAAATTTATTTTTAGAAGATCGTCATAAACCAACTCTTAAACAGACTGCTTCGTACAGAATTATTAGAACTGGTTGGCAAAATAGGTTAGCCTCTATTTCAAAATAATATAGTACTTATTATATATGTGGGACGTGTGACCTGTTGATAGTTTAACGCTTTGAAGCTATACGTTACTTTCTCCACATTTCATTAAAGATTTTCTTTCCATATTATGAGAGTATCGAATCCGTTTGAGGTATATAAATATTTTGGCTGCATCTAGTGAATCTGTTAACAGTCTCAAAGGTCACTTGTCGGTCTCTGGTTGTGTACGGGGCAGTCTATAAATATATGTTGAACTGTGAGCTGTGTATTCCAGTTTGAATATTCTGGTTTTCTCTGCAGTCTTCTTGATGTTTACAGCAAACTATATACACGTTACTTTTGGCGGATTTTTATACAAATAAGGATCGAAATTCTTTCTATATGTAATGAAGAAGTTAGGCAAGTCAAAAACCGCTAGGAGTTTCCCAATGCTACACTAGAAATAAATAGCTCTTCCTTTTAAATGGAAGTACGGAGTGGACATATATTTGTCATTAAAGGCATTACTGTTTCTTTTATAGCAATTTTTTTTATATACAAAATAGGTGTAAGTCTTATTATGGAAATAAGTGCTAAGTATCGTGGGTCTAATTCTGTTTTTTTAACAGTATTATTAAATGTTTTATTAGTACACGTTTTGATTTTTCTCATCTCTTATTTAAATTTTTCTTGACGTATTCCAGTATTTCACATTGTTCCAACGATTAAAATGTATTTTCAAAGGTGTTAAGTACGAAAAGAATGCTTCACTCTTCAAGAGAATTTCCAAATCCCACCTCTCCTTTGAGACATGTTTCCACTCAGGGCGCTTTTATCCTGCTCCTGTTATGGCCGCCACAAAGAGTCCAGACAGGGGGTTTCCCATAACTACGATGAGCTGGCAAGCTGTAGACAACATAATGTAGAAATATGTGATGACCTACTTCAACATGATTGATTGCGTTCCTTCTTACCGAATCCGTGACCAATCGGTACCTACAACGACCCGACATACGAAAGATTTCAAGCATGCCAGGAAGGCAGATAGAATGTCATTGTTTTCTCAATAATTGCCATAAAAGCGAACGATTTTTACATCTCACATATCTTTTATTGAGTTATCCTCGAAAAGTAGGAAATTCTGTACATGAAGAGATCGATAAATATGGCAGAGAAGTCTTTCTGCAGGTTTGTGTGAGAAAATTGACCATTAAAATCATAATGGAGTTCAACTTTAAGCGATGTTTAAGGACACTTCAGTGCTGCTTTAATTATATAATATAATTTTAACCGATTACAAAACCTTGAACCTGTCTGAGGCATTTCTTAAATTAAAAGCCATCTGCTGTTTCCGGGAAGACTTGTCTGTGTGAAAAAAAAAAGTCAAAAGCGGAAATGCCAGGAAATGAAAGGACCTACAAAAAGCGATGCATTCTGGGAAAAATAATATCACTTGGCCTCGCTGGCTGGAATATGTTCCTCAAAATGTGTGCCGCTCTACAGAAGTCTGGCAGTATGTCAAAAAGATGATTTAATGTGCTAATAATTGCATTTTTCTCACACTTATTTGACGATGACATCGCGACACATCAAAAACACGACACACCATCCTGTTTTTCGAAATAAACTAAGCTGCGCTTACAACAGTTAAGTGCCCCTGGAACACAAATAATGGTTAAGAATAATCGCCCACTTAGGTCATTTCAAAAAATTACAAATATGGCTAAGTGAGTTGGAAAAAGCGCCAGGAATAGTCAACATCCTCCTCAATAAACCAAGGAATTATCATACCGATAATAAAGTCTAATAACGCGTACCTAATTTAACTTTTAAAAAGAAAAGAAACTTGGAAAAATCAAACTAGAAATGTCTGAAACGGAGTACCAGTAATCATAGTCACAAAAGAAAAGATGGAGATCCAAGAGGCTGATGAGACAATTGAGACAGTGTAATAATTAAGACGGATTTTTTTCTACACAAATTCTATTTCGAAGTTTTTAAGGGTAATAAGTGTTTTCTAATGACCCAACAACACACTCTTCAAGAAAAGAGATTGCCATTAGTGGTAATTGATGGTTTAATGAATATGTTCGTATAGAGGATTATTTGCATTTCTAAATCAGAGACTAACAACATCCATTTCAAAAGTTTTCTATAAATAATACACCTTTGGTTTACCTCATTCTGCTAATATTAACTAAGTATATTACGAAAAACAAAGTACATTAAAGATAAAATCGCTGAATATCCAGTTTGTGTGTAAATCGCATTTGCCCAAGTAAAGGTAATATCCTGTTTATTATTGCTAGGAACAAATCTTCAGAAAATGGTAAGGACTTGTATGTTCACGGGTCGATTTGCATGTTATGCAAGCTGAAAAATTCAGAATAACTCACAGGGCAGTCCCTACTCACTCCTGAGATTGGCTAATTACAGCCATAAATGAAGAGGACCTTAGAAATTCTCTGGTAATCGACTGGAATAGAACCCTAACCTCTCCAATCAGTTACTGCGATGCATCGTGCCAACTAGACTGCTTGATTGATTGATTGATTTGGGTTTTAGTGGCGCACTAGCAACTAAGGCTATAATGCGCCAAGACCAGGTAATATCTAAAAAATTTAACATCTCGGTGACCTAATTAATTAGGCCACCATGTCCAGATCTAAAAACATAAATAAACAACAATAACATATAAATTTTAAATACGATTAAAAACCTTTATTGCTTTTAAAAATCTAAAAACAGCAGACACATTGTCATTGTCGGATAAAATCTGACTGAGTGTATACGGCTCAGTCAGATGATTAAAAGCGGTAAAACGGGTACTGCTAAAATCTGGACAGTCAATTAAAAGGTGTCTGATCGTTAAGATTGTGCCACAGGACACACACATAGGAGGGTCATCAGCCCTCAGCAGAAAAGAATGCGTTAAATGACTGTGTCCTATGCGGGTCCGGGCAAGAACAACTTCCTCAGTACGATTCCTGCGCAGACTAGACTGCCACGGTTCAATTACGGGCTTTATACGATATAATTTATTCGCAGTCTGCCTATTCCACGAATCCTGCCATTGGGAGTGAATCTTCTCGTGTATTATTTGCCTGTAGTCTGTATAGGGGACTAACAGGCAGTGGTTTTTATTGGGAATTGCTGATTTGGCTGCGGCGTCAGCCAAATCATTTCCCCTAATCCCAATGTGGCTAGGAATCCAGCAGAAGCGGATATCATATTCACGTTCATGGAGAACGTGAATCTTCTGCTGAATGCTAGACAGAACTGGATGAGAATTATATCTCACAGATATTAAAGCCTGTAACACGCTGAGAGAGTCTGAATATAAAATGAACCGTTGGTATTGGCATTTAATAATGTGATCCAAGGCTAACTTTATAGCGTGCAGCTCTGCAGTAAATATGCTGCATTCAGAGGGAATCTGCTCCGATGTAATGCTGTCTCTAAAGACAGCAGCGGATCCCACATATGATTCCGCCTTCGAGCCGTCTGTGTAGACTGGCACGAAGTCAGAATGTTCAGCTCGGTGTGCTGAAAAAAGCTGCAGGTAGACAGATGACGGAGTGTCCGACTTTCCCCAATTTCTAAGGGACAAGTCACATGCCGGGACATGAGCATGCCAGGGTGGAAGGGGTTGCTTTGGTGTTTGCGCAACCTTGTCTACCTTGATATTAAGTTCTTTAAGTAGCTCTTGGACACGAATACCAAAAGGGCGATTGGCAGTCTTACGGGTGTTGTATAAATTTTCCCATCGTGGCTCAAAAACGGATAGCCACGTAGGGTGGTCTGGCAGGGATTTCAGTTTTAGAGCGTAGTTTAGAGACAACTGCTTGCGTCGAAGCAATAACGGCGGTTCGTTTGCTTCGACGTATAAGCTCTGGACTGGAGATGTTCGATATGCTCCAATAGCGGTACGGAGAGCCAGATGATGGACAGGATCCAGCCACCGAAGTACACTGTCTCTGGCCGAATTGTATACCAGGGACCCGTAATCTAGTCTGGATCGTACAAGTGCACGGTAGATGCGTAGTAGGGTGCATCGATCCGCACCCCAAGATGTAGAGGAAAGAGAGCGCAGAATATTCAGCCCTCTTGTGCACTTTGTGCGGAGTTGACGGATGTGATCCAGAAAGGTCAACTTTTTGTCAAATACGAGTCCCAAGAATTTTGTATCCGCTGCTATTGGAATAGCATTTCGTCCGAGCCTTAATTCGGGTTCAGGATGAAGATTACGCTTACGACAAAAGTGTACGCAAACGGTCTTCTCCGGCGAGAACCTGAAACCATTTGTAAGTGCCCAGGAGTTGAGTCGATCAATGGCTTTCTGCAGTTGTCTTTCAATCACCCTCATGTTGCATGACTGGCAAAATATGCTAAAGTCATCAACATAGAGGGCACTGTTTACAGTTCGAGGAAGTTGTTCTGCGATGGAATTTACTTTGATGGCAAAAAGCGTGACACTTAATACTGATCCTTGTGGTACTCCCTCCTCTTGGCTAAAGGAACGAGAGAGTGAGGATCCCACACGAACCTGGAAAGATCGATTGGCTAAAAAGTTTTTAATAAAAATGGGGAGTTGCCCCCTAAGACCGAGGCTATGCAGATCTTTTAAAATGCCAAATCTCCAAGTTGTGTCATACGCTTTCTCCATGTCAAAAAACACCGACACCAAGTGTTCACGTTTTAGGAAAGCATCCCGGATGGATGTTTCCAGTCTAATAAGATGGTCCAAAGTGGACCGGTTCCTTCGGAAGCCGCACTGGATATTGGAGAGAAGGTCATTTGATTCTAAGTACCATATTAAACGAGAATTAACCATTCTCTCCAGAATTTTGCACAGACAGCTAGTCAGAGCAATAGGACGATAATTGGTGGTGATTTTTGGATCCTTTCCTGGCTTAGGAAAGGCAAGAACGATTGCCTTGCGCCAGGAATCCGGAAACTGCCCTTCAATAAAGATTCTGTTATACAGAGAGAGCAGATAATCCATAGATTTTGGTGAAAGATGTTTAACCAATTCATAATGGATGCCATCTGGTCCAACAGCACTTGCTTTGGAAAGGGCGAGGGCTCTTTTCAGTTCCTGAATAGTGAACGGCCCATTGTAGGGATAGATGTTCTTGGACTTAAAATTAAGTGCCTCCTTTTCCAGTTTATGTTTCAGGACCAGAAACTCTGGGGAATACGAGGATGTTGCAGAGATGTTAGAGAATGTTTCCCCAAGAGCATTGGCTATTGCAGTTGGATCTGCAATAGCGCATCCATTATAATCTAGGATTGAAGAAGGGTGGGATGTATATTTTCCCTTCATTTTCCGGATTTTATCCCAGACTACCTTAGAATTGGTAGCCTGGTTAACAGATGATGTAAAACGAATCCATGATTCCTTTTGACTCTGACGGCGAATGTAGCGTGCTTTGGCTCGTGCACGCTTGAAAGCTATTAGATTAGCAGTGGTAGGATATCGACGGAATATCCCCCACGCTTTGTTTTGAGCCTTTTTTGCTGCTGTGCATTGTGAATTCCACCAAGGTTTGGGAAATGGTGGAAACCGGCCAGATGTTTTTGGAACAGCATTCGCAGCTGCTTGGACAATCATTTCTGTGATGTACGTTACTGCATCATTGATAGGCTCCTGACTGACTGTACTGAGTTCAAAATTTGCCTGATGTTGGAAGGCATTCCAGTCAGCCTGATCAAACTTCCACCGTGGTAACCTAAAAGGAAGACATGGTCTCCCACTGTGTAACAAGGTTATCACAGGGAAGTGATCACTTCCATATGGATTCTCCTCCACTTCCCAAGTGAGTGAAGGGAGCAGAGAAGGGGAGCAGATAGAGAGATCAATGGCAGAAAAGGTACGGGTAGGCATATGGAAGAAGGTGTTTGTTCCAGTATTGAGAAGGGAAAGGGCATTGTCATTGAGCATACGCTCTATGACCCGTCCCCTTTCATTGATGTTAGCACTACCCCACAGGGTGTTATGTCCATTCATGTCCCCGAGAAGTAAGAAAGGGGGTGGCAACTGCTTTAGAAGATCATCAAGAGCTTCCTGGGAGATGTCAGTCCCAGGTGGCAAATAAATAGAGCAGACCGTTAATAAAAATCCCACTGTAAGGCGAATTGCAACAGCCTCTATGCTGGTTGTAATTAGCAAGGGCTGAACTGGGGTCTGATTACTCACAAGGATAGCCACTCCTCCATGAGCAGGACCATCCGCAATTCTATCCTTACGAAAGATTGTGATGTTATGCATGGTGGGATCATCATTCGCCTTTAGATAAGTCTCCTGCAAGCAAAAGCAAACTGGCTCGTGCTTTTGCAGGAGGGCCTTGATGTCATCAATATTTCGACGGAATCCACGACAATTCCATTGTAGGAATTTAGCCATTATTTTGGCTTGGTGGGTCCATCTGGCGGCTTCCGAGGTGCTGAGGGCTTACTTTTATCAGCCTTGGCTTTATCTTTTTTGGGGAAGAAAGGACGATGTCCCGTGTCCATTTCTTCCTCCGCAAAGAGTTCCAAGACTGATTCATCCTGTACCTCCTTGTTCTCTACATCCATTCTTTCTGGTGTCACGGATGACTCTAAAGTTTTTGGCTTTTCTTTACCACTTGGTTTAGGTAGTGGTGGAGCACTAGGAGGCACGGATATAGGAGTGGCAGCTGATTGTGTTTTTGTGGTGGGCTTTTGTGAACTCAATAAATAGCGTGCAATCGGGGTGAATGACTCTTTTGGTGGTATAGTCATCTCAGTTTGTGTACCGATAGTGCACTTTGCAGAAACCTTCTGGGCATATGAAGGTTTCCCGCTATTTATTGGTTGTATGCGTTTTCTAGCCTCTGGGTAGGAGATGTTTAGCTCCGTTTTTAATTTCTGTATCTCCTTTTCGTCCTTCCACCGCTGACATGCTCGAGAGTATGCAGGGTGCTCTCCTTGGCAGTTAATACAATTAGGCTTAGGAGCTAGACATTCCTTGCTCTCGTGGTCTTTAACACCACATCGAGCACAGACAGGATTACCACGACAGGATGTTTGTGAGTGGCCGTACTTTTGACATTTAAAACACCTCAGTGGGTTGGGAACGTAAATCCTCACTGGGCAGTTTAAGTACCCTGCCTTGATGGAACTTGGAGGCCGTGGGGTGTTGAATGTTAGGATGAGAACTCGGGTAGGGACAAGATTCCCATCCTTACGCATAGATATTCGCTTCACAGCTGTCACTCCTTGCTCTTTCAATTCAGAGCAGATCTCTTCTTCAGAAACGTGAAGAAGATCCCACTCTGATATGACACCTCGTGACGAGTTCAGAGTTTTATGAGGGGTTACGATAATGGGTATTCCCCCTAAAGATGTGGCATTCAAAATTTTTTCAGCATGCTTTGTATTTGATGCTTCGACTAAAATATCTCCAGAACGCAGCCGTTTTACCGATTTAGGTGAACCTGCCATCCCTTCTAATCCTTTCTGGATAAAGAAAGGTGACATTTTCCCAAGTGACTGCTCTCCGGTGGAATGGAGAATGAGGAAAAGAGGTGTCACAGATGTTGTTTTCTCCTCAGTTCTGGCTCTTTTAGCTGAATTGCTTTCACTCTCCTCTGACGATCGATTAGGTAGGGGCCTTGTTGGGGCCCCAGAAGAAGAATTTAAATTACTCATATGAGTAAAAAGAAAATGTCTGATGCCTAAGTACCTCACCCACCACGGAGCCCTACGAGGGGACGCCCACTCGTGAACTAGCAGGTACTGCGTACACGAATGGGACGCCGAGTTCGCTTAGAGCACCATACCCACGTTACCAATAAGTCTTTATCCCGTCCCAGGACCAAAGGGAGGGAGACTTATTGGAACGCAGTTGACCCTAGCAGTATAGAACCACCCGCCGATTGATCCCAGTCGAGCCGGTCCGGGACCACCCGTCTCGTCGAAGCAGGGGCCAAAGTGGTGTATTAAGGCTGGGCCCCTCAACCACCAGGATCCCCCTTTCCGCTTCCACGGGTCGCGGCGCACGGCTGCACACGCCGGATTCCAAAGATGTAACCCTGGAACCAAGGTATGGGCGTTGGATCCCAGTGATGCTAATCTGGAAAACCAGCAGCATCACTGGGAGGTCCCCTCACCACGTACAGGTGCCCACGTTGAGGGGAACTAGACTGCAACGGAGGGCTAATATTCACAAAGAGTTGCCAGTGGGTGTTGGCAGATTGCAACAGGAACGATAGATCGTTATAGATATAGTATAAATATCTAAGGTTGTTTGGTGTTCAATGGGATATTGGCAACTAAGACCATAATGTGCTAAATCAAGATAAAGAAAACACATGAAAGAATATATTTAGCAACATCTAAACAGGTTACAACGTCGGAATAAATATCTAAAGGAGAACCCTGAAAGAAGTCGATTATACAGTAAAAGGAATTGATGTTCAAGACAGGCTGATTGGTCTCTTGTGATTGTAGATAAACCTTTAAATGAACCGTAATGTTTATCTTAAAGTTGTTTTATGTAAAGATTTTCACAAAAAATGCATTGTGGTAATTAGCCCCTACTTAGGAATCAGTTGTAATAACTATGAGGGTCAATTGTAAGAGATAAATAGATTGGAAAATATACTAAAACTGTTCTGCTACCAAAATCTCTTTGATAAATTAATTTTCTCAGTTTATGTCTGTTAAAATTGATCCTCAAATAGTGGGCGAATTGTAACAAAGTGTTTTTGTGAAAATATTTAACAAAACAACTGCAAGACAAACGTTGCAGTTCTTTTAAAGACATATCTACAATCACCCTACCCTGTCATCCAGTAAAAACATATTTTTACCATTGGTTCCAGACTTTTCGGACACTCTGTATATTGTGAAGTCATTCCAGCGCATAGTATAACTTTATATGGTATATAAATCTCCAAAATGATGTTGAATTCTTCGTTTATATGGATTTTAATAATCAATGAAATTGTTTTCGTAATATTTTGGTTGCAGCAAACATATTATCTTTGAAGTTCCAAATATTCAGTAATTATAGATGTTGTAATCAGATTCTAACTCATTGTTAATAACGGTGCAGCCCCCCCTAACAGCAAGTGTTATCATGACAATAGTTTAAATCTCTCATCAAATACAAGGCGTATTATGTAGGTGACTGTTTTGACTCCCATTTTCAATAACACGACAAAAAAACGTAGTCCTCACAAACTAAGAAGGCTATTTCATACAAAGTCTATACTTTCGTTGATGTGCAGGTGTGTAATAACACACTAAGACAATGATTATTAAATTAGATACCATTTCACTACACACTAGTCGCAGCAACTCTACACTCGTGACAATAACAAGACTTTGCTGAAAGATAAATTGCATCAGCAGCAGACACCAGACACTCAATCTAAGACAGCATCTCTCTCTAATTAACAAAGTCGCCCAAAGTAATTATTATAAAGATTGGAGGAATAAGGGTATCCATATTAGCATAATTGGTGAAAATTTCTCGGAGGAATTGTTTATAAGGAAACACACGTCTACAGTGTGTCTGTATTTATATTTGGTTTTCATTCACCTGAGATTAGTAGCCTGCTCTTTGTCAGAAAAACTTGATTTTCATTCCAGAGAAGAGAAAAATGAAATAACTCGTTAGGGTGAATGAAAAAAACAAATTAAAAATTCGCCTTTTTCGGTGTGGCATGCAGCAAATAAACAGTCAAGACAATTATTTAATCTCAACACTTCTCTGTAGATTGATTAAATACAGTAATTGAAACTGTACTACTAAGGCCTAATTACTGTGTTTTCAATTAAAATTTCTTCTACAATGCTGACTAAACTATCGCAGTGAATATAGGTTTTCGATGGAGCAAAAAGCAGTACTGTCAGATTTCATTAGCCCTAGTTTTAATAAGGCGTCCATGGCGTGACCATGCATGATGTATTTCTGACAACTTAATAACACTACGGTAATCTTGAGAGCTGCTTCTTCTACTCTTTCAATTAAGAAAAATCTAGGGAGGGGTGAAAAAATGGCTCGTCTCATCTACCGGTAGATGGCAGTGAGAGCGAGAAGTCTTGAGAGTAGTAATATGTGCTAATGATGATAGCCAGGTACAAAAAAAAAAAAAAAAAACTGCTCCTCACACCCGAAGCGAGTTTTCAGTCAAGGACACATCTTCCTCTTGATGTTATTGGAAATAAGTAAAGTTACTCCTGAAGCCACTTTTTAATTAGCTAATCGTACATGCTGTTTATTATACTTCATTTAATTCCCCACGTGAACTTCCCTAAAATTATGATATCAGTCTGCTTTCGTGATTGTTATTTTTGTTTTATAAATATGATGTATAGCGTTTTCGCAAAGAGTCAGTAGAAGAGCAGTTTTTGTTACTATTATGGATAAATAAACTTTATAATTTTTAAATATTTTTATTGTACTTTTTTGTGATATTTATTTAAATTTAAAATTTTTTCATTATATATACAATATTTTCAATTTTAGCATTAAATTCTTACATGTTTAAAGACACCTTAAATTAAAAAATATCATATTATATCCTGGAAATCCAAGCGATCAGAAAGGATTTCTATGCGCATGCGTATAAGGGAAGATCAAAAATTATCCTGATACAATGTTTTTTTTCTGCGCATGCGTATGAAATGTGTGACTTAAAAATAATGGCATTATCCATTTTTTATCACAAAAACAACAGCGGGTTTGTAACAAAGTTGTCACTTCTAATTTCTTGTTTCAGCAATGCTAAAACATCCCAATTGATCTTAAAACTACTGGTGGGAGACAGGTTTTAATTTAATAAGCTCTCTAATTGATGTGTGGGAGACTAGTAAAAATTTTAATTTTGTTTTTTACTTCGACAGCTTTGCCTCTAATGAGAAGACAAAATGTGGGTTCTTAACAAAAATTTTACTGTAATATTCGTGAAACTAAACTGTCTGTTGCATAAACATTTTATATCTTTCTAGAAACGTATAGAAAATACCTTGTATATATTTCATAGTTTTCTGCTTTTCGTTCTATTTCTGATTAAAATAACAAATTCTCATCTGAATGTTCTTGCTTGATGGACTATGTATATATAAAATTTAGTGAAAGTAAGTGCATTTATGCATAAATCAACTCTTCCATTACAATTACTAATTGTCTTCTTTTCTTACTTTCTAGAGAGCAACGAAAATGGGATGCCGCGACGTCTGCGGACAGCGTATACCAACACCCAGCTCCTGGAACTGGAGAAGGAGTTCCACTTCAACAAGTACCTGTGTCGGCCCCGGAGGATCGAGATTGCTGCATCACTTGACCTCACGGAACGTCAAGTCAAAGTGTGGTTTCAAAACAGACGAATGAAACACAAACGCCAGACGATGATGAACAAAAACAGCGACGAGAAGGGATCAGGTGGGTCGAGTGGGAGTGACGGTGGAGACATAAGGACACGACCGCTTCCAGCTGACAGTGGAAGCGACGGCGCCACAGGAGGAGACAGCAATGAGCCAGATTTGGACAGCGATCATGGAATGTCGTCTTCCCGAAGCCCTGACGGTACACATTCCAAGGACAACGCAACAATCACCAGCAGTGCAGTCGACAGCGACGGAGGAGACTCATGCTGCGGGACGACTCCATCTCCCAGTAAACCAGATGTTGCTGCTGTACAGCCAAGTGCCGTAGATGGCGAGCAGTCTACTCATCAGCTGCAGTCACCCTCGACCATGGGACCCAGCCCCTGCATTGCTTCAGGAATTGGAGTCAGCCCCTCTCCGGGACAGACAGAAAGACGAGGCACTCCTACCAAAGGTTCGGACAGTGCAAACATTTCTACAGTCGAACGGTCGCAGCCAGTTTCATCTATTAATACCCCGACGGTGTCTCGCAGTATCGGAATGTGTTGTGACACTTCTCCTAGCACAAGCGTTCAGTCAACGTCAATTGGACGAAATCTGTGTACACTTGGGACTCCAACAGCAGCTGCGGCTACTTCCAAGATGGTAATTTGCCCGATGGACGTTAACGGAGGGTGTCAGCAGCAGTGCAACCCCATGACTTGCCCTCCGACGCCACCCAGTGCGCAGACCACCAGTCCCAACCCTGGCTATCCTCCACCTGCCTCCCACCAGTGTCCAAGTGGTCAACTGGTTCCCTCACCAAACTGCCAGAGACCTCCATTGTACACGGGCCCGTATCCGCCTGACCCAGGAGTAACGGGATATGGTCAACCCAATCAGCCAGTTCCGTCATCACCCGTAGCCCCTCCGTACTGTTACCGAAGCCCACCTCCTCATCACCATCCTCAACAACAACAGCAGCAACAGGTCCCACCCGTGCAACAGATAGACAATGGGTATGGTATGCACAGCTACAAAGTAACGCCTCCTCCAAATTCCGTCTATTATCCTCCTGCCGGACAGTCCCCAGGTCACATGACGCAATCCCTTAACAACGGATGCCAGCCACCCAATATGTATCCAGTTCAACAAGGACCTTCGATGCAAGTCCCTCAAGTAGAAGGGGGTGTTATGATGAACCAAAACGTCCCCTTGCAACACCGAACAAATATGCCAGCACAGCATAGAGGTTATCACTATGGCAACCAGGTCGATCCAGTGAACAATCAGACAACCAACCAGCCTCAGCCACCTCCATCGCAGCAACCTTATATGCAAGACTACCGAGGACAAACCCCAGACTACACCCAAACGAGGAACTTCAACGGGTACGAACATGACGGCGGTGCCCTGAATGGCGAACCGTACATGAACAACCTAAGCAATAATAACAACTACTGCTACCCCTATCGTAACGATAACTTCGGACCGGACGATGCCAGCGGCCTTATGCCTCCCAATAACGTCCAAAATATGTACTACGACATGAACACTGTGCACAGTGAGGTCAGTCGGGTCCCCGACTACACGGCTACGGCTCCGAAAGACAATGTCCAGCAGACGTCGGGATACTACGAGATGAACAGTGCCGTAGCGGAATCCACTAACATTCCCAATTACAACCCCTCTCCCGATAAGTACAATGGCCAGTGCAGCACAGAAAGTGACTTCAGCTATAACTATTATGATGAATGCTACTCTTCTGGTTCCACCTGTGGAACGACTGACTTTAATTTTCTCAACATAGCCAATGACTACAGCAGTTCGGATTATTACCAGCTTAGCTGATCACAGCTTTCAGCCTGTGATGTAGAAAGTGTGTAGATTGTATAATTCTTGTAGGTCGTGTGTCTTTTTTGTGTGGAAACTTCTCCTCACCATCACCACCTCCGACAGGTTGGGACATCAGGTCGACGGGGTCAATGCTTGGGTTCAACCAAACTACAGAAGCCTTGAGTGTTCAGCTGTGTCACTAAAGATCCTCTCCAGTACCGTATTATTCGTAATGCTGTTCTGCATTTATTACATTAAACACTGCTCTATGCGTTAGTAACTTTGTATCAGTTCAGCTTACAACCTTATACAAATAATTTCTAAAAATAATTAAAATTAGCGATATTTTAGATTTTTAAACACAAAAATGGAATAATAAAAATGAATAAATTGCCTGTGTATACTCCGGCATGACCGCATAAGGTCAGAGGAGTTCACAAGACAGAGAGAATACAAGATCATCGTCGTATTTAGTAGTCACGTAGGCTTGAACTACGATCACTCAAGCATGTATTCGGATATAAATAATAAACCACTATACTCGTATTACATCAAAACCTGGAAAGTTAAACATAAACGTCAGTAACGGTTATTTCAAAGGCGTACTTATAATATTAAGATATATAGTAAAAACTTAAAATAAATTAAAAAATTAGTATATAATTTCATTTAAAATATTAACTTAGTTTTTAAAAAATTAGACAAATTTAATAAAGTTTCAAATTCTCTAAATAATTAATAGTTACATAAATACACCTCTCGATTAATAAGCGTGCTTGTACATTAGCTTTTAAAGAATGGTACAGAAGTTATTTAAACTGTAGTTATGAGAATTAAGTCAGACTATTATTTTCTTATTTTTAGAGAATGGTACAAAAGTTATTTGAACTGTAGTTATGAGAATTAAGTCACGATTTTTTTTTTTTTTTTTTTTTTTTGAGAATGGTACAGAAGTTATTTAAGCTGTAGTTATAAATATTAAGAGTCAAATTATTATTATTTTTTTTTTTTAGAAAATCGAAAATGATATTTTGTGAAAACGGAAGGAATATTTTCTATTTATAGGAAGAACCTTCACATTATTATATAAAACAATCAACAGCGTTACATATAATTGTAATAAAGTATTAAAATAATAAAACTGAAATAATTTAAAATATTTTAACTCTGTCTCTGCAATCAAACTTACTTTCATACTTTTCAAAAAAAATTCGCGTGCGTATATTATTGGGAAAGGCGTTTTATTTGATGTTTGATAGCTGTACTTAAAATTTCCAAAATAATATATTTTAATGTATCCGAATGTTCGTGTATTGCAATGTTGTATTTTGTTGTGTTATCAGTTTTTATAAATTTTATGCTTTGTTTTTAAGAAAATAATGGAAATACTCTGCAAATATTTATGCTTTTCATAGCCCTTTTATTGTAATAATTATTCAAAGATGCTCTTATTAATGCCCCTACAGACTGAAAGATTGAAAATTAACGGAATATTGGGGAAGTTTAAAATTGACAGAATGCTGACAATTTGGTTGCTAAGCATCATTCCGTGCATCACCCTAGCAACGATTCCACGTTTGGTGAGAGAGAGAGAGAGACAATTATTTGGAAATTATAATAATAAAAGAGTTACAGCCCAGTGGACTTTATAAAAGAAGGGTCCCGTACTGGTGATATTTTTGTGTGTGTTGTGCCCTATGATGTCATTGGCCTTAGGCCTAGCAATATATTCTCTGCATCAGTTGTTGTGTCCTGGGTCGGCATGGCACAGCAATAAGTTCCTGGGTCAGTGTCAGCAGGCTTGTTTGTGGCACAACTCTAGTGTTCTGTGATGTACATAGGTCTGCAGTGAAAAGGTTTATTTTTAGGTTGTTTTATAGCAAAACCTTGTACAAATGTCATTGTGACTCTCGTGTTATTGTAGATGTAAATAACTGTTAAAATTTGTAAAAAAAAAAAAAGCGACCCCTGTACATCAGTTGTATGTGAGGGAGTGTAAAGAAGACATTCTTGTGTCTAAAATCGTGTGTGGTTTCCTTGTTTTTTTTTTTAAATAACTCAAACAGTAAACATACAACTGAAATTGTTCATGCAGATTATGTATAATTAATATAAGAAAAAATAAAGAATCTGTTGTTGAGTCTACAGTTCAATAGTGGTCCAAGTCAGACACACCAATAACTACGGCCAGGTGATGTAAGTTCTAATATGGTCAGCCCATAGAGAAAGGTTATAGTAGGAATACTAAAATCATCATTACAAAGTCGCTACCATATAGGAGTAAGCGAAGAAAGCAAGATAATATCATGTGGGTTGCACTTTCAGTCACACTGATGCCATTCAATGTGGTGTCACTGTGTCGAGGTTTGCTGCATCTAAAAATAGCTATTGACTTGGAGCATTATCGGGCTGTATGCTTCGGTGAATGTTACCCACATCAAGAAACAGTCAGTATCTGTACAGTGGCTGCCAAAGTATAAAAAATTACACGAAAACATTTTTATCGAAGATATACCACACGCACACATCAAAGGTTACTACTATTGTGTACAAATTTTACGATCCACTGAGTACTTCGCAGCTTATATTGAATGTTAGGAGAAAAACAGGTTATGAGATAATACACACCTAGATTGTTGCCCCAAGAGAACATGCAGAGAATCACGTAGTTTTATTAAAAAACCCACAGAAAGGGCTGACAGTACAAGGGGTTGACAGATGGCATGTTGGAAATATTGAAATACTTTATTCCATTTTATGAAAAAGTAGTTTTAATGAAACTTGGAGGTAATGGAGGTCTGATTTGAGATGTCAATAGATGCTGCGTAATTTAATAAAATAAGCTTGCCTCTGTTTCAAAGAAAACGATTCAGGTATGAAAAGAGTTCTATGTTTGCATTATTCCTAAGGAAATCAGACACAGTCTGTGAATCCTGGAAAGTACTTCAGCAGATAATCCAACAATATGGACAATCGACCAATAAATGACAGACGGTAAGTTGTCAAAAACTTACCGTCTGTCATTTATTGACAAACGGTAATTTTTTGACAAAAAGAGGATTTTCTCCTAATACATGTGTGTGTCCAATAGTCATTCTCTCCAATGCCATTTCCTCTGGTCTATTTCGACGAAAGCTAGCGTGCCACAGATTTTGATCTTGTTTTATCTGGAAAAGTTTCTCGCTGCTATTATTTTTCCAGATCAGGGACGGGACCGATTTTCAAATGGGTCCAAATGAGACATAGAGGCTTTGCGAATAATCAGAATAAGCTACTCGAAAATAGTGTGGGAATAGGGCGCGAAGTTGTTTTAGCAGCAAGGTTAGCACGTTCATGTCTCGGAATGCCTCAGCGGCATTGGATCCAATGATGTTCTGGTTGTTGTTGGAGTGGAGTTTAATGGCTAGCGGGTCCAATGGGCTTCAGAATTGAGCCTATGTTTATATATAGTTTGTTTTACTCAAAGTGAAAATGAGGAAAGGTTAGACTCCTGGAAGTATGACCTTTCCTCATTACTTAAGAAATTATGACCAGGTAGGTGTGTATATAATGCAAAATAACATAAAAACGTCATCTTATAGGTGAAATAGCAACTGCATTCCATACGTCAGACCAATTTATATGATTTATAACTACAGGCGTAATATTTTAAAAATTCAAAATATTTCATTGAACTAAATGCCATAATTTATTACGGTGGTCCTTTCTAGAGAAAAAAAAAATTGTTAAGTGTTTAATCCCTTCGTCAGTTAGAGGAAGAAAGTTTATTGAAACAAGGGCTTCTAATGGCTAAATTGTGGCTATTCATAACTTATGTTAGCCTTGAGGTTATAGTTATTTAATAGGCTATATTATCATAATGAGGTGTTTTAAAAGGATCGAAAAGTTTCTCATATAACCCCCACGTGTATACAACAGTGAAGGAGAAACTCCAGTTGCACCACTGCAGTGTTTTTTTAGATCCATCACTGAATATTTAACTACGAAATGCCTAAGAATATGAGGCCTTAGTTCAAGTGTCTTATATTGTGATTTGTCAGAGAATATAGGATCAACTGTGAATCAAAGAGATGTGTTTGGATTACATGGCAAGAAACGCGCGAATTTCAGCGCATTTCTTTCCGTGGAGGGTGGGGTTTCATTTATTTTTAAACAGGATGTTTCCAGATTGTGCAGAATAAATGTAGGAACATATTCTACAGTCGAAAATGAGAAAAATGTTCATATAACTGTACAGACACAGCACAAAAAATTATTCGACTGCGTAATTTTTCAATTAATAATGTGTAACCCCTCCTTTAGAACGAATCACTTCATAGATTCTGGTTGGTAGGGATAAAAACTATATTCCTTAAATGGCTTATATCAATATTAGGCCATTTTAAAAACCACTGATATCGTAATTCACTCAGGTTTTTGGATGTTGTTGTGTTTTTCCTTTCAGTTCAATAGTCTCATGTGTTCTGTATAGGATTTAAATCTTATGGCTTTGCCGGCCGATTTAACTACACTACCATTCCCTTGTGTTCGTCGCACCAGTTTGGAAAAAGTAGTCGCATAAACGGGACAGTTGCATCCTGGAATAGAGGAGTATCGAAATGAACAGTTTCCTTCAAATTTCAACAAAAAAAGCACAACCTGATTGCCAACCTAACTGATCCTCGTTGGTACTTCAAGTAGAGGACCCACTTCATAATAGTTAAACATACCAAAGCATAATTCAATTCCCACCAGCTTGTAAGAAATGCACACAGGCTGAATGAAATGCCTCATTGTTTCTCCTGTGAACTTGATGTCTAGCATCATTATAGTACAGGCAGAATTTCGATTCTTCAGACCACATCACAGAATTCCAATCAACAACAGTCCAATTTTCATGCAAAGCTGTTTGTTTGTTTGTTTGTTTTTGGTTTTTTATTGGCGCATTGGCAGCTGTGGCCATAATGCGCCAAGACTATGCAATATTTAAAAGTTTAAATTCTCGGTGACCTAATTAGTTAGGTCACCATGTCCAGATAAATAATAACAAATATATAAAAATTAAATCAATAAAGAGATAACAATAACAAATTTTAAATACAATTAAAAACTTTTATTGATTTAAAATAGCTAAAAACAGCAGACACGTTGTCATTGTCGGATAAAATCTGACTGAGTGTATAAGGCTCAGTCAGATGACTAAAAGCGGTAAAACGGGTGCTGCTAAAATCTGGACAGTCAATTAAAAGGTGTCTAATCGTTAGGATTGTGCCACAGGACACACACATAGGAGGGTCATCAGCCCTCAGCAAAAACGAATGAGTTAAATGACTGTGTCCTATGCGGGTCCGGGCAAGAACAACTTCTCCTTACGATTCCTGCGCAGACTAGACTGCCACGGTTCAATTACAGGTTTTATATGATATAACTTATTCGCAGTCTGTCTATTCCACGAATCCTGCCATTGGGAATGTATCTTTTGATGTATTATTTGCCTGTAGTCTGTATAGGGGACTAACAGGCAGTGGTCATTATTGGGAATTGCTGATTTGGCTGCGGCGTCAGCCAAATCATTTCCCCTAATCCCAATGTGGCTAGGAATCCAGCAGAAGCGGATATCATATTCACGTTCATGGAGAACGTGAATCTTCTGCTGAATGCTAGACAGAACTGGATGAGAATTATATCTCACAGATATTAAAGCCTGTAACACGCTGAGAGCGTCGGTATACAAAATGAACCGTTGGTATTGGCATTCACTAATGTGATCCAAGGCTAACTCTATAGCGTGCAGCTCTGCAGTAAATATGCTGCATTCAGAGGGAATCTGCTCCGATGTAGTGCTGTCTGTAAAGACAGCAGCAGATCCCACATATGATTCTGACTTCGACCCGTCTGTGTAGACTGGCGCGAAGTCAGAATGTTCAGCTCGGTGTGCTGAAAAAAGCTGCAGGTAGACAGACGATGGAGTGTCCGACTTTCCCCAATTTCGAAGGGACAAGTCACATGCCGGGACATGAGCATGCCAGGGTGGAAGGGGTTGCTTTGGTGTTTGGGCAACCCTGTCTACCTTTATATTAAGTTCTTTGAGTAGCTCTTGGACACGAATACCAAAAGGACGATTGGCAGTCTTACGGGTGTTGTACAAATTTTCCCATCGTGGCTCAAAAACGGTTAGCCACGTAGGGTGGTCTGGCAGGGATTTCAGTTTTAGAGCGTAGTTTAGAGACAACTGCTTACGTCGAAGCAATAATGGCGGTTCGTTTGCTTCGACGTATAAGCTCTGGACAGGAGATGTGCGATATGCTCCAATAGCGGTACGGAGAGCCAGATGATGGACAGGATCGAGCCAACGAAGTACACTGTCTCTGGCCGAATTGTATACCAGGGACCCGTAATCCAGTCTGGATCGTACAAGTGCACGATAGATGCGTAGTAGGGTGCATCGATCCGCACCCCAAGATGTTGAGGAAAGAGAGCGCAGAATATTTAGCCCTCTTGTGCACTTTGTGCGGAGTTGACGGATGTGATCCAGAAAGGTCAGCTTTTTATCGAATACGAGTCCCAAGAATTTTGTGTCCGCTGCTATTGGAATTACATTTTGTCCGAGCTTTAATTCAGGCTCAGGATGAAGATTACGCTTACGACAAAAGTGTACGCAAACGGTCTTCTCCGGCGAGAACCTGAAGCCATTAGCAAGAGCCCAGGAGTTGAGGCGATCAATAGCTTTCTGCAGTTGTCTTTCAATAACCCTCATGTTGCATGACTGACAAAATATGCTAAAGTCATCAACATAGAGGGCACAGTTTACAGTTGGAGGAAGTTGTTCTGTGATGGAATTCACTTTGATGGCAAAAAGCGTGACACTTAATACTGATCCTTGTGGTACTCCCTCCTCTTGGCTGAAGGAACGAGAGAGTGAGGATCCCACACGAACTTGGAAAGATCGATTGGCTAAAAAGTTTTTAATAAAAATGGGGAGTTGCCCCCTAAGGCCAAGGCTATGCAGATCTTTTAAGATGCCAAATCTCCAAGTTGTGTCATACGCTTTCTCCATGTCAAAGAACACCGACACCAAGTGTTCACGTTTTAGGAAAGCATCCCGGATGGATGCTTCCAATCTAATAAGATGGTCCAAAGTGGACCGGTTCCTTCGGAAGCCGCACTGTATGTTGGAGAGAAGGTCATTTGATTCTAAGTACCATATTAAACGAGAATTAACCATTCTCTCCAGGATTTTGCACAGACAGCTAGTCAGAGCAATAGGACGATAGTTGGTGGTGACTTTTGGATCCTTTCCTGGCTTAGGGAAGGCAAGAACGATTGCCTTTCTCCAGGAATCCGGAAACTGCCCTTCAGTAAAGATTCTGTTATACAGAAGGAGCAGACAATCCATAGATTTTGGTGAAAGATGTTTAATCATGTCATAATGGATGCCATCTGGTCCAACAGCACTTGCTTTGGAAAGAGCGAGGGCTCTTTTCAGTTCCTGAATAGTAAAATCCCCGTTGTAGGGATAGAGGCCCTTGGACTTAAAATTAAGTGCTTCTCTTTCCAGTTTATGTTTCAGGACCAGGAACTCTGGGGAGTACGAGGATGTTGCGGAGATGTTAGAGAATGTTTCCCCAAGAGCATTGGCTATTGCAGTTGGATCTGCAACAGCGCATCCATTATAATCTAAGATTGAAGAAGGGTGGGATGTATATTTTCCCTTCATTTTCCGGATTTTATCCCAGACTACCTTAGAGTTGGTAGACTGGTTAATAGATGATGTAAAACGGATCCACGATTCCTTTTGGCTCTGACGACGGATGTAGCGTGCTTTGGCTCGTGCACGTTTGAAGGCTATAAGGTTGTTCGTGGTAGGATATCGGCGAAATATCCCCCACGCTTTGTTTTGAGCCTTTTTTGCTGCTGTGCATTGTGAATTCCACCAAGGTTTGGGAAATGGTGGAAACCGGGCTGATGTTTTTGGGACAGCATTAGCAGCTGCGTGGACAATGATTTCTGTGATGTACGTTACTGCGTCATTGATAGGCTCCTGACTGACTGTACTGAGGTTGTTGTTGTTGTTGTTGTATTGGGGTTTTTTGGCACAAGGGCCTCTTGGGCCATATTGTGCCTATTCAGGATTTGTTTGTCACTTTGATCACAGTCTATCATACAGATTTATGTGCTTCAAATAAGTAAACAGTTCCTCGAAATTTGCTTCATTGCCAAGAATATCAAATAACGTTAATGGTTCCTTTAAGTTGGACAGGGAGCTAAAGCTTGATTTTCTGACTGTTGAAAGTTGGGGACATTCTATGAGGATGTGTTTTATTGTGAGCTGCGACTGACAGAAGAAACACTGAGGAGGATTCTCTCCCATAAGCAAAAACAGGTGAGTTGGGTGCGAATGGCCGATGCGGAGCCTTGCTAGAATCACTTCTTGTCGCCTGCTTCTCCTGGAACTAGATGTCCACAGTTGTGGCTCTTTTTTTATCTGCAGTAATTTATTATTGGTTTGAGTTTTCCAAAGGAGAGACCATTGTTTCCTGCATGTTGTTTTAATGACAGATTTGTGATCGGTGTAGGGAACTTTTATTTGTCTGGAAGATCCAGCGTCGGGATGCTTTGCAGCAGCATCCGCATGTTCATTGCCTGAGATGCCAACATGACCAGGGATCCAGCAGAAGGTAACCTTCTGATTGACTGTTTCATTGTGAAATAACTTAGATCGGATCTCTTTAAGAATGGGGTGAGAGGGACAAAAAGTAGATTGAATGGCAGTGATAGCGCTTAAGGAGTCTGAATATATCAAGGATTCCTTGATATGGTACTTGTTTATATTATCTAGAGCCAGTTTTATTGCGAATAATTCTGCAGTATAAATACTGCATTCAGTGGGAAGAGAAACAGCTACTGAGAAGTTGGAGGAGACTGCTGCAGCACCTACAGCTGTATCCGTTTTGGAGCCATCAGTATAGATATGTACTTTTGCTGAGTTTTCCAAGGAATGCGATTTATGGAGCTGTTCAAAATTTGTATTAGCCAGGGATGTCTTCCCCCATCTTAAAAAGAAATTGTCACAGAGAGGTACGAATTCAGTCCAGGGAGGTTCGGGAGTACCACGGTCTTGGAAGACATTCTGAAAATTAATGTTCCAACTGATCATGAGCTCTTGCAGTCGAAGCCCTGCTGGGCGATTCTCATTAGGTTTATTTTGATATAGCATGGTGTATTTAGGGTCGAACAAGTGCTGCCAGCTAGGATGTGATGGAATACTCTTAATCTTTAGTGCATAGTTACATAATAAGGATTTTCTCCTTAGGTGCAGTGGAGGTTCATTTGCCTCAATATACAGGCTATGGATCGGAGATGTTCTAAAGGCTCCCACAGCTATCCTAAGGGCACTATGCTGTATGGTGTTCAGTCGTAATAGGGAACTGTTCCTAGCGGAGTCATAGACAGGTGATCCATAATCTAAGCGTGATCTTATTAAAGCTCTATAGAGATGGAGAAGAGAGCTTCTGTCAGCACCCCAGGACATGGCGGAAACGGCTCTTAGGATGTTCAGTTTTTTAAGACACGTGGTTCGAAGGTAAGATATATGGGAAGCAAAATTAAGTTTATTATCTAAATGTAGCCCCAACAGACGAAAATTGTTAGTGACAGGTATCAGGCTGTTTTTTAAAAATATTTCTGGATCCGGGTGGAGTTTTCGTTTTTTACAAAAGTGAATTGCAGTGGATTTTTTTTCGGCTAAAGAATAACCATTCCGCAGTGCCCATGATTCTATTTTAGCTATGGAAATTTGAAGTTGTCTTTCAATGATGTTCATAGTTTGGGATTGACAGGAGATAATGAGGTCATCGGCAAACATATAGGATTCTACTGTATTTGGTACTTCCCGTGTCATGTTTGTAATTCTTACTGCAAATAATGTTGGACTTAGAATAGAACCCTGCGGTACACCCTCCTCTTGTTCAAATGATTTGGATAAATTGTTCATATACCTTACCTGAAACGTTCTGTTGCATAGAAAATTTTGTATGAATTGAGGTAACTGACCTCTCAAGCCGAAAGAATGGAGATCTTTTAGTACACCATATCGCCAGGTGGTATCGAAGGCTTTCTCGATATCGAGATTAATCATGACTAGATGTTCTCTCCTTATAAAGGCATTTCGGATGTTTGCCTCAGCTTTTATCATCACATCTAGCGTGGACCGGTTCTTTCGAAATCCATACTGGCTGCTGTTTAGTAAGTTATTTGCTTCCAGGAACCACGTTAGCCGCCTGTGAACCATTTTTTCAAGGACTTTTCCTAGACAACTAGTCAGTGATATTGGCCTGTAGTTATGCGGAAAGGTACGATCCTTTCCTGGCTTCGGGAAGGCTAGAACAATTGAGTGACGCCAGGAGAGTGGGTAGGTATTTTCTAAGAAAATACGGTTGTAATATTTTAACAATGTTGTTTTTGCTCTGTTGTCAAGTTGCTTTAACATTATATAATAGACCCCATCTGGACCAGCAGCACTATTTGGTGTTTTATTTAGTGCCCCTACTAATTCTGCTAATGTGAATGGATGGTTGTATGGATGTGAAACTGCCGTGGAAAAATTAATCTTACGCTTTTCTGCAGATTCTTTAATTCTTTGAAAGGTTGGGTTAAAGGTGGATATTGCTGATATGCTGGCAAATGATTCAGCTAAGGCATTTGCTATTTCTGCTGGTGATGACAATTCCTTCCCTTCCCAATTTAGTATTGTAGCTGGGGACTGGACATATTTGCCATTGAGCGTTTGAATTTTCCTCCAAATGATTCTACTATCTGTGTCCTTATTTATACTTGAGGAGAAGCTGATCCAGGCTTCTTTCTTTGCATTTCTTCTTATTTTGCGGAACTTGGCTCTTAGTCTTTTGAAGTTAATTAGGTTACTAGTTGTGGGGAATTTACGAAATAAATTCCAAGATCTGTTTTTTTCCCGTTTCGCATGCGTACAATCTTGGTTCCACCAGTAGTTACTGTGTTTCCGTTTCCCTGGTAAAGATTTTGGTATTGCAATGGTGGCAGCTAGTAATATTTGAGTAGTAATGTGTTCCGTGACATTTTCTATGGTCTGAGATTGTATAATTTTATCATCTAATTGAACATGAGAGGCATATTCACTCCAGTGTGCCCTACGGAATATCCAAATGGAGCGACGTGGGGAAGGGGAGTTTGCTCGTGTTTGGAGTTTGCAGAGGATTGGCAGGTGATCACTGTTCATTGGATTGTTAAGAACAGACCACTCCATAATAGTATATAAGGAGGGAGAACAGATTGAGAGGTCTATTGAACTCATGGATCCAGTCGAAAAATGAATGTAGGTTGGCTCGCCAGTATTTAAAATGGTGAGTTGATAAGCATCAAGAAAGGATTCTATTAGCTTACCTCTCTTGTCAATTGTTGGAGATCCCCACAGCGAATGATGTGCATTGAAGTCTCCGAGCAAGCAGAACGGAGATGGTAGCTGGTCTATTAGATTTTCTAGGTCGTCTGAAGTGAATAAGAAATTAGGAGGGATATATATTGACGCTATTGTAAGAGTGATGCCAATTTCAATACGCACTGCCACTGCTTCAAAAGGGGTCTGAAGAGCAATATGTTTCGATGGAACGTTGTTTCTAACAAGAATTGCCACTCCTCCACAGGCTGGCGAGTCTATTCTCCTATCTCGTCTGAAGATGGTGTAATTTTTAATGGTGGGACACACTCGTGCATTTAAGTAGGTTTCCTGTAGGGCTATGCCTGCTAGATCATACCGGTCGATGAGATCATATAAATCGTCTTTTGTATTGCGAAAGCCTCTACAATTCCATTGGAGGAATCTTTCCATTAAGTGGTTTTGTTGTTTATTTTTGTTTCTGACTGCTTTTTAGTTGAAACTTGCTTAGATCGATCCAATTTCCCTTTCTCTTTTTTTGGAAAGTAGGGACGTGTGACATCCATCTCATCAGTCGCATGCAGTTCTAATATACCATCATCTGATTCATTGCGTTGGTCAACATCCATGCCCGTAGCTACTGGTGGGTTCAGAACTTTAGTTTCTGCCACTTTTGGTTTTGCTGTTTGAGGCACGTCGGTTGGAATGGTAATTGGGGTGTTACTGGCTTGTTCAATTTTTTGTTGAGGAGGACACTGTTTGGAAGCAGAGAGCAAAGAACGTGCCCAATCAGAGATGGATAGATTTGGAGGAACTGTAACATCTGTTTGAATACCTACTGACTGAAATTTTTTAGCAGCAGTGGCATATGTACGCTTTGGTTCTGTTTTGAGTATTTCTCTTCTTGCCTCTGAGTATGTGACTTTATTCTCGACTTTATATTTTTGGATTTTTTTCCCTTGTTTCCATAATTCGCATATTTTCGAAAAAGCCGGATGATTACCTTTACAGTTTGGGCATTGAGAAGTAGCAGAGCATTCGGATTGATTATGATCCTTTGATCCACAGTTTGGACATATTGCCTCACCTCTACATGCAGTTTGGGAGTGTCCGTATTTTTGGCACTTATAGCACCTGATTGGATTCGGGATATAAGGACGCACACGGCAATGAAGATAGCCGGCTTTAACAGATGTTGGTAGGATAGGAGAACTAAAAGTGAGGATTATACTCCTTGTGGGGACAAGGATACCATCTTTCCGAGTCAGAATTCTCCTTGCTTGGATTACTTTTTGTTCTCGAAGTTCTTGGACTATTTCCTCTTCTGATACATTTAACAGGTCCCATTCTGCAATTACCCCCTTCGAGGAGTTTAGGGTGGCATGGGGAGTGACCTTTATTGATTGTCCACCAAAGGTAGTCAGCTTTAATAATTTTGCAGAATGTTGAGAGTTACTAGTCTCTACAAGAATATCCCCGGACTGAAGTCGCCTTACCGTTTTCGGTGAGCCTGCAGCAGACTCAATACATTTTTGTATAAGGAACGGCGATAACTTACTCAGAGGCTGCTCTGAGAGAGAGTGTAGAATGAGGAATGATGGTATCTCCTCATGAGGGGTTGTTCTCAACCTCTTGGGTTGAGAGAAGTCATTATCGTTATCATTTATGTTCTCTCGTCTTGAGCTCAATGGCTCTAAAGGTGGATACATATTTTTATCCATCTTTGCTCCTTTCAGCCCTGGGAGAGTGGATTTCTTCTCCCAGGTTACCGGCCCCGCCACGGGGAGGCAGGAGCAGTGCCGCTAGAGTGACCAAGCGGTATAAAAGTTAGTACGTTAATTTAAGGAAAAAAGAAGAAAGGTGGTTTTTCCTTTCTTAAACTAGCTTACGATTTGTAAGACTAAGTTGCCTAATAATAGGAAAGTAAGAAAACTTTTATAACTGAAACAGAACTATATCTTTGAGAAGACGCTCTAATAATCACTCAGGAAATTGCTTGATCACTATAACGCTTGGCACCCGGGGCCCTGTACTGAGGTCAAAATTTGCCTGATGTTGGAAGGCATTCCAGTCAGCCTGATCAAACTTCCACCGTGGTAACCTAAAAGGAAGACACGGTCTCCCACTGTGTAACAAGGTTATCACAGGGAAGTGATCACTTCCGTATGGATTCTCCTCCACTTCCCAGGTGAGTGAAGGGAGTAGAGAAGGGGAGCAGATAGAGAGATCAATGGCAGAAAAAGTACGGGTAGGCATATGGAAGAAGGTGTTTGTTCCAGTATTTAGAAGGGAAAGGTCATTGTCATTGAGCATACGCTCTATGACTCGTCCCCTTCCGTTGATGTTAGCACTACCCCACAGGGTGTTATGTCCGTTAAAATCCCCGAGAAGTAAGAAAGGGGGAGGCAACTGCGTTACAAGATCATCAAGGTCTTCCTGGGAGATGTCAGTCCCAGGTGGCAAATAAATCGAGCAGACCGTTATTAAAAATCCCACTGTAAGGCGAATTGCAACAGCCTCTATGCTGGTTGTAATTAGCAAGGGCTGAACTGGGGTCTGATTACCCACAAGGATAGCCACTCCTCCATGAGCAGGACCATCCGCAATTCTATCCTTACGAAAGATTGTGATGTTATGCAGGGTGGGATCATCATTTGCCTTTAGATAAGTCTCCTGCAAGCAAAAGCAAACTGGCTCGTGCTTTTGCAGGAGGGCCTTGATGTCATCAGTATTTCGCCGGAATCCACGACAATTCCATTGTAGGAATTTAGCCATTATTTTGGCTTGGTGGGTCCATCAGGCGGCTTCCGAGGTGCTGAGGGCTTACTTTTATCAGTCTTGGCTTTGTCTTTTTTGGGGAAGAATGGACGATGTCCCGTGTCCATTTCTTCCTCCGCAAAGAGTTCCAAGACTGATTCATCCTGTACCTCCTTGTTCTCTACATCCATTCTTTCTGTTGTTACTTCAGGCTCTTTACCACTTGGTTTTGGTAGTGGTGGAGCACTAGGAGGTACGGATATAGGAGTGGCAACTGACTGTGTTTTTTTGGTGGGCTTTTGAGAACTCAATAAATAGCGTGCAATCGGGGTGAATGACTCTCTTGGTGGTATAGTCATCTCAGTTTGTGTCCCGATAGTGTTCTTAGCAGAAACCTTCTGGGCATATGAAGGTTTCCCGCTATTTACTGGTTGGATACGTTTTCTGGCCTCTGGGTAGGAAATATTCAGCTCTGTTTTTAGTTTTTGGATTTCTTTTTCGTCTTTCCACCGCTGGCATGCTCTTGAATAGGCGGGGTGCTCACCTTGGCAGTTAACACAGGCGGGTTTTGGAGCTGTACATTCCTTGCTCTCGTGGTCTTTAACACCACATCGAGCACAGGCAGGGTTACCACGACAAGATGTTTGTGAGTGGCCGTATTTTTGGCATCTAAAACACCGCAGTGGGTTTGGGATATAAATCCTCACTGGGCAGTTTAGATAACCTGCCTTGATGGAATTTGGAGGCCGTGGGGTGTTAAACGTGAGGATGAGAACTCGGGTAGGGACGAGATTCCCATCCTTCCGTATCGATATTCTCTTTACAGCTGTCACTCCTTGGTCTTTCAATTCAGAGCAGATCTCTTCTTCAGAAACATGAAGAAGGTCCCACTCTGATATGACACCACGTGAAGAATTTAGAGTTTTGTGAGGGGTTACGATGATAGGTATTCCCCCTATGGATGTAGCCTTTATGATTTTTTCCGCTTGCTTGGTGGTAGAAGCTTCGACCAAAAGGTCGCCAGAACGCAGTCTTTTTACAGATTTTGGTGAACCTGCCAACCCTTCTAATCCTTTCTGGATGAAGAAGGGTGACATCTTTCCAATGGACTGCTCTCCGGTGGAATGGAGAATGAGGAAAAGCGGTGTCACTAATGGTGGTGATTTATCCTCAGTTCTGGCTCGTTTTGCAGAGGTGTTATCTGCGTCATCATCTCGATTAGGTAGGGGCCTTGTTGGGGCCCCAGAAGAAAGGGGATTTGAATTACTCATGAGAGTAAAGAAAAATGTCTGATGCCTAAGTACCTCACCCACCACGGAGCCCTACGAGGGGGCGCCCACTCGTGAACTAGCAGGTACTGCGTACACGAATGGGACGCCGAGTTCGCTTAGAACACCATACCCACGTTACCAATAAGTCTTTATCCCGTCCCAGGACCATAGGGAGGGAGACTTATTGGAACGCAGTTGACCCTAGCAGTATAATACCACCCGCCGATTGATCCCAGTCGAGCCGGTCCGGGACCACCCGTCTCGTCGAAGCAGGGGCCAAAGTGGTGTATTAAGGCTGGGCCCCTCAACCACCAGGATCCCCCTTTCCGCTTCCACGGGTCGCGGCGCACGGCTGCACACGCCGGATTCCAATGATGTAACCCTGGAACCAAGGTATGGGCGTTGGATCCCAGTGATGCTAATCTGGAAAACCAGCAGCATCACTGGGAGGTCCCCTCACCACGTACAGGTGCCCACGTCGAGGGGCAAAGCTGTTAACATTAGTCTTTTTCCAGTGAACCTATTCCAGATATCCATGTTATGCAATTCTCTTCGCGGTGTTTTCTCAGAAATCGGTTGATGAATCCTTGCTTAACTGTTTGCAGCAGTACTTGACTTAATTGAAATAGCTTTCGTTTTATTAGAAGCAATATTCGTCGCCGGCAATTAGCATAGACTTTTGAACACAATTCTGCTCTGAATTCAGGTTGATTTTGACGCACGCCATTCCTTAAAAACTTTGATTACTGTTCTCTCTGAAACCCCAGCTACTTCTCTGACTGAATATCGTTTAGAACCGTCAAACGCTATCCCTCCCTTTGCCACTCACTAACGTATTTCCTGCATCCCATATTTCGTGGTGAAAGTCCTGCTTCTTCAATCACAGTTGAGATACTTGTAAATAGAGAAAAACCGGTTAACTGTATACTCTAATTTCAATGCTGTAAACAAATAAACGTAGAAGATACATGTTCTAACTGTTATATTCGCTAAATACCACAGGTGACTAATTATTTGTCCCGCGTGTATTTTTGTCTCACATTAATCATAAAAACAAACTGAACTAAGTCTCTGAAAAGCGAAACATTTAAAGCAGCTTTCTAAAGTGACCAACATTACATTCAAAACTAAGAATCCACGATTCCCAAAATACACATACACTGTGCTGCCACTTTATTAGGTACACCCCTGCTGTGCACACAAATGGTTTGTCTCACAACGTTGCAAGTCACATGACCACAGTTGTGGATATAAATGCATCAGAACAACCTTTCTAGTATCAGTTAAGTACAAACTGTAGCAAGAATGAGAAAAAGGAGCCATCTAACGGGTCTAAAGTGGCATGTAGTAGATGCAAGACGTGCTGGACAAAGCATCTCTGAAACGGCAGTTCTCCTGAACTTTTCACACACCACAGTTTCAAGGGTGTATCGAGAATGGTGCAACGAACAGAAAACATCCTCTCAACGGCACTCCCGTGGAAGAAAATCGCTTGTTGATGAGAGGGGTCAGAGGAGGATGGCTAGAATTGTGCAAGCAAACAGACAGGCCACAAATCGCACATCACGTCAGAATACAACCTTGGTGCGCAGAATAAAATATCGCAATGGACCACTAGTCGTACATTGTCGCAAATGGGCTACAACAGCCGAAGGCCACATCGCGCACCTTTGTTATCAATGAAGAACAAGAGAGCACGCGTCCTGTAGGCACAGCAACACCAGCACTGGACTAGCCAGGATTGGAAAACAGTTGTTTGGTCTGACGAGTCGAAGTTCCTGGTGCATCATGTTGATGGAAGGCTCAGAATTTGGTGAAAACAACATGAATCCATGGACCCGTCATGTTTGACTACTGTGCAAGGTGGTGGTGGCAGTGTTATGGTGTGGGAATGTTTTCTTGGCACACGTTGGGTCAAGAATACCCAAAAATTCACGTCAATGCCACACCGTTGCTGACCAAGTGCATCCGTTCATGTTGACAGTTTATCCTCAGTCAGATGGTTACTTCCAGCAGGATAATGCGCCGGTGCACAAAGCCCGAATTACTATGGAATGGTTCCAGGAGTTTGAGTTTGAGTTTGATTTGGGTTTTATTGGCGCATTAGCAACTTAGGCTATAATGCGCCAAGACCAGGTCATGTATAAAAGAGTAAACTTTCAGTGACCTAATTAATTAGGTCACTATGTCAAAAAATTTAGCAAATGTATAAAAGGTAAATCAACAAAAATTCACAATAAAATGTAAATTTTATATATAAGCGAAAACGTTTATTGATTTTAAAAAGCTAAAAACAGCAGACACGTGGTCATTGTCGGATAAAATCTGGCTGAGTGTATAAGGCTCAGCCAGATGACTAAAAGCGGTAAAATAAAAATCACGTTCAGGGGTAAAACGTGGACACACGGTTAAAATGTGATAAATAGTTAAAATGGTGCCACAGTTCTCGCACATAGGACAGTCATCTGCCCTCAGCAGAAAAGCATGTGTAAGATGACTGTGTCCTATGCGGAGGCGAGCTAAAACAACTTCCTCTCTGCGGTTCCTGCGCAGACTAGACTGCCAATGTCCGATTACAGGCTTTATCTGATAGAGCTTGTTTGTGACTTGCTCATACCAAAATCGTTGCCATTGGGAATTAATCTTTTGGTGTATTATTTGCCTGTAGTCTGTATAGGGGACTAACAGGCAATACGTGTTTTGGGGTTCTGGTGATCTGGCCGCAGCATCAGCCAGTTCATTTCCCCTGATCCCAATGTGGCTTGGGATCCAGCAGAAACGGATATCGAGTGAACTCTCAAACAAAGAATGTAAAGTCTGCTGAACCCGGGTCAATATTGGATGAGGATTATATCTCATCCCCGATAAAGCCTGCAGTGTACTTGAAGAGTCAGTGTACACCATACATCTTTGATGCTTCCGGGTTTTTATGTGGTCCAAGGCTAGCTCTATAGCATACAACTCAGCTGTATATATGCTGCATTCGAGGGGAATCTTCCCAGATATAGTACAATCTGGAAAGACAGCAGCAGATCCTACAGACAACTCTGACTTCGAGCCATCAGTGAACACAGGCAAGAAATCAGAGTAATCGGATCGATGGGCAGCATAGAGTTGTTGGTAGACAGAGGACGGAGTTATGGCTTTACCCCAACTTTTTATGGAGAAGTCACATGATGGTAAGCGAGCATGCCAGGGTGGAAGTAAATGCCTTGGTGACTTTGCAACATTGTCTACCGTAATGTTGAGCTCTCTGAGCAGATCTTGGACACGGATGCCAAAGGATCGGTTAGCAGTCTGACGGGTTTTATAAAGCGTTTCCCATCGTGGCTCAAAAACACAAGCCCACGTTGGGTTGTCTGGCAGGGATTTTAGTTTGAAGGTATAGTTTAGCGACAATTGCTTTCGTCGGAGCAATAGTGGTGGTTCACCTGCTTCGACGTATAAACTCTGGACGGGAGATGTTCTGAATGCTCCAGTTGCAGTACGGATGGCTTGGTGGTGCAGTGGGTCTAGCCACCGTAGTACGCTATTTCTAGCCGATGCGTACACTTGGGACCCATAGTCTAATTTTGAACGAACAAGTGTACGATAAAGACGCAGTAAAGTGCATCGGTCTGCCCCCCATTTATTTGAGGAGATGGCACGAAGGAGATTCAATCCCCTCGTGCACCTTGTTCGCAGTTGACGGATATGTGGTAAAAATGTCAACTTCTTATCGAATGTGAGACCTAAGAATTTTGTCTCAGGTACTACTGGAATGATGTGTTGTCCAAGTTTGAGTTCTGGTTCAGGGTGAAGGTTCCGTTTGCGACAAAAATGTACGCAGACGGTCTTCTGTGGTGATAGCCTGAAACCATTAGCCATTGCCCAAGTTTTTACATGGTCAATGGCATGCTGCAATTGTCGTTCAATAACCCTCATGTTGCATGACTGACAGAAGATGGTAAAGTCATCAACAAAGAGGGCGCTGTTTACGGTTGGAGGAAGTTGTTCAGTAATAGAATTAACTTTGATAGCGAAAAGCGTAACACTTAACACTGACCCTTGGGGGACTCCTTCTTCTTGACAAAAAGATTGAGAATAAACAGAGCCGACACGAACTTGGAATGACCGATTCAATAAGAAATTTTTAATGAAGAGGGCTAGATGGCCCCTCAGACCCAGATCATGGATATCCTTTAAGATTCCAAATCTCCAGGCCGTGTCATACGCTTTTTCGATATCAAAGAAAATTGACACCAGGTGTTCACGTTTAAGGAAAGCATCTCGGATAGATGTTTCCAGTCTTATAAGATGGTCAAGTGTTGACCATGGTTCCAGGAACATGACAATGACTTTTCTTTGCTGCAGTGGCCTGCTCAGTTTCCCCACATCTCAATCCTATTTAACATTTTTGGGATGAGCTGGAAAGGGCTGTTCGCTGCAGGCCTACACCTCCGACGAATCTCAAGGAACTGCGTGACACACTCATGTCTGCATGGTACTCCATTCCTGCACAACGTTTTCAGCATCTTGTTCAATCCATGAATAGACGAATTCAGGCTTTTTTGAAGGCTAAAGGAGGCTCAACGTCCTATTAGGTAGTAAATAGTGGCATAATAAAGTGGCAGCACAGTGTATATATATGGTTAAAAACAAAAGGCAGCAGTAATGAAATCGTGACATTCAATAATCATGTGTTTAATGGTTAAAAAGTGATACCACAGTGCTCGCACATAGGAAGGTCACTAGATCTCAGCAAAGCCTGCGCGGTAGCGCAATGGTTATAATCCCGTCCTCCCAAGACCTGGAGGAAAAGGCCCGTGTTCTAATCCTGTCAATGATCACAGGAATTTTTATAGTTTTTTTTCACAAAGTGGCGAGTTGGTCAACTTCAAACGAGGGTTGCATAGTTTCTCTCCTAGACGCTTGGTTTTTCATCCAGCACACATCAAATCGACTCCAGAATATACGAAATTTACAGATGCAATATATTGTCAGCTCACAGCCTCAGTTACTTTGGCGCACATGAACATTAACAAGAGTTAGAAGATTATATATTGCTAATGGTAAGTATAAAATATTGAAATAGGTTTAATGCTACTTTGGATTAATAGTAATGGTATTCGACATATAGTGCAAGGAAGCCACAGACTTTTGCTGCACTGGAAAAAAAAAACCAAGTAGATAAGAAAATAAAAATTATATTCTTCCCTCCTCACAGAAGTAAGTATCCAATTGGCCTTTGGGTATATTCAAACTATCACCCTCAACTACCTGTGAAGGCAACCTGTTCCAGAAACAACCACTCGTTGGCTAAAAGAAAACACGTCCTACAATCTAATGTAAACCTCAACTCCCTTCGTCTGGAATTCTTTAGAACAATACAAATTCAACCTTAAATCATTTTACTAATCCCTCTCAGAGCCTTATAAACCTCAGTCAGACCACCTCTGAGGTGCCTGGTTGCCAAACTCTGTAGCCCACATACTCGGAGTCTTTCCTCGTACGGTCATCCTTTTGCCGATCTCACCATTCCAGTTGCCCACCTTTGAACTCTTTCAAGAAACCCAATGTCTTTTTCCAGATGAGTTCTCCATACTTAAACACAGTATTCCAAATGTGGTCTTACAATTGTCTTATACTGTACAGTGGAATTATGACCTTTCTATCTTGACAGGATAGAGTAATTTAGCGTGTATTAGCTGCCCGTAGTCTGTATAGGGGACTAACAGGCAATAATTGTTGTGGGGTTATGGTGATCTGGCCACCACATCTGCCAATTCATTACCTCCGATCCCAATGTAGCTTGGGATCCAGCAGAAACGAATGTCGAATGAACACTCAAACAGGGAATCTAGCGTCTCCCGAATCCGGGTCACAAATGGATGAGGATTATACCTCATCCCCGATAAAGCCTGCAGTGTACTTAAATAGTCAGTGTACACCATACATCTTTGGTGCTTACGGGTTTTAATGTGGTCCAAGGCTAGCTCTATAGCATACAATTCAGCTGTATATATGCTGCATTCGTGGGGAATCTTCCCAGACATAATACTATCTGGAAAGACAGCAGCAGATCCTATAGACAACTCTCACTTCGAGACATCGGTGAACACAGGCAAAAAGTCAGAGTAATCGGATCGGTGGGTTGGTTGGTTGGTTATTGGACGTTTAATGGCGCATCAGCATCTAGGGCTATGGTGCGCCAAGTCAAAGGTAATAAAATATAAATATGTAATAATATAAAATAACATATCTATTTAATATATTATAAACAAAAATAGGGCATAAAACATTTATAATATATTAAACATTAGAGCAATCTAAATAAAACTATGTAGATTAATCTGTTGTAAAAACCTGAATACATCTGACACATTGTCATCGTCGGATAAAATCTGCCTGAGTGTATAAGGCTCAGACAAATGGGTGAAACACAAACGGCGTTCATTACTAAAAGATGTACATTCTACTAAAATATGACGAATAGTTAAAAATACGCTACAATATCTACACACAGGACAATCATCAGCCCTCAGCAAATACGAATGCGTCAGGTGAGAATGTCCTATGCGCAGCCGAGCAAGAATTACTTCCTCCCGTCGGACCCTGCGCTGACTAGAATGCCAAAGCATTATTTCAGGCTTAATTTCATTCAGCTTGTTGGTAGGGCACCCATTCCAAGATTCTTGGCAATGTGCGCATGATTTTTTGTAGATCAGTTGCTTGCAGTCTGTATAGGGGACTGACAAGTGGATGCGACTTTGTGGCGTTGCTGATTTTGCTGCTGCATCTGCCAACTCATTGCCTCTAATATGTACCAACATGGCTAGGGATCCAGCAAAAGCGAATATCAAAGTTTAACTCTGAAAGGGACTATAATATTTGCTGCACCCGACATAACACTGGGTGAGTACTTCTCACGTTGATTAATGCCTATAATACGCTTAGGGAGTCCGTATATAACATGCACCTTTGGTACTGGTGGGTTTTTATATGATCGAAGGACAGTTCTACTGAGTGTAGCTCTGCAGTGTATATGCTACATTCACTTGGAATACGACTGCAAATTGTTTTGCTTGGAAAGACACAAGCAGATCCCGCAAACTCTTCAGATTTCGAGCCATCTGTATAAACCGGCAAGAATTCAGAGTATTCGGCAAGGTGTGCTGCAAAGAGTTGCCGATATATACATGGCGATGTATTAGCTTTCAGCCAACCCCTAAGAGTGAAGTCACGAGACGGAGATCGTATATTCCAAGGGGGAAGAACTTGCTTGACTAACGTGGATATATTATCCAACGTGAAGCTAATCCTGATACCAAAAGGCCGACTGGCAGTTTTACGCGTATTATATAGATTTTCCCACCGTGGCATATAAATAGATGTCCACGTAGGATGGTCAGGCAGGGATTTTATTTTTATAGCATATTGTAACGACAATTGCTGACGTCGAAGCATCAATGGTGGTTCGTTGGCTTCAACGTATAGACTGTGTGGTATGGTTGTTTATTGGCGCATTAGCTGCTATGGCTATAGTGCGCCTATTGGTAGGAATATTAGAAAATAATTAATAATGAAGCCAGTTTATATTAATTTCAGATCTGAAACCTATTCATAAAAGATGATACACACCAATTTGATTTAAAAAGCAGAAAAGGAAAAGGTGGTTAACATTTGCGTCCTCTCCAATGATGTAATGTCAATGATTCTCGACAATTAGCCAGATTTTGAAGTATTACAGCTCGATGTTGTTAATACTGTGGACAGTCAATCAGAATGTGTTTGACTGTTAGATGTTCTAAGCAGTTTGGACACTGAGGAGGATCATCGCCCATTAGTAGATGGAGGTGAGTCAGATGGGTTGTTGTTGTATTTGGGTTTTCTGGCACAAGGGCCTCTTGGGCCATATTGTGCCTGTTCGATATTTGCTTATCACAAATTTCTCATGTTATTGTGATCATAGGCTATTATAGAGATTTATCTGTTTCAAATAAGTAAACAGTTCCTCCAAATTTGCATCATTGCCAAGAATCTGCAATAAGGTTATCGGTTCCTTCAAATGGGACAGGGAGGTAAAGGTTGATTTTCTGGCTGGTGCAAAAGCTACAAAGGCCATATTGCACCTATCATAGTAGTTAATACTAATTTTATTGGTTTCTATGGGAGCAGTTAGAAACGGTTATATAAACCTATTCGTTTCAGAAAGAGAAAGAATTCTGTAATGTTTGAGTTTTCGCCTATGATGTGGCTAAGTGACAATTCCTGTAAGTTTGAGATTGTTTGTTTGTTTGTTTTGGTTTTATTGGCGCATTAGCTACTAAGGCTATAATGCGCCAAGACCATGTCATTTATAAAATAATTTAAACTTTCAGTGACCTAATTAGTTAGGTCACTATGTCAAGAAGTATAAGAAAAATGTAAATTTTATAAACGAGTAAAAATATTTATTGACTTTAAAAATCTAAAAATAGCAGACACATTGTCATTGTCGGATAAAATCTGACTGAGTGTATATGGCTCAGTCAGATCATTAAAAGCGGTAAGACGGATACTGCTAAAAACTGGACATTCGATTAAAATGTGTCTAATTGATAAAACTGTGCCACAAGACTCACACATAGGAGGGTCATCAGCCCTCAGCAAAAATGAATGAGTTAAATGACTGTGTCCTATGCGGGTCCGGGCAAGAACAACTTCCTCCTTACGATTCCTGCGCAGACTAGACTGCCACGGTTCAATTACAGGCTTTATACGATATAGTTTATTTCCAGTCTGTCTATTCCACAAGTCCTGCCATTGGGAGTGTATTTTCTCGAGTATTCTTTGCCTGTAGTCTGTATAGGGGACTGACAGGCAGCGATTATTTCTGGGAATTGTTGATTTGGCTGCGGTGTCAGCCAAATCATTTCCCTTAATCCCAATGTGGCTAGGAATCCAGCAGAAGCGGATATCATATTCACGTTCACGGAGGAAGTGAATCTTCTGCTGAATGCTAGACAGAACTGGATGAGAATTAAATCTCACGGTTATTAAAGCCTGTAACACACTAAGAGAATCAGAATATAAAATGAACCGTTGGTTTTGGCATTTACTGATGTGATCCAAAGCTAACTCAATAGCGTGCAGCTCTGCAGTAAATATACTGCATTCAGAGGGAATCTGCTCCGATGTAGTGGTGTCCCTAAAGACAGCAGCAGATCCCACATATGATTCTGACTTCGAACCGTCTGTGTAAACTGGCGCGAAGTCAGAATGTTCAGCTCGGTGTGCTGAATAAAGCTGCAGGTAGACCGATGATGGAGTGTCCGACTTTCCCCAATTTTTAAGGGACAAGTCACATATTGGAATACGAGCATGCCAGGGTGGAAGGGGTTGCTTCGGTGTTTGGGCAACCTTGTCTACCTTGATATCAAGTTCTATGAGTAGCTCTTGGAGACGAATTCCAAAAGGACGATTAGCAGTCTTACGGGTATTGTACAAATTTTCCCATCGTGGCTCAAAAACGGATAGCCACGTAGGATGGTCTGGCAGGGATTTCAGTTTAAAAGCGTAGTTTAGACACAACTGCTTACGTCGAAGCGATAACGGTGGTTCGTTTGCTTCGACGTATAAACTCTGGACAGGAGATGTTCTATATGCTCCAGTAGCGATACGAAGAGCCTGGTGATGGACAGGATCCAGCCATCGAAGGGCACTGTCTCTGGCTGAAGAATATACCTGGGACCCATAATCAAGTTTGGATCGCACAAGTGCACGGTAAAGCCGAAGAAGCGTGCATCGGTCCGCTCCCCAAGATGTAGAGGAGAGCGAGCGGAGAATATTAAGCCCGCGTGTGCACTTTGTGCGAAGTTGACGGATGTGGTGCAGAAAGGTCAACTTTTTATCAAATACGAGTCCCAAGAATTTTGTGTCCGCTGCTACTGGAATAGCATTTTGTCCGAGCATTAATTCAGGTTCAGGATGAAGATTACGCTTACGACAAAAATGTACGCAAACGGTCTTCTCCGGCGAGAACCTGAAGCCATTTGCAAGTGCCCAGGAGTTGAGGCGGTCAATGGCTTTCTGCAGTTGTCTTTCAATAACCCTCATGTTGCATGACTGACAAAAAATGCTAAAGTCATCAACATAGAGGGCACTGTTTACAGTTGGAGGAAGTTGTTCTGTGATGGAATTTATTTTGATGGCGAAAAGCGTGACACTTAATACTGATCCTTGTGGTACTCCCTCCTCTTGGCTAAAGGAGCGAGAGAGTGAGGATCCCACACGAACTTGGAAAGATCGATTGGCTAAAAAGTTTTGAATAAACACGGGGAGATGCCCTCTAAGGCCTAGGCTGTGCAGATCTTTTAAGATGCCAAATCTCCAAGTTGTGTCATACGCTTTCTCCATGTCAAAGAACACCGACACCAAGTGTTCACGTTTTAGGAAAGCATCCCGGATGGATGTTTCCAGTCTAATAAGATGGTCCAAAGTGGACCGGTTCCTTCGGAAGCCGCACTGGATGTTGGAGAGAAGGTCATTGGTTTCTAAATACCAGATTAAACGAGAATTCACCATTCTCTCCAGGATTTTGCACAAACAGCTAGTCAGAGCAATGGGACGATAATTTCTAGTGACTTTTGGATCCTTTCCTGGCTTAGCGAAGGCAAGAACGGTTGCCTTGCACCAGGGATCCGGAAACTGCCCTTCGGTAAAGATTCTGTTATACAGAAAGAGCAGATAATCCATAGATTTTGGTGAAAGATGTTTAATCATATCATAATGGATGCCATCTGGTCCAACAGCACTTGCTTTGGAAAGAGTGAGGGCTCTTTTCAGTTCATGAATAGTGAATTCCCTGTTGTAGGGACAGTCGCTCTTACAATTAAAATTAAGTGCCTGTTTTTCTATTTTTTGTTTCAGGACCAGGAACTCTGGGGAATAAGAAGATGTTGCACAGATTTTAGAGAATGTTTCCCCAAGAGAGTTGGCTATTGCAGTTGGATCTGCAATAGCGCATCCATTATAATCTAGGATTGAAGTAGGGTGGGATGTATGTTTTCCCTTCATTTTCCGGATTTTATCCCAGACTACCTTAGAGTTGGTAGACTGGGTAATAGATGATGTAAAACGGATCCACGATTCCCTTTGACTCTGACGGCGGATGTAGCGTGCTTTGGCTCGTGCACGTTTAAACACTATAAGGTTGTTCGTGGTGGGATATCGACGGAATATCCCCCACGCTTTGTTTTGAGCCTTTTTTGCTGCTGTGCATTGGGAATTCCACCAAGGTTTGGGAAATGGTGGAAACCGGGTAGATGTTTTTGGAACAGTATTCGCAGCTGCTTGGACGATAATTTCTGTGATGTACGTTACTGCATCATTGATCGGCTCCTGACTGACCGTACTGAGTTCAAAATTTGCCTGATGTTGGAAGGCAGTCCAGTCAGCCTGATCAATCTTCCACCGTGGTAACCTGAAGGGAAGACATGGTCTCCCGCTGTGTAACAAGGTTATCACAGGGAAGTGATCACTTCCAAATGGATTCTCCTCCACTTCCCAAGTGAGTGAAGGGAGTAGAGAAGGGGAGCAGATAGAGAGATCAATGGCAGAAAAGGTACGGGTAGGCATGTGGAAGAAGGTGTTTGTTCCAGTATTTAGAAAGGAAAGGTCATTGTCATTGAGCATACGCTCTATGACCCGTCCCCTTCCATTGATGTTTGCACTACCCCACAGGGTGTTATGTCCGTTAAAATCCCCGAGAAGTAAGAAAGGGGGAGGCAACTGCGATACAAGATCATCAAGGTCTTCCTGGGAGATGTCAGTCCCAGGTGGCAAATAAATAGAGCACACAGTTAATAAAAATCCCACTGTCAGGCGAATTGCAACAGCCTCAATGCTGGTTGTAATTAGCAAGGGCTGAACTGGGGTCTGATTACCCACAAGGATAGCCACTCCTCCATGAGCAGGACCATCCGCAATTCTATCCTTACGAAAGATTGTGATGTTATGCAATGTGGGATCATCATTTGCCTTTAGATAAGTCTCCTGCAAGCAAAAGCAAACTGGCTCGTGCTTTTGCAGGAGGGCCTTGATGTCATCAGTATTTCGCCGGAATCCACGACAATTCCATTGTAGGAATTTAGCCATTACTTTGGCTTGGTGGGTCCATCAGGCGGCTTCCGAGGTGCTGAGGGCTTACTTTTGTCAGTCTTGGATTTATCTTTTTTGGGGAAGAATGGACGCTGTCCCGTGTCCATTTCTTCCTCCGCAAAGAGTTCCAAGACAGATTCATCCTGTACCTCCTTGTTCTCTACATCCATTGTTTCTGTTCTTACTGCAGGCTCTTTACCACTTGGTTTTGGTAGTGGTGGAGCACTAGGAGGTACGGATATAGGAGTGGCAACTGACTGTGTTTTTTTGGTGGGCTTTTGAGAACTCAATAAATAGCGTGCAATCGGGGTGAATGACTCTTTTGGTGGAATAGTCATCTCAGTTTGTGTCCCGATAGTGCACTTAGCAGAAACCTTCTGGGCGTATGAAGGTTTCCCGCTATTTACTGGTTGGATACGTTTTCTGGCCTCTGGGTAGGAGATATTCAGCTCTGTCTTCAGTTTTTGTATTTCTTTTTCATCCTTCCACCGCTGGCATGCTCTGGAGTAGGCAGGATGATCTTGTTGACAATTTACACAGATCGGTTTAGAAGCTGAACATTCCTTGCTCTCGTGGTCTTTCGCACCACATCGAGCACAGGCAGGGTTACCACGACAAGATGTTTGTGAGTGGCCGTATTTTTGGCATCTAAAGCACCGCAGTGGGTTTGGGATATAAATCCTCACTGGGCAGTTTAGATAGCCTGCCTTGATGGAACTTGGAGGCCGTGGGGTGTTAAACGTTAGGATGAGAACTCGGGTAGGGACGAGGTTCCCATCCTTTCTCATTGATATCCTTTTAACAGCTGTCACTCCTTGGTCTTTTAATTAAGAGCAGATCTCTTCTTCAGAAACATGAAGAAGGTCCCACTCTGAAATGACGCCTCTTGAAGAGTTCAAAGTTTTGTGGGGGGTTACAATGATAGGTATTCCCCCTATTGATGTGGCGTTCAGGATTTTTTCCGCCTGTTTAATATTTGTAGCTTCGACCAAAAGGTCGCCAGAACGCAGTCGTTTAACAGATTTGGGTGAACCAGCCAACCCTTCTAATCCTTTCTGGATGAAGAAGGGTGACATCTTTCCAATGGACTGCTCTCCGGTGGAATGGAGAATGAGGAAAAGCGGTGTCACTGATGGTGGTGGTTTATCCTCAGTTCTGGCTCGTTTTGCAGAGGTGTTATCTGCGTCATCATCGCGATTAGGTAGGGGCCTTGTTGGGGCCCCAGAAGAAGGATTTAAATTACTCATGAGAGTAAAGAAAAAATGTCTGATGCCTAAGTACCTCACCCACCACGGAGCCCTACGAGGGGGCGCCCACTCGTGAACTAGCAGGTACTGCGTACACGAATGGGACGCCGAGTTCGCTTAGAACACCATACCCACGTTACCAATAAGTCTTTATCCCGTCCCAGGACCATAGGGAGGGAGACTTATTGGAACGCAGTTGACCCTAGCAGTATAATACCACCCGCCGATTGATCCCAGTCGAGCCGGTCCGGGACCACCCGTCTCGTCGAAGCAGGGGCCAAAGTGGTGTATTAAGGCTGGGCCCCTCAACCACCAGGATCCCCCTTTCCGCTTCCACGGGTCGCGGCGCACGGCTGCACACGCCGGATTCCAACGATGTAACCCTGGAACCAAGGTATGGGCGTTAGATCCCAGTGATGCTAGTCTGGAAGTCCAGCAGCGTCACTGGGAGGTCCCCTCACCACGTACAGGTGCCCACGTCGAGGGGTAAGTTTGAGAGAGAAGTGAATGAAATTAGACGGGAGTTGTTATACAAGATGCATTCCAAGAGTATGTGTTTTATTGTTAGTGGCTTGTGGCAATGTGAACACTGTGGAGGGTCATTACCTGATAACAGAAATAGATGGGTCAAATGGGTGTGGCCTATTCGGGCTCTGGCCAGGACGACCTCTTCTTGTCTGTTTGTACGAAAATTGGAGGCCCATAATTGCGGTATAGGTTTAATTTCAAGGAGTTTATTGTGAATGTGCGTTTGCCATTGTAGTTTCCAGCGTTCCTTACATATATTACGTATATGTACTTTGTAATCCCTGAACGGGACCAGAAAATTCATTGGGGATGTGCTGGATGGATGCTTGGCAGCATCATCTGCAATTTCGTTTCCCGGTATTCCAGTATGGCCTGGGATCCAGCAGAAGACAACATTTTGCCGATGATCTCGGAGACGAATCAATTCTGATCTGATTAGCTGTAGGAGCGGATGAGTAGGTGGGGAAATCTTTTGCATTGCTAATAGGGCACTTTGCGAGTCTGTGTAGATTATACTCTTTTTGATTGAGAGATGGGAAATGTTTTCCAGAGCAAGTTTTATGGCATATAGTTCAGTGGTGTAACTGCTGCATTCTGTCGGAAGTGACACGGAAGTGATAGTGTCATGGAATACCACTGCTGCACCTGATCCATTCTCAGACTTTGAGCCGTCAGTATATATTTTCGCAAAGTCAGGATAACTTTGTAAATGTGCAGTGTGGAGCTGCTGGATGTTAATACCCGTTAAAGAGTGTTTTCCCCATTGGTGGAAATAATAGTCACAATACGGCAAGATGACAGACCATGGAGGAACGTGATCTGTAGGTTCTTGGTGGACTTTATTGAGTTGTATATTCCAATTTTCTGCTAGTTCCATTAACCTAATACCTGCAGGCCTCGTTGCATGTGGCTTGTTTCTATAAAACATGGTGAGTGGCGGATCATTAAATATTGACCAATTAGGATGCGTCGACTGACTTTGAATCTTGGTGGCGTAGTTCAATAGTAGCATCTTTCTTCTGATGTTTAGAGGAGCTTCGTAGGCTTCTACATAGAGACTTTGCACTGGAGATGTTCTAAACGCACCTAGAGCTATTCTTAGAGCTGAATGTTGAATAGGGTTGAGACGAGATAAGACACTTTCCCTAGCAGAATCAAAGACAGGTGCGCCATAGTCCAGACGAGATCTAATTATGGATCTGTATAAGTGAAGCAAGGTGTAGCGATCTGCTCCCCAGGTTGTTGCTGATAAGGCTCTGAGTATGTTCATTTTTTTTTGGCAAGCTGTCCGGAGATGTTCAATGTGTTTTTGATAGTTTAACTTACAGTCAAAAATTAAGCCAAGTAGACGAATACTATTTGCTATTGGAATAAGATGGTTATCTAAATGGAGTTCAGGATCAGGATGCATTTTACGTATGGTACAGAAATGAATGGCAGTAGATTTCTGGCTGGATAGTCTGTAACCGTTTTGTGTCATCCAAATCTGGATCTGATTTATTGATATCTGCAATTGTCTCTCAATGTAGTTCATGTTTTGAGAGTGGCAGGAAATTGTGAGATCATCGGCATAAAGATATGAGTCTACTGTTTTCGGAATAAGTTCAGTTAAGTGATTAATTCTAATTGCAAATAGAGTGGCACTGAGAACGGACCCTTGAGGGACTCCTTCTTCCTGAGCAAAGTTTTTAGAGAGAATTCCTTGGTAACGAACTTGAAAGGATCTTTGTTCTAAGAAATTTTTGATGAAATATGGCAAATTTCCTCTCAGGCCAAGAGAATGTAGATCCTTTAAAATGCCGAAACGCCATGTGGTGTCAAAGGCTTTCTCAATATCCAGACAGACCATAACGAGATGCTCCTTTTTGATGAATGCATTTCTGATGTTTGCTTCGGCTTTAATCATAAGGTCCAATGATGATCGATTTTTTCTGAAACCAAATTGATTGTTATTGATTAAGTTTTGGGACTCAAGATACCAAGTCAGACGGTGGTGAACCATTTTTTCGAGGGTTTTGCTCAGACAGCTGGTAAGTGAAATTGGTCTGTAGTTTTGAGGAACAGAATTGTCTTTACCAGGTTTTGGGACAGCCAGAACGTAGGAATGACGCCAGGAGCTTGGGTATGTATGTTCAGTGAATATTCGATTGAGGAAGAACAGCAGTGATGACTGTGACTTTGTATTTAAATTTTTGAGCATTATATAAAATATCCCATCAGGGCCAGCAGCGCTGTTTCTTGTGTTGGTAAGAGCATGCTGGAGTTCAACCATGGTAAATGGTTGATTATATTTTAGTGCACATCTGTCAGTGAAATTCAGTTTGGATTTTTCAGTTACACCTTTAATTTTTTGAAACGATTGGTCATAAGAAGTTGAGGAGGACAACTGGGAAAATACAGATCCTAGTGCATTTGCGATTTCTGCAGGAGTAGAGAGTTCCTGTCCATTCCAATTAATTAGTGGAGTAGATGTTGGAGGAATTTTGCCATTTAACAATTTTATCTTATTCCAGATCAGTCTGATGTCTGTATTTTTATTAACTGAGGAAGCGAATTTAATCCAAGATTCTTTTTTTGCTTTCCGTCTGATATAACGGGCTCTTGCTCTAAGTCGCTTGTAATTAATAAGATTGGAAGTGGTTGGATGTTTGTGGAATTGATTCCAAGCTTTGTTTTTCTCTTTTTTTGCATTGTTGCACTCTTCGTTCCACCAATAGTTTAATTTTCGCTTTTTCCTGACTTGGTATTGTGGAATTGCAGCAGTTGCAGCTGTTAATATTTGGTTTGTTATATGTTCAGTAACATGGTTGATAGAAGAGCACTGTATGATATGGTTGTCGAACGAGACAAGCGAGCTATATTTTATCCAGTCAGCCTTCGGAAATTTCCATTTTACTGGATTGTCTGTTGGTAATGAACGGGAAGTTTGAACTTTGCATATTATTGGGAAATGATCGCTGTTGTGAGGGTCGTTAAGAGTTACCCACTGGATACTTGGATAGAGCACTGGAGAGCAAATGGAAAGGTCTATTGCAGAGGTTGATCCGGTAGGAAAATGAACATAGGTAGGAGAGCCAGTATTTAACAACGTTAGATCCTGTCTATCTATTAACGTTTCAACAAGTTTTCCACGCCTGTCTAAGCTGGAAGAACCCCATAATGGGTGGTGAGCATTAAAGTCACCTAGTAGACAGAAGGGAACTGGTAGTTGCAACACGAGATCTTCGATTTCCTGGATAGAATATGGACGATTTGGTGGAAGATAAATTGAGACCAATGTAACGGTGATTCCAATTACTATGCGTGTGGCAACAGCTTCTAAAGAGGTTTGCAATGGAATGCATCTGGAAGGAACTCTTGAGTCCAACAGGATGGCTACTCCTCCATGAGCACTATTAGTGTCAGATCTATCTTGTCTGTAGATAGTGTAATTTTTGACTGTGGTGGAAACTTGGGGAGTCAAGTTGGTTTCCTGTAGGCACATAGCTACCGGATTGAAGCAGTGAATTAGTTCATTAATATCATCGATGTTGCTACGAAAACCTCTACAATTCCATTGAATGATGTGTTCCATTATTTGGTTTTGTTCGTGGAAGATGTATCTGACTGCTTTTTATATGTTGACTGTTTATGACGGTCCGGTTTTGGTTTTTCTCTTCGGGGAAAAGTGGGACGTCCCGATTCATTGCTGTCGTCCATATCATCTTCTGCATGTATTTCAAGCAGTTCTTCTTGACCGATAGAATCATCCGTATCCATGCTTGTTAGACCTGATACTTTCGTCTCAGCAGAATGCGGTTTTTGCAAATTTTCTGCTGCCTGATGATGCGGAAGTCTCTGGGTTGGAATTGTGAGTGGCGTGTTATTGCTTTGGTCTATTGAATTCGGTTTAGATGGATGCTGGATCAAGAGTACTGATCGTGCCCAGTCTGATATTGATATATTTGGAGAGATGGATACTTCAGTCTGACATGCTACTGATTCATGTTTGAGAGTGGTAGAAGCATAAGTGCGCTTTGGCATACTTAAGTTGATCTGTTTTTTCGCTTCTTGGTAAGAGACTTTATTTTCAATTTTATATTTTTGTATTTTTTTACCTATCTTCCATAGTTCACAGTCTTTAGAGTAGGCTGGATGTTTGCCACTACAATTAGGACACTGTGGTGTTGGAGCTTTGCATTCTGCTTGTGTGTGATTCTTGCAGCTGCAGTTTGGACATATGGCGTCTCCACGGCATGCTGTCTGAGAATGGCCGAACTTTTGACATTTAAAGCATCTGAGCGGATTTGGGATGTAAGGCCTAATGCGGCAATTCAAGTAACCTGCTTTGACAGAATCCGGTAGATTTGGCGTACTGAAAGTCAAGATTATGTTTCGCGTGGGAGTTAAGTTGCCGTCTTTTCTGATCATGATACGTTTTGCATGAGAGACATTTTGATCTTTTAGCTCCTGGACAATTTCTTCCTCAGAAACATATAATAGATCCCATTCGGAGATCACTCCTTTGGAAGAATTTAGTGTGTTGTGTGGGGTAACCTGAATTGGTATTCCGCTTAAAGAAGTAAGTTGTAGTAATAACTCAGAATGTCTTGAGTAACAAGTCTCTACTAGTAGATCTCCTGATTGGAGACGTTTAACCATTTTTGGTGAACCTGCAGCGTTTTCAAGGCATCTCTGGATGATGAAAGGTGAGAGCTTGCTCACAGGTTGGGATGACAAAGAGTGTATTATTAGGAAAGCTGGAGATTCCTGCTTCCTAGTGTCTTTTTTAAGTCTCTTTGAAAGAGAGAAGTCATGATCGGTGTCATTGTCAAGTTCATGTTGAGAGCACTTCGGCTCTAAACGTGGAAATTCATTTGTTTCCATCTTTGCTCCTTTTCGCCCCGAGGGTTGGTTTTTCCCCCAGGTTACCGGCCCCGCCACGTGGAGGCAGGAGCGGTGCCACCAGTGACCAAGCGGTTGTTTAAGTTAGTGGATTTGGTTAGTGATATATATATAAGGAATAAGAAAAGAAAGGTGGATTGCCTTTCTGGGTTCTTACTTTTGACTTTTAAAGCACAGAACCACTTCAAGTAAATAAAATAACAGACGCACTGGAAAATAAAGAAACTATATCACTTTGGAGATCACTTTATAATCACTGGAAGAAAATCGCTTGTCACTATCGCTTGGCACTCGGGGCCAGTTAGGTCTGAACTTGGACTTTTGGCAGATATATCAGCCACTTCAGTCCCTTTTATGCCTGAATGTGCTGGAATCCAGCAAAACTTCACTAGTTGTTGACGATGATAAATCTGCAATAACAAACTCCTGATTTTCATTACAATATGGTGATTCGTTTGAGACGTATTCTGCATTGCTCTAATTGAGCTGAGAGAGTCAGTATAAACTATATATTTTGCAGATAGATGTAGAGTCAAATTTTCTAGAGCTAACTGTATTGCATACAGTTCTGCTGAAAAGTTGCTATACTCAATTGGAAGAGAAGCTGATATGATAGCAGAGGGAAACACTGCTGCTGCTCCAACAGTTGAAAGAGATTTGGAACCATCCGTATATATCGGCAAGAAGTCAGCATAGGTTTGAATATGGCTAGCATGGAGTTGTTGCATAGTTAGTGCCGGTAGACGATTCTTTTCCCATTGAAGAAAATAGGTATCAAAGGTCAGTTGTGGAAAGGTGGTCCAGGGTGGATGAGAGTAATTCTTTATCTGTTGCCTATTGTGGAGAGGAACATTCCAGTTCTGTGATATTTCAAGGAGTAGTAGGATGCGAACAGCAAGTCTGTATTTTGGGTGCATATTTAAGTAATAACATTTTTCTACGAAGATGCAAAGGGGGCTCATTAGCTTCAATGTATAGACTCTGAGTTGGAGATGTCCTGTATGCACCAATTGCAATCCGCAGTGCATTATGTTGAATAGGATCCAGCCAGCGTAGCACACTCCTTCGGGCAGAATCATAAACTGGAGCACCATAATCTAAACAGGATCTAATTAGTGCTCTATATAAGAGCAGCAAAGTTGTACGATCTGCTCCCCAAGAGAGGGCAGATAAAGCTCTTAGCATGTTGATCTTTTTAAGACAGGTAGTACGAATTAATTTAACATGCTCAAAGAAGTTGAGCTTACTGTCTAGGATTAGTTCCAAGAATTTCATATTGCTGGCAATCGGAATGGTGGAATTTGAAATCCGAAGTTCAGAATCTGTATGCAATTTGCGTTTACTGCAAAAGTGGATCGCAACTGTTTTCTTTTGGGAAAGACGATATCCATTGAGCTCAGCCCACTTTTGTACTTTATTGAGGAACATCTGCAATTGCCTTTCGATAGATCTCATGTTCTGAGAATGGCAAGAAATAGAGAGATCGTCAGCGTTAAGATAAGCCTCTACAGTATTTGGGAGTTCTTTTGTAATGGAATCAATTCTAAGGGCAAACAGGGTTGCACTTAAAACAGATCCTTGCAGTACTCCTTCTTCCTGCGAGAATGTAGATATCTGACCTGGAAAGATTGGCTCTTGAGGAAATTCCTAATAAATATGGGTAGGTTGCCTCGTAGACCAAGATTATATAGGTCACTGAGAATGCCATACCGCCAGGTGGTATCAAATGCCTTCTCTATATCAATGGAGACTATGACAAGGTGTTCATTTTTCACAAAGGCATTGCGAATTTCAGATTCTGCCTTGGTCATCAGATCTAGGGATGACCTGTTTTTGCGAAAGCCATGTTGACGATTACTCAGTAGATGTTGAGTTTCAATGATCCAGGTGAGTCGACTGTGGATAATTTTTTCAAGAATTATTACCAAAGCAACTTGACAGAGATATTGGTCTGTAACTATTAGGACTGGAGGGATCTTTTCCAGGTTTAAAAAACGCCAAAACTGTAGAATGGTGCCAAGAGGTTGGATAAATCTTTTCCAGGAAGATCCGGTTAAAAAAAACTAGAAGCAGTTGTAAGTTTTTTCATCGAGATGCTGCAGCATGACATAATATATGCCATCTGGCCCAGACGCCCTGTTTCGTGTTGTTCTGATGGCCTGTAGAAGTTCACAATATTGCAGAGGCTGATTATATGGAAGTGATAGTGAGGTTCGAAAGTTGATAGGTCACTGTTCGGTGGCGGCCTTAATTTTCTGGAATTTTGGAGTGTAGTTTGATGCAGCTGATATTTGGGCAAAGGTTTTGCCCAAGGCATTGGCTATATCAAGAAGAGCAGAGAGTTCTTGCCCATTACAGGAGAGAATTGGGGAAGGAACAGCTGGAAACTTCCCAGAAAGCTGCCTAATTTTTTTCCATATTAGTCTGAAGTCAGTGTTTCTGTTCATAGTTGATGCGAACCTAGTCCATGAATTTGCCCTAGTCCATGAATAAGGCATTTGCCCTTAGTTTCTTGTAGCTAATTTTAGATTAGCTGTGGTTGGAGATCGACGGAATAAATTAAATGCTTTATTTTTTTTCCTTCTTTGCTTTTGTGCACTCTTCGTTCCACCAGTAGTTGAAATGCCGTCGGGACGGAGGATTTGATAATGGAGTTGAGTACTTAGCTGCAACTAAAAGACGGGATGTAATATAATCAGTAACTTTATCTATGGGCTGTAGTTGAATAGTTTTTAGGTCAAGAGTGATTGCTGACTGAAATTTGGCCCAATTGGCTTTAGAGAATTTCCATTTCCTGCAGGGCTGTTGTAATGGTGGTTGTGTAGTCAACAGATTACAAACAATTGGAAAATGATCACTGCCCATGGGATCATCCAGAGCGGACCATTGCATGACTGAAAACAGTATCGGGGAGCAAATCGATAGGTCAATTGCGGAAGTCTGTCCAGTAGGTAACTGTATATGGGTGTGCGAGCCACTATTGAGAAGAGTGAGGTTTTATTTTTCTAGTAAAGTTTCAATCATTCGGCCGCGTCTGTCTAATTTAGATGATGCCCATAGAGGATGGTGGCCATTGAAATCCCCTAGCAGGCAGACAGGGGTGGGTAGCTGTCTTAAAAGTTCTTCAAGGTCATTGTAAGAGAAAGTATGACTTGCTGCGAGATAAACTGAGACAATTGTTAACGCGATCTGAGTAATCAGACGCACAGCAACGGCTTCGATTTGGGTTCGAAAAGCGATTTGTCTAGCCAGAATCTTTGAGCTAATCAAGATGGCTACACCACCACGAGCAGAATCAGATGTATTCCGATCTTTTCTATAGATTGAATAGTTTTTTATGGAAATGGAGATTTGAGGAGTTAAATAGGTTTCTTGCAGGCAGAAACCAACTGGAGAGTAGCGGTTAATCAAGTTTTGAATGTCGTCAATGTTGCCACGAAAGCCTCTGCAATTCCACTGCAAAATGTAAGGCATTACTTGAATTTAGAAGAAGAAGAAGCTGTACCTGACGTGGCTGTCTTATGGCGTTCAGGCTTCGGTTTATCTCTTTTTGGAAAGTTAGGGCGACCGGTGTCCATCTCTTCTTCTGCAAATATTTCCAGAATCGGATCTTCCTGTTTGGATGAGTACTCTGCATCCATCGACGTGTCCTGAATAATCTTTTTTGAAGTCGAACTATCATTATTTGTAGTGACATTCACTGGCGGAGATTGAGATTTTGCTGGTATTGTGAGAGGCGTAATATTTGCTTGGTCTGACTGCTTAACGGCAATCGACTGTTGCTGAGAGAGGACAGCCAGAGCCCAGTCAGAGATTGAAGTGTTTGAAGGAACGGTAACATTGGTTTGTGTGGCAATGGTTTGATATTTTTTTGCAATATTGGCATAGGTACGGTTAGGTATACTGGGTGCAATTAATTTTCTTGCCTCCTGATAACTAACTCTGTTTTCAACTTTATATTTCACAATTTGTTTCTGTTTTCCACCTCTCACATGTCTTAGAGTAGGCCGGATGGTTGCCTTTGCAGTTGGGACAGATCATTTCTTTCACCGAACAATCACTTTGAATGTGATCGGAGGAGCCACAGTTGGGACAAACTGGGTTGCTTCTGCATGTTGTTTGAGAGTGGCCATACTTTTGGCATTTATAACATCTCAACGGATTGGGTATGAAAGGACGAGTGCGGCAAAGTAGATATCCAGCTTTTACTGATGAGGGTAGGCTTGGACTGTTAAAGGTGAGAATGATATTTCTGGTAGGTGTGAGAATATTGTCTTTTTTTTATCATAATTCTTTTTACAGCTATTACATATTGTTCCTGAAGCTCTTCTTTAATTTCTTCCTCCGTCACATTCATCAGGTCCCAACTAGATATTACACCCTTTGATGTATTTATGGTTGCATGTGGAGTTACTTTCACTGGAATACCACCGAAAGTTGTCTTTTTTTAGTAATTTCTCAGAGTGCCTGCTATTTAGAGTTTCAATTAGTAAGTCCCCTGATTGCAGTCTCTTAACCGTCTTGGGAGATCCTGCAATACTCTTTCCAGGTGTTTTTGGATTAGAAAAGGGGATAGCTTACTGAGAGGCTGGTCAGATAGTGAGTGCATAATTAAGAATGCAGGTAAGTCTGTCGCCGAGGGATTGGTTTTCAACCTCTTTGCTTGCGACGAATCATGGTCATTTTCCGTGTTTGGCCGACAGCTCGACGGCTCTAAAGTTGGAAACATACTTTGTTCCATGTTGGCTCCTCTTAGCCCCTGGAAGATGAACTTTTCTGCCAAGGTTACCGGCCCCGCAACGGGGAGGCAGGAGCAGTGTCTGGTGTGACCAAGCGAAAAATAGTAAGTGGTTAGTAGTAAACTAGAAGAAATAAAGAAAGGTGCCTTTCCTTTCTTGCTCTGTACAAGTGTTTTTGTAACAAGAGCTGTTTTTAAATGAATAAATTTATTAACGTCAAGAACGTAAAATAACTAGAAATCACAGTAATAGCACAGAGAAATCGTTCAGTCAATCGCTTGACACCCGGGACCTCAACCTATAGACTTTGGACAGGCGAAGTACGGAATGCCCCCGTGGCAATCCAATGGCTTTATGGTGTATTGGGTCAAGCCATCGGAGTACAGAATTTCTAGCAGAAGAATAAGCTTCGGAACAATAGTCAAGTTTAGAGCGGACGAGTGTTCGGTAGAGACGCAGTAATCTGCTTCCCAAAAGTTGGAGGAGATAGCACTGAGCATGTTCAAACCCCTCATGCATTTTGCTCTAAGCTGACGGATATGGTGTAGGAAAGTCAGCTTTTGATCAAAGATGAGTCCCAAAAATTGTTTCTGCTACCACAGGAATTGGATTTTGTCCAAGTCTGAGTTCCGGGTCAGGATGTAGATTCCGCTTGCGGCAGAAGTGCACGCAAACGGTCTTTTGGGCAGAAAACCTGAACCCATTGGTTAAAGCCCAGGAACTAAGGTGATTGACTGCTTGTTGCAATTGTCGTTCAATAACTCTCATGCTACAGGAGTGACAAAAAATACTAAAATCTTCTACATGCAAAGCACTATTCACTGAAAGAGGAAGCTGTGTTGTAATGGAGTTAACTTTGACTGCAAACAGCATAACACTGAGGACAGAGCCTTGGGGAACTCCTCCTCTTGACAAAAAAGGCGGGACACACTGTATTTAACACGAACCTGGAAGAGTCGTTTAGATAAAATATTTCTGATAAAAATAGAAAGGTGGCCTCTCAGACCAAAAGCATAGAGGTCGTTTAAAACACCATACCTCCAGGTTGTATCATAAGCTTTCTCCGTGTCAAAGACAACTGATACCAAGTGCTCACGCTTTATAAACGCATCGCGACCGCTGTTTCCAGTCGGATTAAATGGTCCAAAGTGGATTGATTCCTTCGGAAGCCGCACTGAATCTTGTTCAAATTGTCGCTTACCTCACGGTAATATATGAGGCGGGCATTCACCATTTTTTCCAAAATCGTACATAGGCAACTGGTCAGAGCAATTGGACGATAGTTGCTAGGAATTTTGGGGTCTTTTCCTTTCTTTGGAAAAGCGAGAACGGTTGCCCTACGCCAAGAAACGGGAAATTGATCCTCCAAATAAATTCGGTTGTAGAGATGTTGCAACAGCTGTAGAGAGTGAGATGAAAGATGTTTTATCATCTCATACTGAATTTCATCTGGCCCTGCGGCACTCACTTTCGAGGTAGCAAGTGCAATTCCACTTCACTAAAAGGCAGGTTATAAGTTTCGGCTTTGCTTGGAGGGAAATTGAGTTTTTATTTTTCCACTTTCTTCTTTAAAACTAGAATCTCCGCAGAGTATGAAGTTTCAGCAGATATAGTGGAGAATACTTCTCCTAGAGCGTTGACAATAGCAGTTGGGTCTGCTAATGTACAACCATTATGTTGTAACATAGATGAGGGAACTGATGTGTATTTACCCTTCATCTTCCGAATTTTATCCCAGACGACTTTGGCACTGGTCATCTGGTTAATTGAGGATGTAAACTTGACCAAGAATTCCTTTTGGCTCTGTGGGCGTATAAATCGTGCTTTGGCACGATTTATACAATTTACACGATTTCGGTTGTGGGGTTCAGTCGGAATTTTCCCCATGCCCGGTTTTGTAACTTTCTTGCTTCCACCATGGCTTTGGAAAACGTGAAAATCGGGAGGATGTTTCTGGAATTGCAATTGCAACTGCGTGGATAATGCACTCTGTGATATACTTCACTGCTTCATCAATTGATTCCTGTTGAATTTGTACAGGATCAAATTCAGTAAGCCGTGAAAATTTACTCCAGTCTGCTTGATCATACTTCCAACGTGGAGTTCTAAATGGATGACAAGGTTGTCCATCGACTATGGTAGATATTACGGGGAAGTGATCGCTTCCATAAGGATTCTGTTCCACTTTCCAGGAAAGCAAAAGTAGCAGAGAAGGCGACAGATGGAAAGATCGATGGCAGAGAAAGTACGGGTAGGCATATGGACATAGGTGTTTATTCCCATATTTAGTAATGAAAGGCCATTATTGTCGAGCACACGTTCAACAATACGACCTCGTTCATTAGTTTCTGCACTAGCCCACAGGGTACTATGTCCATCAAAGTCTCCAAGAAGTAAAAAAGGAGAGGGCAGTTGCGTAATAAGATTGTCGAGATCTACCTGGGAAATGTGTGTTCCAGGAGGCAAATATATAGACATTTTGTAAGAAAAGACCCTATTGCTAACCGAATGGCTACTGCTTCTAAGTTAGTGTTCAGTTGAACTTGTGATAAAGGGGTATGATTGCCCACAAGGATTGCAACTCCTCCATGGGCCGGGCCATCCCCGTTTCTGTCTTTACGAACAGCAGTAAAATTTTGCAAGATGGGTCATCATTTGCTTTTAGGTACGTTTCCTGCAAACAAAAGCAATGAGGTTCGTGTTTGCGCATTAGCATTTTGACATCCTCCATATTTCGTTGAAATCCACGACAATTCCATTGCAGTAATTTAGCCATTATTACTTGGAATTAGTGGAACCGTTGGCTGGCTTCCGAAGTGATGCGGGTTTTGATTGGCCCGCTTTGGGTTTTATTCTGCCTTTGGGAAATTGAGGGCGCCCAATATCCATTTCTTCCTCCGGATGAAGATCCAGAATAGATTCTTCCACACTTTCAGCTTCTTCATTTACCTCCATTTCCTCCTGTACCTCACGAATAATAGGCGGGGTTTTAGTTGGAGGTGATTTTCTTTTAGGTGCTACTTCCTTGGTTGGTATTGAAATGGGAGTAGCGACTGCTTTATCTTGCTGTGTTTGTGTCAACAAGTATCGGGCTTGGGGTGTAAAAGAATCACGTGGCGAGACTGAAATATCAGTTTGTGTTGAAATTGAAACCTTCCTCAAAACTGCGTGTGCATAAGATTTTCCACTGTTTACTGGTGTTACCTGTTTCTTTGCTTCCACATATGGGATGGTCTGTTCCGTCTTGATTTTTTGAATTTGTTTTTCGTCTTTCCATCTTTGGCATGCTCTTGAATATGCAGGGTGTTCACCGCCACAATTCAAGCATGCTGGTTTCGAGGAAGTTGGTTGGTTGGTTATTTGATGTTTAATGGCGCATCAGCATCAAGGCTATCATGCGCCAAGTCTAAGGTAATAAAATGTAAATATTTAGAAATATAAAGTAGCATATCTAGTTAATATATTATAAACACTAAAATATGGCATAAAACATTTACAGTATATTAAACATTAGAGCAATCTAAATAAAACTATGTAAATTAATCAGTTGTAAGAACCTGAATACATCTGCACATTGTCATCGTCGGATAAAATCTGTCTGAGTGTATAAGGCTCAGGCAGATGGTTAAAACATGAGCGGCGTTCATTACTAAAAAAAGTACATTCGACTAAAATGTGACGGATGGTTAAAATTGCTTTACAATGTCTACACACAGGACATTCATCAGCCCTCAGCAAATACGAATGCGTCAGGTGAGAATGTCCTATGCGTAGCCGAGCCAAAATTACTTCCTCCCGTCGGACCCTGCGCTGACTAGAATGCCAGTGCATTATTACAGGCTTAATTTCATTCAGCTTGTTGGTAGGGCACCCATTCCAAGATTCTTGCCAACGCGCACATAATTTTTTGTAGATCAGTTGCTTGCAGTCTGTATAGGGGACTGACAAGCGGATGGGATTTTGTGGCGCTGCTGATTTTGCCGCTGCATCAGCTAAGTCATTGCCTCTGATACCAACATGGCTAGGGATCCAGCAAAATCGAATATCAAATTTTAACTCTAAGAGCGAGTGTAGTGTTTGCTGAACCCGGCATAATACTGGGTGAGTGGTCCTCACATTGGACAGGGCCTGTAATACACTTAGAGAGTCCATATATAGCATGCACTTTTGGTACTGGTGGGTTTTTATATGATCCAAGGCCAGTTCTATTGCGTGTAACTCTGCAGTGTATATGCTACATTCACTTGGAATACGACTGCAGATTGTTTTGCTTGGAAAGATACAAGCAGATCCCGCAAACTCTTCAGACTTCGAGCCATCTGTATAAACCGGCAAGAATTCAGAGTATTCGGCAAGGGGTGCTGCAAAGAGTTGCCGATATATACATGGCGATGTGTTAGCTTTCAGCCAACTCCTAAGAGTGAAATCACAAGACGGAGATCGTATATTCCAAGGGGGAAGGACTTGCTTGACTGACATGGATATATTATCCAACGTGAAGTTAATATCATGAAGCAGCTCTTGAATCCTGATACCAAAAGGCCGACTAGCAGTTTTACGGGTATTATATAGATTTTCCCACCGTGGCATATAAATAGATGTCCACGTAGGATGGTCAGGCAGGGATTTTATTTTTATGGCATATTGTAACGACAATTGCTGACGTCGAAGCATCAGAGGTGGTTCATTGGCTTCAACGTATAGACTTTGGACAGGCGAAGTGCGGAAAGCCCCCGTGGCAATCCGAATGGCTTTATGGTGGATTGGATCAAGCCATCGGAGTACAGAAATTCTAGCAGAAGAGTAAGCTTGGGAACCGTAGTCAAGTTTAGAGCGAACAAGTGCTCGGTATAGACGCAATAATGTGCTTCTATCTGCTCCCCAAGAGTTGGAGGAGATAGCACTGAGCATGTTCAAACCCCTCATGCATTTTGTTCTAAGCTGACGGATATGGTGTAGGAATGTCAATTTTTTATCAAAGATAAGTCCCAAAAATTTTGTTTCTGCTACCACAGGAATTGGATTTTGTCCAAGTCTGAGTTCTGGGTCAGGATGAAGATTCCGTTTGCGGCAAAAGTGCATGCAAACGGTCTTTTGGGCAGAAAACTTAAACCCATGGTTAAAGCCCAGGAACTAAGGTGATTGAGTGCTTGCTGCAATTGTCGTTCAATAACTCTCATGCTACAGGAGTGACAGAAAATACTAAAATCATCAACGTACAAAGCACTATTTACTGAAGGAGGAAGCTGTTTTGTAATGGAGTTAACTTTGACTGCAAACAGCGTTACACTGAGGACAGAGCCTTGGGGAACTCCTTCCTCTTGACAAAAGAAGCGAGACAGACTGGATTTAACACGAACCTGGAAGAGTCGTTTAGATAAAAAGTTTCTAATAAAAATAGGGAGGTGGCCTCTCAGACCAAAGGAATAGAGGTCTTTTAAAATACCATACTTCCAGGTTGTGTCATAAGCTTTTTCCAGGTCAAAGAAGACTGATACCAAGTGCTCACGCTTTAAAAAAGCATCGCGAATCGCTGTTTCCAGTCGGATTAAATGGTCCAAAGTAGATCGATTCCTTCGGAAGCCGCACTGAATTTTGTTCGAGGAAGTACATTCCTTTGTGTCATGTTCTTTTGCTCCAAAGCGGGCACAAGCAGGTGATCCACGACATGACATCTGAGAGTGGCCGTATTTTTAGCATCTGAAACATCGCAAAGGGTTTGGAATGTACAGCCTTACAGGACAGTTCAGATAACCAGCCTTGATGGAAGTTGGCGGTTAAGATGTGTTAAATGTAAGGATGGCAACCCTAGTTGGGACTAGTTTTCCCTCGTTACGCATAAATATCCTCTTAACGGCTGTTACTCCTTGATCTCTCAGTTCGGTGCATATCTCCTCTTCACTTGTTTCAAGGAGATCCCACTCGGGGCCCCAAGTGCCAAGCGATAGGGACCAAGCGATTTTCTTAAGCGAATTCTAAAGTGATCCTTCCAAGTGATTTTGTTCTCTTTCATTTCTAGCCGCTCTTATTCTCAGTTCATTGTAAGTGGTTCTTCACTTAGCAGATTTTAAGTAGAACCCAGGAAGGAAAATCACCTTTCTTTTTTAGGATATTTATCCATTTTTTCACTAACAAACTAATCCGCCAGCCGCTTGGTCACTAGGTGGCACTGCTCCTGCCTCCCCGTGGTGGGGCCGGAAACCTGAAAGGAAAAATAATCCTTTCAGGGCTAAAAGGAGCAACAATGGACTTGACCAACCAGGCTTCTCCTGGAATTATGGATCAAACTGATCACAATCGGCAGCAAGATGATCCCAATCCATCTACCGCCAAAAGACAAAAGAAAGATGTGACCCACACCATCTCGCCACTCTTTCTAATTGTTCATTCACTATCAGACCAACCAGTTTGTAAACTTTCTCCCTTTGTTATACAGAGGTGTCTAGAACATATAGCTGGTCCACCGAAAATGGTTCGCCGCTTGAAATCAGGCGACCTTCTGATAGAAACGTCAAATCATCGACATTCTGAGCTTCTTCTTGAAACCAAAACTTTTGGAGGGATTCCCATCAAAGTCACTCCACATGCCACTTTAAATTCATCTAAAGGGGTTATCGTGGAATGGGACCTCCTAAATAGCTCTGAAGAAGAAATCGTACAAGAGCTACAAAACCAGAATGTCATACATGCCAAAAGAATCCTTATTAAAAAGGATGGAAACCTCGTTCCAACTCGCACCATCATACTTACTTTCAGTACTCCAACTCTACCATCATCAGTCAAAGCCGGGTACCTGAATTGCCAGGTAAAGCCATATATCCCCAATCCGATAAGATGCTTCAAGTGTCAAAAATATGGCCATTCCCAAACAGTATGCAGAGGACAAGCTATTTGTGCCACTTGTGGCTCAAAAGAACATACCTGTAAAGAATGCAATACACAGTCTCCTTGCTGCCCAAACTGCAAAGGAGACCACCCTGCCTATTCCAGAGACTGTAATATATGGAAAAGAGAAAAGCAAGTTCAAAAATATAAAACTGAACATAAGGTAACATATCAAGAAGCCAAAAAGCAGATACCACTATTTCCAGCAGTGAGATCATATGCAGCAGCAGCAGCAACAGCAGCAACTACAGTACAGAAAACAAAGGTAATTGCAATACAGACTGACATCACAATCCCGCCTAACATCTCAATAGCAGGTTGGGCACGTAACATTCTTATACAAACAAAACAAAAAGTAGATCAGGCAATTAATACACCCATTGTAATCCCACCAGATGCTGAAGATCCAACACCAACAAGCAGTACAAATTCCACCAAACCTGTTGAAAAAACACAAAAAAATACTGACACTATGGAAATTGATGAAAAGGAGAAAGAAGATGAACCAGTTCTGGAACTTTACGCAAATGATGACATGGACAGTGGTTGCCGACCCAGCTTCCCCAGAAAAGAAAAAATCAAAACAGATCGATTAAAACAAGCAACTCATCGTAAGTCATCTGAATCAAGTACTAAACCCAAATAATGCGTACACTTCTACAATGGAATTGTCGTGGCATTCGAAGTAATTTAAGCGATATCAAAGATCTAATTTCCGTATATGCTCCTGCAAGTATCTGTTTGCAAGAAACAAACCTAACTCAGCACACAAGTATTTCAATCAAGAACTACAATGTATATAGGCAAGATCGAAAAACCAATACAGGTCATGGAGGAGTCGCCATTCTTGTTGACTCTAATGTTCCATCCAAGCATATTCAGCTACAAACACCCCTTGAAGCAGTCGCGGTACGCATCGTGACTGGAATTACCTTGACTATGATTTCGCTCTACCTTCCACCTAATCATGCGTATTCACTGCAAGAATTTGAGGATCTAATTGAACAATTACCATCTCCTTTTTGTTTGATGGGGGACCTTAATGGGCATCATATCATCTGGGGATCACTTCATACAGACAAAAGAGGACAGATGATTGAAAAACTTATAAATAATAGGAACCTAACACTCTTAAACACAGGTACTCACACCCATGTCCACTTACCAACAGGGACTACCTCTGCAATTGATCTCACCATCTGTTCCCCAGCTCTCTTTCCTCTCCTTGACTGGTCTGTTTCCGATGATCCTTATAGCAGTGATCATTACCCAGTTGTTTGTCACCTACTAGCAAATGATGTACAGCAACCTATAAGAGGTATAAAATGGAAATTTTGCAAAGCAAACTGGGAAAAATACCAATATGCTGCTTCTCTAGATGAGAAAATCATAAGACATACTGATATCAATAATGCTGTTACTCACATCACAAATCAAATAATTTCTGCAGCAAACATTGCAATACCAAAGACAGCTAACCAGTCTCATAAACATTATAAGCCGTGGTGGAATGAAGAATGCTTGGAAGCAAAGAAAGAAAAAAATAAGGCTTGGAATCAATTCAGAAAGTATCCCACCACCACCAATCTCATAAAATATAAGAAAGCCAGAGCAAAAGCACGCTATATACGCCGGAAATCTCAGAAAGAATCCTGGATATCCTTTGCAAGCAAAATTAATAGAAATACGGACAGCAGAATAATATGGAATAAAATTAGACAAATTTCAGGCAAATATACAACCGTCCCTAAACCGATCATAAGCTGGAAAGGTCATGACATAACTGAACCAGAAAAAATTGCAAATCTACTAGGAGAAACGTTTGAGGAATTGTCAGCAACAACGTCATACAGACCAATCTTTCAAACATATAAAGCTCAAATCGAAAAATACAAAATCAATTTCCATGCAGCTCATGAGATTTCATACAATCAATCCTTCACTATAAATGAATTGCATAAAGCCCTAGCCAAATCTAAAGAAAGCGCAGCAGGTCCGGATGGAATCCACTATCAAATGATCAAACACCTCCCTAAAAACTCTTTATGCATGCTGTTACTGCTGTATAATAGGATATACCTTGAGGATACATATCCAGACTCTTGGCGACATTCGTTTGTACTGGCCTTTCCAAAACCTGGGAAGGACCATTCAAATCCATATAATTATCGTCCCATCGCGCTCACTAGCTGTCTAGGTAAAATTTTAGAAAAAATGGTGAATGATCGGTTAACATGGTTTCTTGACTTCCATAACCTCCTGAGTCCTAGTCAGTATGGGTTCCGGAAAAATAGATCAACAATAGACATAATGACAAAAGCTGAATCAAATATTCGCAATGCCTTTCTCCGAAACGAACACCTTGTAATGATATGCCTTGATATTGAAAAGGCGTTCGATACTACGTGGAGATATGGTATCCTTCATGAATTGTACAAATTAGGTCTTCGAGGCCATCTACCAAAGTTCCTTCAGAATTTCATGACTAAAAGAACTTTTCAAGTCCGTTATCATCATATTCTGTCTCTAATATACAATCAAGAACAGGGGGTCCCCCAAGGCTCAGTCCTCAGTGCAACCCTTTTCGCTATCAAAATAAACCCTGTAACAGAAGTTATTCCAGCAACAGTTGAAACCTACCTATATGCCGACGACCTCACAATATCAAGTCACTCACAGAATATGCGGACAATCGAGAGGCAGCTCCAATGTGCTATTAACAAAATAGAATCCTGGTCCATCTATAATGGATATCGAATCTCAGTACAAAAGACAGCGGCAATACACTTCTGCAGAAAACGAAAGATGCATCCTGATCCAGAACTCAGGATAAGCAATCAACAAATTCCACTGAAACAGAGTATCCGGCTACTAGGACTAATCATGGATCAAAAATTAAATTTCCTAGAACACATAAAATATCTACGTACAATGTGCTTAAAGAAATTAAACATTCTACGAGCTGTATCAGCCATGACATGGGGAGCTGATCGTTATTCACTTTTGCATGTTTATCGTGCAATGATAAGATCTAAATTAGATTATGGTTCTCCCATTTACTCCTCAGCTAGGAAAAGTGTGTTAAACTGGTTAGATCCAATTCATCACAATGCATTACGTGTTATTTCAGGAGCCTTCCGTACCTCACCTGTGTATAGCCTATACACAGAGATCCATGAACTCCCACTCAGTCTTCGTAGACAAGTTCTTCTTATGAACTATGCTGCGAAAGTTCAAAGCCTTCCTGGACATCCAACATGGCAATACTTGTATAAACCGAAATGGGAAAATTTATATACGAACAAACCTCATATCTGCAAACCTGCAGGTATCCGACTAAAAGAAATACTCTCACAATTGAACTTAAGTATGGATAAAATCTACCAAGATACCCCCACAGCCGTTCCACCGTGGAAAATCAGTTCAATTGACTGTGACATGTTCCTCATAAAATGGAAACAGAGCAATATCCCAAGTCAACATATAAAACAGCTTCATTCCTCTTATGTAACGCAATTCTCTGACTATTCTCATCTGTATACTGATGGATCCAAGACGGCCACACACGTTGGTGCTGCTGTTGCATTGCCAAACAACATAATCTCACAGTCTCTTCCAATAGAGTGCAGTATCTTTAGTGCCGAATTGTTTGCAATAAGTCTCGCCCTAGATCACATTGCCAAAACTTCCCTCGTAAAAAGTATTATTTTCACAGACTCATTAAGTGCAATATATGCTTTACAGACAGAGGATCATCCATCTCATCCGTATGTAAGAAAAATTCTTTCCTTCCTATTACACCTTCGGGAAAACAAACAAAGAGTCAGATTCACTTGGATTCCTGGACATTCTGGAATACTCGGCAATGAACGTGCGGATGATGCTGCAAAACATCCTTCTAACAAAAATTCTCACTTGCATAAAATACCGCTCAATGACTTTAAAAACATCAATCGAAAAGCCTCTGAAAATATATGGACGCAGACCTGGAAATCTCAAACAAACAATAAATTATACCAAATTAAACAAGAGCAGAAATCCTGGAAATCAAGTTTTCGGTCAAACAGACATGAAGAGGTTATCCTCGCCCGGCTTCGCATCGGGCACACATATTTAACACACTCTTACCTCCTAATGAAAGACGATCCTCCACAATGCTCTCAGTGTCTGACCACACTAACAGTGAAGCACATCATCATAGAATGTCCACGATACCAAATTGCCCGCCAATCAGCATTCAAATCGCATTCAAATGAGCCATTAAGCCTTGAACTCATTATGGGAGAAAACTCAAACGTCAGTGAACTCTTATCATACCTCAGCTTAATAAACTTAACTAATCATATCTAATATGTTAAAGCAGTAACAATGTAACAGGAAAAAACAAAACTTGAACAGGCGCAATATAGCCGAAGTTGCTCTTGCGCCGTTAAACCCCAAACAACAACAACAACAACAACAACAACAACAATCCCACTCGGCAATTACGCCACGCGATATATTCAATGTCCTGTGTGGTGATGTCTTAATTGGAATGCCCCCAAGAAATGTTGCTTGGAGAAGCAATTCTGAATGTCGCACTGAGGAAGTTTCTACTAAAAGATCACCCGATCTAAGTCGTTTTACCAACTTCGGGGACCCTGCCAGCCCTTCAAGACCCTTCTGAATGAAGAAGAGCGACATTTTACCTATTTCCTTTTTCACCGGTAGAATGTATGATAAGGAATAGGAATCGAGGTTGGTTGTTTGGTTGTTGGGTTTTATTGGCGCATTAGCAACTAAGGCTATAATGCGCCAAAACCAGGTGATATATATATAAAAAATTTAAATTTCACTGACCTAATTACTTAGGTCACCATGTCAAGATATAAAATAACATCGGTATAAAATGTAGAAAAGATAATTCAATAAAGAAATAACATGTAAATTTTAAATACGAGTAAAAACGTTGATTGATTTTAAATAGCTAAAAACAGCAGACACATGGTCATTGTCGGATAAAATCTTATCAGTCAGATTTTAACCATCTGACTGAGTGTATACACTCAGTCAGATGGTTAAAAGCGGTAAACCGGATATTGCTAAAATCTGGACAATCAATTAAAATGTGTGTGATTGATAAAATTGTGCCACAGGACTCACACATAGGAGGGTCATCAGCCCTCAGCAAAAACGAATGAGTTAAATGACTGTGTCCTATGCGGGTCCGTGCAAGAACAACTTCCTCCTTACGATTCCTGCGCAGACTAGACTGCCACGGTTCAATTACAGGCTTTATACGATATAATTTATTCGCAGTCTGTCTATTCCACGAATCCTGCCATTGGGAATGTATTTTCTCGTGTATTATTTGCCAGTAGTCTGTATAGGGGACTAACAGGCAGCAGTTATTATTGGGAATTGCTGATTTGGCTGCGGCGTCAGCCAAATCATTTCCCCTAATCCCAATGTGGCTGAGAATCCAGCAGAAGCGGATGTCATATTCGCGTTCATGGAGAATGTGAATCTTCTTGCTGAATGCTAGACAGAACTGGATGAGGATTATATCTCACAGTTATTAAAGCCTGTAACACGCTGAGAGAGTCGGAATATAAAATGAACCGTTGGTATTGGCATTTACTAATATGATCCAAGGCTAACTCTACAGCGTGCAGCTCTGCAGTAAATATGCTGCATTCAGAGGGAATCTGCTCCGATGTAGTGGTGTCTGTAAAGACAGCAGCAGATCCCACATATGATTCCGACTTCGAGCCGTCTGTGTAAACTGGCGCGAAGTCAGAATCTTCAGCTCGGTGTGCTGAATGAAGCTGCAGATAGACACATGATGGAGTGTCCGACTTTCCCCAATTTCTAAGGGACAAGTCACATGCTGGAACATGAGCATGCCAGGGTGCAAGGGGTTGCTTTGGTGTTTGGGCAACCTTGTCTACCTTGATATTAACTTCTTTGAGTAGTTCTTGGAGACGAATACCAAAAGGACGATTGGCAGTCTTTCGGGTTTTTTTCAAATTTTCCCATCGTGGCTCAAAAACGAATGGACACGTCGGATATTCTGGCAGGGATTTCAGGTTTAAAGCGTACTTTAGAGACAACTGTTTACGTCGAAGTGATAACGGTGGTTCGTTTGCTTCGACGTATAAGCTCTGGACAAGAGATGTTCGATATGCTCCAATAGCGATACGGAGACCCGATTGATGGACAGGATCCAGCCAACGAAGTACACTGTCTCTGGCCGAATTGTATACCAGGGACCCGTAATCTAGTCTGGATCGTACAAGTGCACGGTAGATGCGTAGTAGGGTGCATCGATCCGCACCACAAGATGTAGAGTAAAGAGAGCGCAGAATATTAAGGCCTCTTGTGCAATTTGTGAGGAGATGTGACACTGAAAGGTCAGCTTTTTATCAAACACAAGTCCCAAGAATTTTGTGTCCGCTGCTACTGGAATAGCATTTTGTCCGAGCCTTAATTCAGGTTCAAGATGAAGATTACGCTTACGACAAAAATGTACGCAAACGGTCTTCTCCGGCGAGAACCTGAAGCCATTTGCAAGTGCCCAGGAATTAAGGAGATTGATGGCTTGTTGCAGTTGTCTTTCAATAACCCTCATGTTGCATGACTGACAAAATATGCTAAAGTCATCAACATAGATGGCACTGTTTACAGTTGGAGGAAGTTGTTCTGTGATGGAATTTACTTTGATGGCAAAAAGCGTGACACTTAATACTGATCCTTGTGGTACTCCCTCCTCTTGGCTGAAGGGACGAGAGAATGAGAATCCCACACGAACTTGGGAAGATCGATTGGCTAATAAGTTTTTAATAAAAATGGGGGAGATGCCCTCTAAAACCAAGGCTATGCAAATCTTTTAAGATGCCAAATCTCCAAGTTGTGTCATACGCTTTCTCCATATCAAGGTTTGGTTTGGTTTGGTTTTGGTTTTATTGGCGCATTAGCTACTAAGGCTATAATGCGCCAAGACCATGTCATTTATAAAATAATTTAAACTTTCAGTGACCTAATTAGTTAGGTCACTATGTCAAGAAGTATAAGAAAAATGTAGATTTTATAAACGAGTAAAAATATTTATTGACTTTAAAAATCTAAAAATAGCAGACACATTGTCATTGTCGGATAAAATCTGACTGAGTGTATATGGCTCAGTCAGATGATTAAAAGCGGTAAGACGGATACTGCTAAAAACTGGACATTCGATTAAAATGTGTCTAATTGATAAAACTGTGCCACAAGACTCACACATAGGAGGGTCATCAGCCCTCAGCAAAAATGAATGAGTTAAATGACTGTGTCCTATGCGGGTCCGGGCAAGAACAACTTCCTCCTTACGATTCCTGCGCAGACTAGACTGCCACGGTTCAATTAAAGGCTTTATACGGTATAGTTTATTCCCAGTCTGTCCATTCCACAACTCCTGCCATTGGGAATGTATCTTCTCGTGTATTATTTGCCTGTAGTCTGTATAGGGGACTGACAGGCAGAGATTATTATTAGGGATTGCTGATTTGGCTGCGGTGTCAGCCAAATCATTTCCCCTAATCCCAATGTGGCTGGGAATCCAGCAGAAGCGGATGTCATATTCGCGATCATGGAGAACGTGAATCTTCTGCTGAATGCTAGACAGAACCGGGTGAGGATTATACCTCACGGATATTAAAGCCTGTAACACACTGAGAGAGTCAGAATATAAAATGAACCGTTGGTATTGGCATTCACTAATGTGATCCAAGGCTAACTTTATAGCGTGCAGCTCTGCAGTAAATATGCTGCATTCAGAAGGAATCTGCTCCGAAGTAGTGCTGTCTCTAAAGACAGCAGCAGATCCCACATATGATTCCGCCTTCGAGCCGTCTGTGTAGACTGGCGCGAAGTCAGAATGTTCAGCTCGGTGTGCTGAAAAAAGCTGCAGGTAGACAGACGATGGAGTGTCCGACTTACCCCAATTTCTAAGGGACAAGTCACATGCCGGGACATGAGCATGCCAGGGTGGAAGGGGTTGCTTTGGTGTTTGGGCAACCCTGTCTACCTTTATATTAAGTTCTTTGAGTAGCTCTTGGACACGAATACCAAAAGGACGATTGGCAGTCTTACGGGTGTTGTACAAATTTTCCCATCGCGGCTCAAAAACGGTTAGCCACGTAGGGTGGTCTGGCAGGGATTTCAGTTTTAGAGCGTAGTTTAGAGACAACTGCTTACGTCGAAGCAATAATGGCGGTTCGTTTGCTTCGACGTATAAGCTCTGGACAGGAGATGTGCGATATGCTCCAATAACGGTACGGAGAGCCAGATGATGGACAGGATCGAGCCAACGAAGTACACTGTCTCTGGCCGAATTGTATACCAGGGACCCGTAATCCAGTCTGGATCGTACAAGTGCACGATAGATGCGTAGTAGGGTGCATCGATCCGCACCCCAAGATGTTGAGGAAAGAGAGCGCAGAATATTTAGCCCTCTTGTGCACTTTGTGCGGAGTTGACGGATGTGATCCAGAAAGGTCAGCTTTTTATCGAATACGAGTCCCAAGAATTTTGTGTCCGCTGCTATTGGAATTACATTTTGTCCGAGCTTTAATTCAGGTTCAGGATGAAGATTACGCTTACGACAAAAGTGTACGCAAACGGTCTTCTCCGGCGAGAACCTGAAGCCATTAGCAAGAGCCCAGGAGTTGAGGCGATCAATAGCTTTCTGCAGTTGTCTTTCAATAACCCTCATGTTGCATGACTGACAAAATATGCTAAAGTCATCAACATAGAGGGCACAGTTTACAGTTGGAGGAAGTTGTTCTGTGATGGAATTCACTTTGATGGCAAAAAGCGTGACACTTAGTACTGATCCTTGTGGTACTCCCTCCTCTTGGCTGAAGGAACGAGAGAGTGAGGATCCCACACGAACTTGGAAGGATCGATTGGCTAAAAAGTTTTTAATAAAAATGGGGAGTTGCCCCCTAAGGCCAAGGCTATGCAGATCTTTCAAGATGCCAAATCTCCAAGTTGTGTCATACGCTTTCTCCATGTCAAAGAACACCGACACCAAGTGTTCACGTTTTAGGAAAGCATCCCGGATGGATGCTTCCAATCTAATAAGATGGTCCAGAGTGGACCGGTTCCTTCGGAAGCCGCACTGTATGTTGGAGAGAAGGTCATTTGATTCTAAGTACCATATTAAACGAGAATTAACCATTCTCTCCAGGATTTTGCACAGACAGCTAGTCAGAGCAATAGGACGATAGTTGGTGGTGACTTTTGGATCCTTTCCTGGCTTAGGGAAGGCAAGAACGATTGCCTTTCGCCAGGAATCCGGAAACTGCCCTTCAGTAAAGATTCTGTTATACAGAAAGAGCAGACAATCCATAGATTTTGGTGAAAGATGTTTAATCATGTCGTAATGGATGCCATCTGGTCCAGCAGCACTTGCTTTGGAAAGAGCGAGGGCTCTTTTCAGTTCCTGAATAGTAAAATCCCCGTTGTAGGGATAGAGGCCCTTGGACTTAAAATTAAGTGCTTCTCTTTCCAGTTTATGTTTCAGGACCAGGAACTCTGGGGAGTATGAGGATGTTGCGGAGATGTTGGAGAATGTTTCCCCAAGAGCATTGGCTATTGCAGTTGGATCTGCAATAGCGCATCCATTATAATCTAAGATTGAAGAAGGGTGGGATGTATATTTTCCCTTCATTTTCCGGATTTTATCCCAGACTACCTTAGAGTTGGTAGACTGGTTAATAGATGATGTAAAACGGATCCACGATTCCTTTTGACTCTGACGACGGATGTAGCGTGCTTTGGCTCGTGCACGTTTGAAGGCTATAAGGTTGTTCGTGGTAGGATATCGGCGAAATATCCCCCACGCTTTGTTTTGAGCCTTTTTGGCTGCTGTGCATTGTGAATTCCACCAAGGTTTGGGAAATGGTGGAAACCGGGCTGATGTTTTTGGGACAGCGGTAGCAGCTGCGTGGACAATGATTTCTGTGATGTACGTTACTGCGTCATTGATAGGCTCCTGACTGACTGTACTGAGTTCAAAATTTGCCTGATGTTGGAAGGCAGTCCAGTCAGCCTGATCAAACTTCCACCGTGGTAACCTAAAAGGAAGACACGGTCTCCCACTGTGTAACAAGGTTATCACAGGGAAGTGATCACTTCCGTATGGATTCTCCTCCACTTCCCAGGTGAGTGAAGGGAGTAGAGAAGGGGAGCAGATAGAGAGATCAATGGCAGAAAAAGTACGGGTAGGCATATGGAAGAAGGTGTTTGTTCCAGTATTTAGAAGGGAAAGGTCATTGTCATTGAGCATACGCTCTATGACTCGTCCCCTTCCGTTGATGTTAGCACTACCCCACAAGGTGTTATGTCCGTTAAAATCCCCGAGAAGTAAGGAAGGGGGAGGCAGCTGCGTTAGAAGATCATCAAGGTCTGCCTGGGAGATGTCAGTCCCAGGTGGCAAATAAATAGAGCAGACCGTTATTAAAAATCCCACTGTAAGGCGAATTGCAACAGCCTCTATGCTGGTTGTAATTAGCAAGGGCTGAACTGGGGTCTGATTACCCACAAGGATAGCCACTCCTCCATGAGCAGGACCATCCGCAATTCTATCCTTACGAAAGATTGTGATGTTATGCAGGGTGGGATCATCATTTGCCTTTAGATAAGTCTCCTGCAAGCAAAAGCAAACTGGCTCGTGCTTTTGCAGGAGGGCCTTGATGTCATCAGTATTTCGCCGGAATCCACGACAATTCCATTGTAGGAATTTAGCCATTATTTTGGCTTGGTGGGTCCATCAGGCGGCTTCCGAGGTGCTGAGGGCTTACTTTTATCAGTCTTGGCTTTGTCTTTTTTGGGGAAGAATGGACGATGTCCCGTGTCCATTTCTTCCTCCGCAAAGAGTTCCAAGACTGATTCATCCTGTACCTCCTTGTTCTCTACATCCATTGTTTCTGGTATTACGGGTGACTCTTCAGAACGTTTTTGCTCTTTTTTACCACTTGGTTTTGGTAGTGGTGGAGCACTAGGAGGTACGGATATAGGAGTGGCAACTGATTGTGTTTTTTTGGTGGGCTTTTGTGAATTTAATAAATAGCGTGCAATCGGAGTGAATGACTCTTTCGGTGGTATAGTCATCTCAGTTTGAGTACCGATAGTGCACTTGGCAGAAACCTTCTGAGCATAGGAAGGTTTCCCGCTATTTATTGGTTCGATACGTTTTCTGGCCTCTGGGTAGGAGATATTCAGCTCTGTTTTCAGTTTTTGGATTTCTTTTTCATCCTTCCACCGCTGGCATGCTCGAGAATAGGCGGGGTGCTCTCCTTGGCAATTAATACAGATCGGTTTTGAAGCTGAACATTCCTTGCTCTCGTGGTCTTTAACACCACATCGAGCACAGGCAGGGTTACCACGACAAGATGTTTGTGAGTGGCCGTATTTTTGGCATCTAAAACACCTCAGTGGGTTTGGGATGTAAATCCTCACTGGGCAGTTTAGATAGCCTGCCTTGATGGAACTTGGAGGCCTTGGGGTATTGAACGTGAGGATAAGAACTCGGGTAGGGACGAGATTCCCATCCTTTCGTATCGATATTCTTTTCACAGCTGTCACTCCTTGGTCTTTCAATTCAGAGCAGATCTCTTCTTCAGAAACATGAAGAAGGTCCCACTCTGATATAACACCACGTGAAGAGTTCAGAGTTTTGTGGGGGGTTACGGTGATAGGTATTCCCCCTATGGATGTAGAGTTTAAGAATTTTTCAGCTTGTTTTGTGCTGGAAGCTTCAACTAAAAGATCGCCAGAACGCAGTCGTTTAACGGATTTTGGTGACCCTGCCAACCCTTCTAATCCTTTCTGGATAAAGAAGGGTGACATCTTTCCAATTGACTGTTCTCCGATGGAATGGAGAATGAGGAAGAGCGGTGTCACTGATGGTGTTGGTGTATCCTCAGTTCTGGCTCTTTTTGCAGAGGTGTTTTCTTTTTCATCTTCTCGATTAGGTAGGGGCCTTGTTGGGGCCCCAGAAGAAAGGGGATTTAAATTACTCATATGAGTAAAGAGAAAATGTCTGATGCCTAAGTACCTCACCCACCACGGAGCCCTACGAGGGGACGCCCACTCGTGAACTAGCAGGTACTGCGTACACGAATGGGACGCCGAGTTCGCTTAGAACACCATACCCACGTTACCAATAAGTCTTTATCCCGTCCCAGGACCATAGGGAGGGAGACTTATTGGAACGCAGTTGACCCTAGCAGTATAAAACCACCCGCCGATTGATCCCAGTCGGGCCGGTCCGGGACCACCCGTCTTGTCGAAGCAGGGGCCAAAGTGGTGTATTGAAGCTGGGCCCCTCAACCACCAGGATCCCCCTTTCCGCTTCCACGGGTCGCGGCGCACGGCTGCACACGCCGGATTTCAAAGATGTAACCCTGAAACCAAGGTATGGGCGTTAGATCCCAGTGATGCTAATCTGGAAACCCAGCAGCGTCACTGGGAGGTCCCCTCACCACGTACAGGTGCCCACGTTGAGGGGCTCCATATCAAAGAATACAGACACCAAATGTTCGCGTTTTAGGAAAGCATCCCGGATGGATGTTTCCAGTCTAATAAGGTGGTCCGGAGCTGACCGGTTCCTTCGAAAGCCGCGCTGGATGTTGGAGAGAAGGTCATTTGATTCTAAATACCATATTAAACGAAAATTAACCATTCTCTCCAGGATTTTGCGCAGACAGCTAATCAGAGCAATAGGACGGTAATTAGTAGTGACCTTTGGATCCTTTCCTGGCTTGGCAAAGGCAAGAACAATTGCCTTGCACCAGGAATCCGGAAACTCCCCTTCAATAAAGATTCTGTTATATAGAAGGAGCAGATGATCCATAGATTTTGGTGAAAGATGCTTCATCATTTCATAATGGATGCCATCTGGTCCAACAGCACCTGCTTTGGAAAGAATGAGAGCTCTTTTAAGTTCCTCTATAGTGAATGACCCGTTGTAGGGATAAACGCTCTTAGACTGAAAATTAAGTGCCTGTTTTTCGATTTTATGTTTCAGGACCAGGAACTCTGGCGAATACGAAGATGTTGCAGAGATGTTAGAGAATGTTTCCCCAAGAGAATTGGCTATTGCAGTTGGATCTGCAATAGCGCATCCACTATAATCTAGGATTGAAGAATTGTGGTTGTTGTTGTTGTTGTTCTGGAGGCTTAATGGCACATAAGCTGCTAAGGCTATAATGTGCCTATTCACTTATTATATTAAAACATGAGTTTTCCCTAAATCAAAAGAAAATCTGAAATCAGAAATAATTGAAAAGCCCAGTTTGCCTGAGAAAGTCAAAAAATTCAGAAATATTTGCCTTATCACCAATGAGATTTTCAAGAGTTATTGGTTTATGGAGATTAACCAGTGAGATCAAGGATGAAGTTCTGGCTTGTTTATAATAGGGGCAGCCAATAAGAATATGTTTTACTGTCAAATTATTAGAACAATGTGTACATTGTGGTGGATCATCTCCTGTGAGTAAATGAAGGTGGGTCAGATGGGTATGTCCTATTCTTGCCCTTGAAAGGACTACTTCTTCTTGTCTCGATGTACGGATACTGGAGTGCCAGATTTTTGGATCATGTTTAAACTGAAAGAGTTTATTATTAGTCTGAGAGTGCCAGAGTGCTGTCCATTGTGATATGCAAGCAGCATGAACTGTTAGTGCATAATCTGATGCTGGAACAGGGATATTGGTTAAATCAAAAGTAGTTGGATTTTTTGCAGCTTTATCGGCCAGTTCATTGCCTAAAATACCAGAATGGGATGGAATCCAGCAAAAAGTGACCAGTTGGTTGCATTTTTTAATTTTCAGTAATAAGCTTCTGATTTCATTAAGAATAGGGTGGACTTCATCTGAGGAATTACATAACGACATGATTGAGCTAAGGGAATCAGTGTAAATAACTGATTTGAAGGAACTGTCTGAACAGAGATTTTCTAAAGCTAGTTTGATTGCATATAATTCAGCAGAAAATATACTAAATTCTGATGGAAGGGAAACTGATACAGTTGTATTCGGAAACACTGCAGCTGCTCCAACATTTGAATTAGATTTAGAGCCATCTGTATAGATTGGGGAGAAGTCAGTATATCTTTGAGTGTGAACTGCATGAATTTGTTTGACATTTGATGCTTGCAAAGTATTCTTTCTCCATTGACAGAGGTAAGTGTCACAGGTTGGAAGAGGAGGAGGAGTCCATGGTGGCTGAGTACATGTGGCTACTTGTTGTACGGAATGGACGGAAATATTCCAAACTTGCTCCAATTCAAGAAGGCGAAGACCAGCTGGCTTTACTATGCTAGGTTTGTTTCTGTATAAGATTTCAAATGGTGGGTTGAAAAGGTATGACTGAACGGGATGAGAGGCACAACTTTGTATCTTTACAGCATATTTGAGCAACAGTGTTTTCCTGCGTAAAGCTAGTGGGGGCTCGTGAGCATCAATGTAGAGACTATGTGCTGGCGACGTTCTGAATGCACCAATTGCAATTCTCAAAGCACTGTGCTGAATTGGATCAAGCCAGCGTAATACACTCTTTCTGGCAGAATCATAGACAGGAGCACCATAATCGAGACGGGATCTGATTAATGCCCTGTATAAACGAAGAAGCGAGGTACGATCTGCACCCCATGTTTGGGCAGATAAAGCTCTGAGTATGTTTAACTTTTTTAGACATGACGTCCGTACATTTTTAATATGGTCTAGGAAATTTAACTTGTTGTCAAGGATTAATCCAAGAAATCTGATGTTGCTGGTGACTGGGACAACGATGTTAGAAATTTGAAGTTCAGGATCTGGATGGAGTTTGCGTTGTCTACAGAAGTGGATGGCAACTGTTTTCTGCTGCGAGAGCCGATAGCCGTTGAGGCTTGCCCATTGTTGAATTTTATTAAGTGATATCTGAAGCTGTCTTTCAACAGACCTCATGTTTTGAGAATGACAGGAGATGGAAAGGTCATCTGCATAAAGGTAAGTCTCAACTGTATTTGGAAGCTGCTTAGTGATAGAATCTATTCTCAGAGCAAAAAGAGTGGCACTCAGTACTGATCCCTGTGGAACACCTTCTTCCTGGATGAAAGTTGTGGAAAGGGCATGTTGGTATCGAACTTGAAATGATCTAGTATGTAAGAAGTTCTCAATAAATATAGGGAGGTTGCCTCGTAGTCCTAGAAGGTAAAGATCACTAAGTATACCATACCGCCAAGTGGTATCAAAAGCCTTCTCTATGTCTATTGAAACCATTACTAGATGTTCACGTTTGACAAAAGCATTACGGACGGCAAATTCAGCCTTGACCATAAGATCTAGGCATGACCTGTTTTGACGAAAGCCATATTGACTATGGCTCATTAGCTGTTCCGACTCTATGATCCAGACGAGTCTTCTGTGGATAATTTTCTCAAGAATTTTGCTGAGGCAGCTTGAGAGAGATATGGGTCTATAGCTATTCGGGTTGGATGGATCTTTTCCAGGTTTCAGGAATGCCAAAACTGTACAGTGATGCCAAGAAGCTGGAAAAACATTTTCTAAAAATATGCGATTGTAAAAGACCAGGAGGCAGCGCAAAGCTTTGTCATCAAGATGTTGTAGCATGACATAATAAATCCCATCTGGCCCGGCAGCACCATTGCGGGCAGTTTTAATGACATGTAAAAGTTCAGAATATTGCAGAGGTTTGTTATATGGGAGAAGACGGGCAGTTTGAAAATGAATAGCATGCTTTTCTTCAGTGTTTTTAATTCTTTGGAATGAGGTAGGATAGGCTGTTGCTGCTGAAATTTCGGCAAAAGTATTTCCCAAAGCATTAGCTATATCTACTGGATTAGAGAGATCTTTCCCATTCCAAGAGAGGATTGGAGAAGGTATGGTAGGAAACTTACCAGACAGCTGTCTAATTTTTTTCCATATTATTTTGGAATCAGTATTTCTGTGAAAACTAGAGGCAAAACGGATCCAGGATTCTTTCTTTGCTTGCTTTTGTATGAAGCGTGCTTTTGCCCTTAATTTCTTATAGTTAATAAGATTGACTGTGCTCGGACATTGCCGAAACAAATTCCAAGCTTTATTTTTTGCTCTCTTTGCTGTGGTGCATTTGTCATTCCACCAGTAATTATGATGTTTTCGGCCCGGGGGATTTGATAGTGGTATTGTATTTTTAGCCACATTTAGAAGATGCGACGTGATGTAATCTGTGGCATCATCAATATGTTGGAGGCGGATTTTTTCCTCATCAAGGTCGATTGACGATTGAAATTTTGCCCAGTCTGCTCGGACAAATTTCCACTTTCTGCACGGTTGAATTGAAGGAGTCTTTGCTATCAGAAAGTTGCATACTATTGGAAAGTGGTCACTGCCCATGGGATCATTTATTACATTCCACTCTATGGTTGGGACTAGTACTGGTGAACAAATTGTGAGGTCTATTGCTGATGTGTGTCCTGCTGGGAGCTGTACGTGTGTCGGTGCACCAGTATTGAGTATACTGAAATTTAGTGCCTCTAAAAAGCTTTCAATTAGTCGGCCACGTCTATCCAATTTGGGAGAACCCCATAATGGGTGGTGCCCGTTAAAGTCCCCTAATATACAGAGAGGTGGAGGTATCTGTATAAACAGGTCTTCAAGATCTCTTAAAGAGTAAGAACGGTTTGGTGGTAGGTAGATTGAGATAAGTGTTATTGCACTATGGAGAGTTATGCGAACAGCAACAGCTTCTATTTCAGTTTGGATTGGGATATGTCGAGTTGGGATCTTCGAGTTTACTAGGATTGCTACCCCACCATGGGCAGCATTAGCGGTATTTCGATCTCTTCGATAAAGGCAATAGTTCTTTATCGAAGGAGAAATTTGTGAGGTCAGGTAAGTTTCCTGTAGACAGAAGGCAGCTGGAGAATATCGGTTAATTAAGTATTGAATATCGTCAGTGTTGCAACGAAAACCTCTGCAATTCCATTGTAAGATATTGTGGTTCATTTAGGTTTAGTTGAGGGTGATTCATCAGACTGTTTTTTGTTTGAGCACTTTTTCCGGTCTTTTTTTGGGAAGCTGGGGCGCCCAGTATCCATAGTGTCATTTGCATGAAGTTCTAGTATGGGTTCCTCAAGATCTGAGTGTACATCTACTTCCATACTATTGGTGGATGATTCAGGTTTCTTGTTGTCTTTGGTAGTTTTTAATTTTTCTTTATCATGCGAGACTGTCCGAGTATCAGTTGGGATGCTGATTGGAGTGTTGGTCGATTCACTGGTTTTAGTTTGATGTGTGTCTTTTCCTGAATTAGATAGTGTATTTTTAACCCAATTAGCCATAGACGTGCTGGGGGGTATTGATACATCTGTTTGTACTGCTGTTGAAATAAAGCTTCGAGTGTGAGACGCATATGAACGACTGGGCATGGTCAACATAACCTGTCTGCGTGCCTCAGGGTATGTGACTTTGTGTTCAATTTTATACTTTTGAATTTTCTTCCCTGTTTTCCACATTTCACAGGATTTTGAAAATGCTGGGTGACTTTCTTTGCAGTTAGGGCAAATGGGACTTGATGCTGAACAGTCTGCTTGTGTATGTTCCTTGGAACCACAAATAGGACAAATAGCTTCTCCTCTGCATGCTTGTTGGGAATGTCCATATTTTTGGCATTTAAAACAACGAATCGGGTTAGGAATATAAGCCCGAATTCGGCAGTTTAAATAGCCAGCTTTTACTGAGGATGGCAAATCTGGGGTACTGAAGGTTAAAATGATTGACCTAGTTGGGACGAGATTTCCATCTTTTTTGGTCATTATGCGTTTGGCGTTGGTTACTTTTTGATTACTCAGTTCTTTAACTAATTCCTCTTCTGATATTGTAAGTAGGTCCCATTCGGTTATAACGCCTTTCGAGGAATTTAAGGTGTTGTGCGGAGTAATAGATACTGGCAGGCCACCGAATGTCGTTGTTTTGAGCAGCCACTCGGAATGTTTGGAGTTGGCTGTTTCAATTAATAGGTCTCCAGATTGCAGTCGTTTAACCATTTTTGGTGTTCCAGCAATCGATTCCAGAAATCTTTGGATGACGAATGGTGATAATTTGCCTACAGGTTGGTTGGAGAGAGAGTGTATCACCAGAAAGTTTGGCATTTCATTGCACTGAACTTCTCTTCGGAGCCTTTTTGCTTGGTTCACGTCTTCATCATTAGGTTTGTCTAGCCTTGAGTTTGAAGGCTCTAGAGGTGGATATTCATTTTTATCCATCGTTGCTCCTTTTAGCCCTGGGGGATAACTTTTCCCACAGATTACCGGCCCCGCCACGGGGAGGCAGGAGCAGTGCCGCTCGGAGGCCAAGCGGTTGAAGTGTTAGTTGGTTAATAAAACAAGAAATATAGGAAAAAGAAAGGTGTGTTTCCTTTCTGTGTTCTAACTTGTGGTTTTCAAGTATAGAACTAGTTATAAAAGAAAGGCTTTTGCTAGAAACGTAGGAACTTAAAAGGAAATAACTTCAATCACTTTAGAAGAGCGCTCTATATATCACCAGAATATCGCTTGGCCTCGAAATACGCTTGGCACCCGGGGCCGAAGAATTGTGGGCAGAATATTTTCCCTTCATTTTCCGGATTTTGTCCCAGACCAACTTAATACTAGTGGACTGAGTAATTGATTAAGTAAAACGGATCCATGATTCCTTTTGACTCTGACGGCGGATGTAGCGTGCTTTGGCTCGTGCTCGTTTAAAGGCTATAAGGTTGGTCGTGGTAGGATATCGGCCGAATATCCCTCACGCTTTGTTTTGAGCCTTTTTTGCTGCTGTGCATTGTGAATTCCACCATGGTTTTGGAAATAGTGGAAACCTGGCAGATGTTTTTGGGACGACATTCGCAGCTCCTTGAACAATAATTTCTGTGATGTACGTTACTGCATCATTGATAGGCTCCTGACTGACGGTACTGAGGTCAAATTTTGCCTGATGTTGGAAAGCAGTCCAGTCAGCCTTATCAGTCTTCCACCGTGGTAACCTGAAAGGAAGACAGTCTCCTACTGTGTAACGAAGTTATCACAGGGAAGTGATCACTTCCGTATGGGTTTTCCGCCACTTCCCAAGTGAGTGAAGGGGAACAGATAGAAAGATCAATGGCAGAAAACGTACGGGTAGCCATGGGGAAGAATGTGTTGGTTCCCACATTTAGAAGGGAGAGGTCATTGTCATTTAACATATGCTCTATGACTCGTCCCCTTCCATTATTGCTAGCACTACACCACAGGGTGTTATGTCCATTAAAATCCCCGAGAAGTAAGAAAGGGGGGGGGGGGCAACTGCGTTACAAGATCATCAAGGTCTTCCTGGGAGATGTCAGTCCCAGGTGGCAAATAAATAGAGCACACAGTTAATAAAAATCCCACTGAAAGGCGAATTGCACCAGCCGGTTGTAAACTACAAGCGCTGAACTGGGGTCTTGTTGCCCACAAAGATAGCCTCTCCTCCATAAGCAGGACCATTCGCAATTCTATCCTTACGAAAAATTGTGATGTTATGCATGGTGGGATCATCATTTGCCTTTAGATAAGTCTCCTGCAAGCAAAAGCAAACTGGCTCGTGCTTTTGCAGGAGAGCCTTGATATCATCCGTATTTCGCCGGAATCCACGACAATTCCATTGTAGGAATTTAGCCATTATTTTGGCTTGATGGGTCCATCAGGTGGCTTCCCAGGTGCTGAAGGCTTACTTTTGTCAGTGTTGGATTTATCTTTTTTTGGGAAGAATGGACGCTGTCCTGTGTCCATTTCTTCGTCCGTAAAGAGTTCCAAACTGATTCATCCTGTACCTCCTTATTCTCTACATCCATTGTTTCTGGTATCACCGGTGACTCTTCTGAACTTTTTGGCTTTTCTTTACCAGTTGGTTTTGGTAGTGGTGGAGCATTAGGAGGTACGGATATAGGAGTGGCAACTGATTGTGTTTTTTTGGTGGGCTTTTCTGAACTCAATAAATAGCGTGCAATCGGAGTGAATGACTCTCTTGGTGGTATAGTCATCTCAGTTTGTGTACCGATAGTGCACTTACCAGAAACCTTCTGGGCGTATGAAGGTTTCCCGCTATTTATTGGTTGAATACGTTTTCTGGCCTCTGGGTAGGAGATATTCAGCTCGGTTTTTAACTTTTGGATCTCTTTTTCTTCCTTCCACCGCTGACATGCTCTAGAGTAGGCGGGGTGCTCTCCGTGGCAATTGACACAGATCGGTTTTGAAGCTGAACATTCCTTGCTCTCGTGGTCTTTCTCACCACATCGAGCACAGGCAGGGTTACCACGACAAGCTGTTTGTGAGTGGCCGTGTTTTTGGCATTTAAAGCACCTCAGTGGGTTTGGAATATAAATCCTCACTGGGCAGTTTAAGTACTCTGACTTGCTGGAACTTGGAGGCCATGGTGTGTTAAAAGTTAGGATGAAAACTCGGGTAGGGATGAGATTCCCATCCTTCCGTATCGACATTCTCTTGACAGCTGTCACTCCTTGGTCTTTTAATTCAGAGCAAATCTCTTCTTCAGAAACATGAAGGTCCCACTCTGAAATAACACCTCGTGAAGAGTTCAGAGTTTTATGGGGGGTTACGGTGATAGCTACTCCCCCTATTGTTGTGGTTTTCAGGATTTTTTCCGCCTGTTTCACAGTTGTGGCTTCGACCAAAAGGTCGCCAGAACGCAGTCGTTTAACGGATTTTGGTGAACCTGCCAACCCTTCTAATCCTTTCTGGATAAAGAAGGGTGACATCTTTCCAATTGACTGCTCTCCGGTGGAATGGAGAATGAGGAAAAGCAGTGTCACTGATGGTGGTGTTGTATCCTCAGTCCTGGCTCTTTTTGTAGAGGTGTTTTCAGCGTCATCATCTCGATTAGGTTTGGGGCGTTGTTGGGGCTCCAGAAGAAATAGAATTTAAATTACTCATATGAGTAAGATAAAAATTTCAGATGCCCTAAGTACCTCACCCACCACGGAGCCCTACGAAGGGACGCCCACTCGTGAACTAGCAGGTACTGCGTACACGAATGGGTCGCTAAGTTCGCTTAGGAGTACCATACCCACGTTTCCAATAAGCCTTGATCCCGTCCCAGGACAAAATTGAGGGAGACTTATTGGTACGCAGTCGATCCTAACAGTAAGAACCACCCGCTGATTGATCCCAGTCGGGCCAGTCCGGCACCACCCGTCTTGTCGAAGCAGGGGCCAAAGTCGTGTATTAAGGCTGGGCCCCTCAATCACCAGGATTCCCTTTTCCAAATTCCACGGGTCGCGGTGCACGGCTGCACACGCCGGATTCCAAAGATGTAACCCTGGAACCAAGGTATGGGCGTTAATCTCAGTGATCCTAATCTGGAAAACCAGCAGCATCACTGGGAGATCCTCTCATCACGTACAGGTGCCCACGTCGAGGGGCCTCTTTTTGGAAAGGTGGGGCGACCTGTGTCCATATCTCCTTCTTCTACAAATATTTCCAGAATCGGATCTTCCTGTTTGGATCCATCGATATGTCCTGAATAATCTGTTTTGAAGTTGAACTAGGATTATTTTGAGTAGTAGCAATCAGTGGCGAATGAGGAGATTTTTCTGGAATCGTAAGAGGCGTATTACTTGCTTGGTCTGAGTGCTTCAGGATATTGGACTGCTGCTGCGAAAGGACAGCTCGAGCCCAGTCGGAGATTGATATAGTAGTAGTAGTAGTAGTGGTGGCATGTGATGCAAGAAAGCAAGTGTATGAGCTTATGCAGCATCAGCCAAAAAAAAAAAAAAAAAAAAAATCACACAACTCCCTCCAAATGCCTGTCCAGTTCCTCCTTAAATTTATTCAACCTATCAACTTCCACAACGACAGATGGAAGTTTGTTCCACCAATTAACCACCCGCTGGCTAAAGGAAAATTTCCGCACATCTATTCTACATCTGTCTTTTCTTAATTTGAATTTATGCCCCCTTAGATTCGTAATCTGAACAAGTGGAAGGATCCCATCAGAATTCAGCGTGCTCAACCCATTCAAGGTCTTATACACTTCAATCAGATGACCGCACAGGTGCCTAGTCTCCAGCCACTGCAATTTGCAGAACTTAAGCCTCTCTTGGTAAGAGGATCCCTTCATTCCCCTCACCAATCTCGTTGCCCTTCTCTGTACACGCTCAAGTAAATCTACATCCTTCCTAAAATGAGGCCTATGTTGGATGGAACAGTAATATCAGTTTGCGTGGCTATTGTTTGATATTTTTTTGCGATACTGGCATAGGTAGGATTAGGTATACTGGGTGCAATTAATTTTCTTGCTTCCTGATAACTAACTTTGTTTTCGACTTTATATTTTACAATTTTTTTCTCCATTTTCCCCTTCTCACATGTTTTAGAGTAAGAAGGATGGTTACCCTTGCAATTAGGACAGGTCATTTCTTTCCCCGAACAGTCATTTTGACTGTGATCGGAAGATCCACAGTTGGGACAAGCTGGGTTCCCTCTGCAGGCCGTTTGACAGTGGGCATACTTTTGGCATTTATAGCATCTCAACGGATTAGGAATATATGGACGAATGCAACAAAGTAAATATCCTGCTTTTACAGATGAGGGTAGATTTGGACTGTTAAATATGAGGATGATATTTCTGGTGGGTGTGAGTATATTGTCCCTTTTAGTCATAATTCTTTTGACAGCAATTATGTTTTGTTCCTGAAGCCCTTCTTTAATTTCTTCTTCTGTCACATTCAAAAGGTCCCAACCAGATATAACACCCTTAGATGTATTTAGGGTTGCATGGGCAGTTATCTTTACTGGAATTTTAGCAAAGTTTGTCACTTTTAAGAGTTTTTCAGAATGCCTGCGGCTGACAGTTTCTACTAGTAAGTCCCCCGATTGCAATCTCTTAACCGTCTTGGGAGACCCTGCAATAATTTCCAAGTGTTTTTGAATTAGAAAGGGGGATAGATTACTAAGAGGTTGTTCTGATAATGAATGCATGATTAAAAATGCAGGAAACTCGGTTGTAGAGGAAATGGTTTTTAACCTATTTGCTTGTGAAGAGTCATGTTCTGTCTGGCCGACTGCTTGTCGATTCTAAAGTAGGAAACATGTTCCATCGTTGTTGTTGTTGTTGTATTTGGGTTTTCTGGCACAAGGGCCTCTTGGGCCATATTGTGCCTGTTCGATATTTGCTTATCGCTAATTTCTCATGTTATTGTGATCATAGGCTATTATAAAGATTTATCTGTTTCAAATAAGTAAACAGTTCCTCCAAATTTGCATCATTGCCAAGAATCTGCAATAAGGTAATCGGTTCCTTCAAATGGGATAGGGATGTAAAGGTTGATTTTCTGGTAGTTGAAAGTTGGGGACATTCAATGAGAATATGATATATTGTCAACTGCGACTGGCACAACAAACACTGAGGAGGGTTCTCTCCCATAAGCAAATACAGATGAGTTGGATGTGAATGTCCAATGCGTAGCCTTGCTAGAATTACTTCTTGTCGCCTGCTTTTCCTGATACTAGATGTCCACAATTTTGGCTCTTTTTTTATCTGCAGCAGTTTATTATTTATTTGAGCTTTCCAGAGGTCAGACCATTGCTTCCTACATGCTGTTTCAATGATGGATTTGTAGTCGGTGTAGGGCACTGTTTGTTGCCTGGAATTGCTTGAGTCAGGGTGTTTAGCGGCGGCGTCCGCTTGTTCATTACCTGGAATGCCTGCATGACCAGGTATCCAGCAGAAGGTAACCTTCTGGTTGGCTTTTTGACAGTAAAATAACTTGGACCGTATCTCTTTAAGAATCGGATGTGAGGGCGACATGGTAGTTTGAATGGCAGTGATTGCGCTTAAGGAGTCTGTGTATATCAGGGATTGCTTTATACAGCTGTTGTGTATTCTATCTAGAGCTAGTTTAATAGCAAATAATTCTGCAGTATAGATAGTACATTCCGTTGGAAGAGACACAGCATCTGAAAAGGTAGAAGAAACTGCTGCAGCACCAACGGCTGCATCTGTTTTGGAGCCATCAGTATAGATAGGTACTTTATCTGAATTTTCCAACAAATGAGTTTTATGGAGCTGTTGATAGTTTATATTTGCCAGAGAGGATTTTCCCAATCTTGAAAAGAAATTGTCGCAGAGAGGTGAGAATTCAGTCCAGGGAGTTTCAGGAGTAGCAAGGTCTTGGAATATGTTGTGAAATTTAAGATCCCAACTGATTGTGAGTTCTTGCAGTCGAATCCCTGCAGGGCGGTTTTCATTAGGCTTATTGTGATATAATTCAGCATATTGAGGATCAAACAGGTACTGCCAGCTAGGGTGGAATGGCATGCTTTTAATTTTTGCTGCATACTTACACAATAAGGATTTTCTCCTGAGATGCAAAGGGGGTTCATTTGCCTCAATATACAGGCTGTGGACCGGAGATGTTCTGAAGGCTCCCACAGCTATCCTAAGAGCACTATGCTGTATGGTGTTCAGACGTAATAGTGAACTTTTCCTAGCGGAGTCATAGACAGGTGATCCATAGTCTAATCGTGATCTTATTAAAGCTCTATACAAATGAAGGAGAGAGCTTCTGTCAGCACCCCAGGACTTAGCAGAGACTGCTCTCAGGATGCTCAGTTTTTTTAGACATGTAGTTCGAAGGAAAGCAATATGGGAAGCAAAATTAAGTTTGTTATCTAAATATAACCCCAACAGTCGGAAACTGTTAGTGACAGGAATCAGGTTGTTTTTTAAAAATATTTCTGGATCTGGGTGAAGTTTGCGTTTTTTACAAAAATGAATTGCACTAGATTTCTTTTCTGATAGGGAATAGCCATTCCGCAATGCCCATGATTCAATTTTAGCGATGGAAATTTGGAGTTGCCTTTCAATGGTGTTCATGGATTGGGATTGACAAGAAACAACGAGGTCATCAGCGAACATATACGATTCTACTGTATTAGGTACATCCTGTGTCATGTTTGTAATTCTTATTGAAAATAACGTCGGACTAAGAATGGACCCCTGAGGAACACCCTCCTCTTGTTCAAATGATTTAGATAAATTGTTCATGTATCTAACCTGAAATGTTCTGTGGCATAGGAAGTTTTGTATAAAGTGGGGTAAATGACCTCTCAAGCCAAAAGAATGAAGATCTTGAAGTACACCGTATCGCCAGGTGTTATCAAAGGCTTTCTCAATATCAAGATTGATCATGACCAGATGTTGTCCCCTTATGAAGGCATTTCGGATGTTTGCTTCTGCTTTTATCATTACATCTAACGTGGACCGGTTCTTTCGAAACCCGTACTGATTGTTATTTTGCAAGTTGTTAGTTTCCAGGAACCACGTTAGCCGCCTGTGAACCATTTTTTCCAAGACTTTGCCTAAGCAGCTGGTCAATGAAATCGGCCTGTAATTATGTGGAAAGCTGCGATCCTTTCCTGGCTTTGGAAAGGCTAGTATAATTGAGTGACGCCATGAGTTTGGGTAAATATTTTCTAGAAATATTCGATTGTAATATTTTAACAATACCCTTTTTGTTCTGTTGTTTAGTTGGCTTATCATGATGTAGTAGATCCCATCTGGACCAGCAGCACTACTGGAAGTTTTATTGAGCGCCCCTAAAAGTTCTGTTAATGTAAATGGCTGGTTGTACGGGTGTGAAACTCTGGTGGAGAAATTGATCTTATGCTGCTCTGATGATTTTTTAATTTTCTGAAAGATTGGGTCGTAGGTGGATACACCTGATATACTGGCAAATGATTCGGCTAAGGCATTTGCAATTTCTGCCGGAGAGGACAACTCCTTTCCTTTCCAGTTTAATATTGAGGATGGGGACTGGACATATTTGCCATCAATTGTTCGTATTTTCTTCCAGATGAGTCTGATATCTGTGTCCTTGTTTATACTAGAGGAAAAGCTAATCCATGCTTCTCTTTTTGCTTTCCTTCTTATTTGGCGGAACTTAGCTTTCATTCTTTTAAAACTAATTAGGTTACTGGTTGTGGGGAATTTGCGGAACAAATTCCAAGCCCTATTTTTTTCCTGTTTAGCGTATGTACAATCCGGATTCCACCAGTAATTATTGTGTTTGCGTTTCCCAGGCAAGGACTTTGGTATTGTAGAGTTGGCAGCTTGTAATATTTGATTAGTTATATGTTGTGTGACATAATCTATGGGTTGAAGTTGAATTATTTCATCATCTAACTGAACATTTGAAGCATATTCATTCCAGTGTGCCCTACGAAATTTCCATTTGGAGCGACCCGGCAAAGGGGAGTTTACCCGTGTTTGCAGCTTGCAGAGAATTGGTAGATGATCACTATTTAGTGGATTTTCAAGAACTGACCACTCCGTATTAGTACATATGGAGGGAGAGCAGATTGAAAGGTCTATTGCACTCATGGATCCTGTTGAAAAATGTATATAGGTAGGCTCTCCGGTATTCAAAAGGGTAAGTTGGCACACATCGAGAAGATTTTCTATTTGTTTACCTCTTTTGTCGATTGTTGGAGATCCCCACAGCGAGTGATGAGCATTGAAGTCTCCGAGTAAATAGAAAGGAGGTGGTAGCTGGTCTATTAGATTTTCTAGATTTTCTGAGGAGATTGAGGAATTTGGGGGAATATATATAGATGCTATTGTAATAGTCATGCCAATTTCTGCGCGCATTGCCACTACCTCAAAAGGAGTCTGAAGAGCAACAGGTTTAGATGGAATATTATTTCTAACAAGAACTGCCACGCCTCCACGAGCTGGCGAGTCGATACTCCTATCTCTTCTGAACATGGTATAATTTTTAATGGTAGGACACACTTGTGGATTTAAATAGGTTTCTTGTAGGGATATACATGCTGGTTCATAGCGGTTTACGAGATCATGCAAGTCATCTTTTGCATTACGAAAGCCCCTACAATTCCACTGAAGAATTCTTTCCATTATGCGTTCTTGTTAGTTGTTTTTGCTTCTGACAGTTTTTTGGTTGTAGCTTGTTTATACCTCTCTATTTTTACTTTGTCTTTCTTAGGAAAGAAAGGACGTGTTGTGTCTATCTCATCAGTTGCGTGGAGTTCTAAAATTCCATCATCTGAATTTTTCTCCTGATCAATATCCATTTCCGTTGAAATCCGTGGATGCACCATTGGGGTTTCTGTAGCTTTTGGTTTCATTGTTGACGCATCGGCTGGAATGGAGATTGGAGTATTGCTGGCTTGTTCAGTTGTTTGTTGTGAAGGACATTGTTTGGGAGAAGTGAGTATGGATCGTGCCCAATTCGCGATAGATGTATTAGGAGGAACTGTAACGTCCGTTTGGATACTTACTGATTGCACCTGTTTGGCAGCTGTGGCATACGTTCGCTTTGGCTCCATTTTGATTATTTCTCTTCTCGCCTCTGAATAAGTGACTTTGTTTTCCACTTTATATTTCTGTATTTTTTTCCCTTGCTTCCATAGTTCGCATATTTTAGAGAAAGCTGGGTGATTCCCTTTACAATTTGGGCAATTAGGAGTGGTAGCATTGCAATCGGATTGATTGTGGTCTTTCGATCCGCAATTAGGACATATTGCCTCACCTCTACATGCAGTCTGAGAGTGTCCATATTTTTGGCACTTATAGCACCTGATTGGGTTTGGGATGTAGGGTCGGACACGGCAATGGAGATAGCCTGCTTTGACAGATGTTGGTAAGATGGGAGAGCTAAAAGTGAGGATTATGCTCCTTGTTGGAATGAGAGTACCATCTTTACGAGTCATGATTCTCCTGGCTTGGATGACTCTTTGTTCTCGTAGCTCTTTGACTATTTCCTCCTCTGATACGGTTAATAAGTCCCATTCTGCAATTACTCCCTTGGAGGAATTTAAGGTGGCATGGGGAGTGACTTTTATTGGATGTCCGCCGAAAGTTGTCAGATTTAATAGCTTTGCAGAATGCTGGGATTTCATGGTCTCTACCAGAAGATCCCCAGACTGGAGTCGCCTTACTGATTTTGGTGAACCTGCGACAGCCTCTAAGCATTTTTGCACAAGGAATGGGGACAATTTACTCAAAGGCTGGTCTGATGTAGAGTGCAGTATGAGAAATGCTGGTATCTCCTCTTGAGGATTTGTTTTCAACCTCTTGGGTTGGGAGAAGTCATCATCGGTGTGTTTAGTCACTAGTTTTGAGCTCGGAGGCTCTAAAGGTGGAAACGAATTGTTATCCATCTTTGCTCCTTTCAGCCCCGGGAGAGTGGATTTCTTCTCCCAGGTTACCGGCCCCGCCACGGGGAGGCAGGAGCAGTGCCGCTAGAGTGACCAAGCGGTATAAGAGTTAGTATATTAGTTTAAATGAAAAAAAGAAAGGTGATTTGCCTTTCTGAAACTTACTTACAGATCGTAAGTCTAAGTTTACTAGTATTTAATGAAAACGTAAGAAAACTTTTTTAACTGAACAAAAACTGCAGCTTCAAGAAAAACGCTCTAGAAATCACTGAGAATCGCTTGATCACTATAACGCTTGGCACCCGGGGCCCATGTTCCATCTTGGCTCCTTTTAGCCCCTGGCAGATGAACTTTTCTGCCAAGGTTACCGGCCCCGCCACGGGGAGGCAAGAGCAGTGCCTGGACTTACCAAGCGAAATTAGTAGGAGTTAGTCTATAAAAAATGAAAAATAAAGAAAGGTTACTTTCCTTCCTTGCTCTCTACCAGTAGTTTTGATACAAGGGCTACTAAATTTCTAGATTTCTCAACGAGAGGAACGTAAAAGACAACGCAGAATTCACCTATCAAACAATCGCAGTGAAAGCACAAAGAGAAATCGCTCAGTCACAATCGCTTGGCACCCGGGGCCAACATGGACAGAGGTTAAATCAAAAGTTGATGGATTTTTAGCAGTTTTGTCCAGATCATCAAGGTCTTCGTGGGAGATGTCAGTCGCAGGTGGCAAATAAATATTACAAACGGTTAATAAAAATCCCACTGTAAGGCGAATTGCAACAGCTTCTATGCTGGTTGTTAGTAACAAAGGCTGAATTGAGGTCTGGTTGCCCACAAGGATAGCCACTCCTCCATGGGCAGGACCATCGGCAATTCTATCCTTACGAAAAAGTGTGAAATTATGTATGTGTGTGTGTGTGGTATGGGTGTTTATTGGCGCATTAGCTGCTATGGCTATAGTGCGCCTATTCGTAGGAATATTAAAAAAATAATCCAGTTTAAATTAGTTTCAGTTCTGTAGCCTATTTATAAAAGATGATACACTCCAATTTGTTTTAAAAAGCAGAAAAGTTTGTTAACATTTGCGTCCTCTCCAATGATATGATGTAATGTCAATCTTTCTGAACGATTAGCCAGATTTTGAAGTATTGCAGCTCGATGTTGTTGATACTGCGGACAGTCAATCAGAATGTGTTTGACTGTTAGATGTTCTAAGCAGTATGGACACTGAGGAGGATCATCGCCCATTAGTAGATGGAGGTGAGTCAGATGGGTGTGTCCTATTCTCATTCGTGTGAGTACCACTTCTTCCCGCCGCACTGTCTGATTGCTGGAATGCCAGAACTTTGGGTTTTGTTTCAGCTGGAAAAGTTTGTTAGTCGTTTGGTTATGCCATAATTCTGTCCACTGTGCATGGCATGCTGCTTGAATTAAGATATTATAATCGGGCGCTGGAATAGGGACAGACGTTAGGTCTGAACTTGGACTTTTGGCAGATGTATCAGCCACTTCATTCCCTTTTATGCCTGAATGTGCTGGAATCCAGCAAAACTTCACTAGTTGTTGACGATCATAAATCTGCAATAACAAACTCCTGATTTTCATTACAATATGGTGATTCTTTTGAGATGTATTCTGCATTGCTTTGATTGAGCTGAGAGAGTCAGTATAAACTATATATTTTGCAGATGGATGTAAATTCAAATTTTCTAGAGCTAACTGTATTGCATACAGTTCTGCGGAAAAGTTGCTATACTCAGGTGGAAGAGAAGCTGATATGATAGCAGAGGGAAACACTGCTGCTGCTCCAACAGTTGACAGAGATTTGGAACCATCCGTATATATCGGTAAGAAGTCGGCATAAGTTTGAATATGGCTAGCATGGAGTTGTTGCACAGTCACTGCCGGCAGGCAATTCTTTCCCCATTGAAGAAAATAGGTATCAGAGGTCAGTTGAGGAAAGGTGGTCCATGGTGGATGAGAGTAATTCTTTATCTGTTGCATATTGTAGAGAGGAACATTCCAGTTCTGCGATATTTCAAGGAGCCGTAGGCCAGCCGGTTGGATTTTACTTGGTTTATTTCTATAGAGATTAACTAGTGGTTGATTAAAAAGGTATGGCTGAATAGGATGCAAAGGGCAAGTCTGTATTTTGGCTGCATATTTAAGTAGTAACATTTTTCTACGAAGATGCAAAGGGGGCTCATTAGCTTCAATGTATAGACTCTGAGTTGGAGATGTCCTGTATGCACCAATTGCAATCCGCAATGCATTATGTTGAATAGGATCCAGCCAGCGTAGCACACTCCTTCGGGCAGAATCATAAACTGGAGAACCATAGTCTAAACGGGATCTAATCAGTGCTCTATATAAGAGCAGCAAAGTTGTACGATCTGCTCCCCAAGAGAGGGCAGATAAAGCTCTTAGCATGTTGATCTTTTTGAGACAGGCAGTACGTATTAATTTAACATGATCTAAGAAGTTGAGCTTACTGTCCAGGATTAGTCCCAAGAATTTCATATTGCTGGCAATCGGAATGGTGGAATTTGAAATCCGAAGTTCAGGATCTGCATGCAATTTGCGTTGACAGCAAAAGTGGATCGCAACTGTTTTCTCTGGGGAAAGACGATATCCATTGAGCTCAGCCCACTTTTGAACTTTATTGAGGGACATCTGCAATTGCCTTTCGACAGATCTCATGTTCTGAGAATGGCAAGAAATAGCGAGATCGTCAGCGTAAAGGTAAGCCTCTACAGTATTTGGGAGTACTTTTGTAATGGAATCAATTTTAAGGGCAAACAAGGTTGCACTCAAAACTGATCCTTGTGGTACTCCTTCTTCCTGCGAGAATGTAGCAGAAAGGGAATTTTGATATCTCACCTGGAAAGATCGGCTCTTGAGGAAGTTCCTAATAAATATGGGTAGGTTGCCTCGTAGACCAAGATTATATAGGTCACTGAGAATGCCATACCGCCAGGTAGTATCAAATGCCTTCTCTATATCAATGGAGACCATGACAAGGTGTTCGTTTTTCACAAAGGCATTGCGAATTTCAGATTCCGCCTTGATCATCAGATCTAGGGATGACCTGTTTTTACGAAAGCCATGTTGACAATTACTCAGTAGATGTTGAGTTTCAATGATCCAAGTGAGTCGACTATGGATCATTTTTTCAAGAATTTTACCAAGGCAACTTGACAGAGATATTGGTCTGTAACTATTAGAACTGGAGGGATCTTTTCCAGGTTTCAAAAACGCCAAAACTGTAGCGTGGTGCCAAGAGGTTGGATAAATATTTTCCAGGAAGATCCGGTTAAAAAAGATTAGAATCATTTGTAAGCTTTTCTCATCGAGATGCTGCAGCATGACATAATATATGCCATCTGGCCCAGAGGCACTGTTTCGCGTTGTTCTGATGGCTTGTAAAAGTTCACAATATTGCAGAGGCTGATTATATGGAAGTGACAGTGAGGTTCGAAAGTTGATAGGTCTCTGTTCTTTGGCAGTCTTCATTTTCTGGAATTTTGGAGTGTAGTTTGATGCAGCCGATATTTCAGCAAAAGTTTTGCCCAAGGCATTGGCTATATCTATAGGAGCAGAGAGTTCTTGCCCATTGCAGGAGAGAATTGGAGATGGAACAGTTGGAAACTTCCCAGAAATCTGCCTAATTTTTTTCCATATTAGTCTGGAGTCAGTGTTCCTATTGATAGTTGATGCGAACCTAGTCCAAGAATCTTTCTTGGCCTGCTTTTGAATGTAACGCGCTTTTGCCCTTAGTTTCTTGTAGCTAATTAGATTAGCTGTGGTTGGAGATCGACGGAATAAATTAAATGCTTTATTTTTTTCCTTCTTTGCTTTTGTGCACTCTTCGTTCCACCAGTAGTTGAAGTGCCGTTGGGACGGGGGATTTGATAACTGAGTTGAGTACTTAGTTGCAACTAAAAGGCGGGATGTAATATAATCAGTAACTTCATCAATGGGCTGTAGTTGAATAGTTTTTTTGTCAAGAGTGATTGCTGATTGAAATTTCGCCCAATTGGCTTTAGAGAATTTCCATTTCCTGCAGGGATGTTGTAATTGTGGTTGGGTAGTCAACAGATTACAAACAATTGGAAAGTGATCACTACCCATGGGATCATCCAGGGTGGACCATTGCATAGCTGAAAACAGTATTGGGGAGCAAATCGATAGGTCAATGGCAGAAGTCTGTCCATTGGGTAACTGTATATGGGTGTGCGAGCCACTGTTAAGAAGAGTGAGGTTTTCTTTTTCCAGTAAAGTTTCAATCAGTCGGCCGCGTCTGTCTAATTTAGATGAACCCCATAAAGGGTGGTGGCCGTTGAAGTCCCCTAGCAGGCAGATAGGGGAGGATAGCTGCAGTAAAAGTTCTTTAAGATCATTATAAGTGTAAGCATGGTTTGGTGGGAGATAAAGTGAGACTAGAGTTAATGCAGTTTGAGTAATCAGACGCACAGCGACAGCTTCGATTTGGGTTTGGAGAGTAATTTGTTTAGCTGGAATCCTTGTACTAATTAGAATTGCTACACCACCTCTAGCAGAATCGGATGTATTCCGATCGCGTCTATAGATCGAGTAGTTTTTGATGGAAATGGAAATTTGAGGAGTTAAATAGGTTTCTTGCAGGCAGAAACCAACTGGAGAGTAGCGATTAATTAAATAACGGATGTCATCAATGTTTCCACGAAAGCCTCTGCAATTCCATTGCAAGATATTAGACATTATTTGAATTTAGAGGAAGAAGCTGTACCTGACGTGGCTGTCTTATGGCGTTCTGGCTTTGGTTTTTCTCTTTTCGGAAAGGAAGGGCGACCAGTGTCCATCTCTTCTTCAGCAAATATTTCCAGGATTGGATCTTCCTGTTTGGATGGATACTCTGCCTCCATCGATTTGTCTTGGATAATCTTTTTCGAAGACGAACTATTACTATTTGTAGTGGCATTCACTGGCGGAGATTGAGATTTTGCTGGTATTTTGAGAGGCGTATTATTTGCTTGGTCTGAGTGCTTAACGGCACTGGACTGTTGCTGAGAGAGAACAGCCCGAGCCCAGTCAGAGATGGAAGTGTTTGAAGGTACGGTAACATCGGTTTGTGTGGCAATGGTTTGATATTTTTTTGTAATATTGGCATAGGTACGGTTAGGTATACTCGGTGCAATTAATTTTCTAGCCTCCTGATAACTAACTCTGTTTTCAACTTTATATTTCACAGTTTTTTTCTCTGTTTTCCACCTCTCACATGTCTTAGAGTAGGCCGGATGGTTGCCTTTGCAGTTGGGACAGATCATTTCTTTCACCGAACAATCACTTTGAATGTGATCGGAGGATCCACAGTTGGGACAAACTGGGTTGCTTCTGCACGTTGTTTGAGAGTGGCCATACTTCTGGCATTTATAACATCTCAACGGATTGGGTATGAAAGGACGAGTGCGGCAAAGTAGATATCCAGCTTTTATTGATGTGGGTAGGCTTGGACTGTTGAATGTAAGAATGATATTTCTGGTAGGTGTGAGAATATTGTCTTTTTTTATCATAATTCTTTTTACAGCTATTACATTTTGCTCCTGAAGCTCTTCTTTAATTTCTTCCTCCGTCACATTCATCAGGTCCCAACTAGATATTACACCCTTTGATGTATTTAGGGTTGCATGTGGAGTTACTTTCACTGGAATACCAGCGAAAGTTGTCTTTTTAAGTAATTTTTCAGAGTGTTTGCCATTTATAGTTTCAATAAGTAAGTCCCCTGATTGCAGTCTCTTAACCGTCTTGGGAGACCCTGCAATACTTTCCAGGTGTTTTTGGATTAAAAAAGGGGATAGTTTACTGAGAGGCTGGTCAGATAGCGAGTGCATGATTAAGAATGCAGGTAAGTCTGTCGCCGAGGGATTGGTTTTCAACCTCTTTGCTTGCGACGAATCATGGTCATTTTCAGTGTTTGGCCGACAGCTCGACGGCTCTAGAGTTGGAAACATATTTTGTTCCATGTTGGCTCCTCTTAGCCCCTGGCAGATGAACTTTTCTGCCAAGGTTACCGGCCCCGCCACGGGGAGGCAGGAGCAGTGCCTGGTGTGACCAAGCGAAAAGTAGTAAGTGGTTAGTAGTAAACTAGAAGAAATAAAGAAAGGTGCCTTTCCTTTCTTGCTCTGTACAAGTGTTTTTGTTACAAGAGCTGTTTTTAAATGAATAGATTTATTAACGTGAAGAACTCAAAATAACTATAAATCACTTTTGAGAAATCGCAGTAATAGCACAGAGAAATCGCTCAGTCACAATCGCTTGGCACCCGGGGCCAATTATGTATGGTGGGATCATCATTTGCTTTTAGGTAAGTCTCCTGCAGTCAAGCAAACTGGCTCGTGCTTTTGCAGGAGGGCCTTGATGTCATCAATGTTTCGCCGAAAACCACAACAATTCCATCGTAAGCATTCAGCCATTATTTTGGCTTGGTGGGTCCATCAGGCGGCTTCCGAGGTGTTGAAGGCTTACTTTTGTCAGTCTTGGATTTATCTTTATTGGGGAAGTGTGGACGCTGTCCAGTGTCCATTTATTCCTCCGGAAAGAGTTCTAAGACTGATTCGTCTGGTACCTCCTTGTCCTCATCATCCATTGTTTCTGGTATTACTGGTGGCTTTTCTTTACCACTTGGTTTTGGTAGTGGTGGAGCACTAGGAGGTATGGATATTGGAGTGGCAGCTGACTGTGTTTTTTTTCGGTGGGCTTTTGTGAAATAGCGTGTAATCGGAGTGAATGACTCTCTTGGTGGTATAGTCATCTCAGTTTGTGTCCCGATAGTGCACTTCGCAGAAACCTTCTGAGAATTTGAAGGTCCCGCTATTTATTGGTTGGATGCGTTTTCTAGCTTCTGGGTAGGAGATATTCAGCTCTGTTTTTAGTTTTTGGATCTCTTTTTCAACCTTCCACCGCTGACAGGCTCTGGAGTGGGCAGGGTGCTCTCCTTGGCAATTTACACAGATCGGTTTGGAAGCTGAACATTCCTTGCTCTCGTGGTCTTTCTCACCACATCAAGCACAGGCAGGGTTACCACGACAAGCTGTTTGTGAGTGGCCGTGTTTTTGGCATTTAAAGCACCTCAGTGGGTTTGGAATATAAATCCTCACTGGCCAGTTTAAGTACCCTGCCTTGCTGGAACTTGGAGGCCGTGGTGTGTTAAACGTTAGGATGAAAACTCGTGTAGGGACGAGATTCCCATCCTTTCGCATTGATATTCTTTTGACAGCCTTCACTCCTTGTTCTTTCAATTCAGAGCAGATCTCTTCTTCAGAAACGTGAAGAAGGTCCCACTCTGAAATGACACCTCGTGAAGAGTTCAAAGTTTTATGGGGGTTACGATGATAGGTATTCCCCCTATTGATGTGGCTTTCAGGATTTTTTCCGTCTGTTTCTTATTAGTAGCTTCGACTAAAAGGTCGCCAGAACGCAGTCGTTTAACGGATTTTGGTGAACCTGCCAACCCTTCTAATACTTTCTGGATAACGAACGGTGACATCTTCCCAATTGACTGCTCTCCGCTGGAATGGAGAATGAGGAAGATATGTATCACTGATAGTGGTGTATCCTCAGTTCTGGCTCTTTTTACAGAGGTGTTTTCATCTCGATTTAGGTAGGGACCTTGTTGGGTCCCCAGAAGAAATAGAATTTAAATTACTCATATGAGTAAGATAAAAATTTCCGATGCCCTAAGCATCTCACCCACCACGGAGCCCTACGAGGGCACGCCCACTCGTGAACTATCAGGTACTGCGTACACGAATGGAACGCCTAGTTCGCTTTGGAGCATCATACCAATAAGCCTTGATTCCGTCCCAGGACCAAAGGGAAGGAGACTTATTGGAACGCAGTTGACCCTAGTGTAAGACCCACCCGCCGATTGATCCCAGTCGTGCACCATCCATCTTGTCGAAGCAGGAGCCAAAGTGATGTATCAAGGCTGGGCCCTCAACCACCAGGATCCCCCTTTCCGAATTCCACGGGTCGCTGCGCACAGTTGCACACGCCGGATTCCAATGATGTAACCCAGTTATGGGCGTTGGATCCCAGTGATGCTAATCTGGAAGACCAGGAGCATCACTTGGAGGTCCCCTCATCACGTACAAGTGCTCACGTCCAGGGGGGGAAAGAGTGGAGAGATGTTCTGGGTCACATCTTTCTTTTGTCTCTTGGCAGTAGATGGGTTTGGATCATCTTGCTGCCGATTGTGTTTAGTTTGATTCAATGATCCAGGTGAAATCTGGTTTGTAGAGTCCATTTTTGCTCCTTTTAACCCCGAGAGGATAATTTTTTCCTTTCAGGTTTCCAGCCGGAAACCTGAAAGGAAAAAATTCCTTGGGAAGGCAGGAGCAGTGTCACCTTGTGACCAAGAGGCTGGAGAGGTTAGTTTGTTAGTGAAATAATTAATTAATACACTAAGAAAAGAAAGGTGATTTTCCTTTCTGGGTTCTTACTCAAAATCTGTTAAGTACAGAACCACTTCAAAAGAACTGAGAATAAGAAAGGCACTGGAAAGAAAACGGAATATAATCACTCAGAGAATCACTTTATTTATCGCTCAAGAAAATCGCTTGGACACTATCGCTTGGCACTCGTGGCCAGCTTGATGGCTCTAAAGGTGGCTAACTGCTAGTATTTTACTGCCCCGCCATGGGGAGGCAGGAGCAGTGCAGCTTGTGGCCAAGCGTATAGGTTAGTACAGTTAGTAAGACGAATTAAATTAAAGGTTCTTTCCTTCTTCTGGGCTCTCTTCTTAGTGCTTTTAAGAAATTAGAGCTACTTAATGGAAAAGTTTAATAAGCAAGGGAGAAAACAAAAGAGAACCTAGTCGCTTAGAGAAAAACGCTCTTCAATCGCTTGGCACCCGGGGCCTGTTTAACAAATGATCTCGAATTAGCGAAAGTTGGTTTAAAGGGAGTGAGATTACAGAATCGACGTTATCCTAATCGCGTTGTTGGTATAACATTTCCTAACTCATACACACTTGAAGATATTTTTTAATGACGCTCAAAGAAAACATCCGTGTTCCAAACCCCTAGCCAAGGCGCATACTAAATTTTAGCCCATCTTCATCGTTGGCTATGATTTGACTCATACTTTATGTACACAGAATATATGCAAATGACAATGCACCGTTGCTAAATGAATCTAAAGAATCTATATCACTAGAATCGTTATTAAATTATTCAAATTGTTATTGTTTGCTAGAATATCATCGCTGTAAGGATTCAAATGGGAAACGCCTTGTCAGTAGGAGATCGAACAAATAGCGAAGAAGAGTGGTCTCGTTGAAGCAATGGCAACGTTCTAGTTGGAACTCTATTAAGTATGACAGGAAAATCGATAGCACCTCGTTACTTACCTTGAAGCGACACAAAACTCCCCATCACACCTCACAAAGATGACCTGACGATGGAGTAAAGAAAGAATTGTGTGCATGTGCACGTGGGCAAAGAAACCGCCCAACTTACAAGCGACAAGCCACGCTAGTGATGACCTCTGTTTATCAACCACTAGCAACGAATAGACCTGTAAGCAACCTGTTTGTACAAACTCTTTCTCTCTTCTTTTAATTCTTTTTCGTCGTTCTGCAAGTTCTCTTCCATCTCTCATTACCCTTTTTTCTTTCCATCTTTGTGCTATCTTCATATTATCTATCATTATCCCATTTTCTTTCTCCTTTCTTTGTTTCTATTTCGATTACTTTTTTGTTGGCTGCAAAGCCACTCTAATTCACTCTCTCTCTCTCTTGTATAAATAAATACTTGACTTCACAGCAGTATCGCTTAGCTTTATCTCTCATCTTCGCCTCTCTTTCTACCTTTCCCCGTGCTAAAACAAAGACCAGCATCTTCAAATCAGAAGTAGAAGACTCTCCAATGAAGGCCTTGAACGAGGGGTTTCGGTGTGAACGCGTTGTCAGACTAATTAGAGTTCATCAGTCAGCCAGCAAGAGTTAAACCTAATAGTAATTAAATATTCATCACGAAGCATCAAGCTAATGAAAGTAATTAAACATTTCGGGCGGCTAGGCGAAGAAATTCCGGCCACTTAATTTGTATTATTAGATATTCCACTGCCAAAGTGTGTCCTGCAGAGAAAGAGGAAAAGTATTTAAAAAAAAGAATAATAAAATAAAAAAATTAGATGGCAGTTTGTCAGACCTAAGTTTAAACTTTATAACCACCTTCATAAAGAGCTTCCTGGTGTTGTTAGACTTCAGATAATACTCTGATCAAACTCCAGAGCAATTTTCAGAAATAGGATTATAAATAATCACCTCTGACCAATTTCAAATGACCAACTTTATTCCTTATGCAGAGGCTCGTCCAAATTGTGGACAATGTTTTAGTTCAGTCCAATGAAAATAAATAAATATTCATTTATTGCAAATACAGCGAGCCCAGGGGGAAGATAATAATACAAAGGAAACAACATAAAATAATCGAATACACAGCAGGTTTCATATAAACAACAACAATTAGTAGGAATTGTACTTATGAATTAAAAAAGAATTTGCGGAACAGGACATTTGGCTTTCAGTTGTAGTTACTGCGTTGGAGGCAGGCTGCTGTTTTATTTTTCTTTATTTTATCGGATATCTGGCTCCTGTAGGCTTCAGAGTTGATTAACCTGTTGCAATCAATGTTGTGATTGATTTATGGTTGGTTGGTTTAGATTTTATTGGCGCATTAGCAACTAAGGCTATAATGCGCCAAGACCAGGTCATATATAATTAATTTTAAACTTTCAGTGACCTAATTAGTTTGGTCACCATGTCAAAATATGTAATAACAAATGTATAAAAGGTATAAAAGATAAATCAATAAAAAATCACAATAAAATTTAAATTTTAGATACGAGCAAAAACGTTTATTGATTTTAAAAAGCTAAAAACAGCAGACACATGGTCATTGTCAGATAAAATCTGACTGAGTGTATAAGGCTCAGCCGGATGACTAAAAGCGGTAAAATAAAAATCACGTTCGTGTCTAAAACGTGGACACTCGGTTAAGATGTGACGTATACTTAAATAGGTGTCACAGTTCTCACACACAGGACAGTCATCTGCCCTCAGCAGAAATGCATGTGTAAGATGACTGTGTCCTATGCGGAGACGAGCTAGAACAACTTCCTCTTTGCGGTTCTTGCGCAGACTAGACTGCCAGTATCGGATTACAGGCTTTATCTCATAGAGCTTGTTTGTGACTTGCTCGTGCCAGGATTGTTGCCATTGGGACAGTAATTTAGCGTGTATTAGCTGCCTGTAGTCTCTGTATAGGGGACTAACAGGCAATACGTGTAGTGGGGTTCTGGTGATCTGGCAGCAGCATCTGCCAGTTCATTTCCCCCGATCCCAACGTGGCTTGGGATCCAGCAGAAACGGATGTCGAATGAACACTCAAACAGAGAATGTAACGTCTGCTGAATCCGGATCACAAACGGATGAGGATTATACCTCATCCCCGATAAAGCCTGCAGTGTACTTGAAGAGTCAGTGTACACCATACATCTTTGGTGCTTACGGGTTTTAATGTGGTCCAAGGTTAGTTCTATAGTATACAACTCAGCTGTATATATGCTGCATTCGTGTGGAATCTTCCCAGATATAGTACTATCTGGAAACACAGCAGCAGATCCTACAAACTCTAACTTCGAGCCATCGGCGGAAAACAGGCAAAAAATCAGAGTAATCGAATCGGTGGGCAGCATAGAGTTGTTGGTAGACAGAGGATGGAGTTATGGCTTTACCCCAACTTTTAATGGAGAGGTCACATGATGGTAAGCGAGCATTCCAGGGTCGAAGTAGATGCCTTGATGACTGGGCAACATTGTCTACCTTGATATTGAGCTCTCTGAGCAGCTCTTGGACACGGATGCCAAAGGATCGGTTAGCAGTCTAACGGGTTTTAAAAAGCGTTTCCCATCGTGGCTCAAAAACGCAAGCCCACGTTGGGTTGTCTGGCAGGGATTTTAGTTTAAAGGTATATTTTAGCGACAATTGCTTTCGTCGGAGCAATAGTGGTGGTTCACCTGCTTGGTTTTGGTTTGGTTTTGGTTTTATTGGCGCATTAGCTACTAAGGCTATAATGCGCCAAGACCATGTCATTTATAAAATAATTTAAACTTTCAGTGACCTAATTAGTTAGGTCACTATGTCAAGAAGTATAAGAAAAATGTAGATTTTATAAACGAGTAAAAATATTTATTGACTTTAAAAATCTAAAAATAGCAGACACATTGTCATTGTCGGATAAAATCTGACTGAGTGTATATGGCTCAGTCAGATGATTAAAAGCGGTAAGACGGATACTGCTAAAAACTGGACATTCGATTAAAATGTGTCTAATTGATAAAACTGTGCCACAAGACTCACACATAGGAGGGTCATCAGCCCTCAGCAAAAATGAATGAGTTAAATGACTGTGTCCTATGCGGGTCCGGGCAAGAACAACTTCCTCCTTACGATTCCTGCGCAGACTAGACTGCCACGGTTCAATTAAAGGCTTTATACGGTATAGTTTATTCCCAGTCTGTCCATTCCACAACTCCTGCCATTGGGAATGTATCTTCTCGTGTATTATTTGCCTGTAGTCTGTATAGGGGACTGACAGGCAGAGATTATTATTAGGGATTGCTGATTTGGCTGCGGTGTCAGCCAAATCATTTCCCCTAATCCCAATGTGGCTGGGAATCCAGCAGAAGCGGATGTCATATTCGCGATCATGGAGAACGTGAATCTTCTGCTGAATGCTAGACAGAACCGGGTGAGGATTATACCTCACGGATATTAAAGCCTGTAACACACTGAGAGAGTCAGAATATAAAATGAACCGTTGGTATTGGCATTCACTAATGTGATCCAAGGCTAACTTTATAGCGTGCAGCTCTGCAGTAAATATGCTGCATTCAGAAGGAATCTGCTCCGAAGTAGTGCTGTCTCTAAAGACAGCAGCAGATCCCACATATGATTCCGCCTTCGAGCCGTCTGTGTAGACTGGCGCGAAGTCAGAATGTTCAGCTCGGTGTGCTGAAAAAAGCTGCAGGTAGACAGACGATGGAGTGTCCGACTTACCCCAATTTCTAAGGGACAAGTCACATGCCGGGACATGAGCATGCCAGGGTGGAAGGGGTTGCTTTGGTGTTTGGGCAACCCTGTCTACCTTTATATTAAGTTCTTTGAGTAGCTCTTGGACACGAATACCAAAAGGACGATTGGCATCTTACGGGTGTTGTACAAATTTTCCCATCGCGGCTCAAAAACGGTTAGCCACGTAGGGTGGTCTGGCAGGGATTTCAGTTTTAGAGCGTAGTTTAGAGACAACTGCTTACGTCGAAGCAATAATGGCGGTTCGTTTGCTTCGACGTATAAGCTCTGGACAGGAGATGTGCGATATGCTCCAATAGCGGTACGGAGAGCCAGATGATGGACAGGATCGAGCCAACGAAGTACACTGTCTCTGGCCGAATTGTATACCAGGGACCCGTAATCCAGTCTGGATCGTACAAGTGCACGATAGATGCGTAGTAGGGTGCATCGATCCGCACCCCAAGATGTTGAGGAAAGAGAGCGCAGAATATTTAGCCCTCTTGTGCACTTTGTGCGGAGTTGACGGATGTGATCCAGAAAGGTCAGCTTTTTATCGAATACGAGTCCCAAGAATTTTGTGTCCGCTGCTATTGGAATTACATTTTGTCCGAGCTTTAATTCAGGTTCAGGATGAAGATTACGCTTACGACAAAAGTGTACGCAAACGGTCTTCTCCGGCGAGAACCTGAAGCCATTAGCAAGAGCCCAGGAGTTGAGGCGATCAATAGCTTTCTGCAGTTGTCTTTCAATAACCCTCATGTTGCATGACTGACAAAATATGCTAAAGTCATCAACATAGAGGGCACAGTTTACAGTTGGAGGAAGTTGTTCTGTGATGGAATTCACTTTGATGGCAAAAAGCGTGACACTTAGTACTGATCCTTGTGGTACTCCCTCCTCTTGGCTGAAGGAACGAGAGAGTGAGGATCCCACACGAACTTGGAAGGATCGATTGGCTAAAAAGTTTTTAATAAAAATGGGGAGTTGCCCCCTAAGGCCAAGGCTATGCAGATCTTTCAAGATGCCAAATCTCCAAGTTGTGTCATACGCTTTCTCCATGTCAAAGAACACCGACACCAAGTGTTCACGTTTTAGGAAAGCATCCCGGATGGATGCTTCCAATCTAATAAGATGGTCCAGAGTGGACCGGTTCCTTCGGAAGCCGCACTGTATGTTGGAGAGAAGGTCATTTGATTCTAAGTACCATATTAAACGAGAATTAACCATTCTCTCCAGGATTTTGCACAGACAGCTAGTCAGAGCAATAGGACGATAGTTGGTGGTGACTTTTGGATCCTTTCCTGGCTTAGGGAAGGCAAGAACGATTGCCTTTCGCCAGGAATCCGGAAACTGCCCTTCAGTAAAGATTCTGTTATACAGAAAGAGCAGACAATCCATAGATTTTGGTGAAAGATGTTTAATCATGTCGTAATGGATGCCATCTGGTCCAGCAGCACTTGCTTTGGAAAGAGCGAGGGCTCTTTTCAGTTCCTGAATAGTAAAATCCCCGTTGTAGGGATAGAGGCCCTTGGACTTAAAATTAAGTGCTTCTCTTTCCAGTTTATGTTTCAGGACCAGGAACTCTGGGGAGTATGAGGATGTTGCGGAGATGTTGGAGAATGTTTCCCCAAGAGCATTGGCTATTGCAGTTGGATCTGCAATAGCGCATCCATTATAATCTAAGATTGAAGAAGGGTGGGATGTATATTTTCCCTTCATTTTCCGGATTTTATCCCAGACTACCTTAGAGTTGGTAGACTGGTTAATAGATGATGTAAAACGGATCCACGATTCCTTTTGACTCTGACGACGGATGTAGCGTGCTTTGGCTCGTGCACGTTTGAAGGCTATAAGGTTGTTCGTGGTAGGATATCGGCGAAATATCCCCCACGCTTTGTTTTGAGCCTTTTTGGCTGCTGTGCATTGTGAATTCCACCAAGGTTTGGGAAATGGTGGAAACCGGGCTGATGTTTTTGGGACAGCAGTAGCAGCTGCGTGGACAATGATTTCTGTGATGTACGTTACTGCGTCATTGATAGGCTCCTGACTGACTGTACTGAGTTCAAAATTTGCCTGATGTTGGAAGGCAGTCCAGTCAGCCTGATCAAACTTCCACCGTGGTAACCTAAAAGGAAGACACGGTCTCCCACTGTGTAACAAGGTTATCACAGGGAAGTGATCACTTCCGTATGAATTCTCCTCCACTTCCCAGGTGAGTGAAGGGAGTAGAGAAGGGGAGCAGATAGAGAGATCAATGGCAGAAAAAGTACGGGTAGGCATATGGAAGAAGGTGTTTGTTCCAGTATTTAGAAGGGAAAGGTCATTGTCATTGAGCATACGCTCTATGACTCGTCCCCTTCCGTTGATGTTAGCACTACCCCACAAGGTGTTATGTCCGTTAAAATCCCCGAGAAGTAAGGAAGGGGGAGGCAGCTGCGTTAGAAGATCATCAAGGTCTGCCTGGGAGATGTCAGTCCCAGGTGGCAAATAAATAGAGCAGACCGTTATTAAAAATCCCACTGTAAGGCGAATTGCAACAGCCTCTATGCTGGTTGTAATTAGCAAGGGCTGAACTGGGGTCTGATTACCCACAAGGATAGCCACTCCTCCATGAGCAGGACCATCCGCAATTCTATCCTTACGAAAGATTGTGATGTTATGCAGGGTGGGATCATCATTTGCCTTTAGATAAGTCTCCTGCAAGCAAAAGCAAACTGGCTCGTGCTTTTGCAGGAGGGCCTTGATGTCATCAGTATTTCGCCGGAATCCACGACAATTCCATTGTAGGAATTTAGCCATTATTTTGGCTTGGTGGGTCCATCAGGCGGCTTCCGAGGTGCTGAGGGCTTACTTTTATCAGTCTTGGCTTTGTCTTTTTTGGGGAAGAATGGACGATGTCCCGTGTCCATTTCTTCCTCCGCAAAGAGTTCCAAGACTGATTCATCCTGTACCTCCTTGTTCTCTACATCCATTGTTTCTGGTATTACGGGTGACTCTTCAGAACGTTTTTGCTCTTTTTTACCACTTGGTTTTGGTAGTGGTGGAGCACTAGGAGGTACGGATATAGGAGTGGCAACTGATTGTGTTTTTTTTGGTGGGCTTTTGTGAATTTAATAAATAGCGTGCAATCGGAGTGAATGACTCTTTCGGTGGTATAGTCATCTCAGTTTGAGTACCGATAGTGCACTTGGCAGAAACCTTCTGAGCATAGGAAGGTTTCCCGCTATTTATTGGTTCGATACGTTTTCTGGCCTCTGGGTAGGAGATATTCAGCTCTGTTTTCAGTTTTTGGATTTCTTTTTCATCCTTCCACCGCTGGCATGCTCGAGAATAGGCGGGGTGCTCTCCTTGGCAATTAATACAGATCGGTTTTGAAGCTGAACATTCCTTGCTCTCGTGGTCTTTAACACCACATCGAGCACAGGCAGGGTTACCACGACAAGATGTTTGTGAGTGGCCGTATTTTTGGCATCTAAAACACCTCAGTGGGTTTGGGATGTAAATCCTCACTGGGCATTTAGATAGCCTGCCTTGATGGAACTTGGAGGCCTTGGGGTATTGAACGTGAGGATAAGAACTCGGGTAGGGACGAGATTCCCATCCTTTCGTATCGATATTCTTTTCACAGCTGTCACTCCTTGGTCTTTCAATTCAGAGCAGATCTCTTCTTCAGAAACATGAAGAAGGTCCCACTCTGATATAACACCACGTGAAGAGTTCAGAGTTTTGTGGGGGGTTACGGTGATAGGTATTCCCCCTATGGATGTAGAGTTTAAGAATTTTTCAGCTTGTTTTGTGCTGGAAGCTTCAACTAAAAGATCGCCAGAACGCAGTCGTTTAACGGATTTTGGTGACCCTGCCAACCCTTCTAATCCTTTCTGGGTAAAGAAGGGTGACATCTTTCCAATTGACTGTTCTCCGATGGAATGGAGAATGAGGAAGAGCGGTGTCACTGATGGTGTTGGTGTATCCTCAGTTCTGGCTCTTTTTGCAGAGGTGTTTTCTTTTTCATCTTCTCGATTAGGTAGGGGCCTTGTTGGGGCCCCAGAAGAAAGGGGATTTAAATTACTCATATGAGTAAAGAGAAAATGTCTGATGCCTAAGTACCTCACCCACCACGGAGCCCTACGAGGGGACGCCCACTCGTGAACTAGCAGGTACTGCGTACACGAATGGGACGCCGAGTTCGCTTAGAACACCATACCCACGTTACCAATAAGTCTTTATCCCGTCCCAGGACCATAGGGAGGGAGACTTATTGGAACGCAGTTGACCCTAGCAGTATAAAACCACCCGCCGATTGATCCCAGTCGGGCCGGTCCGGGACCACCCGTCTTGTCGAAGCAGGGGCCAAAGTGGTGTATTGAAGCTGGGCCCCTCAACCACCAGGATCCCCCTTTCCGCTTCCACGGGTCGCGGCGCACGGCTGCACACGCCGGATTTCAAAGATGTAACCCTGAAACCAAGGTATGGGCGTTAGATCCCAGTGATGCTAATCTGGAAACCCAGCAGCGTCACTGGGAGGTCCCCTCACCACGTACAGGTGCCCACGTTGAGGGGGGTTCACCTGCTTCGACGTATAAACTCTGGACGGGAGATGTTCTGAATGCTCCAGTAGCAGTACGGATGGCTTGGTGGTGGAGTGGGTCTAGCCACCGTAGTACGCTATTTCTAGCCAATGCGTACACTTGGGACCCATAGTCTAATTTTGAACGAACAAGCGCACCATGAAGGCGGAGTAACGTGCATCGGTCAGCCCCCCATTTACTTGAGGAGATGGCACGAAGGAGATTCAATCCCCTCGTGCACTTTGTTCGCAGTTGACGGATATGTGGTAAAAATGTCAACTCTTATCGAATGTGAGACCCAAGAATTTTGTCTCAGGTACTACTGGAATGATGTGTTGTCCGAGTTTGAGTTCTGGTTCAGGGCGAAGGTTCCGTTTGCGACAAAAGTGTACGCAGGCGGTCTTCTGAAGTGACAGCCTGAAACCATTAGCCATTGCCCAAGTTTTGACATGGTCAATGACATGCTATAATTGTCGTTCAATAACCCTTATGTTGCATGACTGACAGAAGATGGTAAAATCATCAATAGAGAGGGTGCTGTTTACAGTTGGAGGAAGTTGTTCAGTAATAGAATAACTTTGATAGCGAAAAGCGTAACACTTAGCACTGACCCTTGGGGCACTCCTTCCTCTTGACAAAAAGATTGAGAGAAAACAGAGCCGGCACGAACTTGGTGATTTATGAGGTGAAGGGATGCATTGGGGAACATTCTGTCCATTTGTTTGAGTCTGGAGAGGTTGGATTTCAATTGTTGGTTTCTTGAATTTTCTCTGTTGGGAGCAGTTTGGTGAATCGCATTCAGAAGTAATTAACTTCGCAAGAAGCATGACTCCAGACTCGTTGATCATTTGTTGCAGAGGCTTTGTTTTTAAGTTTTCATAAAGCTGTTGCCTGGATATTGTATGGAGAAAACGAAGCTTATTATTGAGCCATCTAAGAACCAAATATTTTAGGGCAAGGAATTTCTTGACGGTTAATTGAGGAGCTCCAGACAAGATTTCGGAAGCATAGGACAGAATGGGAAAGATGCATCTTCGAACATGCTTAATGACTATTTTTCTGTCTTGAATCGCTGCTGTTTCTTGTTTGATTAACCATTTTGCTTTTTGAATTTTTTGAGCAACATATAAATAGTGGGCATTAAAGGAGAGATTTTTTATCAAAAACAACTCCAAGGTCTTTGCGAGCATAAACATTTGGGATTGGACATCTGCAATTTTTATTTCTATGTGGTTGGGTTGTTTCCGAAGGGAATAAGTAATTTGAGCAGATTTGCTTGCATTTATAATCAGACTGAATTCTTTCAAATACTTGATGATTTCACAAATCTGTGAATTCGCATCATTGAAAACTTTGCGAATATCATCACTGGCTTTGGAGATTAAAAATAACTTTAAATCATCGGCATATGCCAGTAGATTTGGATTTTCTTGTAGAAGTGGTTGAAGAGATGCTGAAAATATAGTACTGGAGAGGACGGCTCCTTGAGGAATGCCTGTTGAAGTTGCGACGAGAATATTGTCAGTACTGGTTGGGAAGAGAAGTCTGCGATTTAGGCTGTATTGAAGATAGGAAATAATGATTGTGTCAACGAGAAAATGATTTTTTAGTATTTCAAAAGCTTTTTTGAGATCTGTTGTCAAAAGCACCTTTGATGTCAAAGTAAAATAGATCGCATTGTGCCTTATCTTGAAGCGCAGTTTGGATGCGCACAATGGTGTCGGCTAGGCTTGTTGTTGTGGAACGCCCCTCTAGGACCAAAATGCATGTTGACATGTGCATTAACAAAGATTGCATGTTGGAGATATGGGAGCATGATTTTTTCAATAATTTTAGTAATTATTGACGAAACAGCAATTGGTCGATGGCCAGGATGGTTATTATTGCAAGTTTTTTTAGGAATCAGCGTAATCCTGAAAGTTTTCCATTGTCTTGGAAGGAACGGCTGGGAAATGCACCTGGAAATGATATGCACTAACGAATCAATGATGTATACGCTGAACAATCTAATAATAAAACCAGGGATGCCGTCAGGGCCTTCACCACTATCAGGGAGTAATTGGTTAACTGCACGCTGAACCGTATTCTTCGTCACAAGTTGGTTAATTGGCAGGGCTTGATCGGGAGGCATATCATGTTGCACGCAGTCTGCTTGTTCATAAGAATTAAATTCTATAAATCTGTTCTGTATACAGTCAACGCAGATGTCAGAATTGCTTGTTTCCGTATTGCATCTAATCCATTCGAAAACTAGATCATGCTGTAAGGTAGCTGTTGTGCGTGGACATAACGTAATTTTTGTACGCGCCTGAATTTTCTTGAGTTGGAACAAAGCTCTGTTCTTTTTATGTGTGCTGATGAAGTGCCATATTTCTTCCACTTTCCGTGGTATTTTTGCTTACTTTTAAAGTATGGTTTCAGGTGGGATTTGAACCAAGGTTTGGAGTGAGAAGATATTCTAACAAGTTTGGATGCCAACTTTGTTTTCAGTTGTTTCAGCCATTTTATAAGAAGAAAGGTGGCGTCCTGTATAGGAATATAAAATGGCATTAATATGAGGCCACGAAGTCTTCTACTGACATGGGAGTTTTCTGAAGAGACTAATAATTCTGCATACTTCAAAACTGCTGACACTTAGATGGAGATTGCCTAAAAAGACTGAATTTATATATATATAGACAGTAGGGAGCTTTAATCAGGATTGACGATAACAATTTAAATTTCAAACATTTTCATAATTCGCTTGGCAACAGGAACTTACATCAGAAGTATTTTTCATAAGAGTAGTGACCACAATTACTCAAACTTTGCAAAAGTAGATTGACATCGCATAAAAGGCAAAGCCTGGTCACCTCTGCTTAGTCCTTTGTACAAGACTGCGTCCACATTCCACGCATAATACCCCTTTACCATTATCGTAACTTAATCGCCACCCTCTACTTCCTGCCACGCTAATCTATCTTAATTCTTCTACTTTTCCATTATCTGTTAGCACTGTACCAGCATGACGTCACTGGTCGTATCTTAAAAGCTGTCTACGATTTAGAAAGTCGGGGAAAAATGCTGACATGCATATCTTATCTGTAGTCTGACACATTCTCTTGACTCTTTCGTCCAACGTTCACTCCTCCCATGGAGTAGTGACAAGGTGTCATCAGCGAAATGCGACAGCTGCCACGCATTGCAAGTGCCACTTCTCAATAGAAAGAAATTACGGATTGACAGGATACAGGCGAGCGAAGAAATTAGAATTCTTGATTATTAATATTTCCGAAGAGATGCATAAACTCATAATGTTTGTTTTGATTAATTAACGTTCCTTTCAGGACCTGTGCACGCAAAATTATTGTTTAGTCTTTGGGATTTTAACGATCTCGAATATTAGAAAACATGTATATCTTTGGTGGTAATTTGGATGAGACTTCAAGGATGATCGAGCCATCTTATGTGGGAATTTTAAAAGTTATTTGGTTTTTAAATCTGGAATTTCCAAAGCAGTTGGTGAAAGGAGGTGTAGGCTGAGTAGATGGTGCGTGATTGTCAGTTGAAGTGTAATTTTAGAGTTCGTATTTAGTTTCGAAATTAGATAAATTATTATACAGGCATTTTTTAAAATTATAAAGCTTGGCCACAAGTGGTCTGTTATTCAAAACAAAGCTTATAGCGTAAGGTTAAGAATATACAGTAAAATCTCGCTTTAATTACCATAATTAACAAGTTTCACATTCCCCCACATCTTCAAGACATTTTAACTTTAGCAACCGTCTTATTAATTTCCTGTTAATCAGTGACACTTACCAGCTCTGCTGTGTCATTTAGATGAAATTGAAACTATGACCGAAGCTTCAGCAACTGAACAGTTCTTGAGTATCCTCGCTGGAGGTTCAGATGATCCACTCTGTCGATGTCTGACACGTTAGGCAGGCTAACGAAGGTGATAGCGAGGAAAATCCTGGTTCAATGGATGCTGACAGTTCAACTAAAGTTTAAAGCGAGGATGGGACACCAAGAGATAGGTAAGTAACTAAAACCACAATTTTAATAAAATATAGACGTATTTTTGCCCAACGTGCTACCACTCAAATGACCACCCTTCGCCATAAAATTCCATCAGTGCAGGAAAGGCAAGAGTTTAGAATATCACTGTCCATTCATCATGCCATCTAGAACAATGATGATTTATTTCATTATTATTATGTTTGACTAAGGAAGTCCAATAACAAAAGATTGTCTAGATCGCCAGGTCTAGGAGGTATTCTTTATAAAAGAAAGCTGAAATACCCTTTGGAAACCGACTTCGATAAAAGAAATTAATCAAGCTCAAATTAAAAATAAACCGCTAGGTGGCATAAATGATCCTTTATAATGACTGAAGATTAGGGATGTTCCTTTAAAGAAATAATGTAATAAAATCCCCGATTCATTTTGTTTATTAAGTTTGCTAATAAAATTAAAATCTGTGGTCGAAGAGTGTCGCCCTGTCTTTCTTAGAATCATCGTCATACAACGAATAACAATCAACAGAGTTGCACATGACACGTCTCCAGAGCTCTCCCATCTCTCTGTGTTTTAATAAAATTAAATAATTTGCATCATTTACATCTCCAAGATTCTTCTTGAAAACGTCACCTTTGCCCATAAACCATCCTGCCATTTTAAAAAGAAAAAAGAGATCACAAATCTGTTGGAAGTACTCATAATACTCTTCTGTGCTTCTTAAATAAGATTAGTTAGATTAAAATAGCAGATACAGACTCAAAAAGAACGCTTAGAATCTTTCTTTCTTAATTAAACAATCCCCAAGGATGATACGTTTCTATTGGTGTAATAATCATCCCAATCTGACCTGTCCTCACGAGTAAATATGGTAACCATGTGCTTGTTATCAATGGCCCCACCTTAGCAATACGCAGACATGATAGATCTGAACGTCTCCTCCCCTTAAAACGTATATGCTTACTGGTTCCAATTAGCAGCACTACCCAGGGGTTCTTTAGGTGTGTGTATGGGAAATAACGCTTTGCGTATCTTGGCAAGGTGTAGACGCCTTTAAGACCCCCACCCAGTTATTTATTTCTTAATATTCGCGTTTAGCTGTATACGTCCACCCACATCGCACCTACAACCTCCCTCCTCCCCTTAAAAAAAAGAAAGGAAAGAATTAACCGAGTATTCAAGAGTCGTATCACCTCCATCCCGCCAGAGGGCGTCATGTACGCACCTTGTAAAGATTTGATCGATGAGCGCAATGGCCCTCTTTCTCCCAGATATCTTTATGATATTTAATTTAATTTTGGGCGAAGCGCTCATCGGTCGATAGCGATGTGTTTGCCGATGCAGCCAATTAGCAGTACCTAAGGCAGGTCTGTAAATGTGATTTATATGGAATTTCTCTATAAATCCGAGCAGTTTTTCCCTCCTTTTTTTCCCTCTTCTTAAAGTCTAAATATTAGGTTTCAGTAATGCTCATTCTGCATAAGTAATTAAGTGATTGCTCTTCTGTTAAATTGTTAATTAAAATATAAATCTTAAACAACGAAACTTCGACATCTTACCACAAACAGCTTTGTCTTAATACAGAAGCTAAAAATTTAACAAATCAAATCACTTCTTTTGTGTTAAAAGCCCGCAGATTATTGGAAATTTTACGGCCGATTCATCACCCTGCAGGAGCGAAAGAGGAAATAGGAGACTTCATCGTAGAAAGAGTTAAATGCAGACATTGCTGTGTAATGGAATTTGTGGTAATCTAAAGGTAGAAAGCAAGGGGTGGGGTGAGAACGGAAAACCTAGTTCTGTACAGATGGTTTTAAGACCTCCAATTACATCAGCAGTAAGAAAAAATGTAAAACAGATATCCAAATGATATAATTAAAACAGTCCACAGATAAAGGCCACTTTCGAAGAGAACTGACCTCAAGTCTTTTTCGCCCGGTGTGGAGAGGAAGGCGACCTACCAACTGTGCTACCCACGAGGGCTAAAATAAAGTGGCCAAGGAGGAAAATATATTGGTAGAAAAGATATCTTCTGAGATAATGTGTTCATTATACAACAGAACCTCAATTTATGAGGTTCTGTTGTATAATGAACAATCAGTTTGCAACTTCTTTGGGCTGGAGAAACCCAAAACGATGAATAATGTCTAGAAAGTGAGTTAGTGATTTTTGTTTTTTTCCTGCAGGGAAGTGATCACTGCCCATAGGGTCATTTAGAACATACCACTCTATGGTCAGGACCAGTACTGGAGAACAAATGGAGAGATCTATTGATGAGGTATGTCCAGTTGGGAGCTGAATGTGAGTGTGCGCGCCAGTATTCAGTATGGCTAGGTTAAGTGCTTCTAAAAAGCTTTCAATGAGTCAACCCGGTCTATCTAGTCTAGTAACGCCCCATAAAGGATGGTGCCCATTAAAGTCCACTAATATACAGAGAGGTGGAGATATCTGTATGAAGAGGTCTTCAAGTTCTTTTAAACAGTAAGTTTCGTTTGGCTGTAAGTAGATTGAGACTAGTGTTATTGCAATATGGAGAGTGGTACGAACAGCAACAACTATTTCAGTTTGAAGTGGGATATGCTTAGTTGGGATCTTTGATTTTATTAGGATTGCCACACCACCGTGGGCAGCATTGCGATCATTTCGATAAAGGCAATAGTTCTTTATCAAAGGAGAAATTTGCGGGGTTAAGTAAGTTTCCTGAAGACAAAGAGCAACTGAATAATACCGGATAATTAGATCATGGATATCATCTGGGTTGCAACGAAAGCCTCTGCAGTTCCAGTGTACAATGCAGGCCATTATTTTTGTTTAATTGATAGAGATGATTCTGACTGCTTTTTGAAGGTGACTGCTTATGATGTTCCAATTTTTGTTTGTCTTTTTTTAGGAAACTGGCCCATCAGTGTCCATTTCTTTTTCTTCGGCATGGATTTCTAAAATTGGATCTTCCTGCATAGATGTGCCATCTGTGTCCTGAATATTTTTCATTATATTTGAGTTTGTAATACGGGGTGTGGTAGCACTTATTGGAGGAGGAGATGCCGCTGGTTTTGTCAGAGGAGTATTATTTGCTTGGTCTGAGAGTTTGGGTGTTGTTTATGTACACTTCGTTGTTGCTCAGAAGGGACATTTCTAACCCAATCAGAAATTGATTTATTAGTGGGAACTGTGACATCAGTTTGAGTAGAGACTGTTTGGTATTTTTTAACTGCATTAGCATAGGAAATATTTTTGTCCATAGTAGGTGCAACTAGTCTTCTCGCTTTTTGATAACCGACTTTATTCTCAACTTTGTATTTTACTATTTTTTTCACTATTTTCCATTTTTCACAAGTTCTAGAATATGCAATTGGGCAGGTCATTTTTATAGCTGTACAGTCATTTTGTATGTGGTCTGAGGACCCATAGTTGGGGCAGACAGGGTTTCCTCTGCATACAGTTTGAGAGTGGCCATACTTTTGGCATTTATAACATCTCAAAAGGTTGGGAATATATGGACGAATGCGGCATGGTAAAGAACCTGCTTTTACAGAGGCGAGTAAGTTAGGGGTATTGAAGATGAGAATAATGTTTCTGGTAGGTGTAAGTTGATTGACTTTTTTAGTAATTATTCGTTTTGCTTCAATTACATTTTGTCTCTGCAGCTCTTGGGTTATTTCTTCCTCAGTAACATTTAATAGATGCCAACTGGATATCGCACCCTTTGATGAATTTGGGGTTGCGTGAGGAGATATTTTTACTTGAATGCCAACAAAGTTTGTAAGCTGTAACAGTTTCTCTGAATGTCTGCGGTTCGTAGTTTCCACTAATAGGTCTCTAGATTGCAGTCTCTTAACAGTCTTAGGAGATCCTGCAATACATTCCAGATGTTTTTGAATTATAAAGGGAGACAGTTTGCTCATAGGCTAACTAGCGAGGGTGTGGAAAATTAGAAACGATGGGCAGGGTTGCTCCATCCTATCAATCTTCTGTCTCTTTGTATTATTATTTCCTATGTCGTGATTGGAATCAATGTAAGTTTCTGCCCTTGAGCTCGAAGCTCTAATGGTGGATAATTATTTTTATCCACGTTGGCTCCTTTTGGCCCTGGGGTTTTGTCTTTACCACCCAGGTTACTGGCCCCGCCACGGGGAGACAGGAGCAGTGCCACGAGGTGACCAACGGCTATTAGTAATAAAGGAAAAAGAAACAGAAAGGTGTCTTTCCTTTTTGGGCCTTTGCCTACTACTTGTAGAGCCTCCGTAGCCGAGTGGGCAGGAGCGGGAGTGCAGTAGCACACGCTCTTTGAGTAGATCGGGGTTCAAGCCCCTGACTGCTGAATACGGTCGATCTGCCAACCCGCACTGGACCAGCATGGTAGATTGTGGTCCATTTCCCTCAGCATGAATTGTTGAGGAGGCTTCCATCCTGCAGTGGGTTGATAATGGCTGCACTTTACTTTTTACTTTGTAGAACGAAAGAGCTACTGAAACATAAAGTGAGAAAAACGGTATTCAGAAATAAACAGACTATATAATGGCAAAAGCTCTTTAGATAGCTCGCTTTGAAAAACGCACTGAGATCGCTTGGTCACGGAATGCCTGGCGCTAATGTTGGAGGTATGGAACCGCATTCCTCTTTGTCTCCAAATAACATCTAGAATCTGTTTGTATGCTAAAACGGGACTGATCAGAAAACAGAATTGTACCCCATTTGTCAGGACACCAGGTCACGTGTTCATGGCACCTGTTTCGACGAGCTGTGCGGTGGTTCGAGGTTAATAGGATACAAACCACTGCCTTCCTTGCGTAGAGTCTACTCCAATTGAGCCTTCTTGACACAGTCTCGTTGGAAATGTTTTCACCTGTTGCCGCAGCAACCTCAAGAGATAGTTGATTACAGGAATCAACATCGTAGGTTTCGTAGGACATCGTAGGTTTCCGTCTTGCTATTAGAGCCAGATAGCGGTCTGTTCTTGTAGATGTAGCTGTCAGGCGGCCTTGGTCAGCTCTTCTTGTGATGGTTCCTGTCTCCTGAAACCGCTTCCATAGTGCCATGATGACACTGTGTGACACATTAAGCCAAGTGGTACCTCCGCCTGTGACTCATCGGCTTCAAATCTTCCAATGGCCGCCATATCAAAGAATCATCTAAACGACGATGAGTCACCATCTGAGTACTGGAGATGTGGCTGTCCCACTGAGCAAGCCAAAAAAAAAAAAAAAACAGGAATGAAGTGATGTGTTCCCAACCCGTGTTTTTATAGGCATGAGTATTTTGCATAATGTGCGGATCTGTAAGGTAATATATCGATTTCTGTTGAATACTCGGATTTTGCATGCCAGGATGCCTATTATATCAAATATTCGCTTTCGACAACATTGTTCACAATAAAATATTCTTGAAAAACATTTTGTTCTGTTAATTTTGTCGAGCAGTGTAGAGCAACTTCCTCTTTACAGTTCCTGCGCAGACTACACTGCCCGTGTTCGATTACAGGCTTAATCTCGTATAACTTGTTTGCATCCAATTCCTTCAGTTATTACTTGCCTGGAATATGTATAGAAAATTAACAGGCAAGAATTACAAAGGGTCAGTGTTGATTTGGCTGCGGTGTCTGCCAAATCGTTTCCCAAGGTCCCAGTGTGGCTGGGAACCCAGCAGAAATATACAATTAAGATTGAGAATTCAATCTGAAATTCAGGTTGAGGATGGAAGGGGTTGCTGATTATGAGGCAACATTATCTACTGCGATGCCCAAATCTCTGAGTAGCTGTTGGATACGAATACCAGATGGATAATTAACTGTCTAGCGAGTGTTGTATACAGATTTTTCCCAACGTGGCTCAAAATTGTGTGCCCATGTGGTGTGTTCTTGTAAGGATTTCAATTTGAAAGTATACTGTATAGACGACTGCTTCCGACGACGAAGCGATAACGAGGGTTAATTTGCGTCGACATAGACAGGAGATGTTCGAAATGCGCCAGTAGCAATGCGAATCGCCTGAATGAGATCCAGCCTCCAGAGTACGCTGAGTCTAGCAGATGCGCATACCTCCAACTTGTAATCTAATTTAGATCGCACGAATGCACTATAGAGACGCAATAAAACGCATCAGTCGACACCCCCCAAGAATTAGAGAAGAATAAATATGTAGGATATTCAAGCCTCTCGTGCAATTCGCACTTAACTGACAGACTTTCTATCAAATACAAGCCCCAAAAATCTAGTCTCAGGTACTACTGGAATAGCCTTTTGTCCAAATCTCAGTTCAATCGGGGTGAAGGTTACGCTTACCACAAAAATGTACCAAAGCGTCTTTTGTGGTAAGAACGTGAAGCTACATTTTCCCCAAGGGTTCAGGAGATTAATAGCATGTTGAAGTTGTTTCTCAATAGCACTCATGTTGCAGGATTGAGAAAATACCCTGAAATCGTCAAAACAGAGGGCACAGTTTACAGTTGCAGGAAGTTGTTCTGTGATGGAATTCACTTTGATGGCAAAAAAGGATAACACTTAAAATTGATCCCTGGAGTTTCTCCTCCTCTTTGCAAGAGGGCCCAGACAATACAGATCCTACACGAACTTGAAAGTAAAAACAGGATAAAAAAAGTTTTTAATAAAATCTGGGGGATGAAGTCTAAGACCTATGCTATAAAGGTCTTTTAAAATTCCTAATTAGTATTGAAATTAGACATACTTTATTCTATCATTTTTATTAAATTAAATATTTCACTTTAAAACTTACCCTTTGATTTATTCAAAGTTTTGGTTTATGTTTAAAATGTCGAACTGAAAAACTCAGTTATACTGACTAAATTTGGCAGATAAGGTCGATAAATTCCATCTCACATTAATGAAAAATTAAATTCCGCTCAAGATTTATTTTTATATTTCAACTGTAAATATTTAAATTATTTTAAAATGAAGAGAATGAAACTACAGAATTAATAACCTTTATAGTTTTAATTAAAATGTATCATATCAACCAAAATTGAAGTTGAAGAAAACCATCAATCCTTGTCTGAGACGGATTAACTCAGCGACGTTGTGAAACAAAGTCCATAAAAGCTCTTCGCGTCACTGACAGGATTCGAATTCGGGCCATTTTCGCCTGGTACGGAAAGACTTTGATCATAATCACTGTACTGCACGAGAAGGCCGTGTACTCATATTGAGATTGGACAAGAATTCTTGTTGCAGTCTGGTTGTAAAACGGCTGTGAAAAGAAACAAGTTTATTTTTATCATCGCCAAAAGGTAACCAGTTATTCAACCATAAAGCATCATTACGTTGGTGTCCGCAAATCGAGTGTATTCTAAAGTTAGTTTTTCTGCTCGAGGAATAAAAAACCTTGAAACTCTTCAATGACTCAATGGTCTCAAGTGGTTTTTCTTTTGAAGAAATCCTTGATATGGTTTGTACCGGATTGAGACATGGCTCTCAACTTACCATCCTATTGTATCCAAAACATGGAAAGTAGCACACCAGGGAAGCACGTCAACATTGCAGAGAAACTATCTGACAATATCAAAGTTAACAGGATGAGACCTAACGTCGACCTTTGAGATTACCCATAACCAAAACTAGGGGCGGGCATCTTTCACTCTGGTTATTCTAATCGTATGTCCAAGGCCGAATTAACATAATCTCTAATCCTTCTCAAAGAGACAAATCTGCCGATCGAACTCTGGCGAATTATCCTCGTCTGAAAAGCATATATTATACTTTAAACTCAAAATCGTCTTTTCACACTTTAAGCCCTTTTCAGGAAGGAATAGCGTTGTTTACTTGGATTCCGCATTAACGCCTGTCTAAAAACTGCAGGTTTAAATATATTCCTGCCTCATCGAGTGTCAGCATGCGAAGAAACAAGCTACAGACATTTGTTAATAGTCTGCACGTGAAATTGATATAGCCATTGGCCAAAAATTTATAAATCTTTATTAAATATCTAGTAGGTCCTTTTGTCCGACTTACAGAGCCCATGCACATCATGAGAAGGATTCTATTAGGTATCCAAGGAAATCTAGCTCCACTGTTGACCATTCTTCCATCAGGATATTTCTCAGCTGCTGTATTATGGTCAAAAGAGAACTGCAAAACCGAAGTGTCCTTTCCAACATGTCACAGACATTCTGAATTGGATTCAGATCTACTGGAATTATATTAGGATTGGTTTTGGAAACTATGATACTCCTCCTCCTCGATACATTTTTGCACGGTCGAAATTTGCGTTGTCTTCTTGAAAGAATCCAATGCAATTCCGGTAAAATTAAGCATGGCAGGGTGAAGGTGGTCCGATACGACAGAAAGATATTCGCTGGAGGTAACATAATCTGCTAGTGGTATAAGCGGATCCGGTCCGCATCAACAGAACATACCACCTCCAGCCACTTTAGTGGTGGACACGAGACAGTCTAGATGCATGGGGTTTACATCGCGCTTTCACCCTACCATAGGAGAAAGAAATAGAAGATAATCGACCATTGAAACCAAGGAAATTGTGATCATAAAATATAACAATTTATATTTGCATACTGTACTTTTAATTACCTACTGACGCCAATTACAAAATTGTTTCCAATATTTTGGGCCAGTGAGGGTAAATATTGTCAGGTTTAGTTGCACTTACGTCTGTTTGTGATAATGCTTGATTCAGTTCTCTTTTCTTAGGTTAGGTGGGTGTTAAGCACCAAAACAACTAAGGCTATGAGGCGTCAGTATATTGTGATTTGAAATTGCGTGTCTTCTATGGTAGGTTTCTTGTTCGGTGGAAGAAAAAAACTCAAGTTTAGGGTTCGCGGTCGAGTTCAGTTCCTGGACGAAAAACCCGAATTTAAATAAGTATTTCATATTTATAACATAAAACAGACATGTTCTAATAGCAGTTTTTCTGGTTTTTGGGAGGAAAAAACAGGAATTATTCGAGCAAGAAAATGAAAAAGTTTCATATATTTTTTTAAAAAATCGCAATTTTAATCAAAATATTAATTGTGAATCAAAATATTGATTTTCACTTTCATATCACGCATTTTATTTTATTAACCCTAATTTCTTGATAACGAGTGTATGTTTAATAGGCTTAACATGAAATCATTTTTATTTATTTTTATTGTGAAAGTTGCACTCAGTTTATTACGCCACACCATCAAGGTCACCATGGAGAGTACCAAAAAATAAGCACTTCAACCTGCATAGTATACTTTGTCTTTAATTTCTCAAAGAACTATAGATTATTCTCAGACGTTTCGTGGTGCTTCCTGTACAACTTCTTCAGCGACTGCATAACAGGTAAATGTTAAAAATACAATTAAATTATACGGAGTTCTTTAATTTTGAGCTTACTTAATAATGTTACTGAAGAATTAAACAATTTCCTTAATTATATGAATACTGCTCACCCACTTATAAAGTTCAATATTGAATCCAGTAGATATCAAGGAATTTATACTTTTCAAGCAGTTTTCGCTGAGGCCTCGTGGCGAGAGGTGCCTTGATAGTAATCTAAAACAACCCACCCCAAGCCTTTGCTTAGTAATCTTATACATATGTATAGAGATAATCCCCACCGAGAAAGAAAACATTCATCACTTATGATTGCTACAATTTAGACCAATCGGACATATTTAACGTCAAAGCAATGCTAGCTTAACCCTTGAACGTGCTGAAGCCTCACCGACTAAACGTAGAGCTATTCATAACGAAACCGTCCTGATCACAACATTCCGGATTGTAAAGGCCCTTGCGGTACCCCGTATTCGTCTCGCCTTCCATTCTTCTGTGAAGACGGATAGCGGCAAATCAAAAGGCTTTACATACACGGAGTATTAAGGTAACTGCGTAACACGCGAGATAGCGCGATTGGCTAATTACGGGGGCTTAATACGAATTACATACAAGAATTAAGCTGGCTTATAAGGAGACAGTCGCCATCAGTCACCACTTTCCCCTAGACCAAGTGGAAACAACGTTGCATTCTATCTGAGCTCCACTAACGAGAAACTTCCTTAACAGTTACAACTACAACCAGATGATGCGTTTTTACTCCGGTAACGTTTCAACAAATCAGAAAATGTTCCGCGAAGTAGCCACGTGCAACAATGCAGCTATTGCGTAACAATAATGCACGCGCAGAAAATGAAATCGACCATCTGTCAAACAATGGAAAGCAATAAAATGCAACAATCCTTCAACAATGTAAATGGAACTCAACAAATATCTGCGACAACAATCGTTTAATTAAAAATGGAAATCGACATTTTATCAACACTTAAGAGAATTGTTTCATTGTTGCAGAATTCTCAATTACTTGTGCCATTGTTGCAGAATTAGCCAATTTCTTGTTTCATTGTTGCAGAATTACTATCAATGTGTTGTCATTGTTGCAGAATTATTGTAAATTTCTTAAACAATGCAAAATAGTATGAGAATTAAATACCGGATTATTCCCGTTAGCAACAAAGTCAACTGACATAGCAAAGCATTTTAGAAATAAATAGGGAAAATGCATAAATTACCTTCTTAAAGCTGCCATAATTTAATCTTGAACTTTTTAAGGAAAGCAAAAATAAAAGGGTGATATGTCATAAATGCGTTTCTCCGAGATGAAAGAGCAGTGTCTTTCGAAGTATTTAATCATAACTTGAAATCCCACAAGAAAATTTCGTTTTCGTAATGGTGTGACAGACAGCTAAGTATAATAATACGAAGGACAAATTGCCATCCGAATGGCCCTCTGGTGTCCACAGGTGGAATTTTCGTATTTTCCGAGAACAATGTTATTAAAATATTCTTAAAAAAATAGCCGCTTCCAAAGGAAAAAAACTTTATGGATGATTACTGCCAATAATGATGACAAGCCAGTCAAACAGGTTCAAAAGCCTAATGGACTGCGATCCATCATAATGCAACCTTCACCCTCTACTCGGTAGCGAAAGAAAAGAAAACCTCTGTTAAGTAGCCTACAGTTATTGATGGAGGATATAAAAAAGGGGGCAGCATACTGCTCACGTGAGAATATAGTTGGCGATGGAGTAGAGCAACTTCGAGTAGAGTTATGAAACACCGAAGGAGAATATTAAATTGCCTCATTTCGCTTATTAAGAATTAATAACTATAAAGATCTAATTAAGTTATTTGCAGATGACAGCGCTAAGCCTATATTGCTTAAAGTCCAAAGATTTATTGAGATTAAAAATCAGGATTTCAAGAATGATCTTTAACTTTTAAAGCAACATTCCTACACGAATCCCCCAGCATTATTTATATGGTCGTCAACGAGGTACATTCGAACCAGGTTGCGCCAGAGGGTCTTCCAAGTATTATTTTTAAGTAAAGTAGGCCGTGCTGTGTTTTTTTTTTTTTTTAAGCTAACGAAGACTAATTATCACTTTCTTCTTGAGCTCGTTAATTTTCAGGAAAAAGTGCCAATTTCCAAAAGATTATTGCTGCAGACGATATCCGTTGATTTCAATAGTATTGAAACAACTGTTGATTCTTGAGGAAATGTATTTTTCTCCCTTTCCATTATCGACACGTTGTTGATTTAATCTGCTGCACGTGCAAGGTACTGAGGCCATGAGGTGTCAGTACGTAATATCTATATCTAACACCACAATCCATAGTCACCTGTAATTTCTATCGTTTGGTCCAATGAGAGGATTTCAAGGATGAATCCAGAAATATCCCTTGTAATAAACCGCGTGTACATGTTGGGGGAGGGGTGTTATCTGTAAAAATAGGATTGCTTTTTTTTTATATATAAATAAACTTACGTAATTTTTTTTTTTTTCCAAACAGCTACAGGGCAGCGTATCTACTACGATGCAACAGGGGTGTAGTACTTAAATTTAAGTGTCAACCAGTACGCAAAATGCGCAAATGGAAGCACGCTATAAGATAGGTCTGACTGCCTTTTAAGGTGTGCTTTTTTTTTTCTTTTTTCCATGAGCTCATGGTAGGAAGATTGCCCTCCGGGTATTCCAGTTTTCTCTTCCGGACGAACAAATACGAGTACTTCAAAGTTCTCTTCGACAAGCTAACACTAACCAAGCCAAGCAGTTAAAAATCTAACGCTTAAAAACTTCTACACGATGCATTAGCAGTATCTGTTTAATTAATCGAAGCTTTCTCATCGGACCCACGGAAAAAAACCAAAAAATCCGCAGATACGAAAACCATTTTTTCCCGCATCTTCTAAATTAAAATACCACAGTATTTATGTTTTAATTTATTTACAAAAGATGATTAGTTTTGTGCGACGGCCACTCTTATAATTTAAACTTTGAAGAGAAAAATTCAGACGCAAAAAAGCGCCTTAAGTTCGCCCAGAATAACCTTGGAATTTCTTCTATCGGCATTGTTGTTCCATGTTGTACGCTACAAGAGAACGCTATTTCTAGCAGCCCATAAATCACCATAGCAACCACTGAGTGGACCCATTACCCATAGGTAAAGCGCCAGTGTTAATACTGCAAGACGCTGCAGCGCAGTAAATTGGGAGCACACATCGCTGTTCCGTAGGAAAAACAACTGCCGCATGTCGTCAACCTTTGGTGAGAAAATAAAAATGACGGAAAGTCAGCCTTTTACAAGGCTGACAAGCTTGTTGACATGCGGCTAGCTCCCTGTAGCCACAAAGCGCTAACAATGAAAACTCGTTAAAGAGAGAGAGATTGCACGAGATATTCGTCTCGTGCAATCTCTCGTGCATGGTCACGATTACCGCTTTCAACAATTGCAGCAGCACGCGATATTTTGCCTTTTTCCCGGACTAAACCAATGCCGGAGAAAATGAAATACATATTTCGCCTTCCCGCGCTCTAAAACCAGACCAGACGACCGAAAATGAAATGCGCATTTTAGTTTTCCCGTAAGAAACGAGCTAGAAGCAGACGAAATCGACATTCTGCTTTTTCACGCGCTAAAATGCACGAGTTAGAAACGGACGAAATCGACATTCAGCTTTTCACGTGCCAAAATGCACGAGTTAGAAACAGACGAAATCGACACTGCTTTTTCACGTGCCAAAATGCACGAGTTAGTAGACTAAATCGACATTCAGCTTCTCACGTGCCAAAATGCACGAGTTAGAAGCATACGAAATGAACATTTCTGCTTTTTTCGCGTGCCAAAAGCCACGAGTTCGACGAAAATGGAGAGCACATTTGGCGCATTGTTTCCACTCGACTTCCAGCATGTCTCGCGCGCGTCTTTTCAGCGTGGCACGTGAGAGAGAGATAAACGCTTGAGATTTGATTTTTATTTGGACGCTAACGTTAAGTAACAGTGCGGAGAAATTTGTGGCAAAATACATTATACGTTGATAACCTAACAAGGGGATGACAGCGAAACGTACCTTAGCAAGTTTGATACGATATCAGTTGAAAGCGTTCTCATCGCGAGCAGCAGTGTGGAAACTCTTCACCATTGCCAACACACGAATCGATCAAAGGCTTATCTGGCTTCCACACAAGTCCGTCAAATTATTTCGTCATTAACTAAAGACAAAGGCTCAGCTAGTTCGGACGCTTATATCGCATTTAGCAGATGTCCCCTGTCGCTCTTGGAGATAAGTGACATCATCGAAGGAACAAATTAAAATGCAACAAACAGGCTTCTGCCATGTCATTGTCAAACTGGAACACCATTTATAACACTTTTACTCGCAAACCTTGTTCTGGAAATGGGAATTGCTGATAGAGCTTTCGCTGTACTAAACAGCGCGTGGCAGCGTGCACATTAGCGTCTCCTAAACTTAGTTTAATTCTCTTAAACAAGTGCTTGTTACATCGCAACACGGCTGGAGCTTCTTCAAAGAACTATCATTGTTAGTGTCATTAATAATTCCGCTGATAGTGATGTCACGTTAGAGGGGGCGCTGCTGCGCGTGTGTGCAGAGTGACGTATGTAAGCGATCCACAATATAACCTTTAGCGATGGACCTTATCTGTCAGCCTGCATTATAAACTACAATGGAAACAGTGAGTGTGAAGTCCGTTTACGGCTTGATGGACCCGGATTATAATGCGATGGACGAGTTCCCGGAATGGTGTGTGATGGGAGAAGACTGGATGGGGGGAGGGGGGGTTACCACTTCGATTTCTTAGAATGTACAGCTCTGTTAAAATATATTACTTTTTCCCCGCACCGTTTTGATCTCCTTAGGACTCATGATTTGTGTACATCATCTGTTAAAGATCAAGGGTTAAAAGTGGCCCACATTTTTGGGAAGCAACGCCGAGCTAAGATGAAAGGCCAAAATATTTCAACGAGGACTTGATCTAATTTCTTAATATCGAAGCCACACCCCTGGGATTGATGCAGCCGAAATACCCTCGCCTGACGCCTCATCAATGGATTATGGTTAAGTTGTTTAAAAGTCAAGGGCGAGCTGACTAGTTAAATCCGTGCGATTCGGAACGCACAACAGTCCCCACTCCCCTCCCCTCAAAAAAAAAATCCTTGCAGATTAAATTGTATAATGAATTATTAGTCTGTTAGCATCGGCTTCTTTCGGAAGAGGTGGGCTCCACCCAGATCCTACATGAACGACGGCTGTCGATAATTTTCCACTTTAGACTTCGTGCGCTCGAGGCAAAAATTAGAAAATCACCCTCACGTGTACGTGGCTGAAAGGCCAACCATCTGTTCTACATGCTCCTGGCCTAATTATTAAATAGTGGCCAGAGGGCGCGCTACAAACAGCTGTTGGTCACACTCTTCCGCGATGGACAAAAACAGAAGAGGAGAAAAAAAAAAAAAAAAAAAAACAGACGACGAATCACCTGTACGTCTGCCATTAGTTCTGTTTCGTCTGCCACTAGTTCGACACAGTCCGGATGGTGCTTTTAAAGCAATGTCAACTGCTCAGAATTAAGATTGGATGTAATTTGAAACAAGTCTTGAGGCCCTGAAGTTGGATTTGTTCACGTGATTCATACCAGAGGGCGCTTAAAAGGATGTAGGGCACACACAGAACAATTTAGGAAAAATTGTTTTAGAATTGTAGGCTATTTTCTGTGTAATATTGTTAAAAAGGACGTAACTGTTAAGCCTAATGATGTCTTTGCTCGTACATTGGAACTACATTCTAGATAAAAACTGAATTCTTTCAGATTTTAGTTATTTACAAAGACAGAAGTAAGGAACACTTTTCTTTCTTATTACTTATGTTCCCCCAGTTTAATTTTTATCTACAGAAACTTGTTGATAAAATAATACGCCTCATCTTAGATATCAAGTGTCCAGTTCTACATTATAATTTTGCAATGACGCCACCTGAACTGCATTTGGTTTCTTATAAGGTTGTAATTTTCTTAAATAAGGAGTTATTATTTAAGAGAACGTTTTCCTTAAAGGAAGTCAAGAAATTTTCTGTTTCCACAGTAATGTCGTTAGTAACTGGCCTGTATTCCGGTTCAAGGACCAAGTGAATGATGCCTAACGGACTTCTCCCAAGATAATTACGAACCCTATTTGTAACTAAAGCCTTTCATTGAGTGGCCGCCATCATTATTACCATTCAATTGCGAACACAATGCTCGTAGCATCCTCAAGTAACGTCATCAGAGAGAATTGGCACAGAGAATAAATGCCCGCATCAGTGCTTGGCGTGAAACATTGTCCATTGGCTTAGGGACACAGCGGTTCTATAGTTTACTTAGAAATCTATTATCTGGTGAGTTAGATGCGCAATATTGTTTACTGAGAGATTTGATGATTGGGGAGTTCTGGTCGCGTTCGTTAGACTCAGATCTATGGTCTATAAATCTTTCAGGTGTTTTCAATTACAAAAATCTTCCAATTTCAAAAAGGTTAAAGTTTTTGTATTGGAAGATTCAAAAGATCTTCAAAGTATATAAAATATCAGCATGATTTTTTAAATTTGCGTTGGTTTCGGGAAAAAAATTAAAAATATATTTTTGAATTGAACAAAAAAAATCTTCCGGTTGATCAAGTATTCTTGTTGGGAAGGAGTTTATGGTCGCATTGCTCAATGATAAATAAATCATCCTGAGATTCATTAAAAAAAGTTTGCTACTGCTTAAAAATGAAAGGATTATTTTTAAAATCTAATACTATTTTTCAAGAGGGATGGTAGATTTTCTTAAATATTCGAATTTCAAATAATAATTTGTCTATTTGTTGCAAATATCCGAAATTAAAAATACTGAGAACAATTTAAACAGAGGGATTTGAAAAGGGAATTTAAAAATACGAAAATATTCTCATTTTTTCAAGTGAAGGGCGATTTTAAAATAAAGATTTTATTTTTTCCAGGAAAAAATAAATCAAATTAATAAATCAATCAAATAAATCAATTAATAAATCAAAAAATTAAAATTCGATGGTTTCAAATTTCAATAAATTTGTTTCTTCTTGATTATTATAACAATAAAAATTTCTATCATTTAATGACATTTCTATTGCGTATAACAATCATCCTCCTATTGTTTATGATGTTTTCAATAAATATTGATTCTGTTTTATGATACGGGTGAATAAATATAATCGATTGGTGGGTGAGATTCTATTGACTGACTTAAATATTCAATTTCTAAAATGGCCACCTTCCACTCTAATTAAAACAATAAATGAGCAAACTCGTTCAATTTATTTCGCCATTCTTTCTCTCCACTTTTCGTTGGAAAGTCAACCAGGCCTTTAATCAAAACTAATTAATGTCAGAATACCTAAAAGGGGACTCCTTCGACCCTTTATCAGCACAAAAGCACTTATTAGCCTAATTTCCGGTTCCGTACACAAAACTAATAACGCAAAGGGCCGGACTAAATAGAAGTTATCTGACAAAAGGGGAAAAGAAAGAAAAAGAGAAAAAAAAAAGCGCGTTCTAAGAGACATTGTCGGCAGATCTCAATGATGACCAACCGTGCGATCACTTGGGTGTAGGGAAAGGGGGCAAAAAGCGTTCAGGGGGTTACATTCTGTGTTGATTTAATACGGGAACATCGAATTAGTTTATGGGGAAAAAAATTAATTCTCGTTGGAAAAACTGTTACATCAAATGGTAACGGACAAAAAGAAAAAGAAAAAAAAATCTGTTTCCTCTCCTAATGGTGAGCCCGAAGATTATAGTGACTGTAGTTTTTATACTTCGCGTACAAGTAAAGTAGAAATTAAATGTTGAATGGAAAAGCTTAAGCAGTCATCCCGCTCTCTCCCATAATACCAGATCAATATGATGGCTAGCTGACAGGCATATGCATGAATCACTCATTTCTTTGTGTTCACAACTTTCTATTTAATTAAATGCGCAGAAACATTATTGTATTTTGTTAGAGAGAGAGAGAGAGAAAGAAAAAAGATTTATACAACCATTTGGACGAACTACCATCGCTTCCATCTTTCTCTCTGCCACTGCTGGTTTTTTGATGAAAATTTAATCTTGAACGAGATTGGAATCAGCGCAATCCAATATAATTCTGGTGTTAGGGGAAACGGAAAGTTAAGGGGAGGAAAGCGGCACCTTTTCTGCATACTATCGACGCCGCTTTCAAACTTTCCGTGGTTTACAAATCCAATTTTCAAAGACTCCGAAATGAATTTCGATGTTACTGCGGAGGAGGAGGATGGAGGAGGAAGAAAAGGGGGAACGAGAGAAAAATCATTTTTATCTTTGTTGATGCATCACAATGAAAGAAAAGGCTCCCGAGAAAGACAAACTTTGTCCATCAAATAATGCAGATAGACAGAAAGAGCAAAACCGAAATTATCTACTGGGAGCTGGTGATGAGTCGATAACGCTGGAAAGCAAAATACCTAATTAAATTTCTCGCGGTAATTCGCTACAAAGATGTGAGCACGTGCGCTCACTCGGCAACCTCCCCTCCCCTTCCCCCATCCCCCACATTAAACCAAGCTGTCTCCGGAATTGGAGTGCATTAGCCGTGATGTGCACGGAAAAATGTTGTTGCGGGTCCAATACACGCACGTCCAATAGGCAGATGCGTGCTCTTGGGGCAAAACTGGTTTGTTTCGGGGTTATCAAGGCCATGAGGTGTAGAAGCGTCAGCAAACTTTGTCTTTTGAAAGAAGTTTGTCTGTCTGAACCTAAAAATCCAGATCAAAAAGAGAATAAAACCAGCTATTTGGTTTGGAGTATTTCTACAGAGACCAGCTAACTCAATAACGACCGAAATGGCTTCGTGTTTCTCCATCATCACGTTCAACTTCAATACTTCGGCTTACTGCACACTACTTGTTGATATTAATAGATTCTTAACCGAAACTTCTCAGAAAATTGGTCCCACTACAAAAATAAATGGACTCCAACTTGGATCGGTATATTTGGATCTTCTAAGAACCAAATATACCGTTTTTATGTTTTGGACCTCGCCATATTTACGATAGCACTCTACAGATCAAGAACTTTTCTTGGACATCAAAGTCCCTAATGATTGGAAAGAAAGATCTCATTACAAGCCATCTACCTTCTAAAAGATCCGCTGTTAGAAATTTGGTCTTTGTGTAGAAAGATACATCGCAGATTCAACTGTTTACAGGAGAAGCGTTTGCTCAATTATCTATTCCGTTTTGCGTTCCTTTCTATTGTTCCAATATGTCCAAGGTCTTGTTTTTATTGGGAGATACTTCTTCTAAGAATAGGATTGATTTTAAGGAACTGTTGAGCTATTTATACCAGAATAAGTAACCTCGTTACCTCCTGCTATTGATACAATACGTTTTATGGCTAAAAAGACAGCCAAATAAGACCTTAAGAGAGTGGATATAAGTTACGCAATGTACACCGCGAAAGAACAGCTTGAAGGAGGTCACGGTCATGGTCTTCAGGAAAGGAATTCGTTTTAATGGACAGGGCCATAAAAAAAGAAGATAGTAATTGGTTGCAGGAGCCCATCTTTCAACTAGTTTATGCAAACACGCGCTTATCACGAAACCCAATAGCGACCTACATAAATAGGGTCACCAAAGATTAATAAATCTTCTGCATGAAGGCCAGTCAACTCAAATGTCACAACACAGCTACTGAAACTAAAACCCACTCGCATTCACATGTCAAGCGGAAGCAAAGACGGCATGCGCAGTGTCAATATGTAATTGGAATGTATCTGACGCAAGTTGGCGAACATACTGGCGTGTAGGGGGTGGGGAGGCATAATGCGCAATAAGAAATGCATCCGTACATCCATCTCCCAATCCCAACAACGCATCTGGATTCAACAATCCGGCACACCTGTGGACGCCATCTTGAACCTGCAGCCAATCCGAATAAAAGTTCATATACTGCAAACTTGTTTGTTGTTTCTATGTCGGGTTATTCTGCGACACGGGGCGTGGTAAGGGCATGCGACGAGGGGGGGGGGGGGAAAGAGACGGTTAGGTGGATGGGGACTATTCCGCTGATAACCTGTACGCTCGGAAAACAAGGCAAATGGGCTTAGTAAATTATTGTAAATGTCCACATTGCCACGTATTATAGCGGCGGCAATCCATTTCTCAGCGGGGATTCGGCCGCATGGCTGGTCTGTTGTGGCTGTAGACTTGTACACCCTCTCCGACGTACAGCGGAGATCTCATGCAAATGCGTTATCAGTGTCGGGGGACTCCGGCGAAAGGCACGACGCCCATCCATCATCAGCAGCCTCCCTCATGACTGCCGCTGTCAACCCTGCGCAGCTGCCGACCAGCGACCGCGACACTTCGCCGCGGTGCTGCCACTACGTTGATCAGTGGCGACACGGTGGAACGCGGAGAGTACGTGACAGCTCAAGCAGAATTGTTGCCTCCTCCATCCCTCTGAGGATGCGCTTCTCCCCATCTTCGTCGCGTCCCCCCTTCGTTCTATCTGCTTGTCTGTGACAGCAGAGCATCGAGGCTTCTTCCTCCTCTTCACTGCACTCCCAGCGGTCAACCTCCTGTGTTCCTTGCCGTCATATTGTCTTGATACCTAGTTAGTGAACGCACCGTAGCTGCGCGATGTTAGCTTAGGAAATATGCTCGAAAGATTTTTAGCCAGCATCAAGTAGTAAGGAAATCACACCACAATAATAAATTATTCACGTCATTAAAAGTGCTCGAGACGTGTACGTTATTATTGTTTCAATTGTGCAACCCGCAAATGATAAATTATACACTTCATTAAAAATGCTTTTAGCCATATTGTTGCGTAGCGATCACTAACTACAATTAAAATCATTTCGCGGCTTCAATTATAAGCTCTTCGCATTGTTAACTCGTGACGTATTTGAATTTGCTATTGTTGCGTGGACAACAATTAAAAGAGTGCGTCACCATGACGTTTATGTATTGTTTAACAACCGCAAAAAGTATATTGTGCAGTCTGTTGGTAAAACTCGACCGAGTATCTTAGTATTTTTGATGTGAAACGTCCTTGGGACACCTACAATTGATCGGTCACGAAAAATGCGTCACGGAAGTGACACCATCCGCGGTTTCTGCCAAAGGCGCAAGATCCACAAGCCTAATTACCTATTTGATTGTAGCCATTTGTTGAACAGTATAAGTGCAACAATACAAATATTTTTCAACAATTTCTTTTTTCGTCTCGCATTTTCGTTACATTCCATTGTTATTTCGTAATCATATCTAAAAGAAACGCGGATGTTTCACATAAAACCATCTACCGCGCATGCTCAGCACACGCGCCATTTTTCTTCTATTTTTAAAGCAGTTAATTTTAAAATTAGCGTAACCGCATCAAAAAGAACTATTTAATATAAAATAGTTTATTTTATTATACGATCGAAACTCTCCAGGATTCACATCTATAACTTAAAACTTGTTTCTGATCACGTTGACGTCATTAATTTAAGATATTGGCTACTTTACAAGTATAGACATAAATCGAATTACCCCTCAATGGAATTTTCTAAAAGTCCGGTTAGTTTGTGTCCGAGGATGCCAGATTTGTGAGGTTCTATACGTATATATTAGTAATTTTCTTAAACAACTTCCAAGAGAGGGCGCCACCACAACTCTATTTCTACAACTATGTTAGAGAAAATGGATCGGGGGGGGGGGGGCTACGAGAACCACAATCTACAGTTGAAACAGCTGGATTTCTGTGCAAAGAACCAAACTTTATTTTGTTTTGTCGACACTGACAGTGATAAGTGAGTGAAAATATTCTCTGTTCAACTTTTGGGAACACCTAAGCACGGCTAAGTCTAAAACAAAAGTGTCGGAAGTTAGAAAAGAGTTTAAAAAGAAAAAAAGAAAGAAACAGATCGAACAAGAACTACATTTTCGTGCTGTAAGAACTCTTATCGTATCAAGGTTGGTTAAAACACGGGTTTGCAGTGACATTTCACGCTGTGCAGAACGTTCGCCGGTAAAAGAGAATTTGAAGACACAGATGTCAAGATTAATGACGTAGAGCGGACAACGAGCAGAGCAACAAAGTTGCTCTTAATGTGATTTCGCGGAGGCTGCCATGTCAGATAGAAGACTTTGCATTTAAACGCAGACAAGCACAAACACACAGACAGACGTAGGGAGAGATGCCTAAGTACTTGCGCTAAGACAGTCCATAATGCAATGTCACCTTCTGTATCGCCGGTTCTTTGTAACAGTGGCCTTAATAAAAAGAAAACGAGGAAAGAGATAAAGTTTCTATTTCACCAGCAAATTGTCTTCCAGCGCTATTTAGCGCGTCTTAGGAAAACTGGAATTTGGTGTAAATAAATGAATACGAAAGAAAAAAAAAAGCTTTCTTTTCTGTACATTATTAATGAAAATGCAACAAAAATCAATCGTTTTATTCTTGTACGTTATCGAATAAAAAATATATATTAAAAACCCTCTTCTTCCAAAAAATACATTATAAATTTTTAATAAAATCGTTCATTTTTAAGCAATGAACATCTTCTGAAAGATGTTGTTTAAAAATTATAGTCTGTTTCTGAAATGTACAACTTCTAAAAAAACATCGTCTGCTTCTGAAATGTACAATAATTCGGTAATTGTTTAATCTACAACAGCTAACAATTAAATAACAATATACCGTGTTTAAAGAACACGATAAAAATCAACGAGATGTTTCTATGGTAACCAGCAAAAGACAAAAGCGGGAAATTAACAAGACGTGTATACTGGATTTGAACCTAGTGCTTTAGCTCCTCGCAAATTTTCATAAATGAAAATATGGACACTACATAAAATTGAGGTTACGTAAGTACTCACTGAGGATCTTTTATTGGACAAACAGAACATCTTTCCTGGTAACTCTGGGGAGAAATGATCGCCAATCAGATTGGGATAGTGGCTGTGGGAAACGGGCAAGAGTTACGTGCAGTTTTACATGGTATATGCGTATCGACAGAACTGCCCATCAGTAAAGCTGTTTATCAGAGAAATAGAGAAGGCACGCAAGCGCGTGGGCATCGTATTGAAGACTATTTTGAAACGGTACTTTCTTTAACAGTCTTACAGTGCCAGTTGTAGATCTTCGCATATCAGAACATAAATGAAGCATTTTGCCATCTTAGCTATCACAGAAGTGATATAATGTACACTAACTACCCAAAATATCAGCGCATCTAGATTTTTACTTTGCACTAGCCAATGAGATTACTTCTATTACAATTATTTTATCCTTACAGACTACAATCTCCAGCGAAGGATAATAACGTAAAAAAAACAACGTAACGCAAAATAAGACAAATATACAATTTATTTGAAACTCGCACTACTCTGACGAATGCAAAATAGTAACCCACTGTATTGTCGCCATTTATCTTGCAGCTCATTGGTGAACAGTGTACAGCGTAACTATGGCAACAGAGCACACGAGTTCGTCTGATATGCAGTAAAATATTTTTTTTTAGACAGGTGATGAAGGCAGTTTCATTGTGACAGCAGTTAGTTAGTAAGCGGTAACTGCTTACGAAGAGGTATAGCATTTATTAGTGCGGTGCGTAATATGGGTTTTTATCAGAGAAGAATGTACGTTTATGTTACAACTCACTTTGAATGAAATGAGGAAAAATAATGGTGGCAGATGAAAGTATCCTTCGTACAGTAGAATTAAATACGCTAAAATGAGTGAATTCATATCCAAAGAATAGAGAGAGGGATAAAGATGGAGAGTAGTTCAACCACTTCATCTAAAAATGATGTAAAAAAACAATCTTAAGAAAAATTACCTCCTATTATGAGTAGAAAACTTCCTATAAAGTTCAACAACGGACAAAGAACGTCATAAAAATTCCCCCCACGAAAAACACGCGTTGTGCTTCCTCCCCCACCATAAGTAGCCCTGTAGTGAACTCTATTGGTGGTAAAATAAAACCAGCTCTTTACTGCTAAACACAACAAGAAGTAACCCAACCCTAGACATGTCACGCAAGCCGGTACTTGTATCATACACCTGTTAGTAGAAAGAGAGAGAGAAGAGTAGCTGCTACTGAAGGCAATAATTACAACGACACGAGCGCCCAGGCCTCCCTTGCTGTATTGACCGTTAAGTCAAACAATAGCTAGTCCATCAACTGTCGCCAACATTTTGCTCAATGGTGACAATATTTCTGAAGCACGCCCTTGCTTCGGCTAAACACCCTATTGTTCTCGGCACATAACAAGGCTCGCGGTTGATGCGGATTTTAAAAATTCATCGCCGGCCCTGCGGCGTACGAGGTTTACAAATGTCAGCCGTGTTATGAATATTACACAACGAACTTTATTGTGTTTTCTTGCTCGGTTAATAGTGGTTATCTTTTTGACTATTCTGTTTTGTCTTTAATAGGACTCGTCATCGTGATGGTTGAAAAAGAAAGCCTCTTATTCTGCTTTTAAATCGCTAATTTGAGTACACAACCACCAAAAAAGTTACTGTTAGTGCATTTTGGCTTAGCGATAAAAATATGATTATTATTAGTAATGATTGGAAATTAAAGATTAAGATACTTCAGCAGATGCGTATTGAACCCAGTTCCAAACGATACCTTTTTTCCACAAACCAAGACGTCAGAAATTATTTTTCCGTTTTTACCAGCAGATGGCGCCTCTGCTTTTAGCGAGTCAACTCATTATGTTGTATTATTTAGCGCTGATTGTTTTACCTGCTTTCAACGAGAAGGGTACATTTTTCTGGGGGTTTCTCACGTGACACACGACAATGGAGAGTCCTTCCTGAAAATTTTGCTGAAGTCTGCTTAACGACTTTGGACTTTCATTACAAGTTTGTAACGATGCGTTCGGAGCGGAAGAGAATGACGAAGAGACAGACCTCATTCTCCATTATCTCCACCAAATGCACGCATTTAAAAGGCTGCAGATTTTTCAATAAATACTGATGATACTTCCAACCCCCTCCTCCTACCACGCACACTTGGTGCCGCTCCTGTCCAGGCTATTTTTATTGCAATTTAATCATCGCCTTTATTAGATTCACATTTCAGATACGATCATTTATATGACGCTACCTCGATGTAACGTTACCGCCTCTAACGTTTTTTTATTGCCTCGGTATTGCACTACTCTATACAACACGAGTTCAGTACAGTAAGTAGTGTACACACTAGTCTTGATCTTAATTATGTTCTGCATTCTTTCCCAGATAAATTAGTACTAAATTTAAACATATTTTGCAGGTAGGCGGCCATCTTTAGCCACTATGTCCACCAGATGGTGTTACTTATGTAGTTGCTAATAATGATCATCCCCAGAAACTTGGGATTTTCATCCAGCCTTAGCTGCTTTGACACAAAAAAAAAAAAAAAAACCACAATTGTATATGTAGTATATATATTTAATTAATTAAATATTTATATAAATACAAACATTTGTATAAATAGTTATATACAATTATTTACAATTTGTACAATAATCACAGTTATAATAGGAATGTTCACTTGTATGAAATCTTTCATGTTGAATCATGTTTCAGCATGCTTCTAATCATGTTAATTAGGTAGCCAATGACAGAAGTTGTAGTACAAAGTGGGTTGTACCCAAATAGCAATGATACTTGAACAGCAAAGGCAAATTCATTGGATAGAGAACATCTATTTAAAATTCCAGTACGGAAGTGAAAACATCCAGCTGTGACGTCACTTCCTTGCTATACAAATCTCGTGTTTTTGTATCAACCAGAGGAAACTGTTCGTTTATTTAGCTTTTACTTTTAAAACAAAGACCAAACCACTTCAGCTCGCTGGGGTGATATGACGATCAATACTCCCTACTTTTGTACACCCATTCATCCATTTCCTCCACGGAAAATTTCCTTCCACCATTTCTCCATTGTCTTTCGGCGTTCATCCTAGTAGAGAAAACAAAAGCATGCAAAAACCAACTGGAAGCAAAGTACTCCGATAACAGGTGCTGCTGGATGGCTTTTGTTGTCCCAATATACTGTTTTGTTCCCAGTTAAACTTCAAAAACAACAGATATTAAAAACGATGGACAGTTTCAAAGTTTTCCCGCTAGGGGCGCTGAGCTCTCGGATGCTACCACAAATATAAGAAAACATTCCATTCTGGCATCTTTATTGGATTGTAGGGTTCTGCCTATAAAATAATATTGGAAATAAATAAAATTAAATAATTTGTATTCTTGTTTAATAAAATAGACATTAAATTGGGAAAAAACAATTTATTTACATTAATTATTAACTATACCAATCGTTAATTTAAATAATTGTTTTAAATATTTCTGATTTCTTATTAGATTATTTGAAGTGAGTAATCAGTTCTGTGGTACTTTCAGAGAATAGTTTTGTATATCTAGAATATATTTATTTCATATAAATGCTAAATAAATGCATTTTTAATTAAAATCTTCAGTTTTATCAATAAAAGGAAAGAAATATTGATAACTAGCCATTTACGTCATACAGTCACGTGGATTTAAATTACAGTCAACTCAAACAACTGCTTTAGTTGACCACTTGTTCAACTAAAAAAAATAGTAATTTTTATTTGTTCAGGGCGTTTAATAGTTTGGGCCCTACCCTGGCAATGAGGTAAAAACTAAGTTTAGAAGTAAAATAAACTTCAATAATTATCAGAATTTAGACACATTAAAGCAACTCTAAAGGAAATAATTATGAATCAATTAATTAGTAATAATTAACCATTTTTGCTATATATTGAAGAAATATTTTAATAATCTTCGCGGTCAATAAATATCGCATGCGCATTTAACTCTTTTGCTACTAGATGGCGCTGGTTGTCCGCTGTTCACAAGTGATGCTTTTTTTTTTTTCCCCTCTCTTTTTTGAATTCCGAAACCAGAAAAATATTGAGCAAAGATAAAAAATACTTTTACCTTCGACGTGACGTCAGGTTAATCACTGATTTCTTCTTTTTATCCGGTGCATGAAAGAGATCGACTATCCTAGTTTCCTGAGGCAGTCACGTCTGTCTGCTGAGCTCTCCCATGAGAGTTTTGAACAGTGCTAACAACTCCATCTGGTTGCCACTGGAGACATTCCTTCACGTCACACACATCAATATGCAGGTCAAGAATCAATCGTATGAAAAAAAGGGGGAAAAAGAAACTTCCAAAATAAGAACGAAACATGGTCTAGAAAATAAAAAGAATTTCTTTTACTGAAAGTCATTGCAAAAACACATTTATTACTATTTAAATTTTAAAAAGTCACTAAAATTATGTGCTGCGAACATTCGGGGAATGCCCTATCTTAGCAGAGCCCCGGTTCAGGTTGAAAAAGGAGCCCCTCAAAAGAGATGGGCTCCTTTTACAGACTAAGTCGATCTACCTTGTGTTAACGGACTCTTGTAAATGTGCATGCCCTCTAGTGTAGGTGTAATAGGAAAATAATAGCATAAATGTGTACGCGCGTACACAGATACACTTATAGAGTGTACATGTATATGAATATAAGCTCTTAAGAAGGGTTAAGTCATTCTGAAGATAAGAATTTGTGATAATTATTGAAACGTTACTAAATTAACTTACATATTTGTGATTAACAATGTAAAGAATTTTAACAATGCTGCAAATCAGATACGCTTGGGAAGCGCCATGTTTATCAACTAATAATGGGGTCAACAGCCGACTGAAAGTTAAGAGCAACTTTTATGAAAAACGCTATATAACAAAATGTTATGTTTATGTATTTTGTGTGCTGAATCCAACGATGTTATTAGTTTTTCTCTATTTCGGCAGCAGTTGGAGATTAAGTTTTCGCGACGTTTATAACCAATACTGAATTCCTATAACTTTTTTGTTGTTGTTGTTTTGTTTGCTATAATTAAAAGTTATCTCCAGACTGGATCTGCTATTTTTGCGAACATTATGTAGGTCTGAAACATGACATCATTGGTGACACCGAGTCTTGCAATGCATATAAAAGCTGTTTTGAAATGCCTATGGGTGATCAAGACAAGTTGTGGGAAATTCCTGTCTGTTGTGGTAGTTGCAGGTCAACATAAGAGGGATGGTTTCGGGTAGTGGTACGTGTATGCGTTTGCTAATCCTCGAATATGGAGAGAGAGCCCAGAAAAACCATCATGAGAACTGCTACTTTTGTATGGTGGATGTACAAGAGTTTAAAAAAGCTGCGGATGAAAAGTTATAGTGTATCCTAGAGCTTTTCGTCTACAGAAGCCTTTTTGAGTAAAGCGCCACATTTCCTTAATCAGCAAGAATTGGATGAGTGGCTTGAAATCCAAACTAGAGCCCCTGACATTTTGTTTAAAAGAAATGAGTCTGCTGGATCCAAATTGCAAGACTTCCACATTCAGAAAAAAGGCATACCAATTAAGCTCTTTTTTTACACTGCTCTAGACACTCGTTTCACCTAGTAGTGAATGGCTTTCTTGGCGTAATATTAAGGATAAAAATTACAAAGAACTAGTTATCAAGTTGATTGAAAATTTTGGAAAAATGGAAGGTAAAATGCCAATCAAGCCTCATTACTTGAACTTTCACCTGGAATTTTTTTGAGACCTCGAAATCGGTGAAATGATGACCACTTAAAACTGCGTGGAGTGTGATCTGCCTTTAATTGCTTAAATAATTACATTTTATTGTCTGACATTGCGTAGTACTTACTGTACCACTTCTTCACTGACTGTAAAGACAGCAGACCCGGTAAATTATGGCGACTTGATTTACACAAAGTTCTTAATTTCATTAAAATTAACATTAAGTTAGATAGTCTTGAATACTTACATTCCTGTAATGCTGTGCTTAAGACACCATCAGCCTCACATACCAAGACTGTAGTTTACAATTCATTATATGTTCTCTACTGTACTATCAGACTAAGAATGTTTTGAATTAAACTCCGGTTAAGATCTCTTGGGGGACAATCATAGGTTGGTTTGTCGCAGAGGGTGACAAAACTAACCTATTTTTCAATACTATACCTTAACAAACATGAAATGTGTAATCAAATTAACAACTTTATGTAAATCAAGTCACCATAATTTACCGATTCTGCTGTCTTTACAGTCACTGAAGAAGTGATATAGGAAGCACCACGAAACGTCTGATAATAATCTGTAATTCTTTAAGAAATTAAAAGACAGATTACGGTCCACACAGGTTAAAGCGGTCATTATTTGTCCAATTTCCAGTTCTTGATATATCTGGGCACCATGACACTAAAAGAATATTTTTAAAAAATTTTGAGACTAAATCTGAGTGATGTAAGTAAAGAACACGAGGAAAGATTCCAGCAGGGCATAGTCAATGGAGAAGTGATCCAAAGGAAGGATGAGGCCATGATGGGCAACTATATCTGGTTCTTTCGGGATGATTACACTAATCACCAAAGATAGACGTTTGATATTTTTTAAAGATTTTTTTGATTAACGGGGAGGGCTTGCTGTTTACTTTCAAGAAAGATTAATACTTTATTCTGTATAGAAGTTAATAATTCTAGTATAATATTTACGCATATATTTACTTTTCTTTCATTGATGCTATGCAAAAACAAAGTTGGGAATCAGCAAACCCAAATAATGCAGATAAACAGAACCTTTCTAAAAAGGTCCTAAAATTATAGCAGAAAGCATTATGCTGTACACTGATTGTACGCGTATACCCCCCCCCTTCTATACGATATGTACACCTTCTATACTGATTGTACAACTAGAAATGAATTTCCTCCCACTGTATTCTGACAGTTAACTGATGCCATACATTTCTGAGATTTTTCAGATCTCACTGTGGATTTTCTGTATTTCCATCCGATGTTTATCAGCCATGAAAACTGCTGAGATTTGCTCAGATCATCTACTACATTTCTTCTAACATTCTTTAATGTGAAAATAATTCGTCTTTTAAACGTTAGTCTCTGGGTGAGGCTACGGGGCTTCCTACAAGTAAACCGTGCATAAAGAAAAATATTTCTTTTTTCCATTCAACCATAAAGCTGTTTTTAAAAAAAAGTGCATTCATTATCTAAAACTTATTTTTTGGTTCTCCCTTTTATCAATCTTTTCTGTTGTCATAAGAACTGTCAAATACGTTTTCCTCTTCCGGTCAATATCAGCAGAGTCTGTCGATAAATTATGGTGAAAAGCTAGTCATTCATCAGAATACAAACTGAAATCTTTCAGCTATTGTCTTACGAAGCCTGCTAGAAAGAAAAGGGGCCCACCTTGAAAGTAATTTGTCTTCATTTTATTGACATTTAACCTTATTTCGGCAGCCATATTTATAAAAGGTATTTTGCTGCATTTTCTCAACGAAATTAAGATACGAATCGAAAAACTGTCAACCGAAACATCCGATGTAAACGGTATTTCTTTTTTTTCTCGCAGCAGCAGCTACCCAGTATCCCCCCATCCATCTCCCCCTGTTCATCACTACGGAAAAATCCCCAAACTAGCGTATTATAAATGCCCTCGCTGATAGAACTATCACAACAAGCTTTGGAGCTTTCTATAGAAGATAGGCACGCTATGTACAGCCTAAATAACCAGTGGCGTTGCTTCTACACTACGTGTCTCTAGACAGGGATGCAGAAGGGGAGAAAAGGGGGATTCTAGCAGGGCTGTAAACCCATTTATCTTCGGGATGTATGCCGAGGACTGTGTGACAGTAACGATGACAATAATAAATTGACTTCATATCCCTGCGGATCAAACACGATAAAACCACATAGGGGTATTCATGTTCGTTAAGGGTCTGGTTTACATAAATCAATTATCATTTACTAACTAGCTAAATATGCGATGAGGTAGTGGGTAAATGGCCCGTCTATCACCTTCTGTCTTTAACCATCTTCGCTTCAATTTCAGTTCTTCGGCGTTACGACACCTTCCAGTTCCTCCTCCTCCCCCCAGAAAATCTTTTTCCCTTCGTGTATTACAGACACGGCTACAATTGCCACTTATGCAGACGTGAGCGAAATGCATTATGGTCGATGACATCGACTTAGGCCGTAGCCGGTGGAAAATTAAGGCCCCACGAATACCCACCCCGTGTACCACGTAAGCCTAATATGTTCTCTCTCTGAGAGAAAATTTATCTTCTCAATGAGTACGCAGACAGCCCGTTTGTATAAATCTTGGCGAGCATTCTCCACACCTTTTGGGCGATAATGAAGCAACTTATTGGCGACGATGTTGAGCAGCCAGCACGTGCATGTAGTGACATCTCAAAATAAACCCGATGGGAGAAAAAGTTTCATTTGTCATTCCGTCTGTCCGGAAATTAACGGTCTGTTCAACTTGGAGATCGTCTTCAGACATGCAAACGTTTGGGTTTCGTGTTGCAAGATAAACACCATTCACTCCTGCTGTCTGCAAATGTATTTGGACTTTCTTTATAATAGCGCAGTTAAGACTTAAGTGTCCTTCGTGGTCTGTGGAGTTTTAAATATTGCCCATTTTGGTATTGCAATGACCGAATATTATGGTGTTCTGCTGACCAGACATTAATTATTATTAAAATTGAACAGTTTTCGTAACGGGGAGAGTATATTTATACCGGTGGGAGGTTGAAAAATTAGGGTAATGGTGCGTAAATGCGAGATACTTCTTTCTCCTTCCTTCTGGCTTGATTGCAAGCAACTTCGGAGCATTTATCGGTTTTCTGAAATCAGGAGTTAGCTGCTTCTATCGCCCCCAGAGGGAGTTAGTATCCAGTCTTTTATCTAACTTGGTGGGAGAAAAGACGCGCGCCTTCTTATTATCGACATTGGGAAACGTATGGATTTGGCTTTAATTTCAAAACTGGTGCGTGATATAAGGATTTGTATTACCAATGTCTGACGAAGATTCATTATTGACTGCAATACGAATCTTTAAGAGACTTTGATTAATAGTAACCATAAAATTTGTTTATCGTTCTCAGAATATGTATTTCTTTCTAAGAGGCGCATTATTTTGAAAATAACTATTTTTATAATATGTTGGTGCATCAAATAACAAACCTCGAAATACTGACAGACACGCTTACATCCTTATAGAAGAAATCTGTGGGAAGACAGCACCGTTTAAGGCGTTTTCTTTTAAGTTCTTGTGGAGTGCTGCAGGTTTTAAAAGAATGCGGAGAAAGCAACTGAAAATTCATCAATCTCAATACTGGAAAACGAATCAAGACGAGTTGCCTTGGTCTAACATCACCAATAAACAGCACTCCTTCTAAAGAAGTAACACTGTATCGTTATTTATTGCAATACTATTTAAATATATCGCTATTTATTTACTGTTATAAGAGTACTGTTTGTTCCAAGCGTATACCTCAGGCTACTCGTACTGATTTGCTTTGCAATATGAGATTAACGTATTTTATGATAAGTTTAGTTCAGTCTCGATAACTCACATAAATAATGCCTTTCAATTATAATAACTTGGCAAATATTTTTTTTTTTTGGAGTTCTCTGTCTTTTAACAGGCCTATACCACCGATTCTGGCAAAGCTTCTTTGTTCAGCTATTGTAATACGCTTGCAGTTGTACCCAAATCAGTTTTTCTAGATAGTGTCTCACAACTTACACCAGACCCCACCCCACTTGTGGTCCCTGGAGGTAGGTGTGGCTCGCAACCGAACGAGATGAAAGCCACAGTGGCGAAGTCATCTGGAACGAATTGGATGGATGGTAGTGGTCGAGAGAAGCCAGGGCTGGGACACTTTTCCGTTGTCAGTACTGTCTTCCTTGGACGGGGACCAGTAGCCTATTAGGGGTGGAAGTGGAATGGAAATTTCAACAAACGCGATAACACGCTGACTGGAGGCTTGGCTACTTAAAGTGACCTTTGATCTACGGTGCTATTTTGCAGCAAAATCCAGAATAATTAGGAAGTAGTCTACGTTTGTATTGATAAGATAATAATACAGTAATAATAATAGATAATTTTTCTGTTTATACTACTGGACTGTCACGTAAGCTCAGAGCAGATTAAAGAGGTAGAGAGAATACAAGAACAGCAACGTATTCAGCAATCACGTGCACTCTAAAAATGGTCATCTCAAACGCGTATACTATCATATCCTCGCGTTTGTGTGTGACCAGAAAGATTCAAATAGACAAAGGATGGAGATAAGTGTAGGAATTTACTGTGTGGTTCCAAGAATTGGCTAAAGCTGTTATTCCAAGCACAAGCACGTGCAGTTCCATCTCACCTGCTATAAATACACCGCAAAGGAGCCAGTGTATTATTCTGTCTCTGCCGTTAGCAGTGACCAACTTCTCCCCCCCACACACTTCCCCCTACATCCCCTTTCTGCCGTCTCTCCCTCTCTCCATTCCCCGTCAACAGACGCCCACATATCTGCCAGCGGAACAGCGACCGTTCCGTAGACGTCCGTGTTATCACGGGTATCAACGGACGCTGGATTCGCAGCGGCTCAGTGACGTGTAATGTGGGTTCGTCATGCTCGCACCGGTGATCCATCACCGCGGCAGACAGAGAAGTTCACGGGCACGTAGAGGGCCCTTGTCTAATTAAGGCTCTGCGCGGGGCGGGAACACACATGCAAAACGTCGGAGTCATCGCCTAGAGACGCGCCCGCCGACCGTCGCAGCTGTAGCCTTCGGCCAGTTACACCAGAAGGCAGGGGTGCCGGGGCAGGTATGTGGACGGTGTAATAGCAGCCGTATCTCTTCCTAGCCGACTGCAGGCGGCTTCTTTACATCTGCAGTGAAAGAAGATCCTGTTTATCTCTCCCTGGAGAGACCGCTCTCTGTTGACGTATTTGCACACACAAAGAAAGATACGCACAAATAAACCTTTGACCTGCAAGCCACCTTTCGCTAGTGACCATTTCGCAGATTTTTTTTTTTTTTCTCAAAATTAAAATTCATCGCAATTCTACGTTTTTCTAATGAAAATGTTCTTTTCCATAGCTAATTTCGTCCAGATAAATCGATGTAATTCTTCTGAGTGCCGATAGATGGCAGTGTTTGCCCTCCCTCTTTTTACCCCATAACTTCATTGAAAGTAGAATAATGAGTTTCCACTTCTATCGACCATAATTTTTTTTTTTTATCTAGAAACTCTAGAAAACGAAGCCTTACTTTGTAGCAATAATAATCTTATAAGGAGCGCAACGTGCAAAAATTGGGGATCGATAATGGCTTAAATTAAAAAAAAGGAGAGATTGCCTAATTTTACCACTTAGAGAAAAACTGTTGAACAGCTTTTAAATAAGAATATCATTATAAAACCAATCCAGAAAATTTATCGAACACCGCCCTCTCGCGGAAGTGATTGTAATTATAACAATGTTTTGGAAACTAACTGAATTATGTGAAGGAAGTAGCGCAAAATAGCCCAATTTTATGTAACCTTGGTAACGATGTCAATCGTATTTTTTTCATTAAGTTATTTAATTAGGTTCTTTTTCATTCATTTATTAAAGCTCAGGAAAATTAAAATAATTAATTCTAAAGCCAATTTTAATTAGTATTATTAATTTTGATAAAATTAACAGAACATTGGTAGTAGAAATGTTGCTTTAGGCTTAGCGATGCTAAGCCTTTTGAAAAAAAAAATAATAAAAATAATTCCTAATCACGATCAGTGATTAGAAGATTGGTTTCGTGTGCCTTAATAGGGAGTTGAGTCGTATTAAAGGGTACCTACTCCGTTCTATTATCACTAATCTACTCAACTAGGGAGGAGAAAAAAAATCACTTCCTCAAAATCTGTCGGCAACGCACAAAAAGCTTTTTTCCACCCCCTAACACCACCTTATCACGAAACTCCGCCATTTATCACCCCACCACGTGCGTTAAACCTAACATTGATTCGCTACGACATAACAGCCGCGAATCTCTACCGCGTGGCACAAACAAAGGTGCTTCAATTACGATCCACGTCCACCGTGTATGCATGTGTGTGTGTGTTCGTTCTCTTTCTGTGTCTCTACCGAGCAACCAGAATAATTCGTCACCGTCCGCAGTGTTACGACAATAGGCCACGGCAAACTGCCGCAGATCTCGAATGCACTGTTCGTGCAAACAACCAATTCATCAAAGCTGAGCAGTGAGGGAAAAAGAGAAAAAAAAATTAATTATTCAACTCCCTTCGCGATCACATCACGATATGGCGCTTCCTTATGACGATCTTAGGTTAGGGGGTACGCTGGGCGATACGTTACAGGTAAATTTCCGTAATGTTTTCGTACATTAGTCGGTAACCGGACCTAAGTCGAATCTCCAAGTGCAGGTAAACATTGTCCGCGATCAGATTTCTGATGTAGGTAGTTAAGTTGTATGGAAAAGTTAATACTGTATGTAAGTAGGTCATGAAGAGGTCAAGAGAACGAATTCAAGAAAAGAATATTAACGGTTGTGGGGGGGGGGGGATTTGACGTGAGGCGAATAGCGTACGATTTATGTCCTTCGGCCGATGCGTTATTTGTGGGGTAATGTGGTACGAGCTGTTACTGAGTTTCTAGTTAATGAAAAATTTGGTGGGCAGATTCGAGTCAGGACATCAGTGGGTTTGGCATAAATTGTGCGTATTAATGAATCACGCATATCATTAGGTGGAATATTTCACAAACAAATTTCTGTAATGTTTATTTGGATGAATTCCTTAAATGATTTCTGAAATTTTCGAAACATTTATCAAAAAAAGGATAAAATGTATAAGAAAAAAAAGCAAATTAATGTGATACAATAATTTCCTTCATGTTACATAATTTAAAACTGAGCGCCTCATACCTGTTACGGTTGTAGTTTCGTCCTAGAAAAACGACCATAATTGGCGATGGTAATTATCAGCTGTTGAGCCAGGTGTGTAGAGTGAACAATGAGAGGTGGAGGGGTAGAAAACTTGTCACCCCATCCCTATCTTAAGGGAGTTTTTCATCTCCTCACCGAAGCTTTGGAATGGTTATGAAAGTTTCGTTACTTGTACACAGAACCAATGGTGTACAAAAGGACCGGCACACCGGACAAATGGTGTACAGGTACAAAAGTGATGCAACTTCAAGAAATAAATACCTCATCAAAAAACACCCGACCTTCAACATATTAAATTTACTTTTCAAGCTCATCTGTTATTCCTATATGACAAGTTCACGCCCCATTAATATACATGTACGCAGTTTTATTTCTAAATAGCCTAGTATAGTATTTTATATAATTAAATTATTTGTGTATAATTATTTCTGTTTTTTAGCACAATATTTTAAAGTCAAAGAAAATATTTAGTTTTTACGATATTATTTATTTTTCGAAGCAATATATATTACATTAAACAAAAAGCGAGTGTTTTTAACTTTCAGGCGAGACTACTTAAATCTTAATTAAACTGTTAAGTCTTGATTATGGTTTAGGTTTTATTGACACAAGGGCAACTAAGGCCATATTGTGCCTGTCACAGTAGTTCTGAAAACGAAATCTTTTTTTACCCCCTAGTCATATCTCAGATAAGTTCGTATAAATGAATTTGCTTTAAAAAATTAAATGGATCGGATAGAGTTGCACATCAACTTTGAATACGATTCATCTCTAATAAATTATTTTGGGTTTGAGCTGATTCAAAATTTGTTAATCGAGCAGCATGGTTGTGTGGACAATCAAATCTTGATTATACGATTGCACTGTTTACTCAGTTTTAAAGAACATAAAATAAAAAAAATCGAATTAAGATATATTTAATGACTCACGTATGGGAAATTTTTATAATGCAACAAAATTCTTGGTCTGGTTTATGAACTCGAACCCATAAAATTCGTAACTTTCATGATGTTTTCCAGTGCTAATGGCTAATTAATGTACCATTGTACTAATTTTATAAGTAAATTATTTGTGAAATAATTCCTGTTTTTTTTTTATAAACACGAATGAACCACTTTTTATCTTTTCAAACCTGTTTGATACTTAATCGTATCGAAATTAGTAGCATAGAATCATACTTGCAGCATTGCATGCACAAGTTGAAAAACAAACAAATATCTTCTAAAATATTTAGACCTAATATTAAATTCAAATAGTTGACTCGTATTTGGTATAATATTTGATTCGAAAAGTTGAGTTGAGTTTGGACTCGGTGGGACCAGAACCCAATGAAGGATCCGAAAAGGATATTTTTTTTTATTTGTCCCTAGGTCCTATCCATGGAGCCAATCATTTATTTTTTGCGGTGGGGCAATTTTCTATAAATGCATCACAGACGACAGAACAGAGTACAACCAATATATATAAATAAATATGCAGTCATCGTCAATCCACTGCAGGATGGAGACCTCCTCAACAAATTGTGTTGAGGGAATGGATCATAATCTGTCACTCTAGTCCAGTGCGGGTTAGCAGATCGACCATATTTAGCAGACAGGGGAATTGAACCCAGTCTACTCAAAGAGTATGTACTATTTCACTCCTGACCCTGACCACTCGACCGACTTCCTTTGACGTCAGAAAGAAATGCACTTTTATGGGGACTACTCATTTCTTAGGGGATCGTATCAGCGGATTTAGAATTTCAGGATAAATTACCAAATAAGTTACTGAATTAATTTTTCGCTAATTAATTTATCATTTACAAAATATACGTTTACATTTACAATGAAGTCGCTTTTTTAAAAGTTTCTCTATAAGAAAAAACATTATACGGATGTAATTACTCAGTTCATTGATTATAGTTATTGATTAACATAAACAGTTTGCACAGATCTTAATCTCTAAATGCAACCAATACTTTTAAAAAACAATTCGTTGGCATTTTCATTAAATTTCCTCTTTTATTAACTGTAAGCAAAAACGCTAATTTAAACCTTAAATAGTAAATTCTGTCCTCCACTCATTTTCCGGTAGGGAGAGAGAAGATCTTAAATTCCTTTACTGAAACCTATTTATCAAATCACGCACAGTAAATTATTCAAAAGCAGGACACACTTAGCAGCATCTTAATGCTTGCATTCATAGAATGATTTAGGAGATCGGCAGTTAACAAGGCATGGAGAGATGAATTACCAGAAAAGTAAACATAAGCAAGAGGGCAGGCTGAAATGATAAAACGATAATAAATTAGCTACAAAAATCTGTTTTGATGCTGACTAGCGGGAGCAGAAGCAAAGATCTTTAATCAGAGCTATTCAAACAGTTGTACATTGTGTGCTCGAAGAAGGTCGAGGAGTTGCAGGAGAGTACCCATGACCCGTACAGAGGTAGGGACATTCATCAGCACACGCGCGCGCACACACCATGGGCAAAATAAACCGGTTTTATTCGTTAACTCTACCAACCCTGAGATGATGACAGGCTCGACTTGAAGCCACAACTTCAGAAGAGAAATGGAGGAAGAGGGGAAAAAAAAAAATTAAAAACGAACACTAGCCTCAAAACGGGAACCGTTAAAAACAAAACTACGAAAAACTTGTCCAATCAGCTCTAGTAAAGGATACGCGAATACCACTCGCACTTGAATGTAAAGCAGTAAGCAACAGAAAACACCAGCATTAAAAATGCTCTTCTATAGAAAAATTATGCAAGCTCGCATCCTAAGAAAATTATATAAAGTTTATTTTAAAGTTTTCTGGTGTATTGTAATCTGTGGTTAATAAAACTGCAAATTCCATAAATTTTAAATAATAAAATTAAAAATTTAGGATAAATAACTTTCTATTTTCTTTCATGAGATATATCTTTCAATTAATTAAAAGTATCAAATATTTGACAAGGTATATCAGTTTGGGTTAGACAAGGTATATCAATCAGTTTGGGTTAGTACTTCTGGATTATTGAATTTTTTGCGTTAGCGCATCTGTATATATTCAATATAGCCAAATGCTCTCAATTTTCATGCTTTTTAGAAGTAATCTTGTTATATAAATTTAAACAGTAAAATATTTCCTTTTTCGTACAGTATGAAAAGATAAAATAACCATAAATTCTAGGTTTTTTTTTCTTTTTATTAACCTAAAGTTTTAGTTCAAAATTTACTCCTACTGACAACAAAAAATAATTTTTTTGTGTATACCCGGACAAATCAGATTCTTCAGAATCTCATGGCGAGATTTAAAGTAGTTCATTTTTTTTTTTTTTTTTTTTTTTGGTGAAAACAGTGCTTCATTAGATTTAAATCAAATTTTCATTAAAAATAAATAAATCGAAGTATTATTTGTCTTAAGAATTCAATTTTATACTTTAGTAATACTTAATTTTTGAAAATAAATTAATTACAATTAAACAGCGGGTAATTTTGGATTTTTTTTAGCATAAATTAGTTAACATCAAGTATGACTATTAAAAACATCTTAATCTTAAAGCGAAAATGATATTTACTCAGGTTTCTAGAAAATCAGAGAAACAAAAATCAACGGAGCATTTTGGAATAGTCCAAACTTTTGTCAATAGAGTAAAATCTGGTCACAAGGAACTTCTTGGGTGTGCGCGAATCATTTCATTGTGAAGAATATTGCCGAAAATTGTTTCAAAAGTTCATTATTGTAAACTCTGATACACTTTGCTAAAACATAAGTTGTAATTTCAGCTTTAATTTACTTAAATGTAAACTTTAAAATCAATAACAAATAAATAAAATGAAAAAATACGTGTACTACAAATTGAAAATATTTTGTTCAGAGTGCCATCTTGAATCATGATGGCACTCTTGAAAATGAAAAGATGTCAAAGGAGTGTTTACAATTTGCTTGCAACCAAAGGTAAAAAACTTCTACTAATAATCATAGGAAAATCCCAAAAACCTTAATCCTTCACCACTTTCAAATATTCAAATTATGGAGAGTTAAAAATGCATGGATAACCTCGAACTGTTCACTGAATGACTGCAAGACAAAAACGGCTGCATCATAAAATCAGAAAACGGCATATTTTAATGTTTATGGATAAATGTCCTGTGCACTTATTATTTGTCAGAAAGAATGTTCACGGTTTTGCCTGCTATTGCCACTTCAGTTCTGCAATCCTTAGTCAAGGCATTAAAAAGAATTTCAAAACTACAATAATGAAACCAGTTTCACATACATGCTGGATACTATCGTACACTACTCGGATTTGCAACAGAAAAGTATCCCGAAATCTCAGCTGAATTTACAATAAAATAATGGGAGAAATCAAAATTAATTACAGCATTTCTGCTTATTATTCTTGTAGAAACGTATAGCACTGAAGATTTGTTTTGAATATTATTTTATATACCGACTACACAATTCATTTTTATATGCTTTTAAGTTAAATAAATTATATATGAAGTTTATTATAGTATACAATTACGAATTCTTATTCTTTATTAACAATATAATTGGCCAAAAAACATTTTCTGCACGAAAATTAAGTTGTAGTGCAGTTTTGGCTCCCTAAGGCTTATATCTATTAATCACTAATATTTATAGTTCGCTTTATCATTATAATACTCCAGAAAAGATCCCACAGCACGGGTTCGATCTCGCAACAGTGCGTATCAGTGCTCATGTTTTAGCAAAATACGCACCATCGAATTTTGCTGAAGAACTCCTGTTTTTCACAGTTAAGATATGAAGTCGATTAAAATATAGGGTTAGACAATATTATTTTTTTCCATGTATGGTTCTTCCTGGGTTTGCTCAATTCTTAATGATCTACCAACTTTTATGCTGTTCATTATGTACTCGTAATTTGGCTCGGATCAAACTGAAAACACAAAAGGGAACACATAAGAAACACGTGGTTAGCCTATAAATTGGTATTCCATTTATGAAAATGTGTGCCAAAAAACATAGCCCAAAAGAATGTCTAAAAACAAAAAAAAAAAAGTGACGTTACCTCAGAAAAAATTCCAAGATAAACCGCCTATTAAAGAACCTAATTTTATATTTTATTAAATAATCCCTATATTTTATTAAAATAATTTAATTATTATTTCATATATAATAAACTTCATGGGCACATAACGATCCACTGGTCAACAACTTAAAGAGAGTGATGAGTTGCAATGGAAATTGAAAAGATGATTAATTATAGCTCCATGAAACAGCAAATGTGAAAATTAGCCTCACTGGTAGCTGATTCAAGAAATTGTCAGATTTTTTTTTCTTTTCTTTCCAAAGAAGTAACGAATTCTATTTTGCACTCTCCTTAGAAAGACGTTACAAGATAGTCATATTTTTATCTTTTGGGAAGTTTTTGCCAAAAAATGCAGATGAAAGTGCCAAATGACATGACAACTGTCCTCGCGCTCCAAAGCCACCACACAAAATATTAAAAAGTCATATTAATATAAGAAGTAAAAGCTGGTGGGAACACAGATAAACGCTAAATATTGTACTTTGGCATGCAGAAGTATTATCTTACGTTTAAATTAGAAACACTATGAGCAAGGGAAGTTAATTTAGTAAAGAATTTCCGTCACTTTGAACTTCCCCGACAGAAACATTCAACATAAGAAATTCACTTTTTTTTTCTACGCTGTTTTCCACCCTCCCTACTCTCTTTATTAGAATCTACACTGAAATATTTCGCCTTCCACTCCCATATTTGATTCTTCTTATCTTGGCTACTTCCACCGCTGTATTTTGTAACCTGGAGGAGAAAGATTTTAAAGCTTAGTGGACCCCGCAATCCGACTGTGATATGTAATGTCACGTAGGAACACAGGAAAAGTCGGGTCAAGTGACTCATTCGGCTCTATCTGTGGGTTATGGTATGGTTGTGCTACTGGCTTATAACCTAACATATGGTTTACTGGACAAGGAGTTTAAATCAAAGTGCCAAAAAATAAATAAAATAAAGCTCTAAGGGGCCAAAATACTTGGAAAAGATTATTGGGATGCTACACCGTTGTCATTTAGACATAGGAAACATGCACAGCAAAGCGCTAAAAAATAAAGAAAGAACACTGCCAAAAACGGACTTGAGGGAAAACCATATCACCAATCATTCAGATGAATTAAAAATAATAATAATAAAAAAATTCTCAGCCAATACGATTTTTCAGAGTTGGAGCTTAAATTTGCAAACTATGAATTGGTGTACTATCGAATTTTGTGACATCTAAAGTTTTATGAAAATATTTCTTAAATTATTATATTTTACATTAATTTTATCTATATATTTTTATTATTATCATTTTAGTAAAGAAAGACACTGATAGAGATAATTAACTAACTTTTATTGTACTTGTCTAAATAGATTTGTCATACATCCGATTAAGCACAACCTGTAGAACAAGAATGCGGAATTTTTTATTGGCAATTTTGTTTTTATTTTCCTAATAAACACCATTAGAGGACATAAGAAGATTTAACACAAGAAAAGTAGAACAAGCATTAAGGGAAAACAAAGGATTTAAATCAGCAGCCATGAGCAGTAATACAGAAAGACAAATGATACTGAAACTGAAGAATAGCGATGGTGTACTTATAAACAGCAGAGAAGGCATAATTCAAATAGCAGAAGACTACTATAAAGAGTTATACAATGAGCGAGGGAATGATACCCGCAGTGGGGAAGATGGATTGCAAAGTAGCAACACATACGACATACCCGATATTCTTCCTGATGAGGTAGAACATGCATTGAAGAAAATGAAGAATCGGAAAGCCCCGGGGGAAGATGAAGTTACTGTAGAGTTGTTAAAATTGGGAGGAAGAGACATAACACAAATACTGGCAAGGCTCTTCACAAAGTGCATTAGAAAAGGTGCGATGCCTAAGCAGTGGAATAATGCAATCATAGTTTTGCTGCATAAGAAAGGAGATAAATCAGAAATTGGAAATTATAGACCAATTAGCTTGTTATCCCATATCTACAAGTTGTTCACAAGGGTCGTTACTAACGGATTAGAAAGAATACTTGATGAGAATCAACCGAAAGAGCAAGCTGGCTTTAGGACAGGATTCTCAACTATGGATCACCTTCACGTAATATCACAGCTAATGGAGAAAGCAAATGAATATAAAACACCATTATGCCTGGCATTTGTGGATTATGAAAAGGCATTTGACTCCATACAGCATAAGGCAATGTTTCGGGCACTGGAAAGACAAGGCATAGATACTCCATATATTATGATTTTGAAGAAAATATATGAGAGTGCTACATCCTTTATTAGACTAGACAAAGACAGTAGCAAATTTAAAATCGAGAAAGGAGTTCGACAAGGAGACACTATCTCCGAAGCTGTTTACTGCTGCCCTTGAAGCTTTCAGAAGATTAGACTGGTCGCAGAAAGGAGTCAATGTGAACGGAGAGTACCTAAACCATTTACGATTTGCAGATGACATTGTGGTCATAAGCCACGATCCGAAAGAATTAGAGGAAAATCTTAATCAGTTATGCACAGTTAGTAAGGATTTTGGACTAAAGATGAATATGGCTAAAACAAACGTAATGATGAACAAGTATGCCATGGAAAGGGAAATAATGATTGAAGGAGCAGTAATTGAAAAGGTGGAGTCATATACTTATCTGGGACAAGTTATTAGCTGTAATAATGATAAATGGCTGGAAGTCAAGAGAAGAATAAATTTTGGATGGATAGCATTCAGGAAATATAGTCACATACTGAAGAGCAATATCCCAGTTTGTCTGAAACGTAAAATAATGAATCAATGTATACTCCCCACCATGACTTATGGAAGTGAAACTTGGGCACTCACCAAAAGAATGGAAGAGAAGCTAAGAACTACACAGCGAAGAATGGATCGAATTATATTGGGAATCAGACTGTTAGATAAGAAGAGAAACACATGGATTAGGCAGCAAACTCAAGTAAAGGACATTCTTATCAAAACTAAAGAACTAAAATGGTCTTGGGCAGGACACATAGCTCGAAGACAAGATGACAGATGGACTAAGAAAATAACAGAATGGTACCCAAGAGGAGCTAGAAGAAAACCTGGAAGACAAAGGCGGAGATGGATAGATGAAATTCTTGAGTTTTTGAGTAGTAAATGGATGACCAGTGCTCAAAACAGAAGGAACTGGAAAGTTGCTGGAGAGGCCTTCATCCTGCAGTGGATTGAAAATGGCTGATGATGATGAATAAACACCATCATATACCGCATTTCCAGTTTCTAAACAAGCTTTTTATGATCAGGAAATAAGATCAGTATAGACAGATCGAATACTTCATAAGTAATAAATATGCAAAAATAAATGCATACAAATAAATACAAAAATAAATTAATGAGGAATAGTTTTTGGTAAAAATTAAGTCATTAATTATATTTATTTTTAAAAAGTTTAGATGCACTTCTGAAATTTTCATAAATGGAGCAGAGGGCGCTGGTGGAAACGCTGAAGATAAATTTGCTTTGGTTATTATATTTTTATGCACAAATTATCTCGGGTCTTGTCCAAATTAGGGTTGGAATAACGACTGATAAAAGGAAAAAACAATAAACTAGCCAATAGTTATTAAAATATAATTTTTTTCCAGTTATATTTTGGGTATGATTTATTTTTAATCTTGGGAGTTAGCAAAGTTTATTTTCTTTAGTATTTCTAATACCCAGAATATATTGATTAGAATATCTTATAGGATATTATTATTTTTTAAACCTTTTTTTATATAAACATTGATTTAACATCTGCATTCGAAACTTAATATTCTAATTTACAGCGGTTATAGGATTCCTGACATGAAAAAAAAAAAAAAAAAAAAACATAAATAAATCAAGTGTTATCAAATCAGATAATAGGTTTAGCTGAGTGTATGCAGCATATATTGTAATATTTTGCCTTGTAGATTTGAATTAAATATTTCAAAAAGAATTTCATAAAAAATTATAAAATCAACGTGAAATTAATAAAATAAAAAATAAGATGATACGATAAATTAATATAATAAGATAAAAGGAATAATTTCTAAAATAATGATATTTGAAATGAGTTAGTCAAAATGAATATTAAATAAGATACAAAATTTCGTTTTCGTTAACTGTAAAATAAATTAGTTAGCTATGATAAAAATTAGTTTTCAAATACATTATAAGAGATAAAAGGATCAAGCTTATTTTCGTTCTTAAAAGTAAAAGAATGAGTATATTTATCCATAATTTGTTTTGAATTTGGTTAAAAATATTTTATGGCAATGATATATGGATTGAAGGTAGAAATTGAGAAATGCAAAAGCAGATGATGGTGATTTACATTTGCTTCAGATAAGCTTATACATAAAATTATACTTAAATTAGTAGCAAAATTTTAAAATTCTCCTTTTTTCCATTTCGTCTCAAATATATCCTCCCCTCTTGTTATATATATATTTTATTTTCCCTCTCAATGGCCAGGAGAAAAAAATAAATAAGAAATCTTCATAAATAACAATACTACAAGCTTTTAATCTAAATGATAAACGAACAGAGTAAGCATATCGAAATAGTGAGAAAGTTAGAATGTTTTTAATTTTATACAATGTTTAGCAACTACTGGATTTTAACAGGAAGGCTGACCGCAAAGGTGGAGGGTTGTCAGTTTTCGATGAGAGGGAATTTGACCATTTTCACTAGCGGCCCTACAGAATAAATAACAAAATAACAACAGGCTGGTCTTCCTTCCCTATTCTCTCTCTCTTTTATTATTTAACATTCTGTTACTGAATTATTAAAGAACTGCCGAGAAGACTCTCGAAGTAACCGAGTTGGGATAAACTCAGAATAAACCCACAACTTTAAAAGTATTAACTGCCCAACAGTGGGTAGTTTTCGGGGGAGGAGAGTAATAGCAGAGACACCTTGATCCAGAGAAGCTCCTGTCACTTTGAAGAGGAAGTTTCCACTTCGAGATCACCAAGCGACAGCATTCACCATCCAATCCGGAATTCAATATGATCTTGGCCTGACAGGCCTTTCACCCAGTCAGCAATCTAAGTACAGATATTTTCTACCTCTCAGTCCTCCTCGAGCTCCTTGCACACACTAGTATCTGCCTCTCTTGTAGGCTGTCAGCTGTCACACAACAGCTGGCCTCACCATCTCCGGAGCTGGGAGCTATTTCTTGAAGAAAGAATAAAAAGCTACACCCTCCGCAGGACTAAGTCTGCCTGTCACCACGCTTCGATAGAAAACAGGATCATTTTAAGCCAATCAGCTTTGGGCTCCGTCTACTTTGACCCTTCGGGCCATCTGTTGTTTGACGCAAGCGCACAGAACACGAGCAAAGAATGAACCTCGTACACAAGTGAGTTTAAACTTTGACGCACTGCGAACGAAATATCTCTAACCTCTCATAAGTACGAATAAATGCGTGTAGAAGATGCAAGAAATCTTTCACTATTATTCGGGATTGTATTGAGGGAAAACAAATATTCGAAAACACACTTAATAAGATAGTTGAAAAGTTTTTGTTGACATTTCAAAACGATCTCTTTTCTCACAGAAAAAGAATTATAAAACAATTATCATAGAAGCTCGTATATCCTAAATTATTTAATTCGATACGATATTGCAAGATATAAATCTCAATTTTAGAATGTAAAAACCTTTTCATTCATTTTTTTAAAAACATTTGGATATAATTATTGTACATCTAGCACTGTATTGCTATATTGACATCTGGATACCTTATAAAGGGGGCATTTGATGCCCTTGTGTCGTAAAACTCTTAAGCAGCAACAACTTTATAAAGAAGGAAGAAAAAAACAATTCTGAGAAGTTAAATATCGTACTTTGCCAAGACAAGTTGAACAAGGTTCCTGCCATGAGTCAATCTTCTGAATTATTTTTTGTGGAATAATCTAAAGGCAGGGTAGAAACTTGATCGGGAATCAACCACAAATGATTGAACGATGGGTGAGGTACCAACAAAAAATTATCCTGCTGCATATCGCTGGCTATATTCACCACAACGCAAATCTCATTTGAACTCTGAAGCAATTCATTTGGACTTAATAGCGTATTAAACACACACGGGTCAAAAGTACATATTGTAATTGCCGAGTTAAGAATGCATCTCAACACTTATGATCAGCGCATCACCAAAATACCTTCCAAAACGGTAGGCCCGTGTTTCTGCAATCCCCACTGATCTTAACGATCTTCAATCTCCATTACTTGCTCTGCTACATGACGTTATTTGTAAAGTTCCTCGCTAGGTGGAAATCAGTGAGCGATCGTCCATTACTGCAGGGGATGTGAGGTATCGCCTGTGACACCGTACATGTCCACAAATTACAGCTCACGCGTTGAGGGTCCGGTGTGAACTTTGTCTGCTTAAGTATTCAAGATGTAGCATTCGTTTCTCTTTGCCTGTCTGCTCAATTCTTCCAGCATTGAGTTATGATCGATGTGGCTACGAATCGGGCCTTCATTAGGATTCCGGGCCACGACAAGGATGGATTAATATTTTATAGGCTAGAAAGAAATCCACGCCAGTGACATGTATATTATTTCGTAAAGCACTGGCTCTTTCCACCGCTATAATGAATGATCGGCTACATTCGAATAATCAACTACACGGCGATTCGTCGTGCCGCCTACTCCGCCGACGTACGGCTCCGGACACATTTAGACAAATGGCTTGCATGATGCGGAACACTAGTTGTGCAAGCAATGGTTTGGGCTACTAAAATTAATTACAATAAAAAAGGAGTGTGGGACTGCTATCGGTAAATTGTGACCTCATTCAATTACTGCGTTAATGATTGGTCCCCAGAGAGACATTTCCAATGGCACATACTTGCGCGAAGAGTTTATTTGACAGGGATTTAATGCCACCTAAATAAATACATTTTACGGGAGAAGGTCAAGTGGTCTGGGGTTTTTTTTTGGGCTTATAAATTAACACCTTCTCGAGGGATCAATTTGCATAAAAATATCTTAGGGTTCTGCCTGGTTTCCAGCTGAAGCAATGTGAGAAATGTCTGTTCATTTTGGTTTTAACAACAGTCGCGATAATTGAGTTTTACCTGGGTTATTATTCTGGAGTATTTTTATTGAGTATAGACAATTTGCATCCTTCTGGGGTATTAAGAAATGAATCTGAAACATCCATTTAGAGTCAGCAGTTTATAAGAATATTTGAGTATTTCACCTGGCTAGGATTCATTGAATGTACAACGCGGATAATTTGGTTTAAACTTCTTGGTGGTAGAAATTAAGCGATAGAATTTATAGTTTGATAATCGTTTCATTCTAATAATATATTTTGTTTCAGAATACACGTATTCCACTCGATAATTATGGCAACAATACCGGGATGAAAACTGCTATTAAAAGAGCAGCATATTTCCACTTCTCCATCATCCGTTCGTCTTCCAGCGACGAATCCCACGAAGAATGTAATTAAAGCAGACCAAAACTCGTAATACCAACAAGCTGGCATCAGCTGACAAGGCAAAATCCGTGCCGAGTGTTTCCAAATAATAAATGGCCAACAGCAGGGAAGAGGAGAGAGCCGAAACCAAACACCACATTTCAAGCAAGATGTAAGGTGTTATACATCAGCTCTCGTGTTGTGTGCGTGGCAGACGTCATGCTCTGCACATTTGTTGATGTAAAACCACCGCATAAAAAGCGTGTTTGCAGTCATATAGTCCATGTAGGGCACTCGGCGGTGATTAATGATGGTAGCCTACACACAATACCAGCTTACAGTCGACGTCTAATAACCGGTAACGAAGTGCCGTAGCATTTTTCACCGCCTTAATTACCTCCCCATAAAACAATGAAGGTCAGCTCTGCGAACGAATAGTAGTTTGTAAATAGAAAATTACACACGTACCACTGACATCCGTACTTGGCGACCTTGCGAGCCTCCACAATGACAGGAAACTGGGCCTTTTTTCTTCTCCCTCTTTCTTTTTATCAGTAAAATGGCCACAAGTGGTGTGCTTTCCACACACACCACCCCACAACAGCGAATCGATGACTGCAAATGTTGACAGAACCAGTCAACCCTAGCCCATGTGCACTGTAAGAATCGCTCTCCCAGGTAAGGAGCCCTGCCATCGATCCGCTGATTATCTACCCCCCCCCCCTTTTTTTTTCCTTCAACTTTTTTTTCTCCTTACCCCCAGCGGAAACTGCAAACGAATGATGTCTCGGCGGTCGCTTTTAGCAAATTCCCTGGAAACCTTTATGAACGATGTTTTTGTAGAGTTGCGAAAAATCACGCGCTTAGAAGAAGCCCACGGCGTCTTATTGCCGATGAGAAATGACGGACAGAGATTTTGGAGAGTTTACGAACAGAGAGAGGGGTTGGGGGGGTTGCGGGGTATACTCGATCTGACAAAGAAGTCTCCGAACTACCTTGGAGATAAGATCCTCATAAGATATTGAGATATCGTTGAACATTTCAATATAGATACTTGAGGGCTGAAGAAAGTAGGCCGGAATCTACCTCGAAGATCGTGTAGGGAGGGGAACCGACTATAAATAACCCGATTTTTATCATTCTATCATCGCTGGAGTCTCGTCTGTCCATAGCCAGTAACGAGGTATTGCACACCTCAGGAAAAATGCGACTCCAGTCAAACTTGTATCGCTGCGGTAAGATATAAAGGATAAGTTGGTCCCTGTGTTAATAGAAACTCCTGCTGCAAACATTTTTAACGCCCACATATCAACATCTACTTCAATAACTTCATTAAGAAGTTATAGAAGTAGATGTTATGGCGGCCATTTTGTTCTACAAGTCTATATATCTGTTGTTATTGTCAAATATTTATCCTTCATTGTGGCTTGTTTTAACAAAATTGGGATTGCTCATTACCAATACAGTGTAGATCGATAAGACAACACAGTGCGTGGTTTAACTTTAAAAAAAAAAAAGACAGTTATCGATTACTTTTGGAAGGGAGTGTATATAGAGAAAGAAAGATTCGTTTATTGTGAATAAAAACATGCTCAGACAGTCTCCCCAAGATGCGTATACATATGTTAAGCAGACAGCCTACGCATTGCACACAGGCAAACCTATAATTAGAAAAATGGGTCCCAAAACCTCACGTGCGACTGATTTCATGCAAGACTCAAAATGTCAACAGGTTAAGCAGGATACAAGCATTAAAGTAATGCAAGCAGAGTCGCTGAAGAGCACCTTTGTCATTCCTTACAGAAGAGAAAAAAAAAAAAAAAAAAGCGACTGTCAAAGTGTGATAAATTATACACAGATGTACATTATTACTGCAAGGGAGCGGGCCGAGAAATGTTTGTCTTAAAACCAAGATACGAACTTCTGATAACATTACCACAAATATGTGCACCACTAAAGGGAACGAATATTTTTAGGATTCCGACTAAACATTTGAAACCAATTTTCTCTGTCTGGAAGAGTGAACCACGTTTCCATTTGTGACTGAACAGCGCATGCGCCTACAATTTTTTCTTCCCTTAGAAATGTTGCTTTTTTTTTCCTCCTTTGTTTAATGGCATTAAATTTCTATCAAGAAATAATGAGAAGTTAGAGTAAAAAAACACGATTTTTTTTAAAAAATGTGTTTTTTTACGTTTCTGAGGTACAAAATATCATTTTATTTAGAGTAGTTCAATACCAAGGCAACTCGAAGTGTCTCTATAATGTGAGATCGATGCACTTAGTTAAGTTTGCTCATTGCTGTGTCTTGCTCAAAGTTCATATACTGCTTTGTACTAAAAATAATGACATCAAATACGTGTTAATTTTTAAAAATATATCTTTTTATATTTGCAAATATAAAAATAAAAAAACTATAAGAATAACAGGGGTCCGATAGGTCTGGAACCATAGAAAGTTGGTTAAATTTAGAATTAAATTAAAAATTAATTTAATTTTAAACTTTAACCAACTTTCTATGGTTCCAGACCTTTCGGTTTCATTTGATATTCAATTCCATTCAAGCATTTCCTGCCTTAAGAATAAGCAGAGAAAAAGAAAAGAATTTAAGGATGTTTTATTTTTAATTAAGCATTTTTGTGGGGGTGGTGGGTTTCTCTGGCACTTTAATTTATCGCGAATTGAGTGTGGTGGTCCTGAGAATTGGTAGTGTACAGGAGACAATCGAAACTGTTGCATCCAGCAGGTAACACATTATACAGTAAAGTGATTGTGGGGGTGCACGATCATTACAAACGGCTCCCCTAATTTAGCGCTGCCTTAACTGAGCCCGAATGTAATGAGCATCACGAGACCGGTGTCAGTAACGCGAAGGCGCTAGACGGTAATAAAGAACCGGTAATCAAGGCGAAAACACGCAGACAGTTAGCAGAAGAGAAATACAAGTTTCAACTGGAACTTGATGCAGAAAGTGGCTGCGTGGAAGAGAAAGAAAAGCATATTTTACACTAATGAATGCGTACCTGCCTCTGATAATCTCGCAGCTTCCTCATCACATCGGCCATCTACGCAAAGCCACACAGGAGTTCGTCTCTGAGTCAAAGGTTCAGTCTCTAAAACAAGACTAATGACTGTCATGGGAGGTCGTAAGTGAAAGAAAAAAACGCGGTAAGAGGCATTAAAATTTTTGTGATAGTCGGGAAGGTATCTTTATGTTCTTGTGCGTCGTCAAGTCTTTTTTTCTTCTCTCTTTTTCTTCGCTTAACGATGGAAGAAAAATGGTCTTATTCTACGGTGAGTGCAGCTCCACGACTTCTTCCGTCTACTGTCGCAAAATGTCTTGCGTGGAATATTCAATAAGGTTTTGCTCTCTCAATTTCCTTTTCACCTTTCTCTCGTCTTCGATCCGTTTCTATTTGTTTTAACGTTCCCGGTTTCCGCTTGCTGTCTCAAATGTTCTCTTCTGTTTTTACAGTTCTTGACTCAATTTTGCATCTCGTTGCTTCCTATCCATTAAATGTTCTAAATTGCTTTGCTTCTAAGTTATGTGGTTGGCTGCAATCTTGTGCCTTTGGCTAAGCAGGTGTATTTATATTAGAATTTAAAAAAAACCCGGAACAATCAGTAAATCTTATACATGTTATTCAATAAATACAAACTACTTCACCGCATTCATAACTTCGAAATTATAAAATAGCTAACGTTAATTTGCTATTTTCAAAACTTTTAAAATTAGGAGGCACATCTCCTTAATAAATAGCAGATTAGCCTTTTGGCGTGCTCTTTTGATAAAAAAAAAAGTGGTGCAATACCAAGGCAACTCGCCAGACGCGAGTTGCCTTGGTATTGCACCACTTGTATTTCTTTCCAGACGCGATTATATATAAATACGATTGTATTTATATTTACCATTTCACGAAATTAACTACAGTATATATAGGGATTCGAAACAAGCTATTTTGATTAAAAATTCTGTAGTTTGGATCTGATCAACAAGACCGAATCATGGTTGCCACCATTAGGTGGATTTGATCTTTAACTTCGTGTGCTTCCAGTATATTATCTATTAAAGGGGAGATGATTCACTGAGAAATATTGTCTGTATTCGGATAAGTATTTTTTAGTGGCACATTCTAGTTCTAAATTAACTCCTCCAAGCTGATTCCAGTAGACTTGTTTTCAATACATTTTATTCTTACGTATTTCCAAAAGATTGAAGAGGCGAGGACAAATAGGATGAAGGTGAAGACTGGAGTTTGCTGTATATGTAAATAAAATCATTTCTTTCCTAAGGGATAAAAGAGCTCATGCCCATCTATGTATAAACAATGGATTGGAATGTTCTTAAAACGCCTAAATCCATTTTAAAAGCATTATGTTGGAACGGACTGGATTTATGTAGTCGATTGATCAAACACAAGGGTTCTGTGGTTTCAGCGTACATGACTGCTAAATACGGTGATATCCTTGTATTATTTACTTTGTAAACTCTCCTGGCCATCGGGAGTATAAACAGAAAATTCTGTTTTATTTATTTATTCGCTTTCTGGACGAGTCATACATTGGCCCGTAATAGTTCAGATGGTTTCAAAAGTTTAGTTTGTTATCAAATATTAGGCCTAGACATCGGATAAGTATTTTAACGTGAAAAATAAACAATGATATAAATAAGGAATTAATTAGGAAAATAAGAAACAAACTGTAACCCAGAAAAATTCAAAATGAAACTCACAAAATGGAAAGCGTCCAAGTGTGTAGTAGTGGCCGAGAAATAAAACCTCCCCTTTCTGCGCACAAGCCCATTGGGGGAGAGGGGGGAAGACGGAGAGAGAGAGGTGGTATTGCATGTCTGCTGTGGCGGCAAACTTCTAACACCTCTCGTATTGGACCACTGCGGATGTGGTGTCGAATTCCTGTGCTGGAAAGGGGTGTCCAAAGCTAGCGATATCCAGTATTTCGTTGCCTTTTTCCTTGAAGGAGTTGCTTATTTCCCACCCCCTCATTGAAAAGGAAAATAAGGGTGGGATTTAGGAGTGGTTTCTAGCAGCGCCACCTGTCCTCATCATGTACTGAGGTCATTTCAAATGGCATAAAATTTAAATTCGAGAACTCCTGTTCATTTCAAACCTTGTTTTGCCGATGTGCAAAATAATACACATTCCTCTGTTTTTATTTAAAATACTTAGAATACTTTAGAGATACTAAGCAACTTGATACACTATTGCATAGTTCGGTGGTACTTTCAGAACATTTCCAATAACGCGTTAATTGATATAATACGGACAATTGCTGTTTGGCTTCACTTCACTAATCGAAATTTCGAATTACGCGGTGGTAATTCCCAAAATTATGACCTTGTGAGTGAGAAGCGTTAGCCAGGTAGATCACAAAGCTCGCTCCTGCAAATTAGAAGTCGTATGACCGAGTTCGTTCGAGACATGACACTCGCACATTAAGTGAGCCACACGGAGGAGGGCGTGCCTTGCGTGGAATATTAGCGGTACCACTCCTGCAGGTAAGGAACCCTTTGACATTTCAAAGAAAATGAAGCTCATTCCACTCACTCGAACAGTTAAAACCAAACACGAAACATCTAGAATTTAATATCGCATTACTTAAATACTGCATGCTTTGTTATTTATTATATACCAGTGTATATCAGTGTGACAATTGTGATTCTCACCATCGTGTATTAATTGTGTATGTTATGCTGTCAAATCACTGTATTGCCAAAATTTGTGTAGTAAATTTTAAGTCATTCGTAAATAATGCACAGGATTTTCATAAGCTTATTCGGAAATAACCAGGCATGGAATTTTTCGGTGTAATCAGCATATTCTGCAATTAATTATAAACGAAACTTCACTCATCTTTCTGGATAAATTTGACTGCAATAGATTGTTTACATTTTTAAGTATGACAGGAGCTTTTAGGCGACAGCTCACCATGAGCTGCTCTTTGCGATTTCGTATTATAATACGTACTCCTGTAATAATGATAAATGGCTGGAAGTCAAGAGAAGAATAAATTTTGGATGGATAGCATTCAGGAAATATTCACATACTGACGAGCAATATCCTAAAATTGTCTACAACGTAAAATAAAGAACCAATGTTTAATCAAAACCATGACTCATGGAAGTGAAACTTGGGCACTCACCAAAAGAATGGAACGAATTATATTCGGAATCAGACTGTTAGATAAGAAGAGAAACACGTGAATTAGGCAGCAAACACGAATAAATGACATTCTTATCAAAACTAAAGAACTAAAATGGTCTTGGGCAGGACACATAGCTCGAAGACATGATGACAGATGGACTAAAAGAATAACAGAATGGTACCCAAGAGGAGCTAAAAATAAACGTACAAGACAACAACGGAGATGGACAGAAGAAATGCAAGTGTTCGTGGGTTGTAAATGGATGGCCATTGCACAAAACAGAAGGAACTGGAAAGTTGCTGGAGAGACGTTCATCCTGCTGTTTAGGAAGTTTGGCAGTCCTTAACTCATAATGAAACGAGTTAGGTGTAAGGAAAATGGAGATGAAAAGATATCCTTAATCAGTTAATTGATATTAACTGATTAAGGCCATTTACAATGGACGAGATATAAACATCGACCATTGTAAATGGCCGATGAGGATGATGAATATGTACTCGTACTTTTAAAAGTAAATTGCAGGTTTTTTCCATTTTGCTCATTTAACCATTCTCCTGTTTTATATTACCGCTGTTTACAAGAGAACTGAGGTCGGGAATCATCGAGTAGAATTTGCGAGTTTAAGTCAGATCTGCATTCGATCATTTGATTTTAGCTTTAACATATTTAACTGGAGGGAAGTGGCATAGTACCTATCCTTGAGTATCGTGATATTCTTATCCATAAAATATGATTTTGACTAGCTACAAAAGTGTACAACGATTGATCTCTTCTTCTATCTCCTTTAAAGGAAGACTTTTTTTCCTCCTGGACAAGTACGTAATAATCCGGACACTGGTGAAGGCCTCAATGTGAACTGAATGCAACAGGTGGGTCGTTATCAAACAATGTAGCGGTTTTTTCCTCTCCCTCAAGACTTAATTACTAAAATAGATGATTGCCAATAGAAAAGAAACACCTGTTGTCGAGATAAGATCCAAGTTGCTCTATCAGACCAGCAACATCTTGAATAAGTTTGGTTATATTACTAAGTCATTTTGTACGTCAATTAAACCTTCGGTAATATTATTTTGCATCTTCCCCCTGCTCTATATTCTTGTGTGGGGGATATTTTAATTACCGCACGAACTTTAAACGGTGCAATTGCAGGTTGATGTCTACATCTGACAGAACATTTAGTTTTTATTTATTTTTTTCTTAAGGCTGTTTCTGAATGAGTGGCCACCCACCACGAACTTTTTTCAGCAGTCGCCTTCGTGTTGCTTGCATCCCGCAGAGTGTAACACTTTGTACATCACGTTTTGTTTTATCCTGCGAGCCATGTTTTGAAGTTCACTGCCATGAGTGAAACGAATTAAAAAAGAAAACGAATTTTCTGACCCCCATTTGTGATGCTTCTTTCTAAATCCACTTATGATATCCACAGACGGTTACAGTCAAAGAAGAGTTAGCAACCAGTCCCTCCTTGTACTCCAGACAGAAGGTATGAGAATGGCCAGGTGACTATGACAAGATGGGGGGGCGCGAGAGGCAATTTACGTCACCACTGTAGTCACGACACCTCGCAATTCGTGCACCGCAGAAAAAGTCAGACAATGCCTCCCTACAGCTCCTTTGTCCTTCGTGGTAAACCTATCTCCGCCACAAGGTTCCTCTTCCCTCAGAGGCCACTGCGTATAGATACTAGTCCACGTTATTGTAAAAGCACGCGTGTGTAAGACGCGCAGCTAAGAGAGGCTGTACTAGAGATTGTGTCAATAGTTGGTGGAATTCTTGCTCTCCACCTACTCCTTGATTTCGTGCAAAAGGGTGGACTGCTGTCGGGGTATTCACCTCCGTGGGATAGACCGCTTCATGCGGTGGATACCTTTATTAGTTCCCAGCTGGAATATGTAATTTGCACGCGAAAATGGAGGCTGGGAACCAAGTGACGTGCCTTTAGACAGAAATGTAGAACTTGTTCAAGGTGTGGTTAAAGAGCAGAGGCAAGAGAGGTATAGGAAAAACCAGCTTAAATTAACGTTTTGCTGTTTATACTTGAGCAGCGTGGCTGGTTAAAAGGTTACGTCGTGAGCTGCCAACAAAGCTGCACAACAACAGGGTCTGAACAGTGTTATCCAGCTGCTAACCACCGTGTGAAGGGTATATTTCAGAGATGGTTATGCATCAACATGGAGCTGCCCACATTCCTTTGGCAAAGATGTCGTCTCTTCCTAGAAATAACATTTTCTCGTACCACCTCTGTGAAACAAAAAGTTATTTCCCCCATTGAAACTTATTTGCTTTTATTTACAGTTTCGCAATTCCTTCTCGTAATTACATTAAAGAAGCTCCAATAATTGAAACTGTTGGGCTTTTATAAATTTTCTGTTTATACTCCGGGACGACCAAACGGTCAGAGGAGTTCACAAGATAGACAGAATTCAAGAAACAGCACCGTATTCAGCAGTCACGGGCTTGAACCCCGGTCACTCAAGGCACGTGTACTTATGCACCCGCGCGCCTGACCACTAGGCTACGGCGGCCTTGTGTTGGTGTTGCTTTTTGAACCTGCGCATCAATGAGTTGAATTAGCATTCTGCAAGCCTCAAAGTATTTAGAATGCTAATTCAACTTATTGATTGCGCACGTTCAAATAGCAACATCTACATAAAAGCCCAACAATTTAAAGTCTTGGAGCTTCTTTAATGGTACTCAAAATCCCAAACTCAGTACTGATTCCTGGTAGACCCTCATAAGAATTGAAGACTTGTCTGTTGGCAATAGACCTCAGTGCTCAGGAAGAAGAGGATTGGCTATCCTCCTTCCACTAAGCATTTGGTTTTCTATGGGAATAAAAACAAATGAAGAAAATCCACTTGTGCCAACCGGTGATGTTCTTGTACCAGCGATTGTAAACTCCTTGATCCCATGTAGTATTTTCGAGATATAAACATTATTATTAGTAGTAATTTATTTATCAGCTATGTTATCAATTAACTGATTAAGAATATCTTTTCATCTCCATTTTATTTCAGCTAACTCGTTTCATTATGAGTTAAGGACTGCTAAACTTCCTAATTTTATGGAGTAGAAAGGGTGGAGATAAAGAAACCTCGGCCAAGTAGGGATGTCACATCTACAGATACGCCTTCTTGTTTTGGACCATACACGAGACTTTGGTTTGCCATCTATTTTATATGTGCAGCGAGTTTCTGTTGGCCTGACTGGAGCATCTAGGTCTCGTTGTTCCACGGAAAGCAACTAAGTTGGACTACAGCCCAGAATTTTTATGAGGTTTACGAAAAACTTGTCCGGATAGACAGAAAGTTGAGGGAAGTATAAAGAAAAAATTCTGTTTTCTTAAAAAAACGAAAGATAAATGATGAAGCTTCTTGGTGGGGGGGAGGAAAGAAAAGCTGCATTACCCTTGTCAGAAATGGAACTGGTACAACTCAGTGAATTAAAAAAAGATTCGCCTCGATAGATAACTAAGGAAAACGATGCTTAAAGCGATAAAACCATTCGTTTTTGTTTCCTTTTTAGTATGGGGAATAATCTAAATGTTGCATGCCCTTTGTGACATTAAGAATTGCTAAACAGCCACATTGTACTGATGAACATATTGCGGTTCCCAATACTTTGAGTGGGAAGTGTATATCCTGTCCTTATTCTGAAACTAATATCTCTTAGTCTGTTTGCAAAGTTTAATGTCCATATTAGTTACAACATAGTTCCTAGAATTCTTTAATTTTGGCGGACGCATGGTTGGAGGACATTAGCTACCCCTCCCTCCCCCAACTTCTTCCCAAGAAAGAGGAGAATAAATACGAACGCTTGCTGAACTGGCATCCGATATTTCTAGGCCAATTAAAATGTCGACAAACTTAGATATCTTCAAGTTCTGCTCACATTCTGAGAGAAACATGTGGTGACAGCTGTTTCTGCTTCAGTAGTAGTGATTAAAAAATAAGTTTAGACGAAGAAAAGTAGTCTTTTCTTTGACTAGTTTTATTAGTTCAGCACAAATTAAGCATCTTATTCTGTTCAGTCACCATTTTAAAACATAGAAGTAAGCGAAAAGGATACAACTGTATTTATTTCCATTCAAGACGTTTCTTTTTATAATTTTTACAGAAATATATTAAAGAACAGAAATGGCGTTTAAACATTTATTTATTAGAAAATAATACGAATAAATTATATTTATTATTATTAGTTAACTTTAAATAATATAATTTTTATTTATAAATTATATTAACAAAATAATAAGAGTAATATTTATTATTAAAAACAATTGGATTGTAAATGCATGAATCTCCTAAGTCCAGAAAATATTAAAACATTCAAGTACTGTGCTTTACAATGAACATGGAGTAAACTCTGTAAAACACAGCACTCTAAAAAAAAACGCAAAAAAAAACGCAAAAAAAAAGACATTTCTCTCTTTAGCAGGACTACGTTGTCCTTTAATCTAGAAGGATTTAAATTTGCACAGATAATGCAATGATGTTAATCCTCACAAGGGAATAAACCAGCCTCTGCAACAAGTTGCCCTAGTATTGCACTATTTTCAAAAAAATGGCCTCTGCAAAAGGCCAACTGGCGATTGTTTAAAAGATGACACTGCTATGACAGCCTCTTTCAAGAATAACTGGTCCCTCATTAGATAGCAGATGATCTCGAGTGACAATACGCAGATAAAGCCAAGTGTAAAGGATCTTTCCATGTTTCGCCTGTATACATAATCTGTTTTCGAAGTTATAAAATAGCTAAAGTTATCTGTGGTGCAATACCATGGCAACTTTGTTCTGCTTTGAGAATCAAGACCTTTGTTATCCATGCAGTTTAAATACTACTGGGGGAAAAAACAAATGTAAGGACATGATAATCATAATAAATGTTTACAGATGCAAATATGATCATTTGTTTTATGATTAAAATTTGGCTCATCTAAAACCCGGAAAATTAAATTCTCGCATCTTTCAATCCTCAAGACCAGATTTTACTTATTTTAGTACTAGCATTGGCAAATGATGCAAGAAAGCAAGCTTATGCAGCATCAGCCAAAAGAAAAAAAACAAAAAACTACACCTCCCATTTCACCTAATCATTACCTCCATAATTTGCCTAGTTCTACCCTGAATTTATTTAAGCTATCAACTACCACAACAGATGGAAGTTTGTTCCAGCAATCAACCACCCGTTGGCTATAGTCAAACTTCCATACATCTGTTCTGCAACCATCCTTTCTAAATTTGAATTTATGCCCATCACGTGTGAGGCCTGAGCAAGGGGAAGAATCCCACTAGTACCGACTTCCACAATCCATTCAAAGCCTTAAACAACACAATCAGATCACCTCGCAGGTGCCTAGTCTCCAGACATTACGATTTGCAAAATTTTAGCCTTTCTTCGTAAGAGCAACCTTTTGTTCTCCTCACCAATCTCGAAGACCTTCTCTGTACTCGTTTTAGGAACTCTACAACCTTCCTAAAATGAGGCTTCCAGACCTGTATATCGTTGACAATACCCCATAATCTACTCTGGCAGCCTGTCTGCACTGCTCAGAAAACTTCGTATCTAACTGAAAAATTACCCTTTTCATTTTTCACTGTCCTGAGTGTAGTACCACTCAGGACAGTGGAAAATACACGATTGGTACGTTACTCTGGGGTTACTGCTATCCATATACAGTAATCAATGTAAAACTTTAATTACCATTTCTCAGCACATCTACCTGACTTTTCTAGATCCTCTTGCAGTAGCATACTGCAATTACTGCCGTTAACCACCCTACCAACCTTTGTATCATCTGCAAACTTCGACATTAAGCCCGATATACCTTCATCAATATCATTGATAAATATACAAAACAACAGTGGACCCAACACCGAACCCTGTGGGACTCCACTAATAACATTAGTCCACGAAGAGCGGCACCCATTGATTACCACCCTCTGTCTTCTCCCACTTAACCATCCTTTTATCCATTGTAGTAACTTACCCTTAATACCATTCTGCTCCAATTTGTACAGTAGTCTTCCATGCGCAACAGTATCAAAAGCTTTCCTGAAAGCCAAGTATATGATATCAAAATTATTTTTTGCATCCAGTTCCTTTGTAGCCACATCATAATAATCAATGAGATTTGTCAGAGAAGACTTTCCCTTAACAAACCCATGCTGTGTCTGAACTATTACTGCAGTCTTGTCTAGGTGATCCTGCATCACTTCTTTAACCAGTGACTCCATTATTTTACCCGGAACAGAAGTTAAACTAACTGGTCTGTAATTACTCGTGTCACCCTTCGATCCCCCTTTGTGAATTGGGATACATTTGCACATCTCCAGTCCGTGGGAACCTCCCCTGAGTCCAAGGATGCTCTCATAATTATGGCTAAGGGTTTGCTTAGTTGCTTTGCCGCCTCCTTTAATATAACTGGATAGATCCCATCCACCCCAGGTGCTTTTCTTACGTTTAACTTCAACAATTTCTCCTCTACTTTCCTCTCAGTTATTACAAAATCATTTAACTCCTGTTAGAGTTTGATAAACTTCTGGCCTTTCCTTAAAGAATTCCTCATGTGTGAATGTAGATACAAATACTCATTCAGTTTGTCAGCAACAGTCAAACCATCGATATCGAGTGGACCAATTTGATTCATCTCCTTCTTACATAAGTAAAGAAGTCTTTGCATCCATCGCTAAAGATTATTTTAGTAACTTGCAAGAATTAGAAAGAGTCTTAACTAGTATTACTATGTCTAAGCTTTAGGTATTTGTTGTTGGTTTAGGGATTTATTAGGCGCATCGGCAACTATGGCCTTAGCGCGCCATCTAAGAGGTACAACGCCATTGGCAGATTTTATATATATATATATATATATAATTAATTATGACTTATTCTATTAAATGTAATCAGGACTTAAGTTCATGCCTTAATGTGGATGGTCAAGTTGTGTTTCATTTATCCCATGGTCGATTTTAGGAAGGGCGCTTTGCTCTCTTCGCTAAACGTTCGTTATATTTTTGATTTGTGGTGATTTTGTTTATATATATATATATATATATATATATATATATATATATATATATGAATGGACTTTGCTTTATATAGAAGGAGACATTGTGGAAACAAAACGATCCATCCGAAAAGCATTCAATCAGAGCTGTTATTATATTACAATGGTCTCCCGGAACTTAGAATCTTTGAGGTTCATATCAAAAAACAAATCTACTTTTTTTGGAGTCCCTTGCCATCTGAGGTCTTCGCCCTTGAATCGTAGATGGCAAGAGATCCACGTGTCGGAATACAATTAATACACGCGACCGTGTTCATCAAAAGGGATGAAATGCTTTTCCAAATACTGAGATTGCAAATACTAAAATTATACTGAACAAAATTATGGGAGAGTCGATCGTTGCCTCGGGTGAGATGGGAAGTTAACTCCTAATAATGCCAGTATATTCGTTATACGTATATAGACTCTACGAATCCTAGCTTCACTGGAATTTTTGTACTTAATTTTGTCAAGGGGATGCTATCTATTAATAGGTACTGCATTTTACTAGGTTTTTCTTAAATTTCAATCGAGCTACTCAGCCTGGAAGCCGAACTCATCCCAAAAACTGCTTCTACCAGTTTACACGGTATTGCACACACAACTTTGCAGCTTTTTGTGTGTATGTGTGCGTGCGTGGCAATGGTGAAAACATTATAAATTTTTTAAAACAGACACTCGATCATTCATTTCGATATGACAGGCACTTGTTTGTTCCGAATACACATTGTCACTCTCATCTGGAGGCACATACAGCTCACGCGACGTATTCTAGTATACAAATAACCTTTCAGCGAAGTAGAGATGGCCACGTTCGGCGGTGGTGTAGCAGCGAGTCGTTGCGGACATCAGTAGAACCCCTCACGCAATCCCCTGTGTGTGCGCGCGACAATATCAATCATCATATACCAGGGACACGACAATATTTGCGTGATGTAAATTTTAACTTCACGGACTTCCTTGTAGGGATGTTAGGAGGAGAACATCTGTTACAGCTATCAGCGTTTAATGGAAAATCTCTCCAACTACTCCTCTTCCGATTATAAAGAGAAACGTGTTATACGTTCTGGGATCAACCAACTTCGCCATGTTTTCAATACCACATCGAAGGATGACTGCTCTTCGTCAGGTTTGTATACCATTTCTTTGGTTTCTTTCTTAAGAGATCTTTCTCTTTCATTCATGGTGGATTTATATAAATGTAAATCAATGAAATCTTTGAAGACAAATCTTTAAAGGAGCCAAACATCGCGTTATATAGGTTAACGAATCCTGTAGATGCACTATAAAACGCTTTGTGGACCGCTCCCCACCTAGGGTTCGATCTGAGTGGCCCACCTGCCCCGAAACTAGTGTCTGGACCACAGTGCTTCTCCTCTTCCACTGTTATCGAGTTAACATTAACAATACCGGAGCGCCAGTCTGCATTCAGCCATCTTCCACGTGCAGTTCTGATTTTAATCCCGCTCCTAGGACGACGAGCGCCTGCAGAGCGGACACACTTCATCGAGGCATGCAGCGACGAAAAGGGCACGCAACAGGAGGTGATTTTTTTTCATTAAATTAGACACTTCTCGACTTGCGTGAATTGTGATCCGTTTAGTGGCCCGCCGTATTTCCATGGAAAATCCCAGGAAGTTACCACACTGGGACTGAACAGAGCCCCCTCATCAATACCCCGGCCATTTGTTAGGCAGCATCGTCTACAGCCACAATAGAGAACTGTGAACGATCATATCAGCACGCATCGAGACACAGCGTGATTTCGCGAAGCCATCCCCTTGTAAATGCAGCACCCCCCAGTGACTGTTTCCTTCTCCCTGCGGAATAAACAGATACACTAAATAACAATATCGACTCGAGCCTGAAACCTTCTTCACCCCGGGACTTTCCCATAAATGAAGGTTGAAACCATGGTGACTCATGATGCAGAGAAGTGACTAGCTAATAGAAAAAGTGCGTTTGTGTGAGCGGGCGCGCGTGTAATATCTCGTACAATCTCTTAAGTTAAGCATGGCCTTCATTAACTCCATACTCAATTAGAAGTGAATTAAATTACTATTAAGATTCAATTATCGATTTTATTGCTTGAGAGACAGACAAAAATTCGTTTTTGTTTTTTGTAGCACTCGCTGGCAGCCCAGTGGATATAATCAATGTCCCTCCCACACCAGGTGGAAAAGACCCGAGTTCGAATCCCATAAGGGTATTAGGCGTCAATGTATTCTGTGTATTGACCACAAATCGACACAGAATACACTGACGCCTAATACCATTTGTGGATTAACACAAGCACGCTTTTTTGTAGAAAATGTCTTTATTAGCGAGAGATAGTGAACATTGATTTATTTATATATTACTAGAATACAGAGACAAATAAATAAATATACAGTTTAGGAAAACTGAAATAAGTCGGAAATCCTCACCATAGATAGATTCAATATTTTGGCCTTTGAGTGTATTACAAATACATTTAGTTAATAATAATTATCATTTCCTGGTTTTTAAACCTACATTACGTCTTGACATCCCCACTAAGGCAAGATCATGCCCTAGTGTAGAAAACTCAATATTAGAATAGAGATTTTATCAATTGGATGTCAAAACGAATACATATTGATATTATAAACTAAAGAGAAAGAACAATTAAATATATATAAATGATGAAAAATACCCGAAGAAATTTATATAAATATAGAAAGTATATTAAACACCAAAAAGTTTAAAAACACAATTTTCTATAATATTTGAAACCAAAAATAAACACGATATTTAAAAATACGCCACTCTTTTGACTCTTCGAATAAGCAACAAAGACAGAAACAATTTGATATTTTATTGTTTGTGCAGAATAAAGTCAATCTACTCAACAGACTGCATCGTTTAGGGGGCCATAGAGGAAATGTTTTGTCTGTACGCGCTCGTGGAAGAATGAATTGGAGAGAGAGGTGTACTAAAGGGCATTGAAGGGGCTCTGCAAAACACGCGATCCGTAACGCTTCAACCACCTAATCCTTAAAGAGATTAAGGCAATCATGGAAAATGGACGTCTGAGAATAATTCCAACAACTTCCTTGGACCACTGACCCTTGAAAACGAATGTCATTACAACCCACAAATGTTGGTTGAAATAATAAAATATTTTAATTAAAATAATGAAAAATAAAAGTTGGTGATGGGCATAATCGAATGATTAGTTTTTACTAACTACTAATCATTCGAATGAGATGATCGAATGAGTCATTCGGATGATATGAATATAATAGAAAACTGGAATAATTTTCCATAACCGGATGAATCATTCAAACCATATTAGTATAATCGAATGCATAATTCGCAAACTATGAGTATAATTGAGTGGTTTCTCCTGATCGAATGAATAAATATACTCATTATTGGAAATATAGTTGCTGTTGGAGTGGAATTTAATGGCTCAACGGCTGCTATGGCCAAATTGCGCCTGTTACTTTGGAGTGTTGATCAATATTTATAAAAGAATATAGCTCTAGAAGTGGCTGTATACTTTGATCATTTTTAGATAATTAAAGAGTTCTGATAAATTGGCATCATCTCCAAGTATATGGATTAGTTGCAGAAGTTTTTGTAAGTTAAGCAGTGAGCTGAAACATGCAATTCTAGCTGAATGGTGACTATGCTTAACGGTAAGTGGAAAATTGTAGTGCAAGCAAAGTGGGGGATCTTCCCCCAACAGTAAAAGTATAATATGAGTAGTTTCCCATGATCGAACGAATTATTCATTCCAACAATATGAAGTTTTGCATGATCGAACGAATCATTCATTCCAACAATATGAAGTTTTGCATGATCGAACGAATCATTCATTCCAACAATATGAAGTTTTGCATGATCGAACGAATCATTCATTCCAACAATATGAAGTTTTGCATGATCGAATGAATCATTCATTCCAACAATATGAAGTTTTGCATGATCGAATGAATCATTCCAACAATATGAGTATAATCCAGTGGTTTTCCATAATCGGATGAATCATTCGAATGGTTTCCGAATTCGGATGATATCAGTATAATTAAAAATGATTGAATAATTTGCTATAATAAAGTAATCGATGATGATGACCTGTCGATCATGCCCATCACTAGTAAAAGGTCACTTCCTTTTAGTAGCAGACAGACTGGATATCCCACAACAGATGAATACGAAAATTTGCGATTAGTACCGTTTCCAAGTAGCGAAGTGTGTCCTGATGTCGTGTTCAGGCAACGACCAGCCAACAAGGCTGGTAGGCAAAAATTCACTATTAGATTATGCCTCGGGGTAGGCAATCAATCACCGGTCTTTACTTTTTTGAATGGAGAAAATGATTTAAACTGGTGCGCGCGCGGTATGCGGGGACCTCGAAATAAGCCACATTTGGGCCGCGGAACTTTTAATTTCATTTATGATCCCAATAATTATTTATTTAAAGTTAACAGCCCGAATATAAGGTGGGTACACAACTGGTGTGTGCACACACTCACTGCTCGTGAAGACTGCTTGAAGGCGGCATCGCCTGTCAAAACCGGTTGTTGTGACGTGACTAAAGAACAATAAGAAAAATCTAATTACGACCATGCTAACTGGCGCACTCTTAAACTACATCCTTGGATCGAAAACGGAAGCGTTGCTAGCGAGAGAATTTTCAATAAATCTGTTTAGTGGCACGGAATGAAAAACCACTGAAAGTGTCTTGGAAGAGGCCCTTTTAGCGGCTTAATAAAGCGCAAAACATTTCCCATCACCACAATGCAGCAGCGTACTGGGAAATACCGTAACAAGTTCGTGGGTAGGAACATCAGCGAGTTCTTAACACGAATATTCCTCCCCCATCACCCCCACTTTGTAATTACTTAACGGGCAAAGAACAAAGCAGTTGTTAAAGGTTAGACAGACAAATCAATAATTATGCGAGATAGAGAAATATCAAGTAAACACTGATAATAATAAGCCGACAGGCTGGCCATGAACATCTGGAGGTGTGGGTTCAGCAAAACACCTGCCAAAACACTTCCCTAAAATGTAGATGCGTCTACATAACACATGCAACACTCAACATCAAAAAGCAGCGCACTGCTGTCACTCGGCCGCAAGATAGGGGCATCAGTCAGTTCGCCATCCCAAATGAAATCATCTCAAAAATAAATGAGATACGATTGGGGCGAACCCGATAAGAAACAGGATGCATACACGGGCTTTTCCAGTGACAATCGGTGAAATCCATCAAGAATGAAAACAAAAAATAAAACAATTTTTCTTGGTATACTCCAGGTTGGCCAAAATAGGGCCCGAAGAGTTTACAATACAAAGAAGCGTTTAGCGATTCAATCAGCTTTCAGTCCTTAACGAATGGACAAAGATCAGGACTTTTCCACACCTTTTTGGTATAGTTTGGTGGTCGTCTCTTCTCCATTGAATGCTGAAAGAAACAAAATCGCGTGAACCACAAGCAAGGCAAGTTGGAGAACAGGATCTATTACAGATATTCAAAACCGATTTTGAATGCATTAACAACTCTGTAATTATCATCTGATGGCATTTGTTTTTACACTGCAGAGAACAAATTTTCTAAATTAAAATCAGTTGGTTATTAATGTACAGTGGATGAATGGTTGGTGAAATCTGAGCCGAATGCTCCATAGATATTGATGAAAAATAGTAATAAATTAATAATAGTGACTTAAGGAGGTTAAAAAAATATATTTAATAATGAAACACATCTTGATAAAGGAATATTTAGCGAACTGATTAACGACTTCAGTAGTATTTGATTATTCGATTTTTTGCGATTATTAAATACCTCTTGATTCACGAATATATTTTAAAGAAGCACAAGCTATAAATGATCGTACTTTGTATGCGCGTAATTTAATGAATTATGATATTATTGGGATGGAACCGAATTTTTCTTTAAGTAGGATTCCAATGTCTTAAAGTTAGCTCTTTGAACATGTTTGAGTACACCTTAATTAAGAGGTTTGAGTAATATAGTCCATTCAGTGAAATATCTGAATAAGAATAGGGCTTGCTCGAAACCTGAATACACGATGATTATTAATAAAGGCTGCTCCTTTGTCCGTTTCCTCAATTTGGCTCCAGTGTATTCAATACCACCATGTGGTCCTCATACTTCTATAGTCCCACGGGTAATCAATAAATATGAGACAGCTTCTCTGAAGTGGTAGCAGTATTATAACTCAGGAAGATGCGCCAAGAGCGTCAGCAGCGTATAAAACTTAACTCTTAGAAAGATTTGGTTTCTAGAAATCATTTTGTACGTTAATGAAATAACAGAAAAGCTCGAAATCAAATCAGAAGATGGCATCAATAGCGTGAAGCCCATGGCGATCTTGAAGCCCGTGGCAGTACAATCCTCAGTTATATTATATGGATTCCTGATTGATCCATCAACCCATAATGGATCCCGGAGAAGTAATTGTCGCATTATTCAAAGAAGCACGTGTCTCTTCATGTTCTGCTTCAACAGAACAATTTTCCCATTCTGTAACCCTTGCTGGCAACGAATACTAACACACGAATTACAGCACTGCTTAATTACCCACCGCGATATGCAAACTATGTACCGCCATTCTTTTTATCGCCTAACAAACAGCTCAACCAACACCAAAAACTAAATTCGCAACGTAATAACAATCTTACTCGGACAACCCGTAAACATTTAACAAAGAAAAAAATCTCACCCTGACGGCTTCTGCGTTGTTTATTGGCAAGAGATCGCCAGCGGAAAGTCAAATGTAGGCACCCCTTTTCCCAATGTCGTCCGCCACAAGTGTCTCACGACATGCTCCAAGGATTCTGCTTTAATTGCACTTATCGATCAGAAGTAGCGAGTCGGTCACTCAGCCCTGCAGCCGACAACGTTCGAAGAGAGACAGAAAGAGAGTTTCCCCCGTCCGGTCAGCGTTCACACAGGAAATGGCAAAAGCGCCACACAGTGCTGGTCTTGAAATATTGACACGAACAGGAATAGGTACACCTGGTTTTAGACAGAAACCATTAACGAAATAATAAATGTACCGAGTCATCTCACTGACAGCGTCTCTATGTGCATCCCAGCCCCCGCCGACGGAACCTGAACAGTTGCATGGACTCGGCGTACTCGCTTTCTCGCACAGTGAACGCTACCCAGGGTAATTTAGGACAAGTCGCCGCAACCTTGAACAAGATAATGGGATTAGGCTTAATGACCTCGCGAGTTTCTGCCATCTAATAGAGAATCGGTGGCCACCTAAATGATCGTTTACAGTAAGGTGTGACTTATAAAAACCCCAGTGGGCCTCGTGTATTCGAGACAATTTATGACCTTTCGCAAAGAGTACTACTCCCCTTAACACAATACCAATCCCGTTAACCTTATCAACAGCCTGCTCTCCTACAGTAGGAATGTATGACAAGGCTTAGAGTGAGTTCCCGAAGTGGATTTATCACACGACATGGCTCCTGATTTACAAGTTCTTTTGGGCAACAGCATCAATTACTTCATTTCATATTTAAAAATGAACTCTTTAAATTCTGGTTAATATCATAAAATCAGTTCCTGGTTGAGATTTTTCGAGTGATATATGATTTATCTTTATAGATGGAAAACTCGACACCACCATCATGAACAAATATACACCGAAAACTTTTTCAATTAATAATGTGTAACCCCCTCCATTAGCAGAAAACACTTCAGGGATTCTCTTTAGTGGGGATCAACTATAACCCTTAAACAATTTATCAGTATTAGACCATTCTGAAGACAACTGTGCCCGTGATTCCCTCAGGTTTCGTGGACGTTGTTGCGTTTCCACTTTCCATTCATGATAGTCCTATGTGTTCTCTGTAGCCTTTAAATCTGGTGACTTGGCTGGCTAATTTAAATGCCCTACCATTCCCTCGTGCTCATCATGCCAGTCTAAAACAGTAGAGGTCCCGTTAACCGGACAGTTGTATTCTGTATAAAGGAGTATCGAAATCAAGAGTGTCCCTCAAATGTTCAGTAAAACTTGATCAACCAGAATATTTGTATCGTCAGCTTGATTTAGTCTGGTTGATGTTTAAAGTGTGGGACTCGCTTCATAACAGTTCAAACATCCTGAAAAGATCATGGCTTCTACTATATCTTGCATATCCTGGTTGATTTCGACAGGCCATTTCTTAAAAACTCTGATTATCATTCTCTCTGAAACCCCCAGCAAATCCAGCTACTTCTTTGACAGGATGTCGTTTAGACCTGCCAAATACTACCACTCCTTTTTTTGCCACTCACTGTCATATTTCCTGCACCCCATATTTCGTGGTGGAAAGTCCTGCTTCTTCAATCACAGCTGGGTCAATATAGAAAACCGGGTTAACCTTATACTGTACTCTAATTTCGGTATCGTATATAAACGTAAGGAAATACGTGTTCAAACTTGTATATTCACTAAACACCACAAGTGACTAATTTATTGTCCCGTGTCTGTAAATTCAAAAATGGTTTTGATAACAGATAAAAGATTACAAAACTTTTATACTGTATTTAAAAATAATAATTAATATTTATAAAAAAAATTTAGTTTATATAAATCAAAACCATTCGAAAGGATAATCACTATTTTATAATTTTTCTCAGCATTCAATCACCAGTATTATATTTGAAGAATTACAAATGAATTCCAAAATAGGAGTTGATCGATGATGAGTCTGGGTGTATTGCCGGATATTTAGGTTTATCATGGACTGTTTTCCCAAGTGACTTAATCGATTATCACAAAATGGGATGCAAGTCCTTCATGGAGGTTCTGCATCATCTTTCATATTTTGGAAATATGTTATCGTGACTATTCCAACCTTTCATTAGTTCCTGAAGGCAGGTGTGGACTGGTCAAGTGCGCAGGGCACTGAAGGGTTCACGGGTCCCCTCTTCCCTAAATTGTTGAGCATTAGATTTATTAAACAAACACTAGGAAACTTGTATACATTGTTCTATATATCCACCTCGTTTATCAATACATTTTTAGCCATTATTCTTTCAACGCTCATATGCACTAAGTTAAAAAGATGGACCCTGCTGTTGAAGCCGGCCTGTCAATATCTTTTTCAGCTCCTCGCCACTCAAAGCGTTTTCTACGAAGATCTGTTCATATGTCCAAGAAGAAGAAGGAAAAAAAAAAAAAAAAAAAAAAAAAATCAGACGAAGCCAAGACTGAGCTAAATGTAGGATGAAGGGGAACTCTCCACCCTCGGTCTGCAATTTTCATTTGAATCATATGGACAATGTGTGACTTGGCATTATCATGGCGTAATGTAATATGGTACCCTATTATAGTCCAATTTAACTTATCAAGTGTCTGGAAATATTTTTCCGTATTTATAGCCTAACTTTTCTATAAAAAAAAATCAACAAAAATTGAGCCTTCTCTGTCCCAAAACACTGCGACCATAATTTTTTGATGGCCTGGAAATTTAAGGATTTTTCACCCACTGGAGATGACAAATGTGTCCATTCCAAAGATTGGCTTTCAGATAATGATCAAATTGTAGAATTCAGGTCTCACCTGTTGTCCGACCTTCAAAAAATCTCCTCGAAAGTTACTGCACTCCAACATGTCTTTGGCAGATCTCCTGCCTGAAGAATTTCATTTATCTTCTTAACAGCTCGGTTATCCATTTTCAGCATATTTTCCTATAATATAACGCGTTTAAAATGATTAATAAACTCCTCTATGAACAATAGTGCATGCATCATTGCATATTCGGTTACTACCTTGCCGTTTGGAATCATTCTTCAATTCACACAGACTTGGGTCTTTCACCTAGTCACGAACATCAATGACTTCTTTAAAACGTGCGAGCCATCCCAGAAAAATTGCTAATATCAGTAGCGTCGTGTTGGTATACTTTCCTCATTTTTTCCATGAAACCGGACAGCTGAATTTTCTCCTGAAGTGAAAAGGAACTCAATCACCGTTGGCTAAAACGGTTTGAGTGTTCATAATTTCAAATATGCAACAAACTTTTAATCAATATACAAGGGTCGATCCACAAATAGATCTCTTGGAAGACAAAACTTCGTGATGAAAATTGTCTTCCAAAAGATCCACGTTAGACTTGTGGATCGAGCCTTGTATATTGGCTTTGATCTAAGGAGTTTCAGGATATCTCAGTTTAATCCTAAGGGCACTGTGCTGCAATGGATTCAAAAACAAAGTATTATATAATTTAAGCGTATATTAGGAAATATCTGCTTTTTTTTTTTTTAACAAAACTTGCTAACAATCCAGCAATTTGACCAACTATTCTGAAAGACATTGTACCATTCTGTTTGGTGTATTGGCAATTTTAAGGCAATAACGCTAACTTTATTTAAATTTATTTGCGCGTCACCCGATATCCCACCACCCGGATCAGTGGCATGTAGACTTAAATAGCTACTGCGAAGTTGGAGACTATTACGAATGTACATTCGCTGGTACCAGTTTGCTGTGTGGATATTATGAAATCTCCCAGTCCTTTTCTTGGAACTGCAGAACACTCACCCCCCTTAGAGTATAGTGACCCCTGATATTTACAACAAAGAAAAAAACTTGGAATACGTGAAAGAACGTTCAGCATTTGCACGCTATCTGCAGCATGGGTCTGGATGCTTCACCTACAGATCTGTAGTTCCATTCTTCTAAAAGTATCCAGAGCGCATATTATTAAATATGCCGAAGTTGAGGTTTTTCGCTATCCCTGGTCAGTCCCCTACCCTCTAAATTAGTAGCCACGACGCAGGGAGTTTGGCATATCGCAGTTGTTCTGGCCACGTCTTAGCGAGACGAGCCTCGGCAGCTCTAGTGACAGGGTATCGATCGATCAGAGAGAGGGGCGATCGATGCGTTCGTGTGCAAAGCCAGTAACTTTCGCCGTTACGGACACCTTGCATTAGATGAGAATTAGCGGTGAGACGAAAGTGGCCACTTAGAAGCTAAGGTAAAAGCTTTCACCGATACCCGCTGAATTTACGAGATATCATCGGGCTTCTGCTAAGGCGCGACAATTGGAGAAACTTGTATTTAAGTTTACTCGAATGTGTAATTGAAAGATCACTTAATGGCCCTTGTTGGGTTGTACATTAAGCAGTCATTAGCGCGGTTTACATTGTTTGAAGATACCTATTTACTCTTCTGTGGCGTTTGCCAGTGACGCGTCTTCAGAGGAGTTGGGGAGGGGGTTTGTTTGGATTAACTCCAAGGTAATTTAGGCTGCGAGGCCTGCTGAGAGTTGCATCTGTTTATTGGGACCTGTTTTTCTGTGTCTTCAGAATAGGAAAAGAAACAAATTACAAATGGATCTCAGTTGTCTTTAAGTGAAATGCTGGCGTGATCAGATAAACGATAAAACCCCTTTTTCCCAACATTTTCAGTTTATTATTTTAAATTTATTTATATTCAGGCATGGCAATTTGGTTGAAATTCTAGGTTTGAAATATGAGTTTTCTTCGTTGGATGAAGAAGTGCAATCTGTGGCATCAACGTGTGGTGTACAGATGCCACAATCTGTTCATTATGGTATACACACATCACAAAGGAGTCGTCAAACTAGGCAATGTTAGATGGTGGATGATCCTCATCCCTCGATGCAATGCTGTCATTTTTTCTTAATGGACGCTTAAAGTGACTAAAGTCATGTCTGGCCTCCCCTCTGCTGATGGTCAACCGAACTGAACTTATTGATATCGATCTAACTGGCATCCGGATAAGCTGATGGATGATTTTGTGCCTCTATTAGTAACTAGGGGAAGTCTGTGGGGAACACTGGATATTCCTAAAGAACGCATCACTTCATAAATCCCACAACTTCACTTCAACAATGAAATTAATGGAATAAACATACCTTCAAAAAGAACCAAGCCTCCCAAAAAACTTTTAATTAATTTTACAAATACAGATGGTCCCAGTTTTAATTTCAGTGACGTACATTTCAATCTCCTAATTCCATTTTTCAATTTAATCTGCCATCACCCATGTCCTCTGTCCTAATTACTCATTTAGCTAAACCACTCAACTTTTTTTACTCACTTTATTTGAAACCCGAGTTTCTGCAGTCTAACTTTCTTCAGTGATTTTAAATATTCACACTTAAAATTAAATGAAATGTCTTCAATTTCTGTTTGTATGAACCTAAATATTAAAGTTACTGAGGTTATTACTTCTACTAATGACCTCACGCAACTTCATCTACCCCAGCCTGCCCTCGTGGATATCACAGTTGGTAAAATCACCGTCCTCCCCACACCGGGTGGAAAAGATCTGAATTCGAATCCGTCAATGACGCGAGGAATTTCTGTGGATCTTTGTTCACAGCGTGGCTGAGTTAGTCGATCTCAGGGGAGGGTAGCACAGTTTTTTCTCCCGGAAACTAGACTTTCTCATCTAGCAAACAGCAAATCGACCACATAACACACGCAATTTACAGACCTATTATATATGACGCAATATGGCCTAACCTGCTGATGGACCTAAAATCCTACAACAACAACGTTCCCTAGCCTACCGCAAAACCATAACCACACACCTACTATCAACTCTTCGATTTCGCACCAACAATTTTTCAAAATGCTCACTCAATGTTAGCATCCTCTGAATGCTTCAGATCATAACTTGATGTTCCTCTAAAGTAAGGATGTATGAGTTTTAACAAGTTTTTGTGGTGGAATGGACTCATCTCAAATTTGTTCCAATTTTTTGAAAAAAAAAAGATGGGCTAAGAGTTCAAATGGCCCTCAAAAGGAACGATAATATCGGCCTTCACATTTATTCTTTTCTAAAAAATTACCTTCCCCTCTTAAGAGACGGGACTCGTGGACGCCAAATGAAAGCTAATTAATAAAGCCTTTCTTTCATATCTTCTGGAGATAAAATCAATTCATGGCCACCATCATCAAGGACCTCATAAACATCTCCAACAAAAACAATGAAGGCACGGCTCTCTTTGTGATTGAGAAAAAGAATCAAATGTATTCAGCTGCTATAAGAAATACTTCGGCATAAAATTACCATAAGCATATTAATGAAACCCATGTCTGCAAGTAACAAAACAAGGACTTCAAACATCTAGCTGCGACCTTTGTCATAAACCTTTCCTACGCAATATAAATGCCACAACCAAAACGCTACTTAGACTCCCTGTACTAAGAAAATGCCTTGGGTGTGAATGCCATGGTATACAGTTTGAGGGAGTTGATTGGTTAATCTGGGTTTTATTAGCACGCATCAGTAAAAAAAAAAGACTATAATGCACCAAAACAGTCATAAAAGATATACAGGTTATACCAGAGATGGACTGGAGAAAAAAAAAAGTAAGAAGCAATACGTAAAATAAAATTAAAAGTTCTATTTTAGATCTACATAAGTTAATAATTTTAAAAATAGATTAGCTAACCTGGTCATGGTCGGATGGAAGCTGATAAAGTTAAAATACTTATTGAAATGACTAAAACTTGTAATTGGTCAAGCGAGGATAGGCAGATAAAATATGAAGAAATGTTAAAAATTGTAGCAATCCCCAAAACAGCAGGGTCATCAGCCCTCAACAGAAAACTGTACATTGGATGGCTCTATGGAAGAACAACTTCCTTTTTTAGGTTTCTATGAACGCTAGACCGTCATAAATCGATTACAGGCTTAATCTAGCAGAAATCTGAGGGACTGACAGGCAAAGGTAAAAGCCATTTGCATTTTTAGATTGTTAAGGTTTAGTAATATGAAGTCAATGACACTTCTGGGGTGTCTTAATTAAGATAAAGGAGTTATTCAATGTACTAAAATGTGTTTAGTGCGCTCAGTGTGGGATGTAATATTCCTTATTGAGAGTTCGGTAAAGTTAAAAACAAAACAAAACAAAAAAAACTGATAGAATTCACGGGGAACAAAGTCTAGTTCTAAAGGTTTCAATATGTTTGGTCGGTCGCGAGTTCCTTGAATCATCGACAACTATGGTGAAATTGCCCCGAATTCTATTGTGTAGGATGAAAATCATTACTCCATCTGCCTGAGATCTGCTAATTAAAAATCTTGATTGAAGCCTTTAAGGATTCTCCAATGTCAATTAATATAGTGCAGTAGTCAAAACGGTAACTCAACAGGAATCCGGAAAACAAAACTCAGATCCTATTATCTCAGCCTGGAAATTATTGTTAAATTCCAATTATGCTAATCTGGAGAACCAGCAGAATCACTACTAGGATCCCTCACCACGTACATTGAGGGGGGAATATCAGTAAGACATTAACAGGAAATTACTGTGCTCCTGCAGAATGGATGTATTATAGATCCCGAAACACTTTAGCAGCATGAAATTGTCGAGGATTGAGAAATCAGAAGAAAGTTCGAAGCCTACACTATTTCAGTAGCTTAGAGGAGTTTAGACTTGAGGCTAGAGTTGGTTGCTTTAGATTTCACGTTAAACCTGAAGGCTATGTGGCGCCAGTACAGTCTTTTTAGTGGGTAGAAAACTCAAGAGTACACAGCATGAAAAATCATCCAGCCCCTACTGAAAACTGACTTATTCGATCAATCTGTGGGGGAAGGGGAAATATTGAAGTTCCTCACATCTGAACGGGATTTGATTTGAATTGATTTGATTTGAACAATCTTTTTCCAGATATTATGAAAGATATCGGTTATAATCACTATGGTAACTAAGAATCTTGTATAAACACATTGACATAGTGAGCCTGCGTGAAGAAAGTAAACGAAGGGAGTTTATTTTTTTCCCATTGCAGCTGTTGAAGCTCCACTACTCTAAAATTATAGATAGGTTGAAGGTCTGGTCTCATAGTGGTTTCGTCACCTCTCACTCTCTTGGAGCGTGTCTGGGTTCGATTCCCATCAACGACTGGCGGAATTTCTGAAGTACTTTTCAGTCGAGGCTGTAGTTAGCTGATCTCAGAAGGAGGAAGTAGGGCTTCCCCTTTAAGTTATTCGAGGTTTTTCAGCCCACACAACAAGTAAATTGGGTGTACGGATATAAGTTCTGCTTTAGAACCGTTAACTTAATTATCTTCTCAACTCATCCATAATACCAGCATAAAACTTTCACACCGACTAAATAAATACTATAAATAAGTAAAACATGATAAACACTTATATAAGGGCTCAGTGCAACAATTTATGCAAAATATGTAAATATAAGTAACCCTTGTCAAATACAGAAGAATTAGTCCATGCAGTTACTGCGGGACACCACAAAACATCAGTACCAAAAGGGTTTCATTGGCCTAACACTGGGACATCGAACTGTGGTAAGCTCCATACTGTCTTCTACCAAATTGACGTGATTGAGAGACTGGTCGGAGCTGAGATATCTGATTCAGTCTAACTTGCTGATGATTTTATTCAGAAAGTCCGGAGCAGATTGGTTGAAATTTGCGTTAAATGATATGAAGGCAGCAATTTAATAAAAAGGACGTAGTCTACCATTCGATGTTTCCAAATCTTCATCAGTGGTATGAATCACTTCAAAAGGGGACTAACACAAGGGAGATAATTGTGTCTAACTGTACATATATCAGCCTCAAGCATCGTTAAAATGAAGCAAGAACTATGAGGAGAAGCAGAAAAGCACAGAAGTGTTTCATCTCCTCTCCTGTTTAGTGATAAATGGGGATTTGCAATACATGTTTGCTAGCTGAGCAGAGAACACTAAATTACAATCTTCTGGCATGTCATTCTTGCTAAGAGAGTAGCTGTCGATATTGCTGAGCGATTCGCTGAATGGATCGATACTGCCATGTCGAAAGATTAAATTTTCTCAGAATTTCAACTGTTCATCCTAAAGCTGGCTGACTTCTCTGAACAATTGAAAGAAAAAATAACATCTTTAAGGATATGTTGCAGAGAGAGAGAGAGAGAATTGAATAATGTAATCGAATGATTTTCCATAATTGAATGAATCATTTGAATGATTCATTCAATATGAGTATAATCGAAATAATCAGTTACCACCTCTTTTTGTTGTCTGTTTGGGCTTAACGGCGTAAGGGCAACCGGGTCATAAAGTGCCCAATCTATGGTGAGAAGTAACGTGCGCTTTCACGAGAGGTGTCTGACTAAATCTCAAAGTGCATTATAGCAATGAATCCGATTGAGATAGATAAATATTTTGGCTACATCCGGTGCATCTGCTAACAGTTGGGCTAACGTGAGAGGCGTACTCGTGGTAAAAACAAATCAAAGGTCGCTTGTCTGTCTCTGTTGTGAATGGGACAGTCTACAAGTGCGTGTGTGTGTGTGTGTGTGTGTGTGTGTTTAATGGCGCATAAGCTACACTAGCTATAGTGTGCCTGTCCATAGAGATGTTAGGAAATAATTCGGAATTGAACGCACTTCAATTTCATTTTAGAAACTATTTAGAAGAGATGACATATTCCAATTTTTTTCAGAAAACAGAAAAGTTCATTAATGTTTGCCTGGTCGCTAATAATGTGCTCTAGTGATATTGGTTCTTGCAGTTTAGTCAAAGAAAACAGGACTGATGTTCTGTCCTGGTAATATTGAGGACAGTCAATAAGAATATGTTTGACTGTTAGATGTCCTGAGCAGTGTGGACACTGAGGAGGATAATCGCCTGTGAGTAGATGGAGGTGGGTCAGATGAGTATGTCCTGTTCTTGCCCGTGCAAGTAACACTTCTTCCCTTCTAGTTGGTTGGATGCTTGAGTGCCAAAATTTTGGTTCCCGTTTCAATTGGAAAAGTTTGTTTTTAGGAGGGAAACACTGCTGCTACTCCAACAGCTGATTGAGATTTGGACCCATCGGTATATATTGACAGGAAAACAACATAGCTCTGAATATGACTTGCATGGAGTTGTTTCAGGTTGAGAGTCGGTAGAAAATTCTTACCCCATTGAAGAAAATAAGTATCAAAGTTCAGTTGAGGAGACAGAGTCCAAGGTGGATGAAAGTAATTCATTACCTGTTGACTATTGTGAAGAGGAACTTTCCAACTCTGTGATATTTCAAAAAGCCGTAGGCCTGCTGGCCTTATTTTATTAGGTTTATTTCTGTATAGATTAAGTAGTTGAGGATTGAAAAGGCAGGGGTGAATAGGATGCAAACAGCAACTTTTTATTTTCGCTGCATACTTCAATAGTAACATTTTTCTGCGGAGATGCAAAGGGGGTTCGTGAACTTCAATATATAGACTGTGATTTGGAGATATCCTGAAGGCTCCAAGTGCAATCCGTAATGCGCTGTGTTGTATAGGTTCCAGCCAACGTAGTATATTCTTTCGGGCAGAATGGACTGGAGCACCATAATCCAAACGTGATCTAATCAATGCTCTATATAGTCGAAGCAATGAGGTACGATCTGCTCCCCAAGACAAGTAGATGTTGAACTGTAAGCTGCGTATTACAGTTTAGACAATCTGGGGGATTGGTGGCTTAAATAGCTGCAGATGAGTCAGGTGGGTGTAACCTATTCGTAATCTAGTGAATATAACTTCTTGTCCGTTATCTCTGATGCTGGATGCTTCGGGCCTTTCTTTATCCAGAATAACTTGTTGGTTTTCCCAGATTTGTTGCCATTGTTATGTACACCACTGTTTAATAATAAACTTTTAATTTGAGAATGATACATTGAAGGAAGGACCAATAGTGTTTGTTGCAGGTTTAACAGCTGAATCTTCACACCCGTTTTTCAGAACATCGCTAAGATGAGAGATCCAGCAGAAGGTAATGCTCTGCCTATTTTCATTTAATTTGGTTAGAATACTCAAGAAGAAAAAGAATAACAATAAGGATTGTTATTCTTTTTCTTCCACTGTATTGCTTGAATTGCACTGATTGAATCTGTGTATATGATAATGAGTGGTGTGGTTGTTGACCATGTGAAGTTTAAAGATATGATAATTGCAGAGTTACGCAGTAAAGCTGCTACATTCAGTTGGAAGTTTCTTTGGATAAGGTGATATTGGGAAACACTGCAGCCGCACTGCATGATGTTAGTTTTAAATCCATTTGCAAAGATTAAAGTGAACTGCGCATATTGAGTTTTCGGTGATAGTGAAATTCTAGTGTGTTCTGCTGGGACTGGGAATTTTTTTCCCCCATGTTAAGAGTCGTAAATCGCATGGCAGCAAGGTACAAGGGACAGTAGGTTGTAACTCACTTGTTGCCAATCAGTAAGTGTGAACAGAGGTTGATTGACAGGCAGGCTCTGTGAAGATTTTCCTATTTTGGGAAGAAAAGTAGTGAGTTGGATGATTCAGTTGATCTTTGAGTGTCGTTGCATAGCTTAGTAAACAACTTGCTCTTCGTAAATGTAGGAGAGGTTCGTTGGCATCATACAGGTGAAGGTTGATCTACAAATACAAGTTGGTTTGTAATAGTACCACAAATAAAGTCAGGAAGACCAAGGCTGCTTATGAGAAAGCATTGGCTAAGAGAGCAAAGAATGGGAACAAGGGATTTTTCATGTATGTGAACACAAGAAAGAAAAAAGTGAATCAGATTGGACCCTTGTGCACTGGGAGTGGAAAAGTCTTAAACAACCCAGCTAATGTTGCGGATGAATTGAACAGGTACCTTGCATCTGTCTTTACTGACGAAATACCCTTCATGCTGAGAAGAAGCTGTGCGAGTGAAGCGGAGCCGACACTAGTGATGTCGTAATTACAGATGATTGTTAAAGGCAAGTAAGGCTCCCAGAGTTAATGGCATATATCCTGCAGTTTTGAGGGAGAGCGCAAGGGAGTGCATTGAACCATTAAGGTTAATTATGAAGACATCTTTGGACTCATGGGAGATTCGTTTGAATTAGCGAAGTGCCAATGTATCGCCAATACATAAAAGCGGTTCTAGGAGTGAAATTGGTAACTACAGATCGGTTAGTCTAACTTCAGTGGGAGGAAAAATCTTAGAGGCAATGATTAAGATTCAATCAAGAGACATTTAAATAGATATGGAATTCTGAAGGACACACAACGTGGATTTGTTAAGGGTAAATCATGCTTTACTGATTTAGTAGGTTATTTTGACATAGTTACTCATGAGCTGGATTTAGGGAACAATTTCGACAAAATTTATTTGGATTTTAGCAAAGCATTTAACTTTGTCTGTCATGAGAGGTTACTGTATAAGCTTGAATAGGTTGGGATTACTGGTAAGATTCTAAGATGGATTGCTGGTTGGCTCCAGGGCAGATGGTTGTGATTAATGAATATTCTTCAGATTGTTATAACGTCAGGAGTCGGGTCCTTCAAGAATCTGTTCTTGGATCACTGTTTCTCATTTTCATACATTACATCGAAGAAGGGATAGAAGGCGTGATGTCAAAATTTGTAGAAACATTGGTAAAATTATTAATGATCGGTACCAGGTAGCGCTCCTTCAGGATGACTTGAACAGACTTCAAAGATGGTCAGAGACGTGGCAGCTATGTTTTAACTTGGGTAATAGCAACCTAGAAATAAATTATACACTTGGTGGGGTTGAATTGAAAACAGAGGAGAAGGAAAGGGATCTGGGAGTTACAATACGAGCAGATATGAAGTTTTCTGAACAGTGTAAACAAGCAACCAGGAAAGCCCATGGTGTCCTATATATGATTTATCGAACGTTATCCTATAGAGATAAGGAGGTCATAATCTCACTGTATAAGGAAATTGTAAGACCACGTTTGGAATACTTTGTTCAAGTATGGAAACCTCATCTGAATCTGAAAAAAGACACTGAGCTTCTTGAAAGGGTCCAAAGACGAGCAACTCGAATGGTGAGATTAGCAGAAGGATGACCGTATGAGGAACGACTGATTATGTGGGCTATAGAGCTTAGCAACCATGCACCTCAGAGATGACCTGATAGAGGTTTATAAGACTCTGAGAGGGATTAGTAAAATGAATGAAGATGTAAATCTCACTGTTATAAAGAACTCCAGAACTAGGAGTCATAAATATAAATTACAAGGTTTGAAGTTTAAATTAGATTATAGGAGGTTTTCTTTTAGCCAGCGAATCGTTGATTGCTGGAACAAGTTGCTCTCGCAGGTAGTTAAGGCTGACAGTTTGTATAAATTCAAAGGTCAACTAGAGAGAAGTATAACTTCTGTTTTCTTATCTACTTCATTTTTCTTTTCTTGCCAGTGCAGCAGAAGCATGTGGCTTCATTGCACTATATGGCGAATACTAGTACTATCAGCATACAGGCTGTGGATTGGAGATGTACAGTTCGCACCAAGTGCAAGGCGAAGGCCACGGTGATGTATAGGATCAAACCATCGTAGGAGGCTTGGTCTAGAAGAGAGCCCTAATGTTCATGGTAGTAGTCGTAGGGTTTTAGGACCATCAACGACTAAGGCCATATTGCTCCGTGTATGTGTTCTGTGGTCGACTTTGTTTGCTGGACGAAAAACCATGCTGCCCTCTCCTGAGACCAACTAACTCAGTCACGTTGAGAAAAAGGTCCATAATTCCTCGCGTCATCGATGGGACTCGAATTCTGTTCTTATCAACTGTGCTACCCGCGATGGGTAGTGCATGGTAGAAATGCAGCAGCGTACGAGTCTACTTGTAAATCGGTCGGCTCCTCATGTTTTGGCAGATAGCGCTCTTCAGACGTTTGATTTTTTTCAGGCATGCTCTACAGACGTTTTTATATGCTCGAGGAAAGCACGGTTTTTTTTTTTTTTTAAATCAAATATTACACCTAGGAAGCCGACGTTAGAATCTGTGGGAACTAGTTGATGTGGGAACTAGTCCAGTTAGGGTTTTGAGTCTGGACGGTTTGAGTCTACACGGTTCAGTACTTCGTGCCACTTAATTTTAATCGTAAAAATAAACTCGATAACGCAGAACCTACCAAAAACAGTCTACCATTCTATATGCAGATGGTCTCAGTATCTCCTGCAATATGCGAACGTGGAATGTAGATTATGTTTCCTAAAAGAGTATCCCATTGGCCCTTTGAGATGAGAGGCGAAAGCCATTGTTTATAGTTCATGTAACAATTTTGTTGATAGCACCTTGCAATTGTCTTTCTAACGTTCGCATATTGCAGGAGATACTGAGACCATCTGCATATAGAATGGTAGACTGTTTTTGGTAGGTTCTGCGTTATCGAGTTTATTTTTACGATTAAAATTAAGTGGCACGAAGTGAACCGTGTAGAACCCCTTCCTCATGGATAAGTTTGCGAAACAGATAGTTAAGGAGCAGAACCTGAAAATTCCGTTCCTGCAGAAAGTTCTTGATGAACAGTGGGAGAATGCCCCGTAATCGTAGGTGCTACTTGTGTTTTTTGTAATGGCGGCTCCTAGAACATTGGTACAATCAGCAAATATAAGTCTGCAATGTTCCATATCTCCATGTAGTGTCAAACAGTGTCATAATATGTTCTTTTCGTACAAAAGCATCGCGGATGTTTATTTCCGACTGAATCAGCAGATCGATGGTTTGGCTACCTTTATGGAAACCACACTGCGTGGGACTGAGAAGATTATGTTGTATTAGGAACCAGTTCAATCGAACAGTGATCATATTTTCCATGACCTTACTCATACAGCTGGTAAGAGCAATGGGATAGTAGTTTAAGATTATTGGGAAATTTTTTTCAAAGTTTTGAGAATGCCAGAACGTAAGCATAGGGCCATTTGTCTGAGAAAGCATGTTCTGTAAGTACCATGTTATAGAACAGTAAGCGGCTTGAGAGTTGGGTTCAGTAAGTTGAGAAATCATTATATAGTGAATTCCATTGGGTCCTGCTGCATTGTGCTTAGTGATAGACAGAGCTTGTTGCAATTCTGGTAGTCTAAGTGGAAGGTTGTATGAAGCGTTTTCACCCTTTCAAAGATGAGGTGACGTTTTTCAGTTAGGTTTTTTGCTTCTGAAATTGAGGTGTGTTAGCTGAAATTTTTGCAGATTTTTCTTCCACGCCTTGCTGTTTTGCCTAATACGTTTTGCTTTTGCTCTAGCCTTTTTGAAGCAGATAGGATTTCAGGTTGTTGGGAACTTCCTGAAGATCTTCCACGCTGTATTCTTTTCTTATTTAAGTTTACTTCATTCACCATCCAACCATTTTTTCGCATGTGTACGAATTTTTATGGGTTGTTTTGAGATTGCTAGATTGGCTGCCTTCAGTATTCGGTTTGATGCATACTCCAATGCTACGTTTGTGGGGGAATTTTAAATCTGCTGTTCCTCCGGTACAGGTTGGGTGTTGTAGGGTTTTAAGCGCATCAGCGACTTCCGCCATATTGCACCATATATATTATGTCTGTACATTGCTTGTGTTCTTTGTTAGAGATTCGAACTTAGGTATTTTCCACCCGGTATGGGCATGACGGTGATTATACCAACTGTGCTAACGACAATGTCTTCCAGTACAGCTTGCTGCTTATACAGATTCCGATCAGCTCTGTCGAAGTGCCATTTTGTAATTTGGTTGGTTATTTTGGTGTTTATTGGCGCATTGACAACAGAAATTATAGTGCGCCAGTTTCTTTGTTATTTTGTGTTTTTTGTATGCATATTCATTCTCTATATCTTGATGGGAGTTAAAATATTTTCTGCGATTATATACACTATATCTTTATTTATAGTAGATGATAGACGTTGTCTGCGTGAATCTGAAAATATCTATTACATGTTCCTTGTCGCGTAGGATATCTTTGAGGGTGATGTTTTCATTTCCTTTATATAATGATGAGAAAATCTTTTGTCGAACATTTTCATAGGTTGGGCCTTCTATCAGTATATGTTTGATTGTTTGGGTAGTATTGCATGTTTGGCATCTTGGAGGTTATTCGGCACGCAGTAAATAGCCATGTGCGATGTGTCCAATTCGTAGTCTGGTAAGGACGACTTCTTCTCTCCTTGATTTCCTTGTGCTCGTTATCAAATGCTCAATTTTTGGTTTAATTTAATATAATTTATTTGAAGTTTGTTTTTGTCAGAGTTCTTGCCATTGAGTTACAGAAGGGTTTTGGATGATTGGTTTGTAGTCCTTATATGGAACTGAGAAAGATTATTTTTGCTATTCTGTCAGCTTCATTTCCTTTTATTCCTTTGTGTCCTGGTATACAGCAGAAAAGTATTTCTTGTTTTTCCTTTGCTAAGTCTGTTAATATCTGTTTAATTTGCATGAGCACTGGATGAGTTATATTGTTTGTGGTTTGTATTGCACTTAATGAATCAGTTTATTACTGTTCTCAAATGATATGTGGTTCTGAAGTGCTCCAGGGCTATCTGAACTGTTACTAATTCTGCAGTGTTGACACTGCATTCTTTTGGAAGTTGGCACGCCAGGTCGTGCCTGGGAATATTGCTGATGCTTCTACATGGTTCTCTGATTTTGATCCATCTGTGTGTGTTGGGATATTTAGTTCTATGTACTGCACGCAGTTGTTGAAGGTTGATGTCTGACAAATTATTTTTATTCTAGATTTGTGTGGAGAGTTCACAAGTTGTGGAGTGGTTCATCCATGGTGGTATTATGTGCTCTTCTAGATTTGTAACATTATCTATGTTAAGATCATACACTGAGTGATCACTGAATTATGACCACCTACCTAATACTTCGTAGGTCCTCCTTTTGCCCTCCTTTTGCAACCAGCTATCCGACATGGCGTTGATTCAACAAGGTATGGCCAACCAAGCTGTGTGTAATGCGGTCAGCAATGCAGGTATGGAGTTGATTGTTGTATCCAGATGCCTGATATGCCTTTCCATAATGTCTCACAAGTGCTCTATGGGATTGATATTGGGGGAGTTCGAAGGCCAATCGATATGCTGTGTTCCTTAAACCATTGCTGCACAACAAGTGCCCGATGGCTTGGCACATTGTCATCTTGGAAGACACCATTGCCATTCGGGAAAAAGTGTAACATAGCGGGGTGTACACAGTCAGCAAGCAGTTGATGATAGTGGAGACCACTGATACGTTGTTCCACATGCACCAGAAGTCCATGTTCCTGCCAGTGAAACATGCCCCACACCGTACAACCGCCTCCACTGGCCTGCACTTTTGATACCATGCATGATGGATCAAGAGCCTCATGTTGTAGACGCCAAATCCGTACACGACCATCCACGGTGTGGAGTAAATAACGTGACCCATCCGACCAGCAACACCCTCTTCCAGTCTTCTAACGTCCAACTTGTTCTGATCTTTATTGGGTTTTTGGAAAACTAGCACTATTGCATGATGCCATGCTTCAGGATGTTGGCTCTTCTTGGAAAATGCGATTGTGCAGTTTAAGGTTTTCTACTTCTTTGCTTCAGATGTTTAAGCATATCATAGTGCATGTTGCCTGGTCCCACTGCACTTGGTTTTGTTTTTGATAATGCGCGTAGTTCATGCAATGTAATTGGTTGATTATAGAATTCAATCTTTTTGGTGTAAAAATGAATTCTATTTTTCAGTTTTCTCTTTATAGGTCAAAAATTCTACACAGTATGATTGTTTTGACGATACTTTGGAAAATGTTTCTCCTAATATATTAACTGTCTCTGAAGGTTTAGTGATGCTTTCTCCATTCCAGTGTAATACTAAGGATGGTTGGTTTTTGCATTTCCCGTTCATTTTCTGTATTTTATTCCATATTGTCTGTGTATTTGTTGTTCTTATTTACTGAGGAGGTAAACTGGATCCAGGAATTTTCATTTTTTTTTTTTTTGGCTTGTTTCGGGGTATACTAGCTAGTGCTCGTGCTTGTTTTTATTTTAGGAGATTATCCGTTGTAGGACATCTCCAGAACTTATTCCATGCTTTGTTTTGTTGTCTTTTTGTTCTCATGCAGTCTCCCTTCCACCAGGATTTCGGATGTAGGGGAAAACGAGTTGAAGTTCTGGGTATTGTTTGCTCAGCTGCCTGTATTAAGGTATCTGTGACGTGTTTCACAGCTTCATCGACAGATATTTCTTGAATGATCTGTGGATTAAATATTGCTAATTCTCTAAAATTTTCCCAGTTGCCCTTTTCTATTTTCCAGCTGGGTGGTCTGCTGGAATGGCAGGGTTATTTGGTTTTTTTTTTAGTAGCATTAGCAACTAAGGCCATATTGCTCGGGGGATATGCGGTGGTAATTCCCTGACCTTTCCGCATCCTCCGTATTTGGTGGCTGGAATGGTTTCTGGTCAGTGTGGTGATTACTGAGTAGTGGTCACTGCTGTATGGGTTTTCTATTACTTGCCACTTTAATTCTGGTGGAAGTGAAGAGGAGCATATGGTTAGGTCTACTGCTGAGGTTGTATGACTAGGAAAGGGAAAATAAGTTTATTTACCGTTGTTAAGTAGAGAAAGATTATGGTGATCTATTATTCTTTCTATTTTTCGTCCTTGTCTGTTGATGTCAGTGTTTCCCCACAGATGGCTATGCCCATTCAGGTCTCCCATTATACAGTAAGGTGATTGGAGTTGGGAGATTAGTTGGTCCATTTCTTCAAATGTTATATATCTGGTCCTAGTGGAAGGTACACTGAACAGATGCTCGAAATCTTAGTGTTATTCTTACAGCTATCGCTTCTAGATTGCTGCTTAAAGAAATGTGTTCAGTTGGGATGTGGTTACGATCCAAGATGGTTACTCCTCCATGTGTTGGCCCATCTGTTATTCCGTCTTTCCTATACATTGTGTAATTTTTTACTGAAAGGGTGTCTTGTTGTATAAGGTATGTCTCTTGAAGACAAAAGCATATTGGCGCATCATGCAGGGCTGGATTTTGGTGTTCGTAGGTCCTAGGCATCTTTTATTCTGAAATGTGCTAAAGGGGGTCAAAATGTTTCTTAAATTTTAACACCGACTGCGAATCACGTCAATTAACGTGCCTCAAGTTTCAACTATAATAAATGATAAACCACATTAATTGACGGAGCGACCATCACTTCGATTCTTCTAGTTTCGAGAACAATCGCTAAATAGCATATGCGTATTGAATTGAAGCCCCTAAATTCAATTGCGCACCTGTTTTATCAGCTTGTTTTTCGTTAGTCACAGTGAAAAGAGTGAAGTGTTTTTTTTTTTTTTTTGTTTTTTTTTAATTTTCCCCTTCGTTCGTAGGAAGGAAGGGGAAATTTTCGTAGACCCTGGGCACTGTGACTATGGTACCTAATGGGAAATCCGGCCCTGGGGGCATGGTATGTCATTATATACTGGACGTCGTCGTTATTGGCTCGTAGTCCTCTATAGTCCACTGTATGAACTGATCCATTATTTGGTTTTTCTAGGGCTTTCGGGTTGCTTCCGAAATGGAGCATTCTTGTACTTTGTCATCTTTTGTTAGAGTAGTTTGGCCGATCCATGTCCATATCATCTTCTGTGAAAATTTCTAGTACTGGTTCTTCAGATGTGTTTATTTTTTCCATGTCCATCTGCTCGGTTACTTTGGTGTTTGTAGGTTTAGGTCGGTCTTTGTTGTAGTGATAATTTGTGGATATCTGTTTTGTGTGAATAGAAATTGGGGTATTCACTGTTTTCTCCTGTTTTTGTGCCTTCAATCCAGTAAGTGATTCTTTTGGCAGCATGGAAATTTCGGTTTGAACTTCTACTGATTTATATTGGATTACTGCTTGTGCATATGTTGGCTTGTTTGTAGGCCGTGGCTGTATTATTCTCCTTGCTTCTTGGTACGTTGTGTTCTGTATTTCTGAATTAGTTTCTCTTGTTTCCATTTTTCGCATGTTTTTGAATAGGCTGGGTGTTCCCTTTTACAGTTTGTACATTTAAAGATGGTGGCAGAGCAAACCGTAGTCTCGTGTTCATTACAATCACATTTAGCACAAGTTGCTGAGTTTCTGCATGCCATTTGCTAATGTCCAAATTTCTGACATTTATAACAAAGCAATGGATTTGCTGTGTACTGTCGTACTTAGCAGTTCAGATATCCTGTTTTGACTATTGTTGGAGGTTTTGGAGCATGTTGTGTCTGAGATTAAAGGTTATGATAAGGGTTCTTGTTGGAATTATATTTCCATCCCTTCGGATATTAATTCTCTTCACTCCTGTTACTCCTTGGCTTCTCAATTCTTCTGTGAGGTCCAGTGTTTGGAACTTAGTCAATAACCAGTGGTTGGAAGATGAATCTCTGGATTGCCACAAAGTATCATTTGCAGATGATTTGGTTATGTGTACAAGGAAATTCCAGGTTGGCAATAGAAAACCGAATGAATATTGTAGTTGATAGTTTGACTGGACAAGTAATAATAAACTTATTGTGTCATCAACTGACTGTTATGATGTTGTTGAGGGATAAATTGGATTATGGTGGACCTCCTAAATTAATCATCAACGATAGGCAAATACCATTAGTGCCTCAGGTGAAACACCTAGGTATTATCATAGATAAGATGTTGTTTACCCCTCATCTAGGTAATGTGAGAAATAAAATAAAAAAATTAACGGCATCCATTGTACGTTTAACAAAGACTGAATGGGGACTCGGAAAAAAAAGAGTTTAAGTTTATACTATAAAACAATATTGTATCTATTATGATGACATACGCAGCCCCAGTATGGTACACAGAATTATAAATGTAAAATTTAAGCAAAAAATATATATCAATTCAACGAGTCACGCTCTTGACAATGGTCGGAGCATGCAGAACGGTATCCACAAATGCACTGCCAGTTCTTGCAGGGACATTACCCCTAGACTTAGCAGTTTTGAATAGAGCTTTCGGTTACTTTATATGGAAGGGGAAACAAATCTCGTGTATAGGTATAACTAATCATTTGTTCACTGATATTAAACAAGAAAGAAGGAATATACTTGAGGATGTTGGAAATATGGCAACAAAGATGGGTCAATAGTGACACTGGGGCTATCACTAAGTTATTTATTTCACATTAGTTTTAATTATGATAATAAGTTGAATAGATGGTTTTATCCAAAAATGGAGTCCTCATTTATAATTACTGGACATGGGTCTTTAAGATATAAGTTATACAATCTAGGAATAGAACCCCACCTTTTTGTGATTCCGAAAGGCTCGAAAGTTGGGACCACATTCTCTATGATTGTCCCATCTATAAAGAATATATCTTTGATAGAGGGTATGAAAGATTATTTATTGGAAGTAAGGAAATTTTTTTTAGTTTTCCAAGAATTCTTTGGGTTAGTTTTCCAAAAGAGGAAACGTTTGGCAACTTTAATTGGCACGCTATAGATAATTAATTAATTAATATATATTTTTTGTTTTATTGAGTTCAGTTATATTTCGTATTTATTCTATACTATGTTGATTAACTTGTTTTTGTTCTCCCTCCCTGTCTGTTGTGTCGGACAGTGGAGAATAATTTTTTTTTCTTTAAGCCCCCAGGTGTGGGCAGCCTGAGAGCATGATTGTTGGCTCCCACCAGTATTACACTACATCTGGTTGGAGAGCGATTAAAGTGCACGTAGCACAGAAGGAGTGATGGACCTAGGCTCGGTTCCACATGTAGGTTTGGTTTGGTTTGGATTTTACTGGCGCATTAGCAACTAAGGCTATAATGCGCCAAGACCAACCACATGTAGGGAAGGGGCCCGGATGCCCTAATAACATCAGCTCCCTGGTGGCAAGGTCACTTGATTATAGAAGTTCTACCAAAATTGAAAACAGATTATATTGGTGGAGATAAGCAATAGCCGGGGTTCCACCTAAGCTAAGTATATATACAATAACAATGTCGATATACTGTATTTCGGGTTTCTTCAGTGAAGTGGCCACCTGTGGATCGAGATTAGCTTCCTCCAGATAAAATGCAATGGAGTCATATTGTGCAGGGAGATCTCGGATGACAGCTATGTTATTGCGGTTATCTCCACAGTTCCATCACAGGAATGTACGCATTATTTAGGGTTGGAGAACCCCTCGATGTTTTTCCGAGGGGCTGTGAATTTCTGTCGTTCAGTTTTGGGTATTTCATTTTGGGGAGGGAGAATAATACAGTTTTCCAGTGTCCCTTTCCTCTTCATCAAATAGTTCTAAAATCGATCATCTTCGTTTGATTTGGCTTCAAAATGCATGCTGTCTGTTGTTTGGTTGGTATTAGGGACTATGGGTATACCAGTATCCAGCTGGGGAATAGCAGCTGGTTGTATGGTCATCGGTGTATTGAGCTTGGTTTACTGGTACGGTTACAAATACTGATTAGCCCACAAAGCTGGAGATGCGCTGAGTGGGATGTTTACTCCTGTTTCATTGACATTTGAAGTTCTTTTAATAGTTGCCTGAGCATAAGTTTGCTTGTCTGTGATTGGTGCTAGTAGGGATTTTTTGGGTTCTGATAAGTTACATTATGATTAGTTTTATATCGTTGTATATTTTCTTGTTTACAAAGGAGACGCACTGGAATAGGCAGGATATTCTTCTCTGTGGTTCAAACATTTGAGTGGTGTGGCTGTGCAGTCATTTGGCTGTGTGCGGTAGATCTACATGTGGTGAAGGTAGCTGTCCCCTGCAGACTGCTTGTGAATGCCCAAATTTTGGCACTTATAGCAACACAAGGGGGTTTGGAATATAAGGTTTAACACAACAGTTTGTGTAGCCTGCCTTGATCATTTTTGGTATTCGAGGATTATCAAAGGTAAAAATTATGTTCTGTGTAGAAACTAACGCACCTTTTTGTTTTGTCCCGATTCGCCTCGTTAATCACTCCTGACCATGCACTTCTTGCTTTAGTTCTTCGTCTGGTAGATTTATCAGTTCCCACCCAGTAATGATCTCTCTTGATGTATTCCAGGAGGAAGACGTGTGGGGAAACAGTAAGAGAGGTTCCACCCAATTTTGTCAGCTTTTGTAATTTCTCAGATTGTTGAACAGTACAACTTCAACTAGTAAGTCCCCTGATGAATCTCACGGGAATTTCTGCACTAGAAAACGGGACAGTTTTCCAATAGGTTGGTCTGGTTCAATAGATAAGGAAGAAGGCTAAATTACTGATTCTGTCTACATCAATCTTTTGCTGAAATACAACCAGACTCATGTTTACGGCCTGTTATGTTCTGGTCTGCGAACCCAGTGCATTCCTAGGAATTGAGATATCTTTGCTCTATTTCGTCCTGGAAAGGGGAACTTTCTCCTTCACGTTACCGGCCCCGACGTGGAGGCAGGAGCAGTGCCACCTTGTGAACAAGCGATAGATAGTAGGTTAGTATTAAGAACAGAGAAAAGAAAAAGGTTACTTCTCTTCCTGATCTAATAAAGTGCTTTCTTTACTATGGACTATATAGTTGAGTTTTAGCATAATGCTTTAAATGAGGAGCCTATTTCCCTTTTCAAGAAAGAGCTCAAATTTACTAGCAAAGTCACTTGACACCTGGAGTCGCCAGAGAGTCGATGTGACACCACTATAAAAGGTGGGGGGCTACCCATTAGATTGCTATTATAATTATGAGTTTATTTCCAAAGAAATATCCAGCTGGGGTCAGGCAGGACACTTATATCATAACGAAAAATACAATGAGACAATATTAAAACACTATATACACCGTTAGAGTATATAGATTGACTGGATCCAAGAAGTCTCCGAATTCCAATACGACAGGGGTTATCAGTACTACATGTACTATAGAGGTTACTATTACTTTTTTTTTTTTTTTTTTTTTTTATGTCAAATATTTGTTCCAAGGATTTTACTTCTGTTACCCCCAGAATTATATTCGGTTGGAACTTCGTCGGGTCAAAGTTTAGATCCTTCTGAACCGTTAGTCAATGCTTAAGATGAAAAATGAACAACAGCTTATCACAATTTTCTTTCAGGGAGCGTTGTCTGAGCGGAAAAATTTACAGAAATCATCCATACAATATCTGTTCTTTCAAACTTTTGACACATTGTTATTCACACGCCGTGTGCGTACAAATGGGTGTTCAAGAATCGATTTGCACTTTGGGTGGGATGAAAAATCCAGAATAACTCATGGGGGGGAAACCTTGTGAAATCGATTAACTGCAGCCACGACTGAAGGGGCCTTTAAAAAATCTCCAGTATCCGAGGGCATTCGAACCCACACCTTCTCCAAAAATCTGGACAGGTATGGATTCAAGTAATTTTAAGTCTTTGTAAACGGATTTGGAACCGATGACGAGGAGGTTTAATGGCTAACCAATGAGAAGTTGGTTAGATTTTTTTTAAATATCATACGAAACAACGAAAGCCTTATTTCGGTAATAGTCATATTGTGCAAGGAAGCTCGAGGTTATTGCTGCTCTAGCCAAAAAATAAAAAACATATTTTCTAAACTTATAAGCTCATAATATTCGAAAACATCATACCATTTTATTCTGGTCACATACAATATTAAATTAGTTCTGGAACCAAAGTATTGATTTAAACGGTTTCGAGAATTTGTTCCACTGCAAGATTATTGCCACTTACACATCTTTAGCCACCTTGTTGAGTCGGCCTCAACAAACATCAAACTTCATAGCAGGCTGAATTCCCAATCATGTGTCTGAAAAGCGCTTTAAGTTAATTAATCCGTGTCTATAGACTCGCCATGACCAATGGCCACAACCCTGAAAACCTTGCTACTTAAATGAAATGGCTTTAAGGATAACAAGGCAGTCCGGCGAATAAATCTGAAGCCACTATAGATAGAAGAGTTTCCTTTTTGATAATAACCTTTCTTTATGTTCAGCTCACCGAGACTAGTGGAGAAGAATGAACACGATTGCAGCTCATTACTGCGTGGGTCGATTTGGGTAGATAATATTCACCTGACAGAATGTGATTAAGACATATCCCAGACGTAGTTTAAAACGTCACTCGGGTGAAACCGCCAAGTTTGTAAACTCACACAAAAAAATTCGTCACTGAATACCTGATTCGGTATTATAGCCAATTACCATGCGACCTTGAACAAAGAGGGCTTTCCACAATGAATTACAATAGAAGAATAGTGTGGGGAACAATCGCTTCAATGCTGTCCCTTCAGTGTCATTAACACGGAAGGCTGTTTGAAGAGAATACTCCTGTCTTTTCACACGGATAACAGTTTCCTTCGAAGTATAAAAGTTCGGATTCAGAGTTGTGTAGAAACACTTCATTTTGTCTCCATATATGTAGACTGAGTTGTATGTATAATGCAAAAGATACATCATTCTCAATATACTTTCCAGTCCGATTGGATTGGGTTGTTTATTATAACATCAAGGCAGCTAACAGTGTTAGTACAGTACATGAGTTTAAAAGCGCAATTTGGTATACTTTCTAGTGGAAAATTATCGACAATCCTGAACCTAACCGGCCCTTCCCTTCAAGAACATTAGACCATCACCTGCAACTAAAACTGCCCATCGCGTGGGTATTCGCAGATGCTTCTTTCCTCTAGATATGAGCAGGCCTTGACTCGAACTGAATACCTATTCTGGACTAGATCCTAACAAAATCTTAGAAACAAGAGAAAACTATTTTTCCGACAACCCAATAACATACAGCGTTTCAAGAGTACGTGCAAATATCCTGATACGTACTTGGTAATGAGACACCATGTGTCTAGACACATGAGATCTCGCTCCATCAATCCTAGTTATTTAATAAAAGGAACACCATTATTGCAAATTTGGTTGACTGTACATTTAGGACAAGCTGCAATGTTTAAACTGTGATAGCGGCTAGTGTCTCATTAATCGAGTCACTGATCTTGTGGTGGTGGTTATCTGAATTAGAAGCCTTAGATCAACTACACAGCAAATGATAGGAATCCAGATGATCCTCCCCTTTTGGAACCCCTTTACAAAGAGGTTTTATTCTTGATTAATCAGTTGGACTGCTTTCTTTGAGAGCAGAGCAAACAAGAAGCTTAACAGTTTATTTTGTATGAGGCTTCTAGAAAGTGGGAGTAATGCCTTGATACTGATAATGGCTGGTTTCAGATCAAGACAGGTTGTATTAGCCTCGGGTACCTCTGTTATGATCATAATAAGTTGAATCCAAGGTTGGGAGATTGAAAGGGGACCTGTTTCGAGAGAAGAGGTAGTAGGATCTCTGCCCAGACATTTAATTTAGTAGAATGAATTTGATATGAATCTAAGTTGACCGACAGGAGAAGTCTTCTTTGGAAATTGATTGACGGCATATTGATTCGCTTATTCTACGAAACCTATGCGGTAATGATCAGATTATAGACAGCTACTAATGAGTCGATAAATGAACTGAGAAACAATCATAAATTACGGTACCTCTTTTAGCTCCAACAATTCCCTTGGCTAGTAATGCTGCTTATGATTCTGGTTACGTCTTCCTTGATCAGTTGAATTTTTTCAAGAACTTCAACTGGAACAATGTTGTCAGTTAACTTAGGCACAGGATGTACAATTGCATTTTTAAGATTATTATTATTCTGATAGTTATACGGTTGGATTGTTTAGAATATCAGTTGGGACAAATAAAGCTACGAGGGGTAGGAATGCCTTACTTACAGGGTTATCCAATTAAAATGCAACCCCGTTTGTAACAATTTTATTATTCATCGTACAGACATACACTCAGTATTTTTAATTTTAGATTTTCTTTTTTCCTTTTGGGGGCTCTTGAACTGAGGCCACCAGTGCAACAGATTGATATGCCACTGAGTGTGCTCCATAGATAACAATCCGGAGGTGACTAAATAAACGCACCACCCTAATAAATGCAATACTGCTCATCAAATACCACTGCTGCTGTCACAATGAAACAGCCTTAACCCACCTGTCTAAAAATATCTTATTCTATCAGATGACATCAAATGCTCCGTTTCCATAGTTACTTCAGTATACACAAAAAAATAAGTTTCGCCTCTCTAAACGGGTCTCAAATTCGGCTAAGTACAGGAATCGAACCCTCGCTTTGATATCAACTAAATACGATCTTTATTTAAATAATTTCATTTAAAATTTTTCTTTTACTTAAAAGAAAATTCCATAAAATTGAAGTTAAAACTGTAATGCAATTTTCTTAAAATATGCATATTGCTTTGTATTTATGATTCAAAAACAGCGTCTTATTTTCGTGAGGAAAAAACAGATAAATAAAAATCCCTCCACTTATGGACTCCATATTACACTCCAAGTTAATCGTCGCGTATGGTGAGGGTGGCTGGTCGATTACAGATTCCCCATTAATTCGAAACTACGAAAACATGTATCTCGAAGGGTACCTGTACGTAATATTATTATATATTTATGTAAGATCATGGCATTTTAAAAGTAGAATTTAAATCCACTAATTACCGTGGAGGAATTAAAACTATAATCATATTAATTTATGGACATAATGATCAGCCGTTCTCGTCAATTAAATAAATTAATTTTTGGTTTTAAAAATAATCCATAAAATACAGCATTTAAATATATTTAAGCAAAACTCTGGCTTTAGTACGATAATTTACCAATAGAGGGCATTTTGCAATAATTATTTTAATAAGTTGCATTATCGCCTGCTATGTCTATGATTACGTCATATCACTTAGCAGACTTTTTTTTAGGTTTAGTAACATCTATCATGAATGGGGATTTTAAATAAATGTAAAATCCATTAAAATATTATATATAAACGATAACAAAATTCTCAAACAGTGAAATGATAATGGCCAAGAAGATAAACGATTAACGAATAAATTTATTAAAAAAATTAAACGCAAAAATAAAGATCTATGGTTTCTAGGTTACATAACATTACAACATGTCTGTCTTGTTTTCAACTTTGCCTCCAGGTATAAAGTGACTTATAACAGATGGTGCGCTAGATTCACGTGCACACACGTAAAAATCACGTGGAAATATGAGAAGGTTAAATACGATTAACCGTAAACTTATACAATTAATATGAAATTTATATATTTTGTGGTGGTATTTAATTAACAGTGAAAATCCTTAAAAATGAAACATTACAGCCTATTGTCTTTTTCTAAATTTAAACTTAACTCTAAAATGTATTTATAGAGATTATCAGACATTTGCCAAATCGTGTATTTATTAAATAAAGAATTAATCACTGTAATGACCTTAAATTTAAAGCTTCACGCACCTAAATCTGCAGACTGTAAACAGTTCTGCAGAGAACCATATAATTCACAAAATTAGAAACAAAAAAAAACTTTCCAAGCAGAACGCGAAAAGGTGGTGTATTCAAATTTGATCGTCCCTACTGTTATTATCCGAACACACCCTTGTCTAAAAAGCACGTAGGGAAGTCGATTCCCTCCCCCACTGCACGTTAATATTCATCATTCTACTGGGGGAGGGAGTCGTGAAGGGGGGAGGGGGTATCAGCACGAAACAAGATGACAGCGAAAATTTGAACACGCAACAGCGATCGACCCATGCTAGTCTGACGCCTGTGTCTAAGCCTAACCCACCACTTCTCCCGTACGAGGTCAGCAATGTTGTGTTACACGCTAGCTGGCGGAGTTAGGCCTACCCACCTTCCCTTTATTGGTCTTCGCCGTAGCTCGCGCTTTCCGTCTCCCCCGTAACAGCGCTTCAAAATAAACAGCCTTGTCACCCAATGTGGTGCAGCCCCGAAGTCTGTCAGGGGGTGGGGTGAAAAGTGTTCCATGTCTCCGAGAGAAAAACTTTCACTCGAGTCTCAGATCTCGTCGACTGAACTGTGCGAAGCGACTTTGTACTTACGATCGGGATAGCAAACGAGTTAACAACGCCCCGGGCTTCCACACCAATTGTTGCAGTTTGTATGGAGTCCTGTCAGTCGCGTCTCTTGCTGGGTGCTGCTCGTGACAGTTGGAAAGACCGTCTCGAACGATAGAAAAATCAACAGTCGCTGGTTCCATGTGCTAGGTAGGGGCTGTAGCTCGCTGCTGCTTCGTCTGGTAAGTGAGTTTATTATCTCCGAACTTCATTTTCTAGTTGGCTTCGGGTGGAAAAGAATCCTTCAAGGCTGCCGGCTACGGAACAAGTGGACCATAGAGAACGCTCCGTGAGTGGCCGTAATTAGATGGTCTCGTGTTCGTTTTAATGACTTCAAGTTGCGGTGACTTTCATTTAGCACCTAAGAGGAATCCGAAATATGAAATCACGCATCTGAAGCGAACTGTTTGAACTCTGTTCACTTGTGTTGTGCCGGGAAACTTTTCGCATCGAAATCCAAAGAATTTCTTGAGGACTATCGAAGAACGTGGAAAAGTAGGCTTAACGAAAGCCAGTTTGGTGCTCTCAGAAAAATCGTGTTTTTGTTTGCTGCAGTGCCCGGATTGAAGCACAGAAAGGAAGAGGAAACAAGAAGGAAAGACAGAAGGGGGAAAAAAAAAAGAGACAGAACTGGTCATACCTTCAGTGTCCCTTGTAGAAGCTGCCGCTTGTTGACTCGGAAATATCTTATCCACAGGTTGCCATGGTGACCACGCGCAGGTCCGTTGACCAGTTTGCATGAAAATCTTGGCCAACTGAGGGACATGGAATGCAGTAAGAGCTAGCGACGAAGGAGACAAGGGCTGCGTAAAGCGCGGACAAGCGGTGATGAGGACGAATACTCACTGACAGTGGCGGTCCAGAGGAGAAAAGTAATTTGGAGAAAACTTGTCACTCGATCTATCATGGACTAATGCTCGGCAGTTGGAGAACCCGGCGTGAAGCGCCATTGGTCGGCCTGATCACGTGACTCATTTAACTCCCATATTTCTGTCAACTGCTCTCGATGATTTCCCATCCATTTATTTTCTGATTTATCTCCAAGTACGACAGCTAATTTGCGGCTCATCCCTAAAAAGCGCGGGTCGCAGGAGCGGAGTAAATTATGAATTCTAATGTGGTGTACAGCAGTGTGTGCCACAGTAGCGAGCCAGCAGGCTACGGCTCGCAGACGTACGGCGCCGAGCTAGCGCAGGTATACTACCAGCAGACGGCGGACACGCTGACCGGCGCGGGCAACCACTACCTCAGCGGCGGACTGGTCAGTTCGTATCCGGCTACCCCTGACCCTCGCACTCCGCCGCTACACGGGGACGCCACAAACAGCCACGTCGGACACCAGATCATCAACGACAGCAACGGGCTAAGCTACACCAGTCTCGATCCCCCCAGTTACGGACACCAACAGCGTGTCGCCCACTCCGCCATCGGGACACCACATCCTGCCAACCCCGCCATCCAGACGGGCTACAGTCCGTCGGGAGACCTGGGTGCTCGTGGACCCCACGGGACGTTTTCGTATCGCACTCTGGACTACCCCCACGAAGTAAATCACACGCTGCACCCTGGCCAAGAACACCACCCCAACCTCGGCAGTGACTGCAGCCGAGTGTCCGCAGTCCCCACCACCCTCGGAGTTCCTGGTTCCTCGTATCCCTACCTCGACCCCTTGAGTCTGTCCAGGAGAAACGGGTATGGCTATCATGACTCTTACGACTCTCCTATGCGGGACAGCTGCCAACTTAATGGTGGCTTCCACAACTCCCCTCCTCTGGTCAGGACTGGACTATCTCCGCCTCAACCTGCCCCGGTGCCCACCTACAAGTGGATGCAAGTGAAGCGAAGTGTTCCCAAACCTGGTACGTACCCCTTTCAACTCTCTCTCTATCTGTCTGTCTCTCACCAAACTTAGTGTCGATGGTAGCTCCAATTGCTTGTCACAATTTTATAACGTCTTACTCTGTCTCGGCACGATTAAAATCTCGGGCGGCTGCGCTCTGACAGTTAAGATTAATGTTTGAAGACACGAAACAATCATAAACCCACCCCAATCACGACTCCAGAATCCACGCTGGATCTTTTAACGGCGTTTATTCGAAGCCGGCAATTCGCGGCCATCGTAATTTATCTCAATTAGTAGCTAGTGGGGGGCAAATCGTTATTGCACGAGCCATCACTACAAAATGATCTTCAGGTTCACCTAACTACCTTCCTGTGTCACCTACACCAGACATGACTAATGGTCGCGGTGCCGTAGCAACGGTCATTTTAGGCCTAGGCGATAACTTCCAGTTCTTCGCTAAACAGCGGCATTCTTGTAAGTCTTCAACCACTGCAAAAAGACCATTTCGCACGATCGTTTTTTAAGTGGTGGTTAGCCGCTACTATTACGGGAAGGTTTGAACCGGAGCAGCACTCGACGGTTGACAAATAACGTTCGGGAGCAATAAATGTCGCGAGGAACGGCGGGCGGTCAGGCAATAAAGCAGTAATTACCCATCTACTCACGGAGGCCATCAGTTGGGTCATTTATTAGCGAGGAAGACCATTTTTATCGCACCAGGCAACAGGCTAGTAACAGGTGGGGAGGAACCGGCAAAGATTTAGCACCTTCCTTCTCCAACAGCTTTGTAAACTGCACACGCTTTTTTAAGCGGGGCATTGATGGAAAAGGCGTCTGCTCGAAAACTCACAACAATGGGAGAATGAGGATGGCAGACGACAGTTAACATAAATTATGAAAGAGACCTGTGGCGTTTTAAATAAACAGAATGTGACGTCGTTTGGTTTGATTAATTGCCAATTAATTAATTAGCGGTTGCTGGTATTTGAATAATGAACTGTAATATTTTTTCCTTCTTTTCTTCACCAAAACACAACATCGGGTACTATTTACTCAGTTTATAAAGGCAAATTTTGACCCAGTTTAGAGATAGGTAAGACGAATCTTTTAGGACCATGCTCTCTGACCTTTGACCAAATAACGGGACAGAAATACTGTTGAGTAGGTCGTGTCAACGTCTGGTTACTTAAGCGAGTAATGATAGAAGTCAAACTATCAGTAACTCGATTAATTTAACTTGATGTTTATGTCGCGTTATATCTAAGAAAATAAGTAATAAATCAAATTTCTGCTTAGAAATGTAATTCATTGAGTTGTTTACCGAAGGAATAGTAACATTAAATTCTTGATTCGTTTTATATCAGTTACTTTCGTTTTCCTTGCCCCCATTAGAAACCAAACTTTTAAAACCCAAACTAAAAGGTCAAAAGTTTCTTTTGAATCATTTAAATTTTAGAAACACCAAACGAAAGAAGAGAAAAATTTTAAAAATTAACAAATCAATAATTGATTTGTCTGTTGAAGACAAGCTGAACTCCATTTGTTTTTGTTAGTTTCAAAACAAGTGAGTCGTTGATTTGCTAAGTCCAGCGTTCAGTGTCCATAGGCCCTTAGGGGATCCGATGAGGTACTCCACGGTGTATGAGAATAATGCCCGAAAATATTTAAACTGGAGACATTTAATGAGAAAACAATTGGGTCCGCGAAGGAACTTTAAAGATTAAATGTCTTCCTTGAGTCACTGAAGTTTGAGAACCACTCTTAACCCAAGAAAAAACATTTGATTAGACACTGGCTTTGAAATATTAACAGCAATAAGTACACGGGCTGATAAAGCCACCATTCAGGACACTTTCATACACAAAATAGTTTATTCTTCCCCCTTTTTTTTTTAATGGGGATCAATCCTTCCCTTCGTATGCCATAAACAACACATTCAGGCTTTTCAAATGCTGACCAACAGACCCTTCCCCAAACAGATGCAATGATATTCGCTTTCATGAAAGCAACAGCCATCAGCGAAGTATATTTAATAGCTTTCAACCGAAAATAGGAGCGAGACAGACTTGTGTTTCTGCTTTATAGCATGCCTTCACCTACCCGGTGTAATGCTTTGAATGCATAATGCTGCACACCAGTAAACAACAGTCGAAGGTGCTGTCCTGTCACTATGGTTACCTTTCTGTTGCACCTAAAACCCAGTAGATAAGATTTGTGTCACGCAAAACATTAGGGGTTTCGTATTGAACAAAACTAAATGGCTGGCTTTCTCCAAATACAATATTTCAGTGTAAAAAAGTAGCACTGTCGCTAATGGGGTACAGGAAGCAATGGAGCACGGCGCCTGGTAATTTCAAACTATAAAGATAGCCATAGATTATCAACTGGGTGAAATGATTTTGTAGTAGGGTTTTAGGAGCATCAGCGACTAAGGCCATGTTGCTCAGCGTATACTGTCCATAAATTTCGTGTGTTCTGTGGTCGATTTTCTGTTTGCTGGATGAAAAACAAGAGTTTCCTGAAGAAAAAACCATGCTAGCCTCGCCTGAGACCGACTAACTCAGCCACGTTGTGAAAAAGCCCCCTAAAAATTCAAATCATCGATGGGGTTCGAACTCTGGTCTTTTCCACCCGGTGTAGGGAGGACGACAATTGTATCAACACGAGAGCTCGCGTGAAATACCAAACTACAGAAAGAAAAGTAGCTCACCCTCTACTGTTTAATAAAAATACACAGAAATTCTTACTAGAGGGAATATGCCGTGTGCTTCCTTCTTTTAGCTTGCTCAGGACAAAGTCTAGTTTTTATGGAACATGGTGCAGCTTATTCCCTGTATTCTCTTCTCTCTGAGAACTGGGCTAATTGCCCGTTTGTTACTGAGTTTTTCCTCTGGTACTGGCTTGCAGTTATTTTGGTTCTCCCATACAGTTTGCTAGCTCATTAGATAAAAGGCGTTACTGAGGGCCAATTATCAGATTTTGTTTGTCGCAAAAATCTCGCGATTCGAGTCCACCACTGACTTCGCGTTCTAAAAGAATTAAAGTGTGGGTTTAAATTGGTATCGTTGAGTATATGAAGCACTTAGTCTTTATGAAAATGCCCAGTCATGAGATCGGACATTTTCATAGCCATTTCCTCTTAGAACGGAATTTTTTTTCAACCCCCACTTCCGTTTTAGCCATGTTTGCATTCCTTTGAAGATTTCAGGAGAATTCCTTGTTTCGAGGTCGGAGTTGCTGATGTAGGAGGGATTTTTCCCCTCGAATTGCATTCCGCCTAAAAAAGTGTGGAATTTTTACCTTTAAAAAAAAAGTAAATTTATTAAATTTACCGCAGAAATACTACAATGGTGTTTTATAATCTGAATCCAAAACAGAAGGAACATTAAATACTGAATTTTTTTTTATTATTATCAGTTTCTCTGATAAAAAAAAAAATCTCTGTGCAAAAGCCAGAGCTCTCAGCATGATTTCTGCGCAAGTTCTCTTCTGTAATTCCTCATTACCATTAAATAACGCATGCACACGTGGTATTGATCCACGTGTTGTAATGCTGGTTGATTTCTCGAGTTAGCATGTGACCTGTTTATGACGTAATCACCAGAACAATGTAATGGATATCATATAATACACGAAACTTAAATATTAATTGAACCGTATTGAAATTAAAGTATATTTACCGCGTTATATTATTTTATAAACAAACTACGAGTACTTGATCTGACTATACAATAAAAAGTGGTCTTTGGACTGCTGATCCTCATTGTTTTTATCCGATTTTCATTGACTATGCAAAGCGCTGTTGGTAATTCTCCACGCCACTGTTTGCCAAGGCAGGGCAACCTTATTAAGAAGTCTAGTTACAGCGCTAGACGTCACAATATTATCCCACCCTCCAACTCCTCTTTTTTTCGGTCTAGCTATACCCGATCGATGGATAAAGAAATCCGTGCTTTTGAATTCCACGGTGTAAGTTGGCAGCTGCTTTTTCGGTAGTGTGTATCGCTAACCCAGTGGGTTAAACTTACAGATGGGTTTCTTTTCTATTCAGCATGCAAATATTCCCACAGCTGCAGGAAAATTAGCAGACTGTGTCCTCCTTAACTAAGTGTTCGTGTCACGATCTACACCAGGAAGTTATCCAGTAAACTATCCAACTTGTACAGAATATCAATTGAACAAAAAAGAGAAATTTTGGTGTTCGTGTGGGTAAATCTTTCTGGAATTAACGCCTGTGTAAGCAACGCTAGTTATTTTGTATGTATTTGAAGAGATTTCTGTGTGCACACCATGTTAAGCAGACAAGTTGGGTGGAGTTGATTAATATTAAGCCTAACCATTGTAAAACCAAGTCTTGTATATTAGAATGCATTTAATGCTTGACAGTGATTGTGATTCAAGGTGAAAGAACCACCCTGGTAGGACGGAAAGGGTCTATCTGTTGATAAATGCCTGTCCTCTCAAACACACAAACAAGTTTTACTGGTAGAGGCAGCTTCGTTTTGGTAACGCTAACAAACATATTTCACGATTCATTAGGCTTAGCTACAATTATCAATCACACATCTTTGGAAAACAATTGCCGGTTGCGGGCTCTTCAAATTAGTTAGTAGTCCTACCTCAATGTTTAAAGTATTACTCAATGTTTAAAGTATTAATATGAATTACAACAGATCTCCGGGTAATGGTTGTTGCCAAAATATAGGACAAAAGCTAATTGCGTAAGACTATTGCCTGAATTTTTAGAAATGTAATATCTCGTAAGTTTTATTATTAACAGCAATGGTCAGGTTATTTTATTGTTTCTAAACTTTTTTAAGTTAACTACAGAATAATGTTACCGCTCTATTGTTCTGCGAAATATAACTATCTTCAAATGTAGGTTAATTTATAGTAATTTTAGAGATTTTGTTCTTTAATGCTGATGGGCAAAAACCGGCCACCGGTACACGAACAGTAAAGTTGACTGAAAAGAAACAAACAAAAAAAAGATATTAATTGCTGCATTTGCAAGCACGAAACCCAAGCTATCCTGCACCAAACAACCTCAGTTTATTTATTTATCCCACTGAAGAACACGTTCTGCAACATGTCACCTGTAAATCAACAAAGTCCCGTTATGGGGAAGGCCACAGTCAAGTACACTACCCTGAGATCTACGGCAAAGCGAGTAGCCATCATTTTCAAGTGCGCCACCGTATTTATGGCGCCTCTGGGCCGTAGATATGACTTGGTAGGGGGAGGGGGAGAAGATAAAAAAAAAAAAATGGGCCAACTATAAACTCGGCAGTGTGATTAAAAGCTCTCCCCTTATCAGCGCTAAACTAAACGACAAGAGTGTGTCCAAACCCCTCGCGCTCTCAGAGCACAGGCCCGTGTGTGATTAATTATTAGAGTGCGCATCGAGCCCAGAGTATTTTCTTCACAGTTTGTGCGGTGATTAATAGAGTTTCTTGACAGAGCTATGCATGTGTAAATGGTCGAATTTGCCTGGTTAGCCGGCGAGTGAGAGAGTATGGCGTAGAAGGGGTCCGTATAACGGAGTCGGCGTTTAACGGCTCCACGCGTAGGGTTGTCTGATGTATGCCTCACCGTGTGGCTGCGGGCACAGCCAGTAATATATAACTTCTGCCTGCCGGAAGCTGCGGTACTCGGTTCGGCTATATTTTGATACGGAACAAAGGGCGAATCCATAAAAAATGGTCGTAATGGCTGAGCAGAAGCCTCTAATTTCGGTTCTTAGAAGCGGAGCCATTCAATCGAATTGGGCTCGCTGTATTTGCAGTGTTGCATATCGCTCTGTGTACCTTTTTATTTTATTAAAGAGGGTTTTTGTTATTGTTCTCCTAAAGTGAAAAATGCGGGCGATAAAAAAAAAAAAGAAAGAAGCAAGCACTGACATTAACTGAAGACTCGGAAGCAAAGCACAGCGCTTCTTCTATATGGAGCTATAATTAGTTATCTAGCAACAAGACGCCTATTCAGAAGACAAATATGGGAGAAAAGTGACTGGATTTGGCAGCACGCTGGTGGAGTTGGCGACTGACATCCCAACTACATAGCACTACGAAATGCTAACTTCACTCTTTGTTAACAAAATTAAAATCAGTTCGAATATTTCTGCAATTTCAAAACATTAAAGTAGTTAAGAGTCGAAACTATATCCATATCAATCCATCCAAACATTAACACCAATCCAATATGGCTGACTTCTTTGTTGTCAGAGTCACACGATACGTTTAAAACAACTGCAGAAACAAAACTTATCATTTCTCCTGATAATAATCCTCCATTTTATTTTAAAAATCATTCAGAAAGCGCTATTTTTATTCTATCAACAATATCAAAGACTTTATTGTTCAATTTTGACTCTTTGCGATCAATTGGATTCTAACTTCCATTCGAAAAATGTCTCTACTAAACAGTCGGCTATTTCTGGATTTTTGTGAGAAAAAAAAAAAAACAGTTCACTTAAGTCCCCCTCTCTTATCCCCAGTTCGGCGTCATGCAGCATCAATTGCATATCGATTCTACTTTCAACCGTGTCAGGACTCGGGTGAACATTAGCGGGGTTTGGCGGTACAAGTTGTAATGTCTGGGAATCACCCCGATTGTTAAATATGAACATTGGGGGGAAGGGGGAAGAAAAAAAACATGCGCTGGCAGAGATAAGATCCATCTTATAGAGTTTACTTCAAATATTAAAATAATTGCACAGAAACGGTTCTCTTGAACAATATGGTAATATATCACCCAATATAATTGGTACACCATTCCAGATATTTAATATCTATTAGTTATGTTGCTTTACAGCGAATATTTCTTAATTTTTTTTTTTTCTTTTCTTTTTTTCAATCCATCTTAATTTGTCGTTGATGTAGTCTACTGTCGTAGTGAAGAAAAATTCCTTTTTTTAAATCACGAGCATATATAAAAGAAAAAAACCGACTTCAAGACGTCCCTATTTTGGTTACAAAGAAAGCAGATTCCTTATCTTTATAGAGATCTCTGGAAAGAATGGCACACCGTAATTATCGTGCTACATGGACACTCAGAACTGCGAGTTAGAGAAGGAGAAAAAAAAACCGCACTGTGACCAGGTTATTTGGGTGGAGCCCTGAGCCAGTTGTTCTCTCTGTGTCCCATTACGTGTTCACCAACTAACTATATATCCAGACCCCACCTCCAATTGTTTCCGGCCATTCACATGCAAATATGGCTTTCGGCGCGCGACTTCTCTCGCCTCATCTGTACACTGTAATTAATTAAGTGCAACAGCCCTATATCTGATGGCCATTAACATCGAGCTGGAGGCCTCATTACAGAGAAACCACGAAGAAGTAGAGTACCACAATTACCGCATTGGATGGGGGAGGCTTTGATGGTGAACTGTTATCAACACTGTTATTCGGGAGGAAAAAAAGACACTCCGGTTCGATGTGGCCAATAATGAGGGAATCCACGATCTAAACTGGTATCTTCTCTCCCCTTTTTTACGCCCGTCTACACATTAGTTAAAGATTATTCTCGACTAGGATTTATTGGCCAGCTTTTATACAGCAAATTGAGTTATTGTTTCAAATTATCATCGATTACACATGCCAAGACAGTCAACGTAATTGCTATAATATGACATCAGCTAGGGATGTTTCATTTTTTTTGCCTTTCCTTCATCCTGTTTTTAACTAACTGCAATGATTTTTATTCGCTTACATCCGGCTATAACTCATTTAATTCGTAAGTTCTGGAATTTAAACCTAAAGAGATTATGCACTTAACCATTTGGCTGTCTGCTCTAATAATGGTTGCTTGCATTAAACAATCTCAGGATCGCCTACCCCAATAGCTTACACCATAAATGTCTTTAACCAATAGATTCTCATGGACAATCATTGATAGAAATCTGTCCATTCACACTTGCTTTGCCCCAGTAATCTCTTGTATAAAACCAGCTTTTAGTTGTGTCCTGATTAATCTCCAAGTCTCATCGCTGTTCAAAGACCGGCCTGAGGTTCTTATCACGCTCTTCCGCGTTTTAATTTTATTTGGTCGCAGTCAAAAAGGCCAAAACACAAAGTAAAGAATGACAACATAAAGGCAGCAGAAAAGGCCAAAACGGAATCTTATTCTAAACCCGGATTTACTTAACAAAGAGCAATAATTCCCAAGCCTGTACCGAGTGCAATATCTGTCAAGGTTTAACCGCAATGTCTGTCTGACAAGCACTTCCAAAGAATGAAAATTTAATGAGGTATTTTCTGTGGCTAACTGGTACTCTTTGTTCAATAACCTTCGGAAATGTACTTTCTAAATATCTGTGTTATCTGTCAAGCGGTGTTTTTACTAGTTAGTTAATATTTTAAAATAACAAAAGGAAAAACGTGTCCAGAACATTTAGAACACCAGTACTATTTTCAAATCGAGTAACTTTTAACACAGAAGGAACTCTTCTTCAGGTGACTAAAATATAACCCAATTAAAAGGCCCTCGTGGGACATTTTATGGGCTTTTTCACAACGTTAGTTTTTCTCCCGGAAACTGGGGATTTTCATCCAGCAAACAGAAAATCGGCCTCGGAACAGACGCAATTTACAGACAATATTAGGAGCAATGTGGCTTTAGTCGCTGATGCTCCTAAAACCCTACTACAACAACAAGCCGATTAAAAGGGCAAAGGCTATGAACAAGATCTAGTGAATTTAAACACAAACGTTTTTCTCCAACTTCAAACTTAATGTTTGCTTATCGGCCTATCCAGGTCAAACATGCAGGAATTATCGCCAAAGTGTCATGACACAGATAACAAGGGTGTGCCACCTTGTATTGATGACAGACAGCCATCACCAAGTAGTCAAAACATTTAAAAATCATGTAGGAAAAAATATCTGCGTATGTTTTTATCATTCGTAAAAAATACAGTTTGTGCTTTTAATGGATGTACAGTGATGTGAACTGCATGGAAATAGTTTTAAATATTCCTATTTGTATAATCCAACATATACTACTTGGATACCAGACAACTTCGAGAAAAAGACAAAAATTAAATAGAAATTATAGGGCAAATCTAAACACTGTCACATTCATTGCAAGGCTTAATTATGATCGTCTCGTGATTGGGACCTTAACGGATGTGGTGCAGGTGGGAGGGAGAGCTTTTAAAGTTTGTGTGTAATCTGCTAGTTAGGCAACCTTAACTGATTTCTCCTCTTTTCCCTTCGTGTTATCTCACACACTTACAGTATTAGCTCTTTGTGAATACCCGCGACTATTTCTGAATACTGATCAACTCGTTACCCTCCTTCGATATGCATGGCAACTCAAAGTCATCTGGGAAGGTGCAGATAACGTGCTGGTTTGTTACGGCTTAATGCACATGGTTAATTATTCAATATCAAAGCCAAAAACCGATAATAGTCACCCCTCAAGAGTCTGCAGAATTTTGTAAGCACTGAAACTTGTCTGAGTTTTGAATTTGAGCACTGACCTTCATCTTGTCTCATTTCTCACCCTCAGTAACATTTAATTATATAAACAGAAAAGTCATTTACTTATTTATTTATTTTAAAGTGTAACCGGTTTCTTTACTTTTAGTTAAAGATGTCACACTAGCCTTTGAAGAAAACAAAGATCAGTTGACACTCTTCCTGAGAACAGGCAGAGAATCATTGACATTAGTCGCATTTACGAAAACAAAGGCTTGTGGGTGTGCCAAAGAAATTAATTATTTACATTACTTCATTAAGATCCTTGGGCTTTCCCACCGCTAAAAGGGGAGTGCAAGGATATTACATCCACTTATACACCTTAAGCCTCGAATATCATCATTAAGATCTTTGTCAGCGATTTGTAATAAACATGCATCTTATTTTAATCCCATCTACGACTCAAGACAATACAGCTGTAAATGGGGAGATTAAATAATAAGACATCTAGCAGCCTGTTTACCCCTCAGCTTTGCTTCAGAAGGTGCATGATGTCCATCTTACGTTGCTTTATTTGATCGAGAGTTAACTGTCATCTTTTTGTTTTTCTTCAATGAATTCGTTCCAGCCTCATTGTTTTTACCACTTGGAGTTCCTCGGGGATCCTTACTCGGTCCGCTACTGCTCGTTGCGTAGATTAATGACAATATCAACTCGTAATAATGCTCCTGTACTGATATAAGTCTAGTCAATAAATATGCCAATGACAAACTAATTGGAAACAAAATCTTCAATGGATTATTTAGAAATAAAGCATTAAATCTTTTATTTAGGCACTGGAGAATAAATTTCAGACCACTTTGTACACTGCAAAGTAATGATGGAACTTAATCAGATTCTGAGATAAAAGTTCTATAATCATAAAACGCAATAAAATGAAGACCCCATCGTTTTTTGGGTACGTTGATCTTCATCCATTAGGGAATTAAAAGATCTTTCAGATTATAACAGGAGATAATTCTCCCTAAACAGAAGCTTGAGGCTGTTGTAATATGGCCACCTTTTGAATAATTAAGTAAAATCTCGTACGGTATATACAATACTTTTCTTCAGGTCAGCATGGTAAAACCCTCTAGTAAAAAGAACAAACACCAAGTTGAATGCTACCATAAGCTGTGAATATCTTGATAAGTTAATAGCTTCAAATATTAACTGAGTGTCCATGGTTGCCAAAATCTATTAAAGAAAGAAGATTTAATGAAATATTATTCTTCCTAGAATCTATGCCCTAATAGGCCTACATAAATTGTTATTGCTAGAAACACAATCTTATCTCTGGATCTAATTTTATCCGAAAGTTCTTAATAACAAATTGTTGAACTTTGATTTAACATCTTCAACAGCAGTACGGGTCCCATCCAGAAGACAAATTAGATGAATTTGTCTGACTATCTTAATTCTTAAGTCTGTTTTAAGTTTGTGGCGAAGTAAGGCCATCGGACAACATTATAGTATATTATTCCTGTAAATTAAGTGTAATCTATGGTGTTTGCTGGATGAAAAACTAGAGTTTCCAGGAATAAAAGCCATACGACCGCCATCAGATTTAGGATAATACGCAAGTGATGGAGAATTTCTTACAAGATCACCACTTAATAATAGAATGACAAAGTTAGGATTTTTTTTCAAAGAATTTTACTTCTAAACAAAGTGTCTGATACCACCTTCGAAAATTTGACATTGAAATAAGATGTAATCAGCAAATCAATCTCTCTCGCTCTCATGATCCTTGACTACCAGAAGAAAACAGCTCAAGAAACGCCCCTTCCTCCCTAGACACCCGATCACTTGGATCTCTGACATTTCTTTGTGTGAAATCATTAAATTACAAACATCACTCCATCAACGTTTGCGATGACAGTCTCCCACCTTCGTCAGAAGTTCAGGTTCGTCGAAACTGCGCTCATGTCAGCCATCCTGGCAGCTAAAGCAGCTACCAGAAGTCCCACGAATGACATCTTCCAGAACCTGTTAATAAATAGTCTAAACTCTGATTTCTGTTTTACTTCAGAATCGCAAGACGCCATTTTTTTTCTTTTCACTGCAAAACAGTAGCAGTTTACAAATATCAACTTTGGCAAGTATCGAATGTGCATCTTTCATAAATGTTGGAGCATTTCTGATCAAGTAATGGATCAGGGTTTTTTGGATATTTCTTTCTGCAAAACTGCAGTATTAAAGTATAGTAGGTCAATTCTGATATTACATTTACTTCTGTATCTTCTTTCTGTTTCGTGCTATATTTGTTTAGTTTAGTAAGTTTAGTTTTAGAAGGTGGAGGACATCGAATAGATTGGATCTATTAATATTCACGAGGTCAATAATAGATTTTCTCAGAATAATATAAATTCTATTGTATTTTAAGTGTAAACCACGAGATGTACAATCGAAACGAAATGTCTTAAAGACGAACACTTAACAGCTTGGACGTATTTCGAACCTGTAGCTAGAGAAAAATATAATCAATTATTATTAATGGAACTGTTATTAAACTTAAGTTTACCCACTACGACTAGAAGGGTGCAAAAATACTTAATTCGATACAGAACTGCTTAAGATATGAAACACTATTAATAATATTGAATAAGTTTGGGTTTAGTTTTTCTATAGTTATAGGTTTGGGTAACTAAGTTTTCAATTGTATTTGCCATGATTTCTAACCAAACAAGGCCATTCTAAGACTTGATTAAAAGCGTTATGAAATATGTTTTATATTTAAAAAGTTTGTATCGATTGTTTCATCCTTTCATGATAAGCTCATTGTACATGACTACCGAAAGGAGTTAACCTACAGAAACATTAAATTAATTATCACAATCAAAAGCACGATAAGTTTACAAGACTTTTAGCAGTGAGTAGAGTATTTCTATACTTGTTTGTTTTGACATCATATCAGAAAGGTCTTTTTATATGCCTTGGTCCTCCTCTTGACCTTTCCTCCGTCGACTTTACAAACCTGTTGAACAATTCATCAACCCACCATTCCTCCATCCATCTTATTTTGAATTTTAGTATTCTTTTAACTGCAGATTTATTAAGTTATATAATTCTGAATTTGTTCTCCGTTTTGGGTTATTGCATCTTTAACAGAATACATTAATTTAATATTCCATATTCAAGTTTAAGGTTTAAATAAACAGTAAAAATAAAAAACACTTTCTTTTTGTAGTTTCTGTAGGAGTTGGGTTGTAGATTTAATGCTACAAAGGCAGCTTTTGTCATATTGTGCCTATTAGCATATCCTAAATAGCAGTGTCACTCAAACGTTTTCCTACACGAATCCCTTTTATTCCTAGTTTTACTTGTGGAGACCCAAAAATTAAATATTTTCTTTTATTGTTCTATAATAAAACGTTGTGATCGACAAACTAATCTATCTTCAAATTTTGCCTTCTGCGTTTCAAAAATACGCAGATTTAAAAAAAAATAGCAATTAGAATTCATTCCTGGTGATCGTGAGCATAAAGTCCACTTTTTCCCAGATCTTCCCCCCCCCCTCATTCCCTGCACAATTATCCCTGGATCTCCATACCAGTTTTCCTGCCACTACCTTATAGCACAGAAGTTAATTATAAATGCCAACAATAGTTGCATATGACTTAGATACGCAAATAAATGGATTCGTTTCAGATATGTGAATCTATAGGAAGAAAAGAAAACATGATCACAATCAATATTGGACACCAACAGGATTTTTTTAGAATTTTTATTTATGCATATAATTACAAACATAAAACTTTAATCGCTTAATTTCGATAAAGAAAAGGCACAATCGCTACACATTTATTGTCACAAGACATTTGTTGTCACAAGACAACAAATCTAAAATCATGAAAGATTTTCTCGTTCATTAAAAGTGTTTATGAACAGAAACAAATAGTGCATGAGTAAACGCACGATTTTTTAAGAACTTTCAAGATAAAAATAATAATTTCTTATAAAATCTCTTGTCATTTTTAGTTTACCATTTTATTTTATAAAATTAAAAAAAACTGTCCAAAACTAAATTACTGAGATAGTACGATATTGGCATTAAATGAGCAAATCCAAAATGGAGTCTTTATATGATTTAAGTATATATTCAAACTTTGAACTTCGCTACTTAATGCCCTATAAAATTCATTTAAAGTTTCATTATGATAACACGTTGATAGGAGTTGTCTGGTAGTGTGTAAGGTTTGTTTTTAACAGTAAAGAAAATCCTCGAATCCGAAACATTGAAGTGTTTACACCAAATTTCTGTGGTTCTTGTTATTGTTGGCACGTAGTTGATGTATGCTGTGTGTGTGCAGCGATATTAGGGTCAGTGTGCTATGGGGGAACTGCTCTCTATCATCTGTAAGACCCTTTAAAGGAGCTCTCAGGGGTTAAATGGACCTGAAGTAGTGTGTGGTTGTCAGTGGGATCTCGGTGAGATTAATGATAGCAGTCACTCACTCCTCAACGGAGTTCCAGCATCTTCCGTCCTCTGCAGTGGATTTCTCACTTCTTCACGGTTAAAATAGCCGTGGATGTGATATGGTAAACCTCCGAAGAATTGAAGGCGTAAAGATGGAGATTTTGGGGTTTTATTTTATTTTTAACCGGAAGATGTATTTTTTGGTGAATCAGGGACCTGAACAGGTCCATTTTAAAAAAAGAACGGTGTTAGAAATTACGTATATTTATAAATATAAATTTATATTTTAAATTGGACGAAAATTATATGAAAAAACCTGCTCTTAAGAAGTGAAATCAAACAAAGACACTTATTGTTCGAGTTCAATAGATCTACCCACATATATTACGATATTCAAAGCAGCTTCTTGTTCAAATCAAAAAATGCAGGAAAAGATTTTCCACCATTGATAACATCAAAGGTCTAATAGATGTTATGAAGAGAGGATCTTTGGAGGATCCAGAGCAAGTCCTAGTGTTTGCTACAGTGGTGTCATCGTAGGTTAAAGTGTAGGGTTGCATGAAGGGTGAGAAGATAAGTCGAGAACGCCATTAACGTTCTCTTTGATGTCGTTATAAAATTACTCTTACTTTATGCTCGTATTTTGTATACAGTAGTGAACAAAAAAAAATCAGCCTTAAAGTTAAGCAGACGTCCCATTGAGTCCTAATTAGGGGCTTCGAGTGTTAGCATAATGTCTACTATAAAAATAAGTCACGATATTCGAAGTTTAGTATTAATTGGATTAATGTTTTTAAAAATAACTCAATTTCTTCATATTTAAAAGATTAATCTCTTAAATTATTTTTAAAATATATGTCTTAAGATGCTTTTATTTAACAATTTATAAATCAGACAGCCCTTTAGAAATATATAATGGTCAGGTCGTACTAATGATTGTATAATTACTGGTGCTGACATGGGCCTTGCGCTTCAAAAAACAGTTTCGTTAATAGAAAATTATGGGCCATATAAATGTCCTAGAAAGGTGGTCGTATACGATATTCACAGTTATAAGGAGCAGTAATTAGCCGCCAATGACCTCCAGGATAAATTTCTTAGGGATTTAGCAAAAAGTCACCGAGATGCTTGACAATATTAGATCTAATTCTCATAGATCTAACTCTATATCGTAAGTTTATTTTTGGAGAACATCCTAGGAGGGTGTTGGGGGACCTGAATCCCATGATGCAATGAAACACTATGGCTGACACTACCACCTTAAGAAACTGAAAGTGTCTAAAAGCAAATGCGACCCACGAAAAAGACACTGCCACCCACTTCCTTACACAATTTTGAAGATCTGTGGAGTAATCACAAATGTTAACTGCTTAAAGCATTTAAAGGTTTCCTCAGGGTCGTTTGTACGTAGTTTTGTCTTTTTCCTGGAGGAGTTATTTCATTTAAGGCATAGTGCTCCTGTTTTGCTGTCCTTGTATTTGGAAATTTATCCTGTAATGCCGTTGAGAATGTTAAAGTATCGTAACTGCGTTTGAAATTATATTATCATCAATCATTGCGAATAACTGAATGAACAAAGATTATGAAATTATGCAGAATTCATAAAAATAACGTGAATTGCCAAAAATGATCAGAAACAATTCCTTTACGAGTATTACGCAATACTAAAATTTTGTACCTCACTCCATACTTTGGTCCAGTTCAGCGGTACCGAAAAATATAGTAGTTAAGGAACCAGTGCTATTTCATCAGGAAAGTAGAAGTTTAACCAACTTGAATATCTTTGATGGATACACTAAAGTCTAGAAAGTATTCGGACATCAGCAATGTTGGGGGGGAAATGGCGTTGGGTTCACATGTGGCTTGAATGATGTGAGGTCGCCTTCAGGAGAGTTGGAGAGGGCAGACTTCGCCCTCATTCAATTTCCTACCCCTTCTAAAGGGTGCTCCGGAGATTCTGATCAGGATGCTGGGCGGCTGATCTAGTTATGAAACCTTTTCTTCAAATCAAGTGAGAACAATTCTAGCTTTCAGTGATGAACATTATTTCAGCAGATTACAGATGGTGTAGTATTATTGCAGTTATTATGAATTTGAACATTTCAGTTGGAACGCAAGCCCGATTTTCATAGAAGTGGAAGAATTTCGGTGCCACAGAGCTGTCCAGGATTTCAACAGATATTGTAGAGAGTTGTCCAGATGACGAATTAAGGATTTCAGCACTTACAACCGAAGGTCTAATTTTAAAACACGAGAAGCAGGCTCAACACCATGAGGCTTTCTCCTCCGAACTTCATTATCGGAGGATGCACTAGGATAAGCAAAATTTTCGAACTCCATTATGGGGTGATTCATTATTCCATGGGACATGTTTTTCCTGAATATTTGGACATCGAGAACTCTGGTGTCAATGTTGTCTTCAGATATGATTTAACCACCATCTTTAAAGTTCGATCTCCACCCAACAGGTTTCTTGGCCAATCGGATTGGTGGCAAATTGACGTCTGTTGACTTTGAAAAGCTTTGACAGTCTGGTGTAGTACACATTAACAAATTACAGCGCACTTTTATATCTGTTTGTTATCTGCTTACGTCCATCTCGCATGTCCCGCTACTTCCCGAGGGATCTTCGAGTAGTTCTAATATTAGTAAGGTCAAGTGATGCAAGAAAACGAAATATCTTCATCTAAACTTTGCTTAGAAGTTATCCAAATCCTCTCCCAGGTTGGAAGCAACTATTTCTAGTGTTCAACAACCCGCTGTCCATAGGTGAACCTCATAAGATTCAATCTTCTGTTATTCCCTGAGATTTTATATTTATGTCCCCTGGTTCTTGTCTCACCCACAAGGGAGAACAGACGTTCATCTAATTTATTCAATTCCCTTTAACATCTTATACACCTCAGTTCGATCTCTCCGAAAACTGTTCAGTTGTTAATCTGTGCAATTCATGCCCTCGCGGGTAGTAGTAGAGTGGTTGTAATCACCGTCCTCCCACACCAATGGAAAGGACCTGAAAACCACAGATAGGGCAATATGACTCTTGTTTACACTGCACGGTCGTTGTTGTTTGAGACCTATTGGCTCAATAGAAAATTTTCGGTACAGCTTCAAATACTGAAAATTGGACCTGTTGTAGAACGGTGTTCTGTGGTATCAACATTCTGCAAGGCAATAAGAGGACTAAACGAGTCGGTGAAAATTATGCTGTCTTCTTATATTCAATTTGGTTTTCAGCTATCAAGATGGCTTGAAATTCGACAATATAAATACTGCATTCTTTTGGAAGTCTTTAGATGAAAGTGTTATCTTCAAAGTGAAACCAGGGCTCTTATACAAATCTATTTTTGGTTACGCTTATAACATTTGAACTTGAGTTTTTAAAATATGATTTAAAAAAAGTAAACCAAATATTAAAAATCGCCACAGGTGAATAAACGCAATTAATATTTATAGTTTTTAAGGCACAGGCGTGACTAAGGCTACAGTGCACCTGTCTAAGAGATGTATTTATCATCTCAAATGATATATTTATAGATGTAAATTTATTACGGATAGCCTCTGCAACGGAAAATTAAACCAGTATTCTGTTTCACGCACAAAACAGGGGTGTAATTTATGCTGCTGTTGGAATGGATATTTAAGGGAGGAAGGGCTACTATGGCCAGACTTCCCCCTGTAACTTTGGAGTGACGTTCATCTTGGAGGGAAAGAATCAGAAGTAATTATATAACCTGATTTCTTATAGATATGTGAATAGCTCAAATAAACTGGCAGCAACCCATTGTTTCAGAAGAAGCCATTTAGAGGTTCTGTTAAGATAGCAAGGTAAGTGTGGCCAATTCTTGCCTATTCTGTAGGAAGTTGGATTTCCATGGTCGTAGTTCCTGCCTTATTTGTGGTAATTTGTTCCACATTCTCAGTGGCAAGAACTGGAATATAATCACGTAGACTTTCTTGCTGTTTGATTCTCGTGTTTGTTTCCTGGTCCTCCAACGTACCAGAAATCGAACAAAATTAAATGGTTTGTTTATTGTCACTGAGTTGAAGAATTCGTGATCTTGTCTCAACAGTGGATGTGAGTTTTATAAACTGTTTTGTAGAGCCATCACTGAAATCAGTCTGTAAAAATTAAGGTGTGCGTACTGAAAAGGTTAGTAAGCAGAGTCGAAGCTGTTTTTAATAGCGTCGGCTGTAAGAACACTGCATTCATGTGGTAGCGAGACAGACAGTTGACAATTTACAAAGTCCTTTGATCTGTCGGTTGCCTTGCTGTCGGTTTATGCGTTTAAACGTTCATTGAGGCTAGGAGATTTAAGTCATTCAACGGCTTTCGAGTCAGAAACATATTTATATGCTTTCCCCCTCTATATTTCTTGTCCAACCCCCGTGGGTAGCGGAGTTTGTATAATCACTGTTCAACCCCACACAAGGGGGAAAAGACCAGAGTTCGAATCCTGTCAATGACGCGAGGAATTTTCATGATCTTTTTTCACAACGGGGCTGAATTAGCCTGTCTCAAGCGAGGATAGTATGGTTTATCCTCCCAGAAACTTGGGTTTTTCGTCCAGCAAACCGACCACAGAACCCACGCAATTTACAGATATATCGTATAAACGGCGCAATATGGTCTGAGACGCTGATTTGCCTGAAAACCTACAACAACCAACCATTTCTTGTTTACATATAGAGATCCTCTCCATATCAATGACTGCTGCTAATGTACTAGCTGAGAACATTTCTTTTATACCAGCGAGCTTTGAAGGGATGACAAGAAGTAGAAAGTGACTAATCAGCGAATGTCTTGTTTATTCTGGACGCCATGAGGATTTCTGATATTGAAGGAGTTTCCAACTTATCGTTAAAAGTTTTGAAAGCGTCAATATATTTTTTTACTGTAAATGTATGCTTCTATGGCTGGAGATCGAAGTTTGCAAGAAGTATTGATCTTGAAGCTTGGCCGCTACAAATTCTCTTCAACCATTTCAAGATCCAGTATTACATAGAGTATACTTTTGACTTATGACTTTCAAGATGAGGACAACCATGTTTCGAACCCATAAAAGTGGATAGACAGAAGGTATCTCTTAATGTATTGGCATTTATTTCCTTTTTATCAGTAATGCTCGTAATCTCTTGACATATCTTCCACAGTGCTGCATCCTATGATTGGTGATGGAATGTTAAAGTCTCATCCCACGTTAACATCATCAGTGTGGGCAGCCTTTTGTATGTGCCGATTCTTAATGGGAACTTGTGTATTTGCTCCAATGCTAGGAGCTTAGTAAATAAATTTGATGAATTTGAAGTACTCGTTAAGTCATCAAATGCAGATTGTATTTTCTGTTTGTTGGAAGAAAAAACCGAGTTCTCGGAAGAACAAGCCATGCTACCCTCGCTTGAGACGGACTAACTCGGCCACGTTGTGAAAAAGGCCCATAAAAATTCACCATATCATCGACGGGACGCGAACTCCGGTCTTTTCACCCGATATGGGGTTCTACCAACAATTCTACCAACTGTGCTACCCACAAGGACCAGACATAAGGGATACTTAATTTGAATATGTGGAGTACAATGTCTACGGACAGGACAGTAGCGGGGAGAATTATGCTCTTAGATAAGAAGCATATTAAATCAAAGATAATTCATCCAGTCACCGACGTTACCAACAGAAAATTCGAAATGAGAAGTATTCAGGAAGTAATCAAAGAAGCTACTAGGCTTTTCATATCAACGAATAAATACTGTTCATGGGTTAGACTTAAATGATTGTCAGATGAACTATTGAGACACGTGGCAGAGAAGAAAAGTGCATGGAATGCATATAAATTATCAAGCGATGCAGAAGCCTATGCTAAATATAAATTACTCTGTAAACAAGTTACAAAGGAGTTTAAGCAAGCTAAGGCAGATTGAAACAACACAGGCTGCCTGCTAGTACTGACAGGAAAAATTGGAGATAAGAGACCACCAGGAAGACCAAAAGAGAATAGCTCCAGTGCCTAAAGGAAAACACAGGCTTTCAGAGTTTTCAACAAATGATGCAAGATTCAAGAGATCGACAACAATGGAGGACGAGATTTAAATAGGGACTCAACCCGTGCCAAACGGAAGAGTAGAATGATGATGAAGGCAGATTATTAGAAGTCTCTGGCAAAGAAAAAAAAAAAAATATAGGACTTCAATGCTTAATTAACAGTAAAAGGAAGGGGTTGAATCATATTAGGCCACTTGATATCAATGGATTAACTGTTGATGGCGCTGCTCAGGTTGGGGAAGAATTGAATAGGTATTTTGCATCTGCATCCACACATGAATCCTTTCGGTAAGGGAAAGCCAGAAGTCTAACGAGGAGCTAAACAACTTTGTGATAACTGAAAGAAAAAGTGGAAGAGAAACTGTTGAACATGGACATAGATTCCATCCACCTCGGATGAATGGGATCTATCCTGTTATATTAAGGGAGGCAGCAAAGGAGATCAGAAACCCCTTACTCGTAATTATGAGAGCACCTTTGGATATCTCATTAGCATTAATAGAGCCATATGATGCAAGAAAGCAAGCTTATACAGCATCAGCCCAAAAAAACTTCCCATTTTACCCGTCCATTCATTCCCAAAGTTTGCTTAGTTCTGTCTTCAATTTATTTAAGCTGTCAACTACAACGACAGATGGGAGTTTGTTCCAGCAATCAACCACCCGCTGGGTACATGCAAACTTCCCCACATGTATCCTACAACTGTCTTTCCTCAATTTGAATCTGTGCCCCTCAAGTGATTATTCTGAGCAAGGGGAAGAATCCCATCAGCATCGAGCATGCTCAACCCATTCAAGGCTTTATACACCTCAATCAGATCACCTCGCAGGTGTCTAAGTCTCCAGACACTGCAATTTTCAGAACTTAAGCCTCTTTTGGTAAGAGCAAACCTTTGTTACTCTCACCAATCTTGTTGCCCTTCTTTTTACTCGTTCTAGCAACCCTACATCCTTCCTAAAATGAGGCTCCAGACCTGTACGCAGTAGTCAAGGTGTGGACTGACCATTGCCTTATACAAGGGGATAATAACCTCCTTATCCCTGCTAGAAAAATTCCTCTTTTTATCATTGACAAGACCCCATGAGCTACTCTTGCAGCCTGTCTGCACTGCTCAGAAAGCTTCAAAACTGACTGCCAAGATTTCATTCTCCGCTATTATACCTGGATTTCAGGAAAGCTTTTGATACTGTTGCACATGAAAGACTGTTGTACAACCTAGAGCAGTGTGGAATTAAGGGGAAGGTACCGCTATGTATAAAGGGATGGTTAAGTGGAAGAAGACCGGGAGTGGTTATCGATCGGCACTTCTCTTCGTATACTAATGTTATTAGTGGCGTTCCCCAGGGTTCAGTGCTGGGTCCATTACTGTTTTCAATATTTATTAATGATATTGATGAAGATATATCAGGCTTGATGACCAAGTTTGCAGATGATACAAAGGTTGGCAGGGTGGCTAACAACAGTAATCAGGGTGAGCTACTGCAACATGATCTAGGAAAATTGGATCGGTGGGCTGAGTAATGGCAGTTGAAGTTTAACATTGACAAATGCAAGGTTCTGCACATGGATAGCAGTAACCTCAATTAACTCATCAACTGTATAATACTACACACAGGGTAGTAGAGAATGAAAAAAGACCTGGGGGTAACTGTGCAGTCAAACATGAAATTCTCTGAGCTGTGCAGACATGCTGCCACGACAGCTCATGGTGTTGTGTCGATGATACACAGAAACTTTGCTAGCTAGCAGGGATAAGGAGGCGATTATCCTTTGTGGACTGGAGGCCTCACTTTTAGGATGTAGCTAAGGGCAACCAGATTGGTGAAGGGAATAAAAAGGTGCTCTTACCTAGAAAGGCTTTAGTTCTGCACAGGACCAGGCACCTCCGAGGTGATGTGATTGAGATGTTTAAAGCCTTGAATGGATCGAGTAAGCTAAATTTTAGTGCCATTCTTCTAATTACTGAAACTACATACATGAGGAGGAATAAATCCAGGTTGAGGAAGGACAATGTGCGGAAGTTTGCCTTCACCCAGCGGGTTGTTGATTGTTGGAAGAGGCTTCCATCTGTTCTTGTAGAAGTAGATGGGTTGAATAATTTTAAAGAAGATCTAGACCAATTCTTGGAGGGTACAGATGGATGAACTGTGTTTTTTTTCTTTTTTGGACTGATGCTATATAAATTTGCTTTCTTGCATCATTTGCAATTACTAGTATTCTTTATTTTCTTCTTCATTATTGTTAACCATGTAGCTACAATACAGTATACTATCGTTGTTCTGTATTGCAACATTTTTTAAATTTATTTATAACGTTAATCTGCTATGAATCATTAGAGTCTATAAAGAATTTTAGATCATCTGCATAACATTTAAATCCCATCATCATCAGCCATTTTCCACTGCAGGATGAAGGCCTCTCCAGCAACTTTCCAGTTCCTTCTGTTTTGAGCACTGGCCATCCATTTACTACCCACAAACTCATGAATTTCATCTATCCATCTCCGCCTTTGTCTTCCAGGTTTTCTTCTAGCTCCTCTTGGATACCATTCTGTTATTTTCTTAGTCCCTCTGCCATCATGTCTTCGAGCTATGTGTCCTGCCCAAGACCATTTTAGTTCTTTAGTTTTGATAAGAATGTCCTTTACTTGAGTTTGCCTAATCCATGTGTTTCTCTTCTTATCTAACAGTCTGATTCCCAATATGATTCGTTCCCATATGGCATGTCAAAAAACGGTTGGCGATAACACTACTCTCCCTGTGGTAGTTCCCTTCAACGACACAGAAACCCTCATTCCACTTCACCATTAGATATATTCAGATTTATCGGTCTAAGGATATTATGAAGTCTAAGAAGGGCGGCATCTTGAAAGTTGAAGCAATTCTCAAGAATTTTCATCAGGGACTTTATTGCAACGCTATAAAAGGCAGAAAAAAAATTTGATATTGTAAAATAATCTTATTGTGCTAGTCTGTGCAACACAAATTGTTCCCTGAAAGCGTCTTGGAGATTTCTTAAGGGTTTCAAGGTTGGAGATTTAAGATTGTAGTGCTTTTAAATCTTGACAGATCTTATCTAGTTGGATATTTCAATCCTGTATTTGTTCCTATAACCGGATTCCTGTAGGTTTACTTTTATTGGGCTTGTTTGTGAAGAAATTTATGTAGTGAGAATTAAAGAGATGTGTCCAGATGGGATGGAAAGGAAGGCTATGGACTTAGTCTTCATGTTTAAGGAAAAGCACCTTTCTCCTAAAATGTATTGTTTTAGAAGTATTAACAACTTAGGCTATTTATATAATATAAACATTTACGCTGTGTATATAATATGTTTGTAAATTGCTCGTGTTCTGGGGTCGATTTGCTGGAAGAAACACCAGTTTCCAGGAGGAAAAAACTACGCAACCTTCTCCTGAGACCTACTTACTCAGTTACGTTGTTAAAAAGGCCCGTAAAAATTCCTCCTGTCATCACGGGATTCGAACTCAGGTTCTTTCACCCGGTGTGGGGAGGATGGTGATTATACAAGTGTGCTACTCCCGAGGGTTAAGATGTAGGGGAGATTCATTGCATGTATACACAGGCGTTGGACTGGCCATGTGATGGAAGCCATAAGAGTAATCCTGATAGTATTGTTGGACTGGATCGAACTACGGACTTGCCTGCACAGTCATATACTGGAGCTGCTCTATAGTAGTCAAATTAGGATCTGAACAAAGCTCGATACAGGTGGAGGAAGGTATTGCAATCAGTCTCCCACGTCAGATAACTTAAGGATGTTTGGTTTCTTCAGACAGAGTTCTTGTTTGAAAAATGTGGTTCTGAAATGTAAGTTTATTGTCGAATGTTAAGCCTCAGAACTTGATGTTTGCAATTGGTACTGGCTGAGTTCCTAGAAGCAGTTTCAGGATTAAGACGACGCTTTTTACAAAAAGTACATAATTGTGTATTTTGATACCGGTAACCATTAAGTGAAGTCCATAATTCTATTTTGTTTCTCGAGAACTGTAGCTGTCTTTCAATGAAAGCATATTCTGTGAAAGACGAGATATTGCGGAATCATCAGCATAGAAGTAAATGTCAACGTTGGTAAGAAAGTTCTGAGCTAATATCACTTATGCTTACCGAAAAAAGGTAGCAACTGAGGCACCAATCCTTGTTGAGCGCCTTCCTTTTTAAATATTGCGAAAAGAAATTGCAGTACCTTAACTGGAAAGTCACTAGAATCACCTAGAATATTAACTCAACTACCCAAGTGGAAGCTACATGTTCTTGAATTGCGTATGTGGCTTCCACTTGAGTAGTTGAATTAATATTCCTGGTGATCCATGGAGTGAAAAAAGGCCCATAAAAATTACTCGTCACTGACAGTGATTCGAACCCGGGCCTTCTCCGTCACCGTGTGGGAAGGACGGCGACGATGCCACTCTGCTATCCGCGCAAATACTAATTGAAAAGTTCTATTTTGAAAGAAACCTTTTATGGTTATCGGTATCAGACTTCGAAGCCATATGAGATATAGATCTTGAAGAATTCCATAACATGACACTAAGAAAGTCAAAAGGCTTTCTAAGTGTCCAGACACACCTTAACAAAATGTTCATATCCGATTAAAGTATTCTGTATAGATTCTATTATGAACAGAAGATTTAACATGTACCAGTTTTTCAGAAAGCTATACTGATTCACATTCATGACAACTTGGGAGTCCAGAGACCATACCAACTGATCGTGAATAAATTTTATCAAGCAACGAATGAGGAATATTGGCCGATACTTATGTAGATTCGTTTGATCTCTTCCAGTTTTGGAGAAGACTACGACTGTTGAATGACACTAGGTTTCACTGAAGATCCGGTTAAGGAAACGCAGTGCCAATTTCAATAGTTTGTTATCAGATCCCATCAAGGAGTGTCGCACTGTTTTGCTGATCCACCAAGGGAATCCTAGACTTCAAACATTGTGAAAGGCCGGGAAACTGTCCTAAACGATGTTTGTAGTCCAAAATTCCTTATATTTTCAGTATGGAATTTCATTATAAGAAGAGATTGTCCTGTTCTGAAAATTAATTTGCAAACTTCAACTTTTATTTTTTCTTTTGAAAATGATTCCTGTGCAGATATGGCTGATATTTGAGCAAACAATTCTCCCATTTCCATTGGAGGTGACAGGTCATGTCCATTCCAGCGTAAAACCAAAAGGTATCAGTGGAAATTTACCTTTCAGTTAACTTTTTATCTATATTCTTCGTTATCATGGAAGCCAACTGGATCCAAGCCTTTTCTCTTGCCTTGTTCCTGACATAGTGTACCTTTGCTTTAATTTTTTAATGATTCATTTTAATTAATACCCTGTTCCACCAATGATTAGCATGTTCAAAAGTTTAGGTATGCCATTTGTTGCATCTGTTATAATCTGCGTAATGATGGATTCAGTAACGTTACCAGTAGGTAATTCTTGATAATTAGGTCGTGAATAGTATTAGAACAATCTATTTCTTCATTTTTAATAGGACAGCAATCATTACTTAGAAAGCTAGCAGTCCTAACGTAGGAGAGCAAATCGATAGGCCTCCGGCTGTGGATGTTTCAATGACGAATTGGATGTAGGTTTTAGCACCAGTGGTCTCAAGTGTAAGGTTCTTTTTGGCAGGAAGGGTGAATAAGTTTTCCTTGCCCATCTGTATATATTGGTGAGCCCGATAGCGTATGGTGTGCATTGAACTTCCGACTTATTGGACTCCGCACAGGATGCCGCCTGGCGACCGCACAGGGCACGGCACTCTGATCCTTGTGCCTTTCACTTCTACAACTTCGCCTGGCCTCGGCCACCGACTGCTGTCTTTTCTAAAGCTGCCACTGTTTATTCCCCCTTTTCTTCTCCCTCTGAGTAACGCTCCTCTCAATATTTAAGGATTTATCTGCCCTGGAAAGCTCAGACGACTCTGGAGTTGGCTCTGCAGAGTTTCAATTCTTTACCTCTTGACCCATCTCCCCGTGGTCTGGACGAAATGAGGATCGGTGGTGTTCCACGGGTCCCCTAAGCTAAGTAGCCAGAAGAACAGCATAACCTAACACAAACCATGTTATACTCTCTTTCTGGCCTTTACAGGCCAGAACGTTTGCAGTTTTTTGAATGACATGTGTCATGGTCAAGGGTGTTCATTTACAAAGAATAATGAGCCCATGCTGCTCAAGTGAAGGCAGTTATCCCGTTCCATGGTGTACTCCTTTTAGCCTTTGTGGGAGGGGGGGGGGGAACTACCTTTATCTCCCAGGTTTCCAGCCTTACTATGGGAAAGCAGAAACCGTGCCACCTAGTGATCAAGAGGTTGGAAGATGTTATTAGTTAGTCTTTTTAGAACAGGAAAAATTAAGAGGTGGATTTCCTTCTCAGTCTTTGATGTTTTTTTTTTTTTTTAGACTTTTTGTGAGAGAGAAAGATTTATCTTAAGTTTCTTGTCAGAACGTTATGTAAAAAAATAATATTCTTCAGAGAGCTTCTCTATTCACAGTCAAATCACTCAGCCAATAGATCGCTTGGCACTCGGAGCAATAATTTATACAGCAAACTGTAGAAGTTCCTCGGTTCATGCTATAATAGGATCCTCTGTAACAGTAGTTTCGTTGCTTGTGCGTTTGGGGGGGAGGTCCGAATTCAAATCCTGTAGGAGACTGGCACTTTAAGGCTTCTTTAACTGAGACTACAGTTAGCAGGTCTCGGGTGAAGGGAGAGGGTGTCCTTGACGAGCTTAAGTCTGTGTAACATGCAATCGATTCGGGAACACTCTTGTGCATACATAATAAGTTAAGCAAAAGGCATTAAACGGCACACTACAACCAAATTAGACGATGTGCCTAGAAAAAAAATCTGCTCCAAACAACCACAAACAACCAAAGTGAACTCGCCGCTTCAGAACATGAAACTTAAGTAAAGTCTCATGACCACAACTTCATTGGAACTTATTCCAAACAACAGTTGGTCTTGTGTAAACTTATGTAAACTATAGAAGGAAAGGAATCAATCAGATTGGACCACTTAACATAGGTGGGTTGACTATTGATGATCACGCTCAGGTAGCTAATAAACTGAATGAGTATTTTGCATCTACATTCACACATGGAGTTATTCAAGGAGAGGAATGTCAGAAGTTTATTAAACTCTAACAGGGAGCTAAGTGATTTAGTAATAACTGTGAGCAAAGTGGAGGAGAAATTGTTGAAGTTAAACATAAGGAAGGCACCTGGAGTGGATGGGATCTATCCAGTTATATTAAAGAAGGCAGCAAAGAAAGTAAGCAAACCCATAGCCATAATTATGAGAGCTTCCTTGGACTCAGGGGGAGGTCCCCATGGACTGGAGGTGTGCAAATGTATCACCAATTCACAAGGGAGGTTCAAAAGGTGACACGTGTAATTACAGTTAGTTAATTTCTGTTCCGGATAAAATAATGGAGTCACTGGTTAAAGAAGCATTGCAGAATCATCTAGACAAGGCTGCAGTAATTGTTAAGACACAGCATGGGTTTGTTAAGGGAGGTCTTGTCTGACCAATTTGATTAGATACTATGTGGTCACAAAGGAACTGGATGCAAAAAATAATTTTGATGTCATATATTTGGATCTTAGAAAGGCTTTTGATACTGTTGCGCATGGAAGACTGCTGCACAAATTGGAGAGGTAGGGCATTAATGGTAAGTTGCTACAATGGATAAAGGGATGGTTCAGTGGGAGACGACAGAGTGGTAATCAATGGACACTGCTCATCGTGGACTAATGTTATTAGTGGAGTTCCCCAGAATTCGGTGCTGAGCCCATTGTTGTTTTGTGTATTTATCAATGATATCGATGAAGGTGTATCAGGCTTAATGTCCAAGTTTGCTGAAGATACCAAGGTTGGTAGGGTTGTTAATGACAGTATGCTACTCCAACTGGATCTAGATAAGTTGGGCAATGGGCTGAAAAGTGGCAACTGAAGTTTACCATTGACAAATGCAAAGTACTGCATATGGGTAGCAATAACCGAAGAGAAACGTACCAACTGTGTGGTACTACACTCAGGGAAGTGAAAAAGACCTGGGGGTAATTGTGCAATGAAATATGAAGTTTGCTGCGCTGTGCAGACGGACTGCCAGGGGAAGCCCGTCTGCTTATATAGGAATTTTGCTAGCAGGGACAGGGAGGTGATTATCCTGTTATACAAGACAATGGTTATGCCACACCACACCTGTACACAATACTGTGTACAGGTCTGGAGTCCTCATTTTAGGAAGGATGTAGAGTTGCTAAAACGAGTACAAAGAAGGGCAACAAGATTGGTGAGGGGAACAAAGGAGTGTTCTTACGAAGAAAGGCTTAAGTTCTGTAAATTACAGCGCCTGGAGAGTAGGCACCTGCGAGGTGATCTGATTGCGGTGTATAAGGCCTTGAATAGGTTGAGCAGGGTGAATGCTGATCAGATTCTTCCCCTTGCTCAGATTAAGAACCTGAGGGGGCATAAATTCAAATTGAGGAAAGACAGTTGTAGAAAAGATGTGCGGAAATTTTCCTTTAGGCAGCGGGTGGTTGATTGGTGGAACAAAACTTCCGTCTTTTATAGTGGAAGTTGATAGCCTAAATAAATTTAAGGCTGAGCTGGACAGGCATTTGGAACGAATGGAGGGGTGAAACGGGAGGTTTTTTTTTTTTTTTTGGCTGATGCTGCATAAGCTTGCATCGTATGCCTCTACTAATGCTAATCGGTCTCAGGCGAGGACAGCAGTCCATTTCCCCTCGGAATTCGGATTTTGTCTTTTTTTTTTTTTACAAAATGCTACGAATTGCCACATTTTAACCCTACTGAACAATATCGTCATTTTTCCTTCGCTTATTTCATTTATTCTCCCACAACACTTCCTTATATGACACCTACACACAAATCCCGTCCCTGGCTCTGATATGCATCCTCAACTATAACCTCAAACCTCCCCGAGTAGAAAACAACCAAGAATTTTCCCATCAAAATCCTAATTTACATTCTGAGGTTATATTACATACGATCTGCACAGGCTTGTATCTTATGCGCTGTGTCAAGGAGTCAAGCCAGCGGACTATCCTATCTAAGAAACTAGTACAGCATTCTATCAAGTAGTTTTAACCCAGACCCAGGACTTCTCAAAGATTATTCTTTCCAGCTGTAAAGTGCAGAACTCGTTTCTGTTTCATAATACTGGGACGAATTGATTTGACTTGGCGATAGTGCTGGTACTCTTGAGATAGGAAAACGAAAGATTTATCTCAAAACCGTTGCGCACGTATGTCCCACCTTGATGGATTTGATCTTCCAACTACAGAGGTCACTAACTTGTAGGTCACACATTTATATTTGCTTCCTTCAATGGCCTCACTAACCTTTCAAATACTGAAATTTGTAGAGCAATGTATTATGGTCCCTTGAGGGCAACCAGGCTTAAAGAGGTATAATTTCCATCCATGTTGTTGCTTCTACGTCCAAGAAGTACTTTTATATGAATCTCTCGTATAGTGGTTCCCAAAAGTCTGAATATCACTGATATTATTTATCAATGAATTATACTGATAAATAATGAGATTTACCATCCCGAGTTATACTGAGATGATAAAACACAGTTGAACCAGTGGCATAATGGATAAAATAGTGTTGTACCCTTCCTCTGACTTAGTGGTCGTGCCACAGAATAAACAGGTTCTCTGTTAAACCGCCCACATTTCCATCACTCCCTCAGCGTGCACAATTTCGTTCGATTTCCGAAGTGTGTAAACTGTACTGTACCTTAACTTTTGTTTATCAGTGTATTATCGGGCCATTTAATAGTAAAAGATCCAGTTATTGGATTGTAATTTTCATGGACAGAACGATATTTTCTCCAGCTTAAAAATACTAAAATAGCTTTCACTATTCGCCTTGTACAGCAGATATTTAACTACGGTAAACTCAAATGCGCCTAGTACTGTACTCTGGAGTTTGACTACTCGGTTACAACACCAATATACATGTGCTACCATTGGAAAGTTGTCTGTCGCGAAACTCAAGATGAGTTACAGATATATAATATACTGATTGAGGTCATCAGGATATTATAGATCTGTAAATTGAGTTTATTCTTTGGTTGGTTTGCCTGTTCGTCGGATGAAAAAGCAGTTTCTAGAAGTTAAAAAATATTCACCCTTCATCGTATGGCGATCACCCCCCCCCCTCCTCTTACTAAGATCAAGAACCTTGCTGGATATTTAGAGATGATGGAGCAGTTTATTTCTTTACACAGAAAACGGGTACGGTAATTTTCTCCCCGATGGATTTAAATATACAGTGGTAATTACCCTCTATTGGAAACCAGGACTGGATTGATCAGAAAGCTGGACGCAGCAGTCTGTGGGATTTTCCTCGGCTGTCGTGGGAAGGTGCATCACTATTTTATGGAATTAGGGTCGTGTTCTTTTATGGGCCTTGCACTGGATCCACACGTGACACAAGCAGTTGTGCATCTGCGGACTGGGTGCCCAAACTTCTGGCACTAGGCGTAAGACATTTGGAATAAAACTCTAACACGGCAATTAAGGTAACTGCTTTTTTCACTGTTGGTGGTTTGGATTGTCAAAAGTAAGAATTATGTTCCACTGAGAACTAGTGTGCCTCTTTGCTTCAAGATTCATCTAATACGAACTCCTTGATCTTGTAGTTTTTGTTTCAATTCTTCCCGTTGTATTAAAGTCGCGTTTCTTTATACTGTTCAAATATTCTCTCCAGATTCAGCGTGTGAGCTGAATATTGATTAATCTGCAACTCAGCTAGTGATCAAAAATCTCGGTTTATCAATGTATACTAGCGTGTCCCAAAAATACAATTCCTGCACCTAACATGGTAACTTTTAACTGAGGAGGTTATTGTATTAAGTGTATGAAATCGCATTTTTAAGACAACATTACAATAATAAATTGAACTCTTTTCATATACAGTACTTAAGGAATCTTCCTTAACTATATGCATACTGAAATTGGGATTCCACATAATGCTTCCTATTTCCCTTTCACGCAATATACAAGTGCAGTAGTTTTATTTGGATCTGGGATAATTGTTCGAAAGCCTTAACGAGGGCCAAGAGGTGGTCAAGTATCCCAAGATTGTTCTCGCTATCTTTACAGTCCTGTTCTACCCGAGTTAACAACCCCTGTAGAAAACTGGCTCTAAATTGCATGTTGTTCTGTGGTCGATTTGCTGGACGAAAAACCCATGCTACCTTCTCTTGAGACCGACTAACTCAGCCAAGTTGTGAAAAAGATCCATAAAAATTCCTCGTGTCATTGACGAGATTCGAACTCAGACCTTATACACATAAAGGACATTGCAAAATTTAATTACATATGGTCCCATCACTAGCACCTTTGAACTCTGGTTGTGGAGTGAGAAACTGATTCCTCCCCGATAGTAAAATTTTTCTGAGTTGTATTTTTAAAGTGTCAGCCCTATATGAATAAACCTACGTAGTTGTCTCCTACCAAAGAACAGAACTGATGGTACAGATTGATGATGACTGCCCTTGCGGCGTCTTTTGCTCCTAGAGGCAATAATAATATCGGACATCTTGAGGCAAAGTAAACGGAACACTTTCTTGTATAGTTGTTTACACAATAAAGTGAGTTTGATTTTTATCTTAATTGTGATTTCAGCCAAAGAGGCTACAATGAGACATTCTTCCCAACAAGAGCACACGATCTAGATTTCGAACCTTTATTAAAGCTTAGCGCATTCATTTTGATTGTCTTTCTAAGCTTCAGAATGTGCAGTTTGTAACCTTAGTATGTTTCCCATCAGTGCCCTGATCCCATGAGTCAGCACCATAGTCTTTTCGGCGAAATTCCTGCAAGTCCCTTCGCAATGTTTCCTGATCTTTCTACCAAACGATTTTTCTTCTTGTCATGACTTCTATCTATTCAGACAGACCCTCAGTTTTCCTTTCATCAGCAACTTGCGAACTTTACATCCAGAATTGAATTCTGAATACACATTCATTGAATTTATTAATGCAGAACCCAGGGCAGTGCAAAAGGGGAAGGGTGCTGTGGATGCGACGCAAACTGTCTACCATAAAAAGGGGTCCCACAAAAAGACAAAAAGCCATTTCTGTACTTGAAATTTCACCTGTGAACACACTCCTTTTCATATTGTTAGTGTCCAGTTTAGACTGGCTAATTACAGTAAAACGACAGAATCAAACAATCTTCACATGATTGCAAAACTGTTAAGTAATTCAACAACTTCGTTCCCAGAGACGTTTCGAAATTAGCTGACATCCCACCAGTATCTAAATCCTTCAGTAGCAAATTAGGCAACCATTTAATTGCCGTTTAGCAGCACTGACCCTGATGCAAGGCAGATCAACAGGAAAACGAAAGAAAAAAAAGCAAGTAACACAGGCAGAATCTGAAGGATAACCTACAAGAAGTTGTTCTTTCTGAATAAGCTCGGCCTTGGCCAATAGAACCAAAAACTAGGAAGAAATCTTAATTGCTGTTTTCACATATTCCACTTAGCTTATGACTGTGCCACAATTCTGTGGAAGAAAGAAATATAACCTCGGGAACTGGTGCGCCACTCTGGAAGCAAATACCCAAGAGAAAAAAATCCACAAATTTCTCCGTTGTTCAGCGTGCACAATGATGTACATAATATGCAAATTACGAGAAGTGAAGGCTGCACTTACGCGTTCTGGAATGTTAACAGCAAGAGGTGGAAATGTCACGGATAGTTTGTACTCTAAGTATTTCCTGAGTGTGACCTCTCGAAATGTGCTTGGAATCAAAAAGAAGGATTGCTCGGGATCTTGGACATGTCGGGATCTGGCAGTAGATCTCAACTTGTTCATTTACTCCCTAGAATACTCACAACCACTCATTTAAGTCGTGATCTTTTCAAGACCAACAACCATTCAAAGTACGCAATTAATTCTAGCTGTCTTTTAAGTACTTCACATTGTGTTGGTCCCTTTTCTCATGACCATGCTCACAACCTCGTTTTATGGCATTCCAACAGCACCACAAAGGTTGATTTCCATACAATCTATGGGTTGGATATTGATTAGATTAGTATCGGAAAATACCCATTTCAATACATTGTTGGTAGAAAAATTTTTATTCCTAATTTCGCTCAAACGGATTTTGTATATTTGTTGGAAAACCGAGGTTTAAATGAAGGATTTAATAATCTGAGATGTCAGTATGTAGTATTTTCAAGTTACAGGTGAGGGATGAAAAGCAGAGTTCTTTGTTCATTTGTACAGAAGGAAAAGCAGCTTATAGCGAGGTCTTTCAAAATAAATACCCGGCTTCATTTTCTGCCAGCACTGAAGTTCGCAATAGTTGCCATGTACTCGTAAATCCAAACTGAATTTTGAAAAGTCCAAGAAAAGAAACTGCTTTGCTGAATGGTAGCCATGCGTTGTTATCTCCCCATGAGGTTCTCTTTTGCGTATAGGCAGAATCCTTGCAAAGTTGCTCAAAGACAAATACTATGTTCTTTTAGTTTTTCGCCAGAAAGAAAATTGTTTAACAATCTTAATACCAGAAAGTCTCCATGTCCTGGTGATACTTCGGTGTTAAACGTTGTAATTCAAATTTAATTCGATTTTTTTAACACTTTTATATATCATTCTACTGGTGTATTTTTTGTTGGCTGGTTGGTTGGTTTGTCATTCATATCAGGCCCATTCCTAAGAGAGATCTCTCATTCTACAACTTTTAAATAATCAAACTATTTCTCAATTAATATGGATTAGCACAAATTCGATTCATGTTGATCACCAGGGGATCACTTGGGTTATGACATCCTTCAACAAATTCCACGGAAAAGTTTAGAGAGAAAACTGGAGTAGTTCAATTTTTATTTTTCTTCAACTGGATGGCCAAATTTTCTGTCTGATGTTCACGTAATGATGGTGAATAACTTGGCACTGCACAAAAACCAAAACTTCAAGAATATTCTCTAATAAAATCTTTAAATTTCGACTTTCAGACTTCATTTTTCCATTTCGGTAGCAATAATCACAGTTCGGCGTAATTTCGTTCAAATAGGAATTGTTTTTAACTGTTTATCTTCGATTTTATCCACGTTTTTGTTGGGTTTTTTTTTGACAAGGTGAGATTTTGTTTTTATTTGGAATAACCTAAAGCTGTAACCTATTTAGCGAGAACATATCAGCCTACTTCTTTCTTACTATTTAATAAACTAGGTTTTTTCCTCCCGAATAACAGTTAACCCTGTCAAATTCTAAACCGCCCTGTCACAATATACTTTTCTCACATCTGATAAGATGCTTCCCAAACCTCAGACACTGTTCAACAGAGATCAGTCAGGAAAAATCAATAACTCCCCTCTCTTTTATACACAACTTTCACTCCCTATCACACAAACGTTCCGTGTCTGCTTCATGTCTCTTCTACAAATAATTCCACGAGCATTGAGTTTCCTCACTAACATCTTTTGCGATAAAAGTTAAGCGCAATTTATAGAGAAATGGTTGTATAATCCTTTAAAGGTGGACGACCTCATTATAATGCAACAGACTGGTATTTTCTGCTTAATGATTTCATTCAATGATAATATTTCTAAACTACGTATTTCTTATGAGATTTTTAACCTTTGCTGTTGTGTTTCAAAACCAGTTAGAACAGGTGTGGCTACCAATCGCGATTCATTCATGATCAAACTCCAAACTGACTCAAAGAAGTTTTTTTTTCATCCTTGGGAGAAAAATCTTCCGCGATATGTATTTTTCTTAAAATTACGTCCAGCAGATCTTTGAGCCCAATACAGATTTTAAGATTGTCTTTTTTGGAATTACTATGGGGAAAAAAAGAGGAAAAACAAGACAATATTTGCGGAGTAACCGTTTTACCACGTTGTACTAAAACAAAAGTTCTCTTCCCAGTGTTCATATTCTCGTTAAATTTTACCTATCCAGTTGGCCATCAACTCCAAGATACAGTAAATGGAAAATGAATTGTTCCTTCATAAAAGAAGCAGCGTCAGAAGAGAGAACTGGATTCGGGGATGAAAGACCCACTACAGACGTGCAGAAACAATGATAATCAATCCATACCGTGAACTGAAGATATCTTCAGTTCAAAGAGCGATGATCAACTGATGATCTGAGTGCGTGATTCGGTTTATTATCGATAACACTATAGCAGCGACCGCTATATTACCCTTGGGTATTATCACAGTGTCACAAAACCCCAAGGACACCCACTAATAAACATTGAACGCACTAGGATGAAAAAAAAGGACTCCAGTGTCTATTCCTCGGAGAGACTAACTTAAAATGTCCAAGGTAAACACCGGTGGCAAGCTCGTATTTTGACTATTCTTCTCTTTGTCCACAAAGACCTGCTCGTACATTAAAACTCCATTACGTCATTTGACAGGTACAATATTTTCTCTTTCCTTCTGTCTCTTTTGCTTTTAATATCGTAATGTTTGTTTTCATTTTAACATTCCAGTGTTTGTCCAAATTCTATATTCTTCGGCAATGCATACTGTTTTAACCAGGATGAGGTTGCTGTTGCATCTAAGTAATGTTCTGTTTATTCATACGGGCCAGAAGGACATTGCTGTGATATCACATACACTACAACACACAGATCCACCATAGAACGTTTCCCATCGTATTCGCGCAGTTCTCATTTAAAGCAAAATATCTCTATTAAACGCATTTGACCATTACGCTATCCATTCTTTTAGTACTTTCTTCACCATTAATTCCATACTGCTTCCACTATCACTCATTTATATCTTGTCTGTCTGGACAAAATGATATTTTAGGCAGATAAATGAAACTTCCTTCGCTACCCACACTACAAACTGATGATTGTATATTGATAACAAAATGAACAAGAGATTCCAGGTAGCCCAAAATGCCTTCTAGGGGTATGTCACATGATCGCTGGGGGTCTGTAATTACGGTTTTTTTAGGACTACAAACCGAAATCGAGTATTTTTAAACGAAAAATACTTCTGAAACCAATTTGCGCATTAAATTTTAGAATCAAACTCGCCTTTGTACTGCACGGAGTTTCAACACTCTCAAGGGTTTCAAAATGCCCTCAGAATGACATTAATGTAGTGTTTAGGGACATACGTGTCTGCTAGGATAGCGCAGCCTACTTCGAAGGTGTTGTACACTCTTTCGTAGGCAACTATTCGAGCTTTCTCAAAAAGAGATTAATTCAAGTGGAGCCACAATTTCCATTCAGGTGGTGGTTGGTCATTGTCTCTTGCTGTTGTTCCTGTTGCCACCGAGTGCGCGAAATGTAGGAAATAATTTATAAATAATTCATAAAGCTGTAAGTTCTCAACCTCACGGCATGGCAGGCTTGGACGTACAAATTATACGTTGTCGTTGGTAGCTGGGCGCAACTGCACCATTATGACCTGGGTGTGGCCATTCGAGAAACAGTTGTGGACAGTGTTACTCTCTCGTGCAACCCCCTTTCCTTCCCCCATTATTCGTCTTATTCCTGACACGTCACCGATGCTGGATAAAAAGCTCCGTGAACAAATTTTTAACAACACATCCAATATTCATCTCATAATTCCCCGGTGGTGTTCTAGGACGCGATTATGGTACTGCGTCTTCCCACGAAGATTTGTCCTGAGGAGTGTGGGGTGTTTCTCCATCTTAGAGAACCTCTCAGCGACGGGCAGACAATGGGATGAGTAGAGGTCTAGTGTTTGAGGGAAAAAAAAAATGTAAAGATGGACAACTAACAATTGTCGAACTAATAAACACATCTGGATCCCAGAGATCTTGACGGCTGCAATATCTTCCAGCAGTATTGTTTCCTGTCAATATTCCTGGTCTTAATCGCTGGCCATCAATCTTGAGACATCCGTCTATTAACAGACTGCTCGCTTGTGCCTCTTTATATGATATAGACGCAGACATTGGTCTGTGCGTACTAGACTCTCTCTCTCTCTCTCTCTCTCTCTCTCTCTCTCTCTTTTAGTCTACAACGAATTCAATAGAACAGTTTTTATACCAGGATAACGTTGTGGACAATCCTAACGTAGAATAAAACTTTTCTGACAACGTTGTGTTATTGGTCCTGTGTATTGTCAACAGTGGTTCTCAATGGCCAATGTATTCATCACTGGATCCATTTAAAAACAGCGTTTTAAAAGCAGAACTAAGATTCTTATGATCCTTAAGGGGTAGGGGTGAAAGATCACGGATTTTGTCCAACTCAAAAAAGGGGGTCATTAGAAGGTTAAAAAAACATTGGCCTAACGCATTGAACGTATCTCACGTGACATGTATGCCCCATGTAATGAATAATTACATTTTATATCCATTTGTTGGAGAATATTTTGAATTATCTTCTTTCACATTTTAGGAGGATTCAATATATTACTTTTTAGATTAGTTCAGATTCAAGGATCTAATCAAATCAAAATATAATAAATATGGCAGTAGGTAAACAAACGAAGAATTAATAAAGTGTGCACTATTTGGGTCCACATGAAATTTGAATGAAACGACGTGTGCAAGACAATTCATCTTAAGAATGGCCAAATGGAGTTAGTTTCATCTTTAGATAAAACCAGGTGGGACTAATTTTTAATAGATCAAAAGCATTCAAATTATGTGGATGCAACATAGTTAATTTAGGGTTAAAAGCTTATATCAGGCTTCATATAGCTGTCAGCAGTCTGCAGTTTCTGAAGTTAGAGCTTTCGTGGGATTGTAGATATGAATTTGACCATATTCAAATAATCTAATGGAATGCTGTTGAAATCTTTAAAGCACGTTGTGCAAAATCCATGAGGTAATATTCGGACTGGAATACACAACCAGTTACTTAATTGATTGAGTAGATCAGCGTTAAAAGGCCAACAACAAACAAGATTACATATTCTACTGACAAATATTGTAGCAATGCTGGGCGGTCATGCAATACAGCACGTGACACTGGTAGGTATGAACACAGCCTTTATCATCAGAGCACAGTACGTTAATTTTTAATGGTATTCTAATGAAGGAGGATCATTTGCTGTACCTCACCCAATGCTCTCGCTTGTTATCAACTTTTCTTATAGCAGATGCGCTTCCATATATTGAGGCACTTTTTACAGAGGAACCAATTTTGCAGTACATTGAGCAATCAACTTGGAATGGCTCAAAAACTTAAAGAAAGCTCCGCATGTACATATATATAGCATCAATAAGAGTGAACTCAACGTCACCTTGCCGGTAGGTTTTGGTTTCGTGACATTGTACCTAATGGAGTGCTGTATACGCTTACCGCTTTCTTTACAGTTTTTGTGCAACGTCAAAATGTAAAGAGAGTAAAACTTTTTGGTCAGCGAATTCTGCACGTTAATGAACAGATAGGGAGAGAAATCTGGATTTTCAAGTCAAATTCCGGCCTCTAACATTTTATTCCACAATGACTTTTTACTTAATATTCAAATTATACTCGCATGCAATTCAACCTCCACCAATAAACGAACTCTCAAAACTATGTACGTAATAGACTTTCTCTTATATTCACAGAAGAGATTAGCCGCCATAGTACTTTTACTGCGGGTGTCCCTCAAGGTTCTTCATTAGGCCTCTTTGCTCACACTGAAATACCAGTACATTTTTCTCTACAGACATAAAAAAACTTTAATATATGCAAAAAACATTGACCTTTCAAACACTGGTCATAATATTCAATCCAATGTAATGAACGTTTATCGTGATCACGTGTATCAAAATGCTGCTCAATGATTCCAATATGCATCCATAACTATTAATAAATATGTTTAGAATTTATTTTACTTTAAATATTGCTATTAATTTATAAAATAACGTAAATTTTTGAAAAAGAATATTCTGTTTCTTAAAAATTAAAAAATACGCTCTAAATTAGCAATTACACCTATTAATAAATTAATATAATGATACAGTAAAATGATCTATGATTAGGAAGTTCATGCTGTCAAAGCAATGCCTATATTTGGATGCAAAAGGTTTTTGATATTAGGTGTTTTGGACTTTGGAAATAATGATTTGGAAGTGCATGATGTAAAAGTAATGCCTATTGTGGATGCAAGAGGACTTTTGCAATTTTATTTTAATCAAAAAAAGTAATTTTGATAATCAAATTTTCAAACATTCTTTTTTGAAAATATGTATTTAATTACTAAAGTGCAATATTGCAAATATGATTCTAAATATTCTCTCTTTGTATTTCCTCCCTGGTGTCTGCAGTGAACAAGACGGACTATGGGTTTAGTGGTGGCGGTAGTGGTGCCGGTCTGACGGCTAACGGCGGAGGAGGTGGAGCAGGTTCGGGGCGGACCAACTTCACGACCAAACAGCTGACAGAATTGGAGAAGGAATTTCACTTCAACAAGTACTTGACCAGGGCGAGACGGATAGAAATAGCGACCGCATTACAGCTCAACGAGACACAAGTCAAAATCTGGTTCCAGAACAGACGAATGAAGCAGAAAAAGCGAATGAAAGAAGGATTGATACCATCAGAACCGGCTGCCAAGGAGAACAGTCCCACCGGTGTCGGCAGCAGCGGTGCAGCCAACCCCGCGGTTCCTCCGTCACCTGGGACCATCCCTCTGTCGTCTAAAGACTCCAACCAGTGAGGGTTTTTTTACTCTGTCTGTGTTCGGGCCCGTACGACCTCCACGCTGGTTGTTCCGCTGCTGGAAACGGATGTGATCTCCGCTTACAGCGAATGTGGTCCGTCTGTCTACAAGACGGAGGTACAGTGTCCTTGTAGGAATGCCAAAGTCCTAAAAAAAATCCGAATTATGTATAGTTTGTTTGCTTTTTTGTTCCTGTAAATAATTTTCCGTTTGTCCCCAACCCCACCACCACCTCCTCCTCTCCCTAAGAGTTTAGTTTGCAGATTGATGTTTGTGTTCTGATTTCAATTTAACTTATTTTCTAATTGAGAACTGTATTTTTACACTCCCTCCCTTCCCCATGAAGAATTCCCCCCCCTAAGGGCGTGTTAGTGCTTTTGTGTTTGCAAAGAACTGTACAGCTAGCGCTGGTTTCATAAGACTTTGATGATTCGAAATAAAACAAATATCGACGTTGAAGAGAAAATAAATATTAAAGGAGTTTAAACGAGGTAATTTCTTAAAGAGAATGTTTATATCATAAACCCCTGTTGCATTACCCATTCTATATGTATTTTTGTATACAATTACCTGTGCAAAATGAGAGCTATGCCTGTCACCACTCACACATATACCTCAAATCCGCTGCCGGCCTCATCAGAACAATAAAAAAAAATATATCATCATCTGCATTAGCTGTGTCTGTCTCTTTATATACTAATTATCACCAATATAAAAAGGATCACTAATGTTTTTTGACAGAAAATATATTACTTTTATGCGCATGCGTAAAATGTCCACTGATGAGCAAGATTTCGAAGACCAAAGTGGATTTTATAGGAAAAGTCTAATAACCGGAAATTGATTAATGATCACGTGCAAATACTTAACCCCTACCAACATTAGCGAGAGGGGGGGACACTTTCTCTTAGAAATTTCCCTCAAAAACCTCCCTGGCTTCCCAATGAATCGCTGTTTTGTTAAAGATACATTTTGTGCCAGCATCCAACAATGAGGTTACCATGGATACAGAAGAAAGCCAAATTATAAAAATGAAGCCTTGTTGCTCGGTGAATAAAGTCTCTTTTTACTCGTGTTTGCCGATGCTTCTACAAGTGCAGAACAGCTCATAGCCACCACTTTTTTTTTCTTCTTTTTTACCTCTAGACGTCCAGACACCAAATTGCCTCAACTCTTCATGTGTAATTACACTAACAGTTTCTCACGCGAGGGTGCTTTTTTTTCCCCTTCTTTTTCTTAGTTTTTTTTTTTGCCATCCTCCTCTTTCTACTCTTCTCAGACTGTGATGCGAGATCTCAGTACTTCAGAGAAGTGTTTAACGATCTTGTGAGCGTCCAAACAACAAGTAATGGATTCGGGAAAAATCTTTAAGCCATGCTGATAGGTTGGACGCACCATTTAGCCTCCCACTCACCTAGTCCACTACATGAACGAGATAATTAACTAAGCTCCTTGCCACTCTGGAGTTTGCTTCGCTGACACGATTAACATATTTGACAGACTGGAGTGTTTGCGGCTACTCCGGGAAGCTTTTCCTCGAACCCCGTCGTGACCTGTTCGCTCTCTAATTTCGCCTCCGATTCGGAAAACATGTTTCGGATTTTACAGAAGGACTTTTAACCGAAAAATCGGTTCTCAACGTCCTCCTCCCTCCCCTCCACCATTTCTTTCACCCTCCTGGGTGTGTGTGACAGGGCTCGTTCCCTACCTCCTCTCCTATGACCAATGGCTGCTTCCCGAGTCTACGGTAAACAGGCGTCCGCGTCAGCGACGGGATATTATTTCCGTCAAGAGTTTAGCTAGACGTGATTAGAGCACTGTCAAAGGATGATTAATTTCTCCGCATTTTTACTTTCCCAGACCTCGTCATTAGATGGCGGCGCGTCGCTTCCCGAGCCTAAGTCCCGTAATTGCCATCTATTCGTGTGTCCTCCGAGGACCTTGTCAGGAGTTCCATCCTTCGGTGCATCCGTCAAACGAACGCATCCCTACTCCTTCTTGCCTACATCTCAACGCCAAATTATAACTTGCCCCGTCGCTGGAAGTCTTGAGGGGGGTCATTAGAGTTTTCTGTATTTTCCCCGACAAAACCTCCAGTGTTGGAAAAGTGTAGCAACAACTGTGTCGGTATAATCTACCTTCGCCGGCGCAAAAGAGGCTATCCTTCATCCAGGACAGGGCCGAATGTGAGCCACAGTAAGCCTCTCGCAGTCTCTCGAACCCGGCTAACCGCACCGAGGCCTAAATAATTGCGAGCCTCAATGACTCCACTCGAGGCAACCGATGTTGTTGGGCCAGCAAATTGGAGGCCCGTGTCCGGTGTCAGAGAAAGAAAATTTATGGCCGTTGCAACGCTGTTGTGCCGAATGCGTGTACAGGCAGCGCGAGACCTACGTTTGAAACGAGCGTTGTTTACCACCATTAGGCTGTAGTGAAAGGAGATCGCTATACATCATAAGACCACAGTCTTTGCCCAGGTAGCGACCAAGACACAAGCAGCCATTAATCATAGCCGGGTGACTTTTTTCCCCTTTTTTTTTTTATTCTTCCCCCTCCCCTCCGTTCCCTGTCTGTACCGTTTCGGCAGTCTTTTCTGGCTGTCTCGTTTCTGTTCGGCGTTGATCCGTCTACTTCTATGGTCGTCTTTCGCTATCATTTATCTCCGTCTTCGGTTCGCAGAAGTGGCCCTCAAATGTCGACCTTCTTCTTCCCGAGCAACCGTAGCAGAGGGTGATCCACTCGCTTTGATAACGCGGACCCCCATGGTATAGGGAGACGAGGGAGAAAGGGGAAGCACAACAGATAGATCTGTTACTCCTTACATAGGGTTCTTGGCAATGACATAAAATGAAATAAGACGAATAGGAAGGTTTGTTGTTTTTAATGAGTGTTTCTCAACACGACAATGCTGTTATCGGCGAGGTCAAAAGCCACTCGATTTGATTATTTGCGGAGAAAAACTTTTGTTTCACGTTTTTTTGGTATTTATGTTGGCGTTCTAAACAAAGATTTTTAACGTGTTCGGTTCATTCTATTCTTGCTGCAAAATACGAAAAGCGAGACTTATTGGGCCCTCTGTTTTTGGCCCACAGGATTTAAACTGCCCGGTAAATGCAATGGTTTTAATTCTCACAGTAGACGAACTTGGCCTTATCACAATTAACTTAAAGACCAAAATAGCGTTAGTTATTTTTAATTTCGAAGTTTACTCCTACTTTATCACTTATTACCCGATGAGGAAACAGTAATTCCCGAAACGTGCTCACACAGCAGTCTCATCTTTTAAATAATTAGGGAAAATTATGGCGATGAAATTGGTTTAAAAGTAGTGCAATACCTAGGCAACTAGTGGTAAACGCAAAGTGTGTTTGTGTGAGCTTTAACAAGACTCTTGCGTTTATTAGGCAGTATAAAAATCCTATTGACTATAAAATAGGAAGAGAAAATTCTAATTTCCATAAATTTGAACATACCAAAATAATAATTTTTTATTTGGCTTTTATGTAGTCAAATCTCAAATTTATTTTATGATTTCGAAATTTGACGAACTACATTTTTAAATCGCCTCATCCAAAGTTGTTCTATACACCCATATAGATCGGGGATGACAAAATTGGCTTTGGTTACTATAGCAAAGAAGGTGAAGCATTCGTTATATAGTTTAACATGTATTTATTGTTTATCGTGTGTAAATAAATGGTACAAGATTTTGGAGTGGATCGGTATCTGCCTCAATGAAGGGCAATTTCGAAAGATCCCTGCCTGAAAAGATAAATAAATGGTGCAAGGTTTTGTTTGCCAACAACAGTTGACCATGGTACAGACATTATGCGATGAACTGAAACGTATTATAATTATTTATTTGCATCAATTTCAGTTTTTGATGTGGAAACATCTTTGGCAGCACCTACTAAAATTTTCGGACTAAAGTAAAACCGAATGGTAAAGAAAATGCGAGACGGACGTAACGCAAATAACGTCACTTCCTGAATTAAGAAACTCAGTCACTAACGTTGATTTGGCAAGCAGTGAGCATAAAACGTTACATCGTCCATACTAAATATTTCGGACTGAAGTAAAACCGAATGGTAACGAAAACTCGAGACGGAAGTGACGACACTTCCTAAATTATGCTAACTCAGTCACTAACGTTGATTCGTTCATAACTTCGGTTCTGGCTGTTCGATTTAAAAAATTTAAACGGTTTTGATTTTCGTCAAAGATGTTTTCACATAAAATAAAACATCTTTCGTGCGTACAGGTTACACACGCGCTTTTTTTTAATAATTGCATTCGAGGGCCTCACCGCCTACCTCATATATAAGATGCATCGATGTGTCAATATACGCAATTAGACGAATGTCTAATTATTCCAACTTTAAAAAAAAAAAGGGTTTCTGCGCTGTTTTGATAAAAATTGATAATTATTTGAACAAATAACAAAACGTTTATAAATTCTGGAAAAAAAAACAAAAACAGACATTGAAACAACATATTGAAGGTAGTCATGGGGGCAAATCGCTATTATAGATAAGTTTCTGAATATTTTATAGCATTTGGAAAGAAACGTATTCCATCAAGCTAACCCAATTTTGCATTAAGATAATTTTCTCGAGATCTGTTTAAAAAATGGCGAACAGGCTGGGGAAAAAAAAGAAGAGAGAAATCACCTGATATTTCAATTACACTGTTTTTTTAAAAGAGTGAAGGAGCTGGGATGGCGTTCTTTCAGCTAGTAGCCGCTGAGCCTTAGGTGCATATTTACACGTGGTTTCGTTCTGTCTCTGGCATCTCGCCAACTCATTCCCCACATACCTGCCTCTGAAACTTTTTATCATGCAATTAGAATTTGTTATAAATGACCTTTTGAAAGATGTTTCAATTTATCCTTGTTTGCTTATTTAACCAGTAGAGGTCGCAACAGTATTTCTTACAACACATTAACTAACATCCCCGATTAACCATTTGTCTCTTCCTGTCATTTATCATCTCCCAAACCCCACGGGTTTGCATTGTGTGTGTCATCTTCAGAGGATAGCATTCAAGATCAATGGTTAAGAATTAGAATTAAGAGTTTTAAATTAAAAATAGATATTTTCAGCTATTTCGCTAGAAATAAGAAATAAATAAAATAGAGATATATGATTTAAGGGTGCTGTGGAAGCAGCGAACTACCTCAACTAAATGACCAACGTAGTACAGCAGATGGCGGTGGTAGTCAGTAGTTTCCCACGTGATCGCATTGAAAAGTCCGTCTGTGACACAGGATGAGACCTTGTCCGTGCTTCAGAAGGTGGGGGGGGGGGGGAGGAGAATAAGGGGTCAGTAACTATGAAGGGAGGAAAGGACAAAGGACAAAAACGGGCTTTGCCAAAGAGTGAGCGGTTATATGCACGTTCATCATACACCACCCCAGCGAATAACACCTAATTCATCTTCGTCTTGTTACAAGGCCATGATGTATTTGAGCTTACATTGTACATGCAATCTTTGGCTCTACGCTTTTTCTATAGTTAGAAATTGTACAGGACTTAAAAGGATCAAAACAGATTCGTTTTAAAAAAAAGGTAGACTCTATCCACGAAAATAAAAATGGCACTATTCATAAATAGATAAAAAAAATGAAGGTTTGATTTATTGCTCATGTTTTCTTGTTTCAAATTTCATAAAGTATTTCCTTTACTTAAAAGGATCAAGAAAGATTCGTTTTAAAGAGGATCTGTTTTACAGGACCCTTTTTTAGACCTGTAAACCGTCCAAAAAGTATTCTTACGACATTGAAAGTGCCAAATCCTTAGTAGGTGGGAATCTATTTCCATTTTAAATTATTTTATTTAAACAAACAAAAAATTGATACTTCGCAATTATTTTAAAAACGAGACTACCGCTAAGATATGTTCGAAGTACATCAAAACTTAGTACAAGATAAATAATTATATATTTTCTGTACTTAAGAGATTGAGGTATGGATGTCCATCAATAGAAAGTTAATTAAAGAAGTAAAACGAATGGGGCCCACAAAAAAAAACCCTCCTCCAACAAAGTGTTGTACGTTTAATTCCTTTCGTGGATTATCCAAGGTGTTAACGGAATACCCCACCCCCCTTCCATCCGTTGCAATTCAGAAATAATTGAATAATTTTACACCATAATTTCCCACGAAATACTCAACCAGATTCAGCGGTCTAAATCTCACAAAGGAAAAGAAAAAAGCGTTAACCTCTGTGTTCCTATAGTTTTCCATAATCACAGCATCATCAGAACAAATCTCTCCACACCATCACTACGGATGAACACGGCTAAAATAAATGGTCTAGGGTTAAAGGTGAACTCAGACATCACACTCCAGAATAGATGATTAGCCTGAAGGTTATTATCTGTCTTTCATTCGGTGCCCGACCATCCAAGGAACACCATTAACTACCTCAATGAGAGATGCCCGTTCACATGTGTGTGTGTTAAATGGCGAACCCGATGTTGACCACGTGGTACCAAAGTCATTACAGCAATATTCTTATTAAAAAGGCTTTGACAGTCACGGTGTTGAGTGATAATTACAATACAAGATTGGAGAGTATTGAACTTAAACACATCATTTGTGCAGATAATTTACTGAAGTTTTCGGATGCGGGGAAAAAAACCCCTCTAGCAGGTAAGTGTTGTCAATACTGGTTACGCCCTAATTGGTTTTCGCCTAATTACTTTTTAATTAATATTTATCAGTTTATATTTAACACCAAAATGCTTCTGTTGTAAAAATTCACAGCAGACGGCGCTACCATCAGGTTCAAGACGAAATTTTGCGTGGTAAGTATATAATGATCGCAGATTTGAAAATAAATTTATGTCCAAGTCTATACACTGATCAACTAAAACTGTATAGTAAATAAATAAAATGTAATTTTAAATAAAGTAAGGAACGCAAGTGTTTTATGCACTAGTCTGATCATGATAAATTAAGATCCAGGATCTTTCTAAAACACCATAAAGCACCATGCACTCAAGAATCGTTAAAATTCGAATGTCCAACAATTTTTTGCGCTTTAGAGATTATACTCATACAAACGTTTCGGATACCAATATAGAGAATTATCTGCCGTAGTTCTTTGCTCCTATTCTACATTTAGATGACCCACAATTAAAACATAAAAAAATAACGATACCAGAAAATACTGGAAAAATATAACCTTATATAACAACCGGCTTTTATAAGTCCATCCCCTCCTCCAACATTCCCGCCCTAATATCCGTTAACCCTCCGCCACACACCAACTCCCCATATGGGCATTAGACTCCACGTGCAGAGGTCTCCGTAGCGTGTAGAGAAAGGATTATAGAAGCGGGGGTCACTATGGCCATTTGGCAGCGGACAATGGCCGAATATGGCTATTTTTGTATTTCTCTGCAGCAACAACAACAACATTGCCTCCCCTTCCGTCAGGGCGAATCCTCAAAATGTCGAAATTAACCAGTGGGTGGTAGACAATATACACCCCTAGAAGGCAACTCGGCTGTGTCAAAAGAGGACAATCACGAGTTTCCCAGAACCCGTTAAGCAACTGACTGTACTAAATCCATGAGGATTAGAGTATAACTGAAGAATCCGCACAAAGGTTGCGTAGAAACACAGAAGGGGGATATATTTCCCTCTTTTGTTACTCAATTGAGTATTTAGAGAAAGCTTTATTATTCTTCAGCATCATCTGGCACAAAGCTCTGCAACTGCAATCGTATTATGACTCTTGACTTACTCCGTTAAGAGTACCCAGATGACTACCAATAATAACCCCCTACTTCTCAGTGTTTGCATTTCAGGGGGCTATTAATGATTTATAATTTGTTTACTTGTCCAGAGTCAAAATTCAATAATTCTAATATAGTTAGGATTTTCAGAGAGAAGAGGACTATTTTACCACATCACTAATATGGTGTAGCCATTAGATTAGTCTAAATTTTCTACTACTGTAGTGTATTCGCTCTACTGTAGATTGAATTTCTAATAAAAAAGAAATAAAGCAGAGGCTTCCTTCAGCAAAACACTGCTCCCAATAATGGGACATAAAATATTAACACACGAAAAATGGATCATTCACGCTAATAGATGATGTCGAAAATTCCCAGCCGGACCTCAGAAGGAAGGGAGAAAACGAAAAGGTCAGTCAAGAGGGAATTGCACGGTCTTTTTGCCGTACTTCATCATCGTCACAGCAATAACCGGAAACACCGGATACAGATTCCCACGTGCCTCGAAGTGCTTTTCTCTAGGCGCCTCTGAACTTAGGTCACTGAGACTTGTCTAATGAAATCTAACAGGTAAAATTACCACAAAGTGTTTCCTCGCATATCTCATGTTGATCTCAAAGGAATCTGATAATTCATCTGATAACAGGGAGCTGTTCATTAGCAGGAATATAAACAACACAAAAGCAGATTCCCGACTGCTTCATCCCCTTCTCAGTAGGCTGTGGTTAAAGCGAAACAACAAAAAGTAAAAACGTGGCAAGTATAAAGAACAGATTGTCTTCAGTTGAAAAGACTATCCGTGCAATTAGTATCTCCTGGATTAGAGGAGTTCATCGGATGTAGTATTCATGCCTGGTTATCGATGTCGATTCAAATTATGTGAATGCGAATAATCGATGGAACCCAGTCTCAGTAGGCATCCCTATCACAGCCGCATTCACAGCTGCATGCATCAGTCCACCACTGCTTGACCATAAAGTTCCCCGAAAAATTAGGAACTAGAACTTTCGATCGTTTGCACTAGTGTCTAATATATCATTAATTTTATTATTAAATTTGGTATTAAAAGAAACTTAGCTGTATTTTATGAAATTTATTTTATAAAAAAATTATAAAAAGTAGTTCTAAATAAAAATAAAAAGTAAAAATTAATTTTAAAGGTAATTCTAAAATTAAAATAGACCCTGTCTATTCATAATATTAGCTATTAAATGCTATCCCAGCATGCAGCGAGTTGATCGAGACACTCACTATGCCATAAAAACTAAAAAATTCAAAATGGCAGGCTTCTGATGCGTAGAACCACAAAACAGGCCCACAAAACCTCGAAAGTGCCTATTTGTTTATTTGGTACATTCTGTTCTGTACCATAAACAGATCGAGCTTCAAATCACATTGATTCCTGGGAAATATCTTGAAGGATCAGCAGAAATATTTGGATTGCACTAATGAGTGACAATTCTAAAACGAATTAATGAATTTTAAACCATTAAAACTAAGCTAAAGAAATGTTACTTGCTACATCCGAAACATTATAATAGTTAAGAAAAAAGAGAAACCTATATTCTGAAAAACAAATTAAAATTAGAAATATTTCCAAAAGATCGAAACATGCATGATTAGAATAGAAAACCAGAAAGACCTGCCACCACAACTAATCTACTTGCCATCTTAAGCATCAATGCCGGTTCTCCGCATGGTCCTGCTGACACTTCCCCAGGGCCCTCGATTGTAGAGGACCCGAAAAGTAGATATTTGTATAGATTTTAGTAGATTAGCTAATCTACTACGATTGTAGTAGATTAGCAAATCAAGAGATCGACCGAAAAGTGGTTTAGTGGGTACTTATTTGGAAATATGCAATGATATTTTAGACATTTAATGGGAAATCGGATTGAAGTGTATAATACGCTAAACGGGTTGTATAAAACGAATGAGAAGGGTCTTTTTCCTCCCTTATAAGTGAGACAAGAACGAGGGGGCACAAATATAAAATCTGGACGAATAACAGAAGACTGTTTCCTGCAGAGGATTGTCGAATGGAATAAGTTGCCTTCCTTGGGGACTTGTCTGACCTATCTGGTCGTGTCAGATTATAAACAGAACATTTTTCTCCCTCTCTGAGGGAGTCACGATGATGCCGAAGTAAAATAAATGATGCTGAACTACTATAGAGAAAGATAATATTTCTAGAGGGGTCGAACTCCTTGGTCACCAAGTCCTGGGTGCGCTACTAAATGAAGTTGCTGCGATCTTTTATGAATACTGTACACAAGTTTTGCATGCACGTTAACAAGATGGAGACGAACTTTTTATTATAAAAAGAGGGGGAGGACAGAGGTTGAGTCCTGTGGCCTCCACTGGTCTTATACTTTTTTTGCCTCTGACAGAGCCATGCATGTGCCACAAATAATTCTACATCCCGCCCTTTTTGTTCCTTATCCTTCTGTTATGGTAAATGCAACAATACACAACTTCCTTAGTTTCGGGCCAAAAAGCATGGAGGGAAAGTGATAAGCTTAACAAAGGTGACTGAAATCAATTTAAACTAGTCAATATCGATGGTATTGCAGGGATAATGAGTCAAGCATAACTGGTAAAAATATAGCATGTAACTACCCTGGAACCTTGTTTTTAGGTAGGGAGAACTGCAATTACCTCTACGTTGTCCATAAAGGAAGTTTGCTTTAAATTCCTGGATGGGAATGGCTTCTCAGAGGCAGAGTTTCATGTACTGAATAATAAGCATAAATTTACAATAATAAAGTAAAGTTTTCAGTTCTTTCAACAGATTGTTTACACGAGTCCTTACGAAAATAATCTAGTTTCACGCGCAGTTCGGCTGATGATAAATAAGTTATCCTGATGATAACTGAATGTATCTTCACCTTCAGTTATCCTTAGGACAACTTCAGTTATTCGGGATAACTTATTTGACCTTCGGTTATCTTGAGGATGACTGAAGGTCAAATAAAAAGATGATTTTCCGAAGTGATTTTGGACGCTACTCTCGTATCGTTAGAAAGAGGCTCGCGTTGGTGTTTCCACTCGTGCGGGGGCACCTCCATTTGTCATATTCCGCTGTCAGTAACGATCTTCACGTCACTCCGCCACGTTAGTGTTACAGTCGACCTGTTGAGAGATGTCGCGCACCACTTTGGCTCATTCACCGCACGCAAGCACACCCTGTCTGCGTGTTTTTCTTATGGCGCTCACGTGTTAGCTGAGAGGGTAAGCGTCCAACTTACACAAACAAAGGTCTGATCCCAGTGATTACGCGCAATTAGTGAGTGCAACAATCGCACACTGTTCTTAGCAAGGGACATCACGATGGGGGAAGGAAGTTCCTCTTGCTTCCAACAGACTCTTTTGCAGGTGTCCGACCAACTTACCACCAGTCGTCTTCTTGACACTGGAGTGTGACCACCTTCGCTCTTCCTGTGCACCCCTCCCTGCACCCACTCGTTCCTTGACAGCTGCCTTCTTTGTTTTACACCACAACTCAGCCCCTGTTCCCATGACGTTTGGAGATAATTATAGTAATACTCCACGCTCACTTCCTGATAGAAGAAAAATCCCTCAAGTTGACCGTTAGTTTCTTTTGAGCAAAAACAAAACATGCTAAGGCTATCCACATATTCAGTTTATTAAAGCAATACACTGACTGAGTCCTATGGTTGGTTTGTCTTTTTCTGGATGAAAAACCGAGTTCCTGGTCTCCCGAGATCGACTAACTCAGTCACAACAAATAATAATAATAAAAGCTTCTGTCTTGACAGGATTCGAACCCCAGTCTTTTCGAAACCATTCTGCACCTGTCTGTGAATCCTTACCCGTTACACTAATAGCAGAGAATATTGTATTTTTAACAATTCCATTCCAAAAAACATTACACAGGACCTTTGAGGACTGTGTGATGAGATGAAGAAATATTTACAGGGGCAGGCAGTTAGAATGACGTCTAGTGTAGTTAAGTGGTACTACATGGGTGCCTAGAAGATACATTTGATAAACAACCTTCTATTACAAAGCTATTTGGACACGTACTAAGAGAATAGGCTTAGTTTACTGCATACCAAATATGAATAAAAATTTCATCATATGAAAGATTTTTTTTATTGTGATTCCCCTACCCCCAAGCATGGTAGATTATCGGAACCTTTCATGCTTCCAGTCGATTATAAGTACCGGGCGTGGTTTAAGAAGGCAGAAAATATTAAATTTAGACTTAACTTTTGTAAATTGTAATTTTCATGAAATATAAATGAAAGAACAGAGCAGAAGGGATAAACAGGAAAAGGTTATCCTGCAGAGGATGAGAGAGGTGTGTTGCTGACTAGCTTGATGCATGTGGATGTAATCACAGACCTCCCCATGCTGGGCGAGAAAGGTCCGAGTTCGAATCCCGTCACTGGCACGATTTGGTAGCAGTTTTTACAGCGTGGCTGAATCAGTCAGTCTATAGGGCAAGGGTTGCATGGTTTTTACTCCCAGAAATTCGGGTTTCTTGTACAGCAAAAACCGGGATTGAGGAGTGCGTCTCATATCTGAGAAAGCCTGTAAATCACTTAAGAGGGTCAACATAAATACCGAAATGTTGCCTTGCAGTTGACAAAGATTTACCGAAGAGAAGTGGGTTGACCTACCCTACTGCTTCTCCAAGAAGCTCATGCCTACGGTTCCTGTGCAATCACAAGATCCAATTAAGGACTGAAGGATCCATGATGGATAGTCCACCAGTGACCAGAGATGCATCACGTTTCAGGTTACAATTAATGTAGGCCCTTCAGGATGGTATGAAACCAAAACGTTCAACCGACAATATAAATTGGAATAAATTTCAATGAAAATGAAGGGGCGTTCAAAGCACACTGTTCCATGGTGGATTCATGAGTTAACAGTGCTCCGTAAGCAGGTACAAAGTGCGCGGAAAAATTCCCGACGCAACCGGAAATGAGTTTATTTCAGTATTGCTAAGGAACTAAGAACAACTTATGTGACACAAATAAACAGCTACAGTAGTATGCTAATTGATTTCTAACAAGTTCTGGGAGCAGTTTGTTGAGATGCAGGGGTCAGCTGTTCCCTGGTCATCAGATCTGATTCAGTAATCAGATTCATGATTACTGAAAAGTAATATGTTCATGATGGAGCGGATAGAGTCCTTGGTTGGACCCAGTCAGTAAGGGATATTTCTAGAGAATAAGAGGGATGTACGCATTTTGAATGATACCTCTCTTTTCAATGAGAAACAGGTGTCTTTCGCTGCAGCACAACTTACAGAAGCCGTGGAGCAGACTATATTAAAGAGTCAAGAGAGGTCAATGAACGAACCTGATTCGTATCGACCAACAGCTTTGCTGCCAATTTTGAACAGGATATTGGAAAGATAGTACTGATGCGTCTAATAGTATATTATGACGCTCAGGGTTAGCATCCTCTAGACAATATGGTTTTAAGAAGTGCTTCTTCGACAGATGCAGACTAGGGCAAATAGCTAATGAATATTCTGGTCGATATGTACTGGGTTTGTTCATTGACTTAAAGGACACATTCGTGACCTGTGGTGGCAAAGTATCCTTATCAGGATTAGAGCGTCTCTTTTACCCTGAAACATCTACCGCATGGTGAGGAACTATTTCTAACAGAGATATGTCGTTGTGAGGTCTAGCTATCCTATATAGCCAGGCTACTCTCAGGGTTACGTCCTATGGCCTGCCTGCTGAAACATGGTATTCAATGAGTTTTTGCAGTTTGGAGTTGAAACCTTCACTTAACTGCTGACCCGTGTTCGAAGGCCAATCTAGAAAGAAGCTGGAAGGTAAGGCAGCGGCTTGCTTAGAGCAAGCCTTATTCTCTGCATAAGCTTGTGGTCGTTATGGAAGTGTCTCCATGAAACACGCGGCGTACAGCTTAGGTATCTTGGGTTGTGCCTTGAGGAGCGCTTGAGTTTTACAGCTCTATCTTAAGAGAGCTATAAACTTCTCCTGCATACTTGATTGGAATTCTACAATTAGTAGAATTATTCAGATTTTGTTTCCAGAAAATGATGCTGTTAATGATAATTTTGAACAAATGCAGATTAGACAAGATAATTGTAAATACTCTTGTCCTGTTGAATTTCAGCTATTTGCTTTGACAGAATTAAAAGATATTTGTGGGAAATTAAATGTGAATAAGACCCCTGGGATTCATCTCATTGAGAATAATGCAATAATTAAAATGGTTGAAATATTTCCTCAATAGACTTTATTAAACATGTTTAATAGGTGTTATATTGACAGCACATTTCCAGGATTTTGGAAAATAGCTTTGTTGAAGTTGATTCATAAACCTGGCAAACAGATAACTGATCCCAGAGGGTATAGACCAATCTCATTACTCCCGGATTTGGGAAAGCTTTTTGAGCGTTTAATTCAAATGAAACTTAATGAATGGATGATTAGACAAAATATTACTTTACAGTGTCAATATGGTTTTGTTAAAGGTTTATTTGCTGAAGATGCTGCTGGTGAATTGTTAAATAGTATAAAAGTGCAGCCATTATCAACCCACTGCAGGATGGAAGAATCCCCAACAATTCATGTTGAGGGAAATGGACCATAATCTGCCACGCTGGTCCAGTGCGGGTTGGCAGATCGACCGTATTCAGCACTTCGGGGCTTGAACCCCGTTCTACTCAAAGAGCGTATGCTACTACACTCCCGCTCCTGGCCACTCGGCTACGGAGGCCTCGTTAAATAGTATACTGACAGCCTAATCCAAATATGTACTAGTTTTGTATTCAAAGTATATTGTATTCTCTGAGAAAATTAGATTGCCCTGAACATCTATATAGTTTAATTAGAAGTTATTTAATAAATAGACAGGTAGTTCTATGTTCACACCATCTTAGATGAAGTAAACAGGTTTCAAGAGGATGTCCCCAGGGCTCAATCTTGGGGCCTCTTCTTTGGAACCATATCCTAAATATGGCTACAGGAAAAGTTTGATTTTTTCAAAAGGATATGCAGATGATCTGGTTATCTGTTTGCCAGGTAGGTCCAGATTGATGTTAGAATTAAATGATAAGATTGTAATGGAAAGTTTAGTCTCATAGGCTAGACCACATAGATCCCCAAGGGTCTTATTGGAGGGTAAATAAATTCCAGTGGTGGAGGTGACTAAGTACTTATAATTTTTGACAGTCGGTTATCTTTACTGCTACATTTATGAGTGATAAGGTCAAAAATTTTTCATGTGCAGTGATAAGAAAAAGTAGATCTGAGTGGAGCCTTAAAAAGAAGGTTTTAACATTGTATTATAAAGCAGTTTTTCTGCCTATAACAGCATATGGTGCGAATGTGTGGTATAATACAGTTAGATTTAGGCAAAAGCTTTTGTCTGTATAGAGGGAGATGATCTTAGCCTTATTCAAATTCTGTAGAACAGTTTCAACAGATGCTATACAGGTTTTAGCTGGGGTGATACCCCTCGACTTGTATATTTTCCCTATAGAGCTTTTTCCTATTATTTGAGGAAAGGCAGAACCCTAACATTCATGGATATTACTAGTGATATAGCTATAGGTATACCACAGGCCAAAAAGGTTATTATGAACCTTTTAATTGAAAGGTGGCAGGATTGATGGAACTCAAGTGACACTGGAGCTGTAACTAGATTGTTTGTCCTTGAAGTGAGATATGTGTGGAATCATAAAGTTACTAAGTGGTTTTCCCCTGGAATACTTTTTAACTGGACACGGATCTTTTAACAGTAAGCTGTTTAGTTTTGGATTAGTGGCCAACCCATCGTGTTTTTGTAGTTGTTTGGAATCCTGGAACCACATTCTTTATGACTGTCCCTTATATGAAAACTATAGGGGGGAGGAATTAAAAAAAGGAGATATCTGACTTATGTGGATAATGAATCTGAATATCTTGTGGATGTTAGCAGGTATAATGCATTGCAAAGGTTTGCTAAATCTGTATTTAAAAGAAGAGAATTATTAATTATGATAAGTACCGATTGATCGAAAATTCTACACTTTATTTTATTTATTTTATTTTTTTTTTTTGCGGGCTCATAGGTTTGGGGGACCTACGAGTGGGATTCTGCTGGCACCCACCGGTCTTTTCACTACCGGTGGATGCGGGATTTTTTTTTTTAGTACATTTTTGTGCAGACAATGTTAGTGGTACAGGCCCGGGTCTTTGTGTCACGGACAACCGCCCGGGTGCATCTGCACAGATGGTGGCTGCTCCCTGGTGGCAGAGATGCCCGATTTTACACACCACAGAGACACACCCCTACATTTACATTTCAGGCAGTAATATGGGATTCTGTGCCTACAGATTATGTAGGTGGCATCCGCAAGGCTGGATGCCACCCTTGTCATTAGTATATATACTACACTATACTTGAAGAAGAAAAGGGGCACAGTACATCAAGCCCCGGAAAGTAATAAGAACAGATAGGGGAAAAGGAAGAGCACCGAATCTCATTTAGGACAATGTATTCCAGCCAATCGTAACATATGCCTCTGCAGCGCTTTGCAGGACAATCTCTACAGAAGCGTTGACATTTATAACAGGAAAAATGTCGGCGGACTTGCTGGTCATTAGAACCTGCTTGACGTATGCTCTCAGACGAGAGCATCTTCATGGAGATTTTAGTGGTCTAGTCGTACCAGTTCAGTAGCCGTCTAATGGCTTGATTATGATATTGGAACAGAGACTTATCAATGATGAATCAATAACCATATGGCAGAACCAATGGACTGAATGCAGAGTTTTGCTCTCCTGCCCTTTGTCCTTACTGTGTGTAGACCATAAGCAGAAGTCTGCTTTGTCTCGACTAAACATCGACAGAAATCCAGGCTGTCAGCTGGGACTGCCTGATTCAAATCTTGGCGAATGTGGTAAGCAGAACGGCCTCCATGTCATGTTACATTGTGCGTGTACGGACTTGCTTGAATCCTCGGCTAGAGCGAGAGACTCATTCTATATGAAGATATACTTTGGGACTTGATCAGTTGACGTTTGATCTCTTTAACAGATTTATGAGACTTTCAGAGGAGAGCAAAACTGTCTTATTAGGGTCACCCAAGTCTGAATTTATAAGTCCATGTGTTCTACGGTCGATTTGCATTTGCCGGATGAAACACCCGATTTTCCGGGAGGAAGAAATCTTGCTGTACACGTTTGAGACCAAGTCAGCCACTGAACAAAAAAAAAAAAAAACAAACTATCAGTTCCTCGCCTCATTGATGGGATTTTAAGCCGGTCCTTTTCCACCCAGTGGAAGGAGGACGATGATTATAAGCACTGTGCTACACGCGTGCAGACAAAGGAGGGCAAATAGATAGTTGTCCAGCTCGTCGTGATGCGGATGGAAATTCGTAAGGGGGATGTGATGTGTGCGTTTCCACTGCGGAGTCAAATGGCCAAGTTCTCGTAACGTCATTTTGTTTCATTGGAGTTGACCAGTAGGTCATTTACGCTTTGAGTGTATTTAACTTATTGCGCTAATATTTTACCTACAATGCTTTAAGTTATCTGTAAACGAGTTCTAGATGCATACAGGCTAATTGCCCAGGTGGCATCTAACGGAGCAAGCTTACTTAAATGAGATTAAGCCTGTAGTATTAATGGACTTATATGATCCAAGTACAATTCTATTGAATGTGGCTCTGCAGTGTAAATACAACATTCATGGGGAATTCGATTGCAGATAGTTTTTCTAGACAGCTGATCCAACAGATGCTTCCGACTTGAGCCATCTGTATTACTGCAGAGAGTCAGAATATTGAGTTCTGTGTGCTGCAGAGAGTTGTCAATATACAGTATAAACAGGTGTCTGAACTTGCAGCCAATTCCTAAGATGAAATCACAAGATGAAAATTGCATGTTCCACGAAGGAAGGATTTTCTTAACTGTGTGGACACATTATCCAACGTAAAGCTTATATCTTGAGTTCATGGATGCTGATACCAAAAGGACGATTACCAGTAACCCAACCCTGTTAAAACAGTAATACAACCAAGAAGATAAATCATGCAGATCATCCCAATTCGCATTCCTGGAATACCAAATGACTTGCGGCAGAAGAGGGCCATGGGACAAAAGTTCAATGGAGAAACAAGTTGCGGTTTAAGGTTCCTAGAGGACCACTAACGTCATCTGTGTACTTTTTGAAAAGTAGATAAGAAAGAAATCTAGAATATTGGGTGTAGTCTTGGGACTGCTGTTCTCGTAGGTAAATGATCAATCATGTGAGGTAGTTGGTAATTGCAAAAGATGGCAAATCAGCATCTGATCAGCTGAATCCATGTAACTAGAAAACTGAAGCTAGTCGGAGCTGTGATCGTTAAAATCACCAAGGGAAATTATCTTGCTGTCGTCAGGAAAGTTAGACTGGAGAAAGTCGAGTTTCAAAGCAAGAAAGTCAGAGCTCTGGGTGACTTGCATAAGTGAAAGAAAGATAAAGAAAATGAAGAATAGGGTAAAGGGATTTGAAGCCAGGGGAGACCAAAAAGAGGATCTTCCACATTATGAAGTCTCTGACAAGGGATGCCTTTGAAGCAAAAGAAACTATAGAGAGGATAATTAGGGCAACTGAGATGAATGGTGCTCGAGGCAACCGATAATGGAGATTCTCTCTGAAAGAGTGAATGAGACTTTGCAGACTGACAGAAATGAAGATCACTGAATTGAAATCACGTATTTTTGTAAAAGGAATTAGGAAGTTTTAGGAAGATCTGCTTGTTTCATAGAATTACATAATAAATTCTGTTTACGCTACGAATTGGCCATATTCACAAGAGAGCCATTACAAGGACACTACTGTATTTTGTGGTATCACGTGTACTGGAGCACGTGGCATATTTAACTCTATAGTGTCATTGACCACTTGGCTAAACTGTTCTTTGCGTGGTTAACTTATGGCCAGCTGATTTTGGCCAATTAATAAAATTAACAAATGGCCAATTAGTCTTTCGGAGAGGTCTGTTTGAAGTAGTGCAATACCAGAGAAACTCATTGCAAAGGCAACTTTGTACCGCTGTGAGAATCAAGGTTATTGCATTATCTATGCCACAAAAATATTAATGTAAGTTGACGTTAAAAATTAATGCATATGAATGAGTAACAAAATAATTTTATAAAATAAAATTAACTTACAAATGGTAAACTAATTAAAGCTAGTATTCCTCTGGAAATGAATTTAGAAATGTTAATTTTGACAATCTCTAGCCAGCAAATCTTACGATATCTTAGGATCCAAGACTATCGATAACTAACAAGAAAAAAAAACTTTTCTGCAGAACCAAATCGTTTATAAATTTATAAATTGAAAATATGTTTATTTTCTCTTAGCTCAAATATTATACTTAACTTGTATAGTCTGACCACAAAGACCATACTGTTTCTCCAAGCCACTTAACTCAATTAACTGTTCTAAAGTTTCTACTTTGTAAATACTTGGACTTCTCTCGTAGTATTATGTCAAAGGGCATAACAAAATGCTCCAATAAAAATCATACGAGTTTCATTTGATTCCTCAGTGGGGAAACTCGAGAGCTGATGATGCTTGACATTATGGCAAGCTTAGGGTTACATTAAAGTTGAACCACTTTCTCTTAACGGGAATTACTAATCAAAGTACACGTTATTGTGAATTTTCTCTTGATCAAACGCACTTAATTTTCATCGAAATCTGATAGCAATTTTTTTTGCCAATTTTCATAACAAAGAGGACTAGCTCGTTTAGAATTAGCACCTAGGTAACTAAGGCTATAACGCATTTGCCGAAACGTTATTTAAACACTAATAATTCCACATTAATCGAAATATAAAGATCCATGATGCTCAATCTCTACTTTAACGTCATCTCTCATTAGATTTTTGAAAATCTACAAGCGCTGAAAGATTTCCGAGTCCCAAAACTTCACAAAAACACTTTTCTAATAGCTTACAAAAAATCGGTCCACCACAAAACATTTTTTGTTCATTCAGAAACTCCCTCTTCTCTTCATCCCCCCCATTCCAATGGGGTGAGATTGAAAGCCTGTCAAATCACCTTGTTACGGAACACTAAACTCGGAAAGAATGCAAGAGATTAGCTATTGACGAAAAGAGTTACTAAGATGGAAGCCAGATACTGACCAACATGCTCGCTATTACGAACAAATCCACGAGGCATTCTCTCAAATCATCTGAGCAAGAAATTACTTCACTATTCCCAAACTTAGATCAATACTCGGCCTGTTTGCGTTTAAACAGAGTCTTCTCGAAGATTAGAGACGCATTGGCAACCATGCCAGACAAAACATAAGAAAATGTCATCTAAATCTGCATTTAGCATACACTGTACTTGTATATTATCAATGCAAAATTATTAATTCCAGTTTCAAAATTGGTGAACTATACAGAAATAATTCATAAATTATTCTTCGCAATGTGCATAATTATACTTTGGAATACATTAAAAATACGATAACGATTTAAACTCAAGTCAATTTACAAATATACATTGACTGAGAACTACATTGCTGGTTCTCACACGTGGATTTGTCAAGAGGAACTTGATATTCTTGGGCAGACAAACTAACATCTTTAGATCAAATATCTAAATAAAAACTCAAATATAAAAAAACTCAAACATAAATCGAAAATTAGTTGAGAAAATTTCACAGAAATACTTTTTAATCGTAAGTTTGTTATAATTCTAAATACCTTCTTAATATTTCGAGAAAAATGAGCAGCCTAATCACTTAAATATTTTTTCAAAGCATGCCTTAAGTTGCGATACTTTCGTGGATACTTGGTAGTCTACGTAGGAGCCTCCAGATTTTTTTTCCTCCCTCTCAATCAATCCAAGTAGGCAGTATACGAAAAGCCACGTGACAGCAAAGAAGTGTCGCAGAGTTTTAAACCGCCTTACGCTGTCTCGCGACTGACCAGATAAACGATCTTACAGACACTATCTTGACATAGCCCTTCCATGAAATGCTGACGATAGGAAACTTTTGTCACTAGAGGGCGATTCCTTATAGAAATGGGTGGGTGGGGGACAGTGGAAAATTTTGACCAAGTTTTTACCAGTAAGAGAATAAACGAAGATAATGAAATTGAAAGATATCGCATCAGCTTTAAGAAAAGTCGAAATTTTCGTTCCTAGGCAATACTCAATCCTCTGCGGGCTCTCCACCGACTCATGAATTGCAGCAAGCACCAATAGGGTACACTCCAAGGTGCATATATTGTCGGCGAACACGCCATTGTAATTTAGTCCTTAGACATCAACTGGTGTAATTAACAGGCAAAAGGTCCACGCACTAATTAGGTGTAAAGCCATGCAGCCAAGAGAATTGGTGTCATTAAGTTATTAGCTTAAGTATTGGTACAGGCAGAATGTTACGTCCTCCCTATCGCTGGCATAATTGGCTCCACACAGTTTACTTGACCGAGGCCCTGAAAAATTATCTCCAATACGTCAAGTACTGCTTTGAATCATTTAAACAAGCTATTAATTGTGGGCACCACACTTCGACGTTGAGGGAATTTAAAATCCGAAATGCAAACATCTTCGGGGGTTAGAAGACCCTTTAATTTTCCATTCGAGAATGCCGAATTCAAATCCGAAACAAAATTAAAGATACTTTCGACCAAAAAGGTAGTTACTTCAGAAAGCTTAAACTGTTGGTTTTAATAACAAGAACGAAAGAAGAAACGAAAGGTCATCTTTAACTCGAACGTAAAAATGGTTGAATATCTTGGTATATAAAATCTAAGCTCAACGCACTCAATAAATACGCAAAATGTTATATAATGTAACATTACAAAACGTTGAGATTTTTGCTGATTTAGATAATACTTCAATAATCTAATGGAAAATATGCTTTATGTTCCTTGATATTTTTGCAGACCATACCAGACTGAAATACAAGCAAAAGTTTTCATTGCTACATTTTAATCGTATTTTCTCCCATTTTTGAATTGTAAAAAAAAAAAAAAAAAAAAAAACCAATACAATTCATTTTTCCTCGGACCAGATCAACGATCTGTCTTCTGGTATACTGCTAAAAAAGCAGACGATGACAGTTCAGCGCTGATGCAATCTACATGAATCTCAAGGATATTTGATAATGAGAATCATACTCTTACACCCACCAAATGGAATCCGAGATCTGCTATTTTCATCGATAAACAGCTCCTGGAGAAACAGACGAACCAAGTTGATCATCCTTGCAATAGTCTTCAGAGCTTATTCCAGAAAGTGGGGTACCGCAAGGATTTACCACTTGGATGATTCTCACTTTTCATACACGATGCATTGAGCATGTAGAATGCCATTATTTTGTTTAATACATGCAAATGATGTATAAGCATAGAAGAAAAAAAAAAAAGTTTCTTCCAGTACTCTACAATTATAAATATTGTTACAGACACGTGCAAGTTAGTAACAAGAAACCCAACTACTCAACAAACCTGTTCGACATTTAGCAAGGTCATCAAGTCTAAAGAAAGGAAAAATTTAACTATTTTCCATTTCACTTTTCTTTTATTGGACCTATGTACATATTATAGGTGGCAAGATAGCTGAATGTAATTTTGTATATTTGCGTAGTATTTCGAATTCTTAACTAACAATATTTTATTAATTAAAATTTTTAAACTAAAACTGAAATTATCTATACGAGTTAGGACTTGCAGAGAATCAGTCTGTATATAATGTCTCAACTCATATTCCTATCATGCATTGCATTGCGCAATAATGGTTTGTCATTGCGTTAATGATAACAGGATTAATAGAAACCATTTTTTAATGAATAATTAGAGACTAAGTAGCAAATAAGTGGAAGCGACATCTACAGGGGATTCTGGAAAACACTGAACAATGTCATAAAGCAAAGAGCAAAATGAATTAGCCTCTTACTAAATACTCGATTTGTCACCGACGTGATCTATCTCCAAGTGAGTGCCGTTTGACACCCGATGTGCGCTTGGAATACTTCCTATGCGGATGTCGAACGGATCTGGTTACAAACCACGAGTGTAGATTGCAAATAAATGGACTTTCCGCCTCCCCTTTGCAATGTCAAATGCACCACAGTGAACACAAGTTTCCCTTCCGTTGGCTTCATCGTTTGTTTTCTCACTTGTTAACGTGTAACAAGGCCAACACGTGACAAACCATAAGACTGCACCACCTCTCTCTCGTGTGACCTGACCTCGAATCGTCAATTACGACGATCATAAATAACGATGCAGCTCACTGGATCATTTACTAAAGTGACGTACGCCTCTTAGTTAGATGGTGTTTTATGTTCCGTGTTCTCTCTCTTTCTCTCTCTCTCTCTCTCTCTCTCAACCCCCCTCCCGACATTCCCAACCTTTGAAAAGAGCGGAAGCAGTCTATCTTGTTTATATTATTACTTTATATCTTTTAATGAGTGCTGGTGTTTTGAATATTTTCCAACTTAGAAGGAAACCAGTAGCGTATTATCCTGTGGTGCTGGACATAGCAGCATCAGAGCCACGAGTTCAGGAGAGTCCAAAATTACGTTGCTCCTGGGCCCAATCTGGAGGATTGCTGCGAGCCAACTGTACGCACGTAGGACCATGATGTAGCAACTGTAACAACCTCCTTCTACAAGAGCATTTGAGTTATGAAACAAAGAGCGGACATTTTGTTTGAAGTTGGAGAAGACACTATTTCGGATGGCAGTGTGAACGTCAAACAACGCTTGGATGTTGGATTGGAATCTCAAAAACGGTTGTAAAAGTTCGCACTTTGGTTGCTGATCGTCGTACGATTCTTTGAATGGTGGAAGAACTTTGCATTAACTGAGAAACAGCAGCAGTAACCGAGTGGAGACTGTACAGTAGTTCATGCATTTGAGCTGACCGTGGTTCCAGCCTACATGACTGCTAAATGCAGTGCTCTTCTTGTATTCTTTCTATCTTGCAAACTCCACAAACACTACGTGTCCATCACTGGAATATAAACAGAAAATTTGTGAATTCTCGATGCATTTCTATTACTGGTTCCTGTTACACAACACTAGGCCGTATTATGCGATGATTATAGAAGGGTTATTGGCAAAGCTTAGGATTGTAGAGCCTGACTATTTCTAGTTAATTGAGATCAAATCCACGCTGTGTGGATGATAGTTTGAAGGTGTAGATAACATTTAAAATAAATGTGGCAACGTAATTAGCAGGGATCATTTGAAATGCGTTTAAGAAATAAAGCTCCACGAGCTATCTCATTAAGTGTATAACTGCCCAAGGCAATCATTTCAAAAAATCTTAAAAACACTTTCTCATTCTAACATCCGACTCAGTACTGGAACTTATACTCAAATCTTGTATAATCTTTTCGTGTGGATATTGGTGTTAAATGCATATATTTTATTGCGTACCACGTAATGCATGTTATGTTTATATTTACTTCCCGTGAGTTCATTATCTTCTCGTTCTTCCATCTATCCCCCCCCCAGTTCCCCAAATTAGTTTCGGCATTTGCACCTGCTTAAGACTAACCTCATCCACATCTGAGTTCTGCAGATTATTCGCGAAAGAAGCACAAAACGCTGCATGACTCAGTGCACCGCTAGTCTTCGATCCCTTAGACATCAGTCGGCTCCTCCGATGCAGCGGTGTTCTCGCTGCTGGAGAGAAAGGATTGGATGGGCGAGGTGGGAAATCTCTAGCTCGATCCATCAGAAAGTTACCACGCCGTGAAGCCAATATTGATAGGAATCCGCCAGCCACTTTTTCCTGTTGCTGTAGTGCGGAAACCACCACGTCAAGTAATGCTTCTTCGTAATTGGATCATGTTTTCATTATCCCCAAACTACTCCAAAGTTATGGGGGGGAAACGAGTCTGAAAACGTGCGATGTCTACTGTTGCTGGAGCACAGAGGATGCGCAGTAATTAAGTGCATCTTTCGACCATATCCAGTACTTGTTGCTTGTTTTGTTCTCGATGACAAAGGAACATCAAGAATGCGGAGAAGAATCTCTCCGAACCCAGAAAAAAAGAGAATAGAAAAAAACAGGGAAACTGTGCACAACGCAATGATAATTACCTCGTTTTTTAACTGTGGCTGCGATATAAAAAAACACACACAATGGTTGCACGTGCACCAATATGTCAACGGTAGTCTGTATGTAATGAAGAGTAACTTCTCTGTTAGCCACCAGGTATGTGCATAACTCCCAAGGACAAACTTTCTTTCTGAATCTCCAGAAAAACGTCAACTGACATAACCATTCTTATGGTATCATGGTACCTTCTATCATATTGAATTGCTAAGAGATCGCTGTTTGTAAATTTGATTCTAGGTATGTATCTAGGTATATGTGCGACAAGCGCAAGTCCATGGAAGTGTGCCTCCTATTCCAGTTCACATAAAAACCGTGAATTTTCTCCATCACCACTATTTCCACCTGTAGTACGCCTCAATGAAACAGTCGCTGAAGTTCAAAAATTTATTTATATAGATTCTGGACTACTTTTATTCAGAAATCTGACTATATCTCTTTATGGGAATATTGGGGGAAGGATTGCCTCATATTGAACACTCTCAACTGTTAAAGTATGGAGTATTCTTTGGTTGGCAACAGAACTATTGTAGTTAGCAATTCCCAACAAAAGTAAATTACTCTCAACTGCAATAATCCAGTTTTATCTAAAAAATAATAATAAATGGCACTCTGCTTTGACCGGCCTTTTCATATTGGATCATAATTTTCATTAACTTCGAAAGCACAATGACAACTTCGCCGTTCCTTGATCTACAACGGTAATTATGAAAATGGACGACAGTTTGAAATTGGTTGACAAAAGTTCGCTAACTTTACTCTCTTCAGAGCCGCTAACACAACTTTTGTCACTGTACAATCGACCAGCAGCGGACCCTCTTGTCCCTAGAGGCAGGGCTTGTTCAGTTAACACCGACAGTCTTAACCTGTATTATGTACCAGGCAATTAAGCAAATTACAAAGCAATGGAAATAATGTAGATTGGAAGCAGTTAAGTAGCTGAATACGCATACCAAAGAGACCGTCTGCTATTCCCAGCGTTTTAATTGCTAGCCACGTTTCCGTGGTCTAAGTACGTTGTTGACGACGAAGTGCGAATACATTGACGGTATCGCATCGTTCAATAGTGCAATGAGACTCCTTTCTAAAGGAGTGGGCATATTGCAGCGGGCTAAGAGACCGTGCTTCCACGCTCACCGTGCCAAATGAAATCACATCCAACCCCAGCAGCCTCAGAGTCTATAAAAGCTGTTGGCTTGCCACAGGAGGACAGATTTTACATCCTTCAAATTCTATACTTACACCGTTATTGATCACTAGGAGAAGCCGCTACATCCCACCACCATCCACAGACAGCTTGCCGGATTCGGCGTCTCAGGAGGGAAAAATACGGAGGAAAGGATGAGAGGAGGAGGGGGATGTATCGAGAAAAGTCGTGCAAGCTCGATCTGTGTGTGTGTTTTATATTCGACACGTAATCAAATCCTCTCTGGAAGCGTGGATAGACCGGACGAGGATGAAATTCGCATTAGAATCTCTGACCCAGAAAATATTCAAGAGCGATCTCTTGCACGGAGCTCTGCCTTGCTTCAACTTTTCTTACCTCTTGAGGCTTCTAGTCAGCGGTATAAGATAATATGACAAAGATGCTGGCCCCAGATTTTCTTCGCAAAGGAATATGTTAAGCCAGTACATTTGTCAGCTGGATGTTGGTATTAGGTGTTGTTTAGGTGGGTGGCCAGAAAAATAAATCCTTTATTTTCGAAAGAAAATCACTCCCCCTTTCTCTTCTGGTTATGTCACCCCTATTATATAACAAATATTAGCTTTTTCTGAAAAGCAAGAAAGATTTCTAAAATAATAAAACATATGATGTATTTACTTTTTTTATAAATGAAATTGTGTTTATTTTATTTTATTTTTTTGCAATCTTGTATATTCCTCAAAATTCTCATCTGACCTTGCTCTACCTGAAGATTGCTGGCCATGGTTGGATTATAGTCAAATTATACCCTAATTATTCCCACATGTTCGACTGTAGAAACAGATTTTTCTTTATGAAAATCTAAATTCACGTCTAACAGAACACAAAGTTCACATCCTAACTTCATTAGCAGATTTATCGAGTCCATCAGAAGTATGCCTGATTGTGAATTTGGTGAAGTTCTTGCGAAGTTGATAGAGCTGTCATCAACCCAGATATTATCGAACTAAGTTCAGCCCTTTATGGTGCAGTCATTTCCTTCCCTCCCCATGCCACTAGAACCCTTCAGCCTTCCCAACAGTTTTTATTGATCACCTTAGTTTGCCGGCCATGGAGATGGTATATGCAGTACCACAGCGCCAACTTTGATTAAAATTTCCCTTTTATTGAAGAAATTCGGTTTCCACTGCTAACCCTGTCCAAACATTGTCCCGAAATTAAACTCTGATCAATCCATTATCGAAAGTACCTTCCATAAGCGATATACTAAATTGCCTTTACCCTCGGACCACCGTTCAAAAAGGATACGAACAGAGACGAAGGATGTGGTGGGGGGAGGGGGCGAATTTAATGCGTACCCGCTGAAGAAAGAAACGGCTGAGAAAAACATCATACATCATATCTATCGACGGCTTCTTAAATATAGCCGACCTTCTTTTGTGCGCTGAAAGGAAACTTTACCAGGTGTAATGTTTAGAGGACGCGTTTCGAACGCCCCCCACTCCAAGACACGCTACTCACCAATGCATGCACCTACAAACTTCCCACACATCAGTGGAATAAACATCTCTGTGCGATTGGGAGACCTCTAGCGGGATTTTTATTTTGCATTTCTAGTTGAAGTAATTTTAATTACAGTAATTTCGTGTTTATTCAAATTCATTTAAAATCGCAGAAGCTATTTAACGTAGTAATATTTATTTTACTTCCTGATCTTATTTAAAATGTTTATTTTAATTTACGTTCACTGTTTAGCGAATAATTAAACTGGAAAGTTAATTTTAAATTACAAATCGAAAATTGGTTCAGCGCCATCTATTATCAACATTTCTGCTGTTCGTTTGCTAGCATAGAATTATTTTTTAAATGTTTTTTTTTAATAAGCATTAAGTTCAACGGCCAGATTTTAGGTGGAGGAGGAGGAGAATTCGCAGAATTTATCCCCCAATGCTGGGTGGAAAGATAACAAATAATTAAACTGGAAAGTTATTTACTTTTAAATAATTATGAAAATTATTACTACAGCAAGATTTGTGTAATTTACTGTAAGCCTAAAATTGAAAGAAGCTTATTCATAAATGCTGAGGAAGGTATTATACAACCCACTAACAGCAGTTATTGAACTACAACAGTGGAATGATGATTGGTGTCTTCAGAGAGCGAACTAAAAAATTAATTTCCCAACTGGTTCGGTCTTGTAATTCACTCATTCTGACGTCATGCGTTGTCTTCCTGTTCCTCCTACATACACAAACGCCTACTTTCAGGAGGTGACGCTACCTGATCACCATTGCCCGCTGTCATTTTCAATAATAGTCTGTTTATTAAATCCCAGCCCAGTTAGCACCTTTCTTCAACTACCCATTCGTTTCTCGCGTGCCCATTTGTCACCCAGACTGACCTAGCAAGTAGCCAATGCATCACTCACCAGTCAACAACTTATTAATACTATTACGTGTGTTGCAACGCTTTTAACCTCTCCGTGTTGCTTACAGAATTGGATTAGATTTAGCGTCTTTTTGCCCGCAGACGAGTGGCGTGTTGGTCCCCTGATCACGTGCCAAGAATGTAGGTGGGCTAAATATTAATCTGTATTCTAATATCCATCTGAAACAGGTAACCCTGTCTGTTTAGGGCACACCATCTCCTCCCCCTTCGCATCTAGCGCTCCCTTTCATCACTTCCTCGACACTCACACCCATTTCATGTCCGATGTAGGCATATAATTCTGTGATTTCTTCCTCCACTTCCTTTTTTTTTTCCTTCGTCAGCTCCATCCCCTCTCTGGCCTCCAATGATGTATGGGGTGTAAGGAGGCTAAAGTCGCTGCCTGCTGCGTTCTCCGCTGGAGAACCATACCACATCCGGCATCGGTCTGTGACCTCGCAGTTATCTTCGTCAAAACGGACCGTTGCTGTTGGCAACGATAGCAAGACGTCGACAACAATGTGGCTGTTTTCTCTGGCCGTAGATGAATGCGTGGATCATGTTTGGCTCGCGCGCAGCCACAGGTCGCAGTTTTGAACGTGATAGAGAGAAGAGGATGAGAAAAACACACATAGGAGAAGTTAATATCTGAACTGCGTTGGACGTTCTGTGATTTTTCTCCTCCTCTTTGTTTCTATACGTTAATAGAATGCTTATCAGCTCGAAGTTTTTTTTTTTAAAAATTGCTAATGCTGTTTTGGCCTTTTCAAAATTATGAAAACTAGTTTAAATGCACTGATTTTCAATGCTCAACACCACAGAACGGGCTTCGCCTTTACCACGAGTTTTCCTAGTATTGCACTACTTTAAAATAAACTTTTTCTGTGGCTAACAGGATTTAAACTGAGTCGCAGTGAAGTCCAGAATTACGAACCCGAAACAGGCTGTCACAGCAACCTGCTTTGAGATTGAATACCTATTTCACGACTTATCTTTAAAATGAATGTCGTATTAACCTTCTGGTGATTCCATTTGTTTAAAAGTAGTGTAATACCAAGGCAACTCGTTGTAAAGTTCGTTCTGTAGGAGCATTAAGACTATTCCTTTTACTGAGAAGTTTAAACATTTTGGATTATAAAACCACAAGAAAGGACCAGAATGTTCTACTTTTAATATTATCGCTTTCCTCTACCAAAATATGATTTATTTATTTATTTTTTTTTTTCAAGAATCATTTTGCAATGATTAATTATTCACTTAGGCAAGCATCATATCCGTGCGATAAGTTTTTATGCTCGCTAGTGTACTTATTTTACTATCGATTGTGGATAGCGTGAGACTCAATTTGAAGTCCTTTTCTTTCAGAGAAGTTAAATTTTAGGTTTTGGCTCAGGTTATTGAATTTGATAGCAGCACTGTCACGTGTTATTTTAGGAAAAAACAGAAGATGTCATTCACACATTAGACACGCACATTATCAAAGGGATCATATCAGACACGGTGGTTTATTATAGACATCACACAGCACACATTGACGACAACCAAGATTACGGATAGACTTCAAATGGGTCAGCACAGAGGCGGTGTGTCTTTATGATATCTCCAGGGAATTATGCGAAGGCCACGTGACCAGGATTGGGTGTAGCTAAAGGGAAGATGGAAAATCGTGCTATGGAGAAGTCTCTCGCAAAGTCCACGCGACTTTCAGTGAAAGTACAGCAGAGTTCACTCTTGGACTTTCGATTCTTTAGATCCATCCTGGATGAAAACATGTAACTAAATTTGGAAAGGCAGAATTTAAGTACCAGGACCAACCACTGATTATGAAACATCCTCTCTGCACAAGCGGGATCACGAGGCAGTCAGTTGGTGATTTGGATAAGTGCGCTCAGTCAAGTTGTGAGGGTGGTGGAAAAGACAGACGTGTGCACGAGCTCTTCGCCGAGTCAGTTGTTTGCGTACTTCACGTGCTAAGGTGTCATATGAAAAACATTTTCACAAATTTTCGATACAAAGAAGATTACGAAGAATCCACGTGTCAAACTCCATTCCACAAAGGTTTCTGCACTTAAAGTGGATCTGTCATTTATGAATTTGCAATCTGATCTTTATGATGATACTTAATAGGGTGATGTCTGGACCATTAATATTGTAAAATGTTCACTATTTGGACTACATTTCTGATAAATAAAAAATGAGTTATTTTAGAGGATTATTTCTTAACACTGTTCAGTTATGCTGATGATATCTTCACAGATGTACGCATCAGGGGCGACTTGTATAGGAAACTAATGGTTGCAGCTTGCGTTTTGATTTCTGAAACTTTCTACAATCAAAAATCATTACCTATAATTGTTGTTATGGGTAAGGTTTTTTAACTCAAAACTAAACTATATCTATAAATGGTCGACTGTGTCTTAAAAGTATATAAAGCTGCCGTAATCACATGATTCCGCCCTTGTTTCGTCTGTGCACCAAGGGGCAATATGCCTAACAAAATATTCGTTCGGTTATTGAGTTTCAAATGCTCTGCACCAAACGAATTGTGTGGCTCTGATGATACCATACTCCCTACCTCATTAGCGCTCATGGAAATACCACTGAACACAGGTTTTAACCTTCGGGTGCTTGTTAACTACAACCACTCAACAGCGCGAGACAACGTTATGTTTTTGAGTGAACCATGTCTTACTTGTGTATAGTAGCAGAGTGCCGAGTAATTGAAATATTGTATAATTATATACCAAATTCATCTGATTAAAAAACTAGTGGTTGTGCAAACCTGCAACTTGTCTATTAGCCACTATTGACATGCGTTATCTTGCAATGTCTACCATAGCGCATCGTGTTCAAGGAAACTGATTTAAGAAGTCATATGACACATAATTAACACTTCTGCTTCAAGAGTGAACCATTGGAAACATCGTACGATATAAGACAGAGGCTAATATAAAATTCATCCCCTGCTAGGATACCGATGTCTCCCAGAGTCTGTCAGTAGTCGAAGTGTATATAAAGGAAATGGAAAAACCAACCAGTTGAGATCATAAGTAAGACACTTCTCTGAACGAGGATAGCTATTGGACCCAACGACCATGACAAAAATACTATGGAATAAATCTAACTTTAGCGCCAATGATTGAAAATCCTGCGTGGTATGGATTTTACCAGATGGTGTCCCTTTGATGCGATTCCACTCCTCTTTGACAATGAACTTCAATCTGTCAGGTCGGTTGATTGGTTGGCGAGGTCTATCTCCAGAGCGTCATTCCAAATGATCCCACAGATCCTCGGCGGGATTCATGTCCGTGACTGTACGGGCCACGTAAGATGTATTTCGCTGGAACGCTCTGCATCCCCTGTGGGCCATTGGCATTTTCTTCAATATCAACGGTATAAAATAAAGTCTGATAGAATGTTCATACAGTCCAGAAAACATTGCGATGCTGAAATCTGTAATAAATTGGAAGAGCAGTGCGTCATAACCTGTTCAGAGAATCCTGTGTTAATGAATATGACCAATGCAGCTTTGCGGCAGTGTTTCTCTCTCACGTAAAAACCCTATTGACAGAAAATCAGTGTTGTTCATCAACCGCAAATATTAGTTTCTGCTCTGAGCGAACGTGAAGGACGATGGTACTTAGCTTCGCCCAGCGGCATTTCTTTCTCCCCATTCTTGTTTACCTTCAATGCCATATCCAAGAATCCTTTAAGTTTCTCGTGCTGTCGTTAGTGTGTACGTGCATCAGTAGAGCGCCCCCACTGCGAACAGCAGCTACCCCTTGTGTCACGAGAGCAGTCGCTTTAGAAGTTATCTGAAAACATTGATCGAGTGATCGTGTCAGCGGTTGGCAACACCATTCACAACCTTCTTCACTGTCGCCTGTAGAATACCGTATTGAAGTGGAGAATCCAGCTAACCAATCAGTATGTTTGTCAGGCGGTCACAAATAGGCTTGCGATGATGCTAAATGCTTTCTCCATCAGTTAAATATCATCCAGCTCTTATCAGTCAAAGGATTAGCGATGAAAGCTCCTAGGCAGCGTAATCCATTAACCCATCCTTATTAGTGTCATTTCCCACAAGATGTGGAAGGCACTTAATATATAATTCCTCCAACCCCGAGCCCTTAGGGGTATAAAGATTTCGCGTGACTACTTGCGCTTTTAATCTAAACTCTACGGCATCTACAAAATCGCTCCAAGCTTCCTATTGGCTGAAGACTCGTTTTAATTAACAAGGACCCCGTTAATTTCTTTGCATTAGACTGAATCAAATTCTGCAGTAGACAATTTAAAAAAGAATGATCACATAGCGACATTTATTATCTTCCAAAATAAAGATCTGCATCCCCTTGTTCCGAGTTTATTTTACAATCGGATGAACATTTGTTTTCAAAGTGTAATCTTTTTTTTTCTTCTTCCCTTCCACCCCCTTGCCCCTATGAGCAGTTAAAACTATTACTTGCTTTTCTTCAGAAGATTAAGACTTCAGCTTTTAATCTGACGAAGCTCCACCCCCACTTTTCAAAGATGAACAGCGACGTCTTCCATTACTAATTATGGTAATCATACTAACAGTTTTGCAAGTGATTTATTGAGCGAACAGAGTCTAAAGACAACATGATTACGGCGTATTTGGGCAGCATATTCGTAAGTACCGGTCCTTCATTGTGTTGTATTTTTCTTATTTGCATCTCGTATGTTATCGGACATTGAAAGTATTGGGGGGAGATTAGAACAAGCGAGTTCCGCCTAACTGCTACCGACAGAACCATGACAAGCATAATAAGGAGTCGATACGGGTTCGGATTGACAACAGCGAAACCCTTTTTCCATATTTATCAACGAGAAAACAAACCCTAGTGGTCTTTTAACCCTAACGTGTTTGTTTAGCATTGCCTCAGTAGAACAAGATATTGATTAGCAACTTTTTCCGTCTGCATGAAAAGACCACATATGGTAAAAGACAAAACAGGTTCTTTAAAGCAAATGTGAGTAGAGTAGGGGGACCGCCCTTGTTTATTTTTGCTCTTGTCAACTCGATCTATTAATCTTAATACCGAGATGTTTCCAGTTGTCTCGATAAAGTAGTTGGCAAAGGTCTAAATTATACGGTGCTATGCTAGCATCTGGGTAAGGCCCAATGTGAAGTTCAAAGTATCTTCTTGAATAAAAATGTTACTGGTCGGTGATTAATCAACTTTGTTTTAACGAAATCTGTGTAACCTCTGTATAACAATCAGTCTTTTATACCTGGTAGATCTTGTAGAAATATGCAGGTTTACCAATTGAGATAAATATTTTAAATCAGTAATGAAATTTGATGAACTTTACTAATTATATCCTTTGTCTAGAATGTTTCAATGGAAATGATACTCAGATTGGTTATGATTGGAGTGATTAAAAACGCATATGCTGAAAGAATAGATAAAGTTATTAATAGTATATCCGAAATCTGCCAATATAATTCTATTAAAGTGAATTATATCGATGAATAAACTGTTATGAGAGACTCGTCTGTAAAATATCTACAGCATATGGTAGTCGACTGAAAATTGAGTACACGCATTATATTATAAGCTTAATTTAAAACTTGATGGTATTGGAAAAGGTAACAAAGTCACTGATAACAAAAGTGGTCTAAAAGAGGACCATGAGGGACTCCCACTTCAAACCTTAATAAAACAGTTCATTATTAGAATAATCTGATGTTTCCTGTTGTTAAATTAGTTTTAGGGCTACTTTACAAGCTCAAAATAGTAAATCATATCAACCTTGCCACTTCATAGAAGTAACGTATTTCCAAAAGACGACTGGTTCTGATCTCAGGGCAACCGCGCTGAAATCTTCTGTTCTGGTGATAATGGATTGTAGATCGCAAGAGGAACAAACTGGAGTCATGTAGGAGTCATCCTTCAAGTTGTAACAATGTAAGTTACAAGGAATGACAACTGAAATCCTGTAGAGTAATCGTCTACAAATTGTAATAATGTAGGTGGAACAGCAACTGAAATTCAGTAGATCGCGTGGAATAGCAATCAACTTCCTGCTATTATTTCATCTCTGGGTTCAGTTAGGATAAACCACTTGAATTCGACAACAAATATGGCAATATTATAGCTTCTTTTTTCTTTTTTTTTTTCCTATTTGGGCTATGTGCGCGAGCCTGGGTATACCTCTCTGATTTGTGAGAGCGAGCCGATAGCAAGCCTTAGATATAAAAAAAAAAAACACAGAAAAAAGAAAAAGGGAGAGATTCAAACCCTCCCCTATGTACACAAAAGCATATTTCTGCAGCTGGCCATATCGTTCTAGATCTCACTTAGTATCCGTTTTCTGAAAGTGGATGAAGTTGATCCTGCAGTGTAGTCTTCTTTTGTAGCGGTAATTTAATCACTACCCGAGTCAATACGCAGTTGAAGAACTGTGGGCCCCCGTCTCGGGCCACACGTCCAGCCCATACATCATTTATTGATGGCCATGTCTGGCTGACAACATAAGTGCTCTCACTGAGAACTGAACGTGGATGGACTGCCAGTTGAATGATGCTCGGGATAGAAGCAAAAAATATATATGGAAAAAGAAGCCTTTTTTCTTCTCTCTCTCTTTTCATTCCGACAAGATTTGATTCGTTCCTGTAGTCACTGTATAGCTGCTAGTACAACAAACCTTTTCGTTTTCCTGGTACCGATGTGTGCACAACCACAATTAAATTTAGCTGGGATGGCTGAATCCCTTCTGACTGTTTGGTTCCGCTTTTAGGAGTAACAGAAAAGAAAAAAGAAATTTGTTTGAAGAAAGGGCGTGTCGTGGTGAAGTATGCCTGCTTTTTTATACACTTTTTCCTCTTTGCGTTTCTTAAAATTAGTCAAAAGTGGGGGAAAAAAAAAGTCGGATTCCACATTTTTTCCATAAATTGAAACCTCCCTCTTGTAGCAACGGTTGTTTATGGCCAGGGGAAAAAGAAGAGGACAGAAAAAAAAGAATCGATGCAGTCACTATAACCAACAGAGTAAAGATTTAAATAGTTGAGGATGAATTATACATCGCGATTCTCATTGAATTAGGCTTAAAGCATCTTAAGCCTACTTTATTTTAAATTTTTGCAATATTTATAACAGACGCGTAAAGTGCATATTATAGCACGCCCTGGTGGCATATAATGGAATCATTTTCTAACGAGTAATTAAAAAAAAAAACGGCTGTTCCGTTTGAAAGTAATCCCCCCACAAAGACGTTATACTATTTTTAATCCTCCTTCTCAATCAGTGAAACTTTTTTATTCTGCTGCTTTAATATATTTTAAAGCTTTTTTTTTTTTTGTAAATAATCGATCTAACTCAGTATGAAAAGAAAAATGAAAGAAATGTTTTGAAAATCTTTTAATAAAATACCGTGATAATTTTAAAAACTTAATTTTAAGAGTTAAAATATTTAGAGATGTACATTAAAATACATACCATACATCAACAGCACATACAACGATAATGGAGTTAAAACCCGTGTTTGCGTAAGCCTTATTTTTAGCCTTCATGGTATCCGTTCGTCTGTCTGACCTCGTGTGATAACTACGCCCAGTACTCTCACACCAAATTTTATACGAGTCTTCCGGATTATTCGATAAGGAAAATTCGAGTCTGCATCAAATTTTCAGCATACGTTTCGTTTGTCCCTCGGAACCTTTTAAGACCAATTACCATTCTATAGAACCATTTCAGGCATTACTCAAACGGAAAAGTTGGATTGACAGGACCAGTCCTTAGGGGCCCTCCCGCTGTGCCACAATTGAAAAATGGTGCGAATTACAAAGAGACCTCTCTCGTAGTGGGGGACAAGGTGGCTCCAAATAATTCTTGGGCCCACCAGATGGACATAAAATTTTCAGTGTACGTTTTGTCCCTGGTGACCTCCCCAATTCTGTAGTCCAATTCTCCTTACAGAAATAATACGAAGGGAGTGGAAAAATCAAAATTAAGGGAAAAATCAAAATTAAGCATTACTCATCTGAAGAAATGTTTAAGTTGAGATTAATTAAAAATTTCATTGGGACGAAGACTACAAAAACACCAGCGTACCATTTTCAGCTACTGGTCATGTTAATTTTCACGTCAAGCTGGAGCTTCGATAGTTAACTTTTCAGGTCAAACATCGATTAAGTTGCTGATCACGATCGGTGGATTAATTCGGTCGCACGTAGTGGGCATCACATCATCAACAAGTCACTCACTGAGTCTCGACATGGTATAGTTTTCTGTGTTCGTTTATGGATGGGAGAAAATGCTTTTCCCCCATTTCAAGCACAGTTACGGAATCCGAAAGCACTCTCAACAGATGACAGTGGATCCCGAAAATTGAGTCACCAATTGGGCGTCTTTATTCGTTGAAGAGGATTACAATTCGCGAATGAAATCTCTCCGTCAAAAAGAAACATCATTAGTGTTTCGCATTGTCGGACTCAATCAGCTAGCGTTTTGCTTTTTGTAAAAAATCCCTGATAATTATTACTCGCTTATAAAAATTCTGATAAATAAAATATCAAATAGGAGAACCAGTAAACCCAGACATAAAAATAACTGGAACTTCCAAGAGGAAAAACATGTTACCAAACTCGTTGAAAACTTTAAATCCAGGGTTACTTAATTTCCTTGAGATCGAAGGTCAAAGATAACTCGAGATCGTTCAAATTGAGCACCGTGAAGTAAAGCTAATGAAGCTTATTTGTTTACCACTCATACGAACTATCCCCTGGACCAGAGGTGGTTCCAAATGGTTCATTCGTGGTCTAGTGGTCACAGGGAACCTTTAAGCGATTTTGGAGTAGCAAACAATTTGAAGATTGGCGCAGACGCAAATAAAAATCTTCAGAAAACAAAAATATTTCGCTCAGGAATCCATCAAAAGATTTTTATTGGAATTAACAACTACAAAATGGATCTTTGATTTTTTTTTTTTTTTCCCCCTTTTGAAGTAATTTAAGTCAACTCAAAATACGATTATCGAACAATTGGCAATAATTTCTACGAGGACTTCTCCCACTAAATCCAACTGTAATTAGATTTTTTGTTAAGAATCACGGCAAAAGGCTGTCAGATGTCCCGCTATGCTCGCCCCAAAAAACTACGACTGAAGGGAAGAGGGGAGTTTTTTTTTTAAAGCAAGTTTACGATCAGTTTCCATTGGGTGATCCCCCTGCACGTGACACTAAGCGGTGGTCTCTCACGTTTTGCTGCGTTCCCAGACGTGTGTCAAACATCGGCTATCACCAAGGCAACCGCCCCTGAACACGGGCCCTGTTATCTAGCCAACAGCCGCTAGCCAGTCACGGCAGAAGGAACACACTTCGTGCCCACCTCTCCCTAGCCGAGTGATGCAGACGGCCACCAGGGGGGGGGGAGAAACAAAAAAAAAGAAGAAAAAATGAAAAGGGACCTAAGTAGCTAATAACAAATTCTGCTCGCCACCCCAAGTGGGTCCGGGGCGGAGGGAGGACTTCTCATGGCCAACCTGGCAGGCAACCGAACTGAGGTGAATACCTTAAAATCGTGTTCCGATGCGCCCCAACGAGCCCTCAGCCGTCGCCCCCACTCTATGAAATGATATCAACGCCATGGCAGACGCCGCTCAGGGAGACGCTACTCCTTCTTGTCCACCATAACATCCCATTCATCAATGTCATGTAACGGCCTCTGGCGGATACCTAACGGGTAATTACGAGTCGTGTAATTTTTAACCAGCTCGCCTCGGCTAGCGTTCCATACCCAAGTACTAATTATGTTGATGACCTGAAGAATGCAGAGGTGCATACATGATCCTGGTTGGCCAACGGGGGAAGCCTCGGGTCTATCACCGATCTACTTAAGCCTTGTAATGTGTCACTAGCGATTTGTTCACGTTGTCATACCATCACCACAAAGACGCACGTAATTTAAATAAGTCACCCAACCTCAAGGAAATGAAAAGATGCTCAAAGAAAGCCGATAAGCCACGTGCTAATGTTACCTGCACCGACTTGGCTCGGTGGTTCTCACAGTGATGAAACTACGCAACGCTGTTCCAAATCAGAAAACTCAGTCTGAAAGCCGAATTTCTATAGTCACTGGAAAAGGGGAGAAACCCCTCCCCGTGCAATTCAATTTATTGAAATATCCTGTAAGTTGCAACAGTATCATAGAATCTGACCAAACACTTTCCAACAATAAATTTCACAGAGCTCAAAAATCACACAGAATCCAAACAAGAGATTGCACTAAGAGCAATAACTCACGATTGGGCAATGAATGGGCCAAAGCTAGTTTGGAGCCAATTTCAGTATCCCACATCCCTGTACTGTTTTATTTGTATTGCTTTATACATAACAGCTATTAAATAACCATCCGCTTAAATTGGCAGAAAGTGGTTCGCATTTGGAAGTTCGCACATTGTCACTACAATGACAATATGCAAAAAACATCTTAGTTCCAAAATTCACCACCAGAAGACCACAAAATATGATCAATTGAATGGTGTCGATAGAATAGGTGCTCGTGACTTTCGTAATCATTTGTGAAATTACAAAACTCATGCAAGCTGTATCATTAAAAGAATGCGCACTATAGAGTAAAATTGTTTTCATCAGAATAACAGGGAGCACTAGTGGTAACTAAAGAGTTTCTTGTCGAAAGAGTTGAAATGGGGTCCGACGTCTGCGAATGGTGTCAGGAAACAAACCTTAAAATGGCATTTAAAATCTCAGTGAAGTTCTGACAAGATCATCCTGGGCATGTTCGGTTGGGCTGAGATCTGGGAGTCTGGCTAGAGTTTCCATGCAGGCTATCCTCTCCCTCCGAGGACAGCTCTGTGCAAGAACATGCATTATTGTACGTTTAAAGAAATTCTGGACCAATTTTCTCCTGCAAAACGTAATATTCATTGGATATATAAGAATCGATCTCATTACAACTGAGGCTTCCTTGCGAAACATGGAAACCTGTGCACCACTGAATCGATTCCAGCATGTATCATTAAAACCACCAACTCCAAATGATTCGTTACTCATATGTCCAGTCGATACGTTGTCATTCATTTCAAAACGGCTGTCTTGTATATTGGGATCAAGGAAACAGACAGTTATTGAAGCGTGAGATCTATATCATTTTGCAGTCAGTGCAATTCAACCAATGGGTTGAAAAACTTATTAAATGTAAGTTTTCATTTTTAATAAAAAAATGGAACGTTTTTTTTTCACATCTGTTACACTCAACGAAACACTTTTGTTAATCCCCCTGAGGAAGTAAAAACATCAGAAGCATAAAATATAAACGTGAAACTATTAATCCCTTCTATTCATAAGTTTAGATAACCACAACCCTTCAAGCGGATGTCATAAAAATCGTAGCAGCAGGGCATTGTGGACAGAGTGGCATATTTGGGGGGAAAAAATAACCCAATCCAATCTTTTAGAGTACTGCAGCTTTTCTGACACCGAGTTCAGAATGACTCTTATCACAGGAAAGCAAATAATTCTACAGTTTTTGTTCTAGGAAAGAAACTTTATAAAGATAAAATATTTAAGATAAAACTGAAATTAAATGCGATTCAAATAAGAATAATTTACAATATTTTTAAGTAACTTTAATCCAAAGTCTTTTTGATGCATCATGGCCTGGCTCGAATTGTTAACCACCTTAAAATCATCAGAAATCTTTAACAATTTTCCTTGGATACCCTCGTCAATATCATTGAAGAAATTTGAAAATATAAAGGGACCAAACGCTGGTCCCTGAAGAACCCAATTTGTTACACTGGTTGGGAAGACAAAAAATACTTCAACGCTGGATCGGAATTTCTGAGAACTGCAATAATCAGGAAATACATACGAGGCAAATTTGTCCCATAGATCAAATAGCGAGGAAATTTTAGTTCATGAGTTTGGAGTTGAACTGAGAACGAATGTTAATTAGATGACGCACGTGTTCAGAAAAGTAAATACCGAATACATTCATTACTAAATCTAATGAAAATACACTGCAGAAAATACTCTTCCGATAAGCAGCAAGTCGATCTGAAATTAGATCATGGGCGCATCACGAAAGAGCTTCTACGTGTGACACATAGAAGCGCTTTTGGGTCAAACACTCCTATTTCTTTGCTTTCTGTCTCAAAGTTTCATCGATCTACTTTTACGTTTCACTATGTCAGAGTTCTGGCCCTCTTCTTAATTAATACTCACTTTATATTTTAATTTCACGGTATTTTGGCCAATAATGGATTTTAATCAAATGTTCAATTTTTCTATTTATTTGACGTCAGTTTCAACGTTTTTAATTTTAATAAAAACACCGAAATTAATGAGACTTAAGCATACAATTTGGGGCACAATTATGCCCAGCTTTTGTAGCTTAAAACTACCATTAATCATATAATCTGCTGTCAATATGCAACTGTTGTTGAAATATTGAGAGCAAATTATATGATTATATTATAAATAGCCAAGGGCCACATAGGATGAAAGAGGAGTGTACAAGATAGACTACCAGATTGTCGTATTTTGAGATATCAAGCAGATTTGATCACGTGAAGTTATAGGGTTTTAGGAGCATCAGCAATGTCTGTAAATTGAGTGTTCTGTGTGTCGATTTTCTGTTTGCTGAACGAAAAACCCGAGTTTCCGGGAGGAAAAACCAAGTTACCCTCGCCTGAGATCGACTAACTCTGCACGTTGTGAAAAGGGTCCATAAAAATTCCTCACATCATCAATGGGACTCGAACTCAGATCTTTTCCACTCAGTTTGGGTTAGGACGGCGATCCTACCAACTGCACTACCACGAAGACCTGACGTGAGTAACCATCACTTTCCTGCTGGCCAGTCAGTAGGTATGAATACTCATGACAACCATTACACATCCTTTATTAGTGCTATAATCCCCTTCACTCGCCCACGATTCTTGCAGGTTTCTAAAGAAGGTTTCAAATCCGTAGTTTGGTGCATTGAGAGAGGCTGTTGCTTTTGCTTCGTGAGAGTGAAGCAATATCCTTAAATGGGCAATTTGTTGCAACCACTTTAAATGATTTCTCACAGAGCCCTTATCACCCAAAATATCTCTAAGGTTATGCACTGTACAAACACTCTAATCCATCATCTATAAAAGATTGCTTTACCAACAGCTCATCTCGTCAAAATACTTGAGAAAATCAAACTAGCTGGATGTTCTACCTGAGAAGATAAATTTTAAAACCAGGAAAATGATGGCCCGTTCATTATTATTATTTTAAACTAAAGGCGGATTCCAACTGAGATCGTGCACCCGATGGGTATTTAAGTAGACCACCATCTCTTTATAATTTCTTACATCTTTATAAACTACGGGTGGAAGATCATGTGATAATGTTTGCCCAGAGTACACCAAGACGATGTCTGTTTTAACTTTGCATGTTAATAAACTCCTGTCAAATCCTGAGAACTTTCGTTTATCTTGCTTTTGCCCGTCCCTCCCTTTGTAAGCGTGTTTCCAGTAAATAAACTAAGGACTGAACCCATCGAATCGATAACCGATCCGTGGTTCTGGATGCTGCTACAGCTTGTCTTTCTCTGAAAGAAAGGCTGCGCAAGTCATCGCAATGTGGTTTCTCATGAAAGCCAGGGTGGAACACGTTTAATTGGATAAAAATTGACACAGAATTTCGTTGTAACAAGATCAAATAAGTTATGATTACTGTCACGCGATCCCCTTCCTTCGTAATAATGTACCCCCTGATCTATACTGATGGTCAAGAATATTAGGCTTAAATATGTGCAGTGATGTGAAAAGAATTGCTTTTATATATTATTAATTAGTGATTAATTTAATTAGTTAAGGGTTAAACGCAGGAGCACAATAAACGGATTTGAGCTGCCCATGCTTCTAGCTCACGTGAATGCTAAATAAGGTGATGTTACTTGTAAACTTCTCTGGAGTTTTGAATCGTCCCAGAGTATAAACAGAAAATTTTATTGATTCATTGTTAATCACTGAAAATGAAAATTCAATTAATATAAAAAAAATAACTCGAATGAGCCTGAATTTTAGAAGCAAGTCTCGCTATTTAGGAGCATTCCGAAATGCAAAGTCCCTGTTTTCTTTAGTGTCCGTCCGTCCTTCCGCGTGTAACAAATCGACTCCGAATGGACAAATTTTCATGAAATTTTATATATCATTAAAACTGGACAAATAGAAATTTGTATTTTGGGGGAGGAGGAGAGTAAAATTCTCTACACTTAAAAGGAAGGCTTTTTGGATCATTCTACTTCAACCTCCCTACATAAATTTATTAATATCAATGGGATATTCGAGTTTCAATCGGGAAGGAAACAGCCAGATTAGCGCAAATTTCATTTGGAGAGGTTTTAGATCCAGTTCCGCATCCAGTTCCTTTCCCCCAAGGCAGTTCTGATTCTTTTCAAAATTTCATTACTTTAGGCCGAACAAACTCCAACTCTCGCTGAAATTCTAAAGCAAACAGACCAGAACAAATACTGACCCCCGCTATTCTGTCGGTAACCTGCGATACAACGTAGAGCGAGTCCTTTGATATTCCAAGCAAAAGGTGTACTTCTGTTTACCTACAGGGTGGAAATTTTGCCCGCTGGAATTCTGTGTGTAATATCTGAAGATTGGACAAGTTTTCAAAGAGCTGGTTGATATGTCTTTCGCCTTTCACATCAATTACTTTATTTAATGGGTGGCGAGATACCAGTATTTGAAGTTACTTTTATCAATGGCACACATAAGAAAACACTACTCAAAACAAAAAACGATTCAGAAATATTTACAATAATGAGGATAGGCAAACAAAAATTCTGCATATTGACATGCACATTTGTTATTCACATAACTGATGGGAATAAGATACGGTAACTTTACTCCACTGGAGAATTCCAGTCACCAATGGTTTGGACAACTGGTAAATCAAAAGACACAAAAGGACATCTGTTAAAGTGACGATTGGTTTGGTTTGTTGTAGGGTTTTAGGAGCTGTTGTTATTTGGTGTTTAGGAGCATTAGCAACTAAGGCCATATTGCACCGTGTATATGTCTGCAAATTGCACATGTTCTCTGGTTGACCTGCTGTTTGCTGGACGAAAAACCCAAGTTTCCAGGAGAAAACATGATGCTACCCTCGCCTGAGACCGATTAACTCAGCCATTTTGTGAAAACTGGCTCGCAAAAATTTCTCTCGTCATCAACAGGATTCGAACTCAAGTCTATTCCACCTGGTTTGGAGAGGATGACCATTCTACCAACTGTGGACATAATGACGAATATTTAATTTATGGGCGATAAATGGTTTCTGGCCTAGATTGACACTAAACACTACGTAAAGATTTCCAAAATGGTTTTATTTATTTGCATTTCTTGGTGTTTACGAATTTGGGTAGGTTGATTCCGAATATGACCTTAGGTTTTGCATAACATATTAACAATGTTTAATTTAGTTTAATTAAACAATGTTTAATTTTATTTAACGAAGTATTAATCTTTGCTACAAGTAGACAAAGAAGTTTTTAAAAAATCACAAATTAAAAAGCTTCCTCGGCTAAATAAAAAAAATCTTTAAAAATGTACATTTGAATGGTTTTGTCACAAGGGAAATGAGGTGCCCACAACTTGTCTTGATCACCTAAAAGTATTCCAATATAGGCTTCACATGCACTAAATTTGGTGCCACCAACGATGTCATGTTTCACCTGCTTCAGACATAATATCCACAAACAGCAGAACGAGCCAATATTTTTGTAATATAGTATAATAAAGGCCTGCAGAAGGTACGAAATCACTTTCACCAAAGAGGACCATGTCTGCCAACCAATAGTTTTTTATTTCGATGACTACAATCTTCCACGGCCGCTTAGTCAACACGATACATCGGCATTTGCCACTCATTTCGAAAGGCCTGAGTTCGATTTCATATAAAAAAAAAAACTGGAAGAATTTTTAAAATCCTCTTCAATCGGGATTGTAGGTAGCCGATTTCAGACTGAAGGAGTAGGGCTTTTGCCCATTGAGTTATTACGAGTTTTTCAGCCCGCACAAAGTGCAAATTGGATAAACACAACCACAGACAAAATACGCGCGTATGGATATGAAAAAGGGATTCCGGTGCCATTAAAATAATAATGTGATAGATTTTATTTTATTCTATTCATTCACAACCTTTGCTATCGTATATCTGAAATTGACAAAAGAAAAACAAGCTCTGTTCACCGACTAGTTCGGGTTCAGCAAGCAACTTCATTCTCGACCCTTTTCTTGTTTAAGAATGGCACCAGTGGTTATACGAACCTCTGCGTCATCAAGAATTAACCATTAACAGATCAGAAGTACAGAAGCGAAATCCCAAAACCTGAATCCTTCCACACGCCACAACAAATCTTTTTGTCGTAGCGTATTGAAGATTTGTTTCCATGGATGACAATATCCTGTCTCAGCTTTCTTAAATTCCTTATTCGCTGTTTTCATTTCAACTTCCAATGAACATGACAAGTGTTAATCGAGAATAACAAAAAGCGAATCATCCAGTTATTTCGAATTTTAAAAACAATTAAAATTTTATTTGCGTACTACAGACAGAAAGCAATACGAAGAGGGGAATGAACAGAAAAACAGTCAGATAAACTACAAAAACAAAACAAAAAGTTGCGATAAAGGTTAGACAGAACGGTATTGAATCACAATGTCTGGCAAGTATTGTCAGCATTACCAATGGAAATTAAGTTCTCTTTACAAGAGACGGACAAAAAGCGAGATTCGAGTAATGGAAAAATACATTTTTCATCTCCGTGTTCAGAAGAGGAGAAACAGGAAACCATTGCACCTGCTTCGATAGAGCAGGTCTGATATTGATTTCATCTGTGCTCTTTCTGGGCCTTGGTTTCTTGGACAAGTGCACTCTAGCGGTAAATGGCTCAAAATCTCACCCGACAGTGGAAGATTGAATGGATTTAGAATTCCTTGGTTTCTCCATCAAAATGTCGTTTCCAGAGGACTAACGCCGAGTTAACCATCTGAATCGAGATAAATGATATTCATGTATCGTGAACGGATGACGAAGCGCCCAGAGCTGAAAGCTGAATCGGAGCTCTCTCTCTCTCGCTCCTTCTACGCCACCCCACCTCCCCACCACGAACTCCGTCTCTACGCGCGCGCACATGCAGTCACACACGACTCCGAAGTGAATTCGTTTTGGGAGTTACCGTGGGTTCAGATGACATAATCGGATCTCACGTGCGACCAAATGCCAGCGGCAGACGGATATGAGAATTTCGCTCCTTTCGGAGTGTTTTACTCGCTTAAAAACAGACATGGAATTTCTTTCATTGGGCCTCCGCTTCTGACTTTAATACTCTTTCTCGGAGTTGACTTTTTTTTTTCAACGAAATCTTTCCACCCCGCCTCTCTTATGTATGTATGTAGACGGATAAGTTTTATAGAGATGCGGAACGCTGACGTTCCGTTATTAACATATCGAAGAAGAGAACATACATCTAATTCTCCTGTCCCTAATGTAAATTCGCCCTCCCTTCTCCAAGGTGCTCATGTTTAATGTATGTTTCCTGTTCCCATCCTTTGTACAAGCGTCTCCCCTATAATGTACTTCTCCACAGTATCTCCAACCTCACTCTCTCTCGCTCGACTCCCATAGGTAAATAAGAATAATCAAATGGCTGCTTTGTCACTTCATTTTCCACCCATCCTTTCTTTTATTAACATCGACTTTGTTCACTGACTAACCAAATATTGACCTTTTTTTAATATCATTTCGGCTTACTAAATTATTTACCAACAAAATCGATAGGTAGCGCTGGTATCGCGTGACCTAACCTCAAATCATGTCAACATCAAAGTGAATAGTATTTGGTTGCATAATTAAATCGCTTGTTTTTTTTTTTTTTGAAAAATGACACGAGAGTTGATAATTTAACTGGTTTTGAATAATTATTCGGTCACTGACTTAAAATTAGATCGTTATCTCTAAAATCAGATAAAAATAATTTGCTTGTTAAAGATATAATTCGCATAGCTAAATAATCAATTTGGAACATTTATTAGCATTTAAACACCCTCAAAACTGTGGAACCAAACGACGCGAGTGACTTTAAATTCCTAAATAGCAGATGTAACTAATTAATCGTTGCTAGGCAACGTAACCTAACCCGTCCTGTCAAATCCTAATATATCGTAAAAGTACAGGCTCTCCAATGTCCAAGACCAGGCCTATTAAGTTGGCCAGGTAAGTGGTAGCCATCATTACATCGGGGCATGTGTACAGACCACCCCTGTCTACAATTCAAATGTCATCTTTGGCGTGGATAATTAGAAAAAGCTCTTCGAATATTTCCTTCTTCGTTCGCTCTCTCTCCGAAGTAGGACAGGCCAGCGAAAAAAGGTAGTCTCGCAAAAGGAATTATTGTGGGGTGTCACTTTTCTTGGTCACGCAAAGCCCTTCGCTGCATTTAAGCTTTTGCAGCGTTCAGAATTTAGTGTGGGTAAAAAGGGAGCCCGAGAGGGGGAGAAAAAGACACCTGTGGAAATACACAGCCCGGTGGCTGCCATCAGTGAATACGTGATCAATCAAAGGCTACTCGGGTGATACAGCCAGGCCTGATTCTCACACAAGAAGCAAATATATCTGCTAATGACATTGCAATAAACAAAAAGGAGCAACACATGGGGAGTATTATGTGGCTGTCAGTGAGCATCATTGACGGCTACTCGGCCTGCAGCGGACAGACATCACTGATGGATTACGCTTCGGAATAATAGAGGAAAACTTCATTGCTGCGGCTACAACGAGTAGCAACGAGTTTAATCGCATTGGTACGACTCAGCGGGAACTTAAACATTGTGTAAGTATTGCAAATCTGGCCGTCATAAGTCTCCTTGCTTAGGAAAACACGAGCGATAAAAGCATCCCCCGCCTTGCTTTCGGTGAAAAATTGCGCGTGCTATTGGCCGCGGACAATTCGACTCGATCTTTCGCCACCCTCTGCGATGTGCTGGAAACTTCTTTGGTTACCGGCCATTCGAAAACAACGCGTCATAATATCGTTGCCATGGTAACTCCCCATCCGAGTGGATATTTGACGCACTGAATGTACTAGCGGCATTCCTTCTTGGATGACTCCACCGCATTGAAGTATGTTTCGAAGAATATCGCTGTTACTTGCTTTATACGACGATCAAAATATAGTGGAAATACACCAGGATGGAGCGGATCCATGGTTTAAAATCGGCAAACTCCCAAAATACCCAATCCATAGTTAATTGACTGAGCGCCCTGTGTGGATGCCATAACAATAAAGTTGTTTGCACAATGTATGGCCACACAGCAACACAAATGGACTATTTCATTTCAGATCTTGAAGCAAAAAAAGATTGGACATGACAATTATAAATAAAAAACTTTGATTACATATCAGCCCCATCTGGTAAACACCCCCAGAGACAGTGGCGTATCCAGGTATCATCGTAAGGGGGCATCTAAGGGGGTAGGGCATATGCCCCTTCTGCCCACCCCCTGAATACGTCCCTACCCAGGGAGACCATTGGATATGACAAATGGTGTGCATGAAATGAAACTTTTAGAAATTTTGAAATCTTACTATTATATAATCGATTATGAATTATTAAACATCAGTTCAATTACATTCAGTAGCATCCTTTTGTTTTCTTTTTCAACTTTCTTTCCTGTTTTGAATCCATAATTGGATTATAGAAATCATTCGGTTAGTGAAATAACCGATTAAGAACAATTCGATTATTGATATAACAGATTATAAAATCATTCGATTACTGAAATAATAAATACGTGAATGAATATTCTGTTTATACTCCGGGACGACCACACAGTCAGGAGTTCACAAAGTAGAGAGAATACAAGAAACAGTGAAGTATTTAACAGTCACGGGCTTCGATTATAAGTCATTCGATTCGTGAAATAATCGATTACTGGAATAATCTACTTTGAATCATTCCATTGTGTCCATCACCAGTTTAAACCTCGTCACTTGTTTGGGGACTGTCTGGAGGAATTCTTAAATGACTCTTCAAGAGGGATGCAATTAGATGAAGGGGGAGCATATTCCTCCTGTCATTTCTGAATTTTTTTAGCCTCATACAACATAAAATTGGCGCGTGAACAGATATAAAATACCACATGAACCGGAACTAACAGTTGATGCAACAAAATTCCGAACATCAGTATTTTAAACATATTCCAGTCATGTGGGAATTTGGCATTCCAAGTTTACTACTGACCTTTTCTACCTTCATAAGGTAAAATGGCGTAGTTGAACTAATGTTCTGGAGCCAGCCCTCATCACAATACATGTCCAAATCCACTCCTGCAGGAGTTCCTATTATTTTGGAAACTTCCACGTTTTAATAAGCTTTTCCTTAATTTCTTCTGGTGCAATATTTAGAAATTCGCACTTATCTTAGTGTAAAAGAACATAATACTTGTTCCTTTCCTTAATTGCTGTAATTATATTTATTATTATTCAATTTGAATCAATTAGTGTGACAATTTAACACTGAAACCTTCTGATAAAGTCGAATTCATTTTGTTTTTCATTACTAAAAAATTATTTATATTATTCTGCACATTCCTGTTGTGCATGCATCGAAGTATCCGAAAACTAGTTTAAACACCCCAATCCCAGCGGGAGGTTACTTCTATTACGATGTGGCAACTCCAAAGTGGCATACAAACTTCATATCCAATGGTATTAGTTTTAAGTATTGCCCTACAGTGAAATCTTCTCTCTGTACATCGTATTGGTCAACATTCACAAACTGACAATTATATTGTGACGCCTTCTACTATAGGCGACATCTAGTGTGAAGAGGGGGAACTATAATAAATTTTTGTTGGAGTGAAAATTTAAACTGTTGCTCGATGCATTCTTTGATATTTGAAGAGTGGGGGGGGGGAGGTGGGAAAAAAATTAAGAGTTGCACTTCACGAAGAAAAATTAAGTGAAATTTAATTAAGAGGAATTAAACATAGAATATAAAAACATCGAAATTTCTGTTGGTAATAAAAATGGTCAATGTTAAAAATACACGATTTTCATTAAAATGTTTTGCTTGGACAGATTTATTAAAGGGATATTTTGCGCTATCAAACTTATTAAAAACTCGACTGACCAATGACTAATTGGAAAAATTCATTAATTTTTGTATTTTCTTTCCACACTTATAACAATTAACAAATATGGAAGAAATTAAAAGTACACTTAATAAACTGCGCATGCGCGATCTAGCAGAAGCCAAAATATGAAATTTCTCAACATTTAAGTTTATTTTACCAATGAAAATTGTCTTTAAAAAAAGGGGGGTCACTTGAAGTGTCCCCGGTACATAATTTGAAAATCATTTCAACCACAAAAACACTTAAGGCGATTATAGCACTCTTTTAAACGTTATTCTTGGAATTTTCTTCCCAGTAAAGTGCCTGGTAGTACATGGGCCATATTTCCTTTCCTAACATGCCATTCTAAATAGTGGCTTGTTATGTAGATTAATGTTTGTACCCGCACCATTTCCTAGAGGCCAGACATCTCAAGTTTCTCGTCAACAAAGAGGGCGCCAGAAGTGTGTTGATCCGTGTCCTCGCGTTTAGAGCCAGAACAAACGTCATTAGCAGACGACAGCCAATGCGGTACTGCGTTTTATCAAGAACCAGGGAATAGAAATGGGGCAGATACAAATGATCCTGAGTCATGTGATCCAGCTTGTGTCATTCAATAGCCGTGGTATGCAGTTCTACGTGCTCTTCCAGTGGCATGTGCCTTTTCAAATGTTTGCCGACTCCGAAAACTCTGTCGTAATCTGATCATAATCACGTCTGACTGCCTCTCGCTCCGCGTGCATCCAGCGAGATGCCCCGGCAAAGAGGCGTATCCAGCCGCTGCTGTAATTAAGGTTAAGCTAAAGGTGAGATTAAAATCTCGTCCCTTTTATTTTAAGGGAACGAAAGGAAAAAAAACTCTCGTGTGTGTGTGTGTGAGAGAACGTGCGCACACTCATCTGCATCCTTGAAGAAACATGTTCAGAAAGAGCTTGGCTGCCAGATTACTATATCGGATCTGCAGATCCTGTTGCTAACGACAAGCAGACGTCAGTGTCCAAACCTTTTATGGCTCCATGCATTGCTGTTGTTTACTGGAATACACGTGTAGTTCTTAGATTCTTCCCTTTTACTCAGAAAGATTAATTATATTTTGATTATGTCCTCAATTGATGAAAAATTATCCTCCACCCACAAAGAACTTCAAAATGGTGGTCCGAAGTTCCAGAGAGACCTCGATCGAATATAGTTGAGAAATTATAGAAATTGAACGAAAATCTCAAATGAAAGCTCTTACCAAAGTCTTTTACTCTTCTTTTCATACCGAACATTTCTTCTAATCATGTTTGCTTCTATTCTGTGAAAATTACTTTAAGGAATTATCATATATTGGTAAAATCAGAATTCTCTCTCAAAAAAAGTAATTTACTCCAATAAAAGGCCTAATATTGAATCTGTGGTCAATCTGTTCAACTTCTCTCATAAAAATTTTTTTTTCCATAAGGCTATTAGCGATTTCTATCAACACTTCAAAATCAATTTGTTCAATTGAAATAAAGTTCTTTTGCATAAAATTCTTAAACTGCATACAGAAAAAAAAATTAAGAACTTCAACAGATAAAAATCTCTTCCTCTCCACTAGTCACGTGAATACTCTCCAAACATGAATTATAGATTTAATTTATGAAAACAGTCACGTTCTATCCATGTATTTTTGTTTCCTTTTTTTTTTTTAATTAAAACTATTGCTTAAATAGGCCTATAATTTGGTCACCAAGGATACTCTTCCTCAATGTTTGAAATCATGCTACAATAAATCCTTAATTTTACGGTCTAAGGGGAGGATTGAGTGGTTTCTCGCCTGGAAATCAGGTTTTTCATCCAGCAAACAAAATCGACCACAGAACACACCAATATAAACAATACAGAATGATATCTAAACTTAACTCTGTAGAACTCATTACAAGACATGATCTTGCAATAAGTGCATTATAAAATATGCAAGTGCGAAAATTAAATCTCATTTATTATTTGGAAGCTGTAATATCTTATTATATTTAAAATTTACTCTCCTTTTTTGGGAGACCTCCGTACTTTAGTGACATGTCCACTAATTTGTAAATTAGGACAAAAAAACGCGCAAATTTATCGATATACTGACGCCTCACAGCCTTGGCGCAAGAACAAAAACGATCAAACCTGTGTTCTCCATAACTTGACTATTGCAAGGAATATAAGATGGAAAAAGTCGGGCATATATATATGGATTTAAAAACTATACATTTTGAATGAAAAAAAAAAAAAAAAACATTGCACATGTCTTAATTTAGTGACCGTGAAAGCCAAAATCGTGAAATCAACCTTGTGCTGGATCCCCCTCAATCCATTAATTCGACCCTTCACTAACAACCCAAGTTACTTCCAAAATCAGAGACTTGTTTTAAGTAGTTTTACCAGTGAAGTTTGTACATATGTAGAAGTCAATAGTTCGTAAGAATAGGAAAGACAAATTCGGAAGGCTCACCTTCCATCGAAATTAGCTGTCACATTGTGACGTACTACTGGTTAAGCCACAAAAAACAAGAAATCTGTGGGGAGAAAATAACCTTGATTGCTTTTTTGCGTGTTCACCATCTCGGCTTAACTTTATTATCTCTCAACAATTAAAATACTTTGAGTATTAATCTGGCCCTCGTGGATAGCACAGTTGGTAGGATCTCCGTCCTCCCACACCGGTGGAAAAGACCCGAGTTCGAATCCCGTCGATGACGGGAGGAATTTTTATAAGTCTTTTTCACAACGCGGCTGGAATTAGTCGATCTCAGACGAGGGTAGCGTGGTTTTTTTTTTTCCTCCAGGAATTTTTCGTCCAGCAAAACAGAAAATCAACCTCAGAACACACGCAATTTACAGACAATATAGGCAACACGTCCTTAGTTGCCGATGCTCCTAAAATCCAATAACAACAGTAGTAATCTGCCGGGATAATCATACTCTTTGGGGGAAAAACGCCTTTATTGTCTCCACAGGAGGAAGCGCTGCCACTGGAGACTGCCTAGAAAAGACAGCCACCTTGAGTTGGCCTTCTCTGCCAGGGTTCAGTTCTCCCTCTCTAACAAAAAGACTATTTAGATTCAGCCTGTCTACTCGCTCCTAAGAATGTCGTTGAGGTTTTTTCTTTTCTGGAAGGGGAGCCATATCTTGACACACGCTTCTCAATGGAACGTTGCTGCAGTTGGGTTTTAGGAGAATCAGCGACTAAGGCCATATTGATCCGTGTACATTGTCTGTAAACTGCGTGTGTTCTGAGTTCGGTTTTCTGGACAAAAAGTCCAAGTTTCAGGGAGAAAAACCACTCTACCACAGCCTGAGACCGACTAACTCAGTCACGTTGTGAAAAAGGCCCATAAAAATTCCTCACGTCATCCAGGAGACTCGAACTCAGGTCTTTTCCAGCCGGTGTGGAGAGAACAGCGATCCTACCAATTGTGCTCCACGAGGACTTCAATGGAATGACTCGTTCGCACACTTGAATATTTCATGCTTGTGCTGCGCAGTTGGTTCTAAGGACTTTTCTACCTATAAGGGAAACTATTTTTAAGATACTACTAATAATATACAGGAATATTTCCAGCAGGAATGAAAGGTGATTATCCTATTGTATAAAGTAATGGTTAGGACACAAGTGGAACTGTATGCAGGCTTGGAAGACCCATTTTAGGAAGGATGGGGATCTGTTAAAACGGGAGCAAAGAACAGCAAAGAGATTATTTGGGTGGAGGGGGCCACAAAAGGGCACTCTTGCCAAGAAATACTTAATTTTGTAAACTGCAGCGTCTGGAAATTATGTTTGAAAATTAATAAACTGCGAGAACATCTGATTTAAGTGTTTAAGGCTTTAAAAGGTCGGGAACACTAAACTCCTTAGCAATATATAATTTCTCAGACAAACACACAAGAAAACCTAAATTTAACAAATTATACAACGTATGTGTGACCTATTTTTTTTAATTGAATTTTTTTTCTGTGATTAATAAAAGTGAAAAGTAAATAACTAATTACTTAGTACCAATTAACTAATAAGGCATAAAAGTAATTGTTTTCACTTTACTACACATCATACCTCCCAACTTAAATCAATCCATATTTTTTAATAATTTATAATCAACAGCGTGTGAAATGCAATACATATTTCAGGCTGAGTTAATAAATTAAACAAAAAAATGTCAGCGCTTTCGTAATGTATATTACTTATTTCTTCCTGTATCTTAATAACAACAGAAAGATAAAATGTATTTAACGTTTCATTTGAAATTAATACAATAAGCAAATAGTAATAATTCGTGAATTTAGTAAACTGATAACAAAAAAGGTACGTCTTTTAAGTGAGAGCATTTCGTTTCTGCGCATCCGCCACATTTCCCATTCATTGCTCCAATCAGCAGGACAACAATATCCAGTACTTCAGCTACAATATATAGTATATGAATAGCCTATGTGATATGTATAGAAAATAATATTTGTCGGATTTCTATTTGTCCTATTTTAATGAAATTTGGGATGGCTCGCAAATCTTTCTAAAAGAGTGAAATGTAAAATTCATTTAAGTCCATCCACTTGATCCACATTTGTCACAGACAAGGCAGACAGGCCTCGGTCAAGGAAATTGTACGCCAAAAATATTGTCTTTCAAGAGGCTTCATAAAGGTAATGTTGATAACAATATAATATAAACTAAACTTCAAATGAAGTTATTGCTAACTATTATTTTTAAGAATTGTTCCACTGGCTTTCAAGGTGCCATTATATACGAGGACCGTACGAAAGTAATGCCTCCACATTTTTTGCTTTCAAATGTGGCACTGTAGATCATTTCGTGTTTCACTGAGTGATCGTCAGGGGTCTCTAGTTTCACCATACTGATCAACTGGTGAGTGTAGCACACGGATAGTTCAAAATGGATGGTACAGATATACGTATCGACCAAAGAGTGGTGATTGAATTACTTACCAAGAAAGAAGTGAAAGTGATGCCTATCGAAATCCATACGTGTCTCAAAAATGTTTATGGTGACCGTACTGTAGATATGAGTACAGTTAGACGTTGGGTAAGACACTTTAAGAGTGGGAAAAATGACATTATTGACAAGTCCAGAAGCCGGATCGACGCATCATAATACGCGAGTTGTGCGATGCAGTAGGTGTAGGGAAACCTTCTGTAATAAACATAATAAAGGAAGTAGGCTACAACAAGGTTTGTACCCGGTGGATCCTGAAAATGCTGACACATGAGCACAAAAGCCTGGAAAGTCATCTGTAAGTAACTTCTCCAGCACTACGATAGTGAAGGAGATGATTTTCTTTCGCGCATAGTCACAGGTGATGAAACCTAGGTCCACCATTATAATCCTGAAACGAATGGACAGTCGATGGAGTGGCACACTTGAATATTTCAAGTGTCCCTCCATGAAAATTTACCAAAGTTCAAAAGACGGCCTTCTGTCGGAAAAATCATGGCGAAAGTGTTTTGGGACAAAGATAGGGTATTGCTTGTGGTCTTCTTGGGGCGTGGCATAACTCAGATAGATATGTGAAACATTGAAAACCCGCATCCGTAGAGCTCGACCGGGCAAAAACCTTAATGAGGTTCTTCTCTATGACAACGCACGAATCGACACCAGTCTGCTCACGATGTGGGCCATTGCAAAAGCGGTGTGCGCTGTTCTTCCTCTCATAGTACGGATCTTGCACCTTCCGACTATCACCTGTTTGGCCTGCTGAAGGATGCACTCCGTGGAACCCATTTTGTGGACGACGACCAGCTCAAGCAGTGTTCGCGAAACCCTTCAGAGCAAGAGCAAAAACTTTTACAGGATTGGGCTACAGCGTCTGACTCAGAGATGGCAGAAGTACATAAATTGACTTTGTGGAAAAATAGTAAATAAATAAATAAATTTTCTGTTTATACTCCGGGACGACCAAACTGTCAGAGGAGTTCACAAGATAGACAGAATACAAGAAACAGCACCGTATTCAGCAGTCACGGGCTTGAACCCCGGTCGCTCAAGGCACGTGTACTTATGCACTCGCGCGCCTAACCACTAGGCTAACGGCGGCCTGTGTCAGTAGTGTTGGAAGTATTGTTTATTAATGACTGAGGATTAATTGATGTAAAAGACAGTTGTAGAAAAATCCGGAGATAAAAAAGTAGGAGACATTACTTTCTTACCACTCCTTATTTTATCTTCCAAAACTTATAAAACATAACAAGAACACTGAAATTAAGAAGAGGTATATTTAGGCAAATTAAAATTTCAGGAAAAATGTTAATAATAAAAAGAATGTTATTTAGTACTAGTATAGAAAATTAATATGACAAGCAGATTTTATAAATAATTCCACTTATTTCTTAATTTTTATATCATATCTTGATTTTGTTGATGACGCATTAGATATCGCACATTCTCAAGAGTTTTGACCACAAAAGCCGATATTGGGAAAAGGCTATCCACGTTCAATTAGTTGGTTGTTATAGTGTTTTAGGCGCATCAGCAACTTAGGCAATATTGTAGCGTAAATGTCTGTAAATTGAGTGTTTTCTGTGGTCTGTTTGCTGGACGAAAAACCCACAGAAACCATAACTTTCCACAATTCAGCCAAGTTGTGAAAAATACCTATAAAAATTGCTTGAGTCATCGATGAGATTTGAGCTCAAGTCATTTTCACATGGTGTGGGGATGACGGTGATTATACCCACTGTGCTACCCACGAGGGCCCAAAGAGTACTGAAGCCAACGACTACAAGTTGATCTATAATCGTACCACAACGTTGCGCTGTCAAAGGCAGATCATGAGAAATCGCTGGCTGAGAGAGCAAAGAGTGGTGACAAGAAGTTCCATGTATGCGAATACAAAGAACGAATCATATAGGACCCATGCGTAATGTGTGCGGGAAAGTCCCAGATGCTAAACACTTGTTCAGCTGTGGATGAATTGAACAGGGCACTTCGCATCAATACGTACAGACGAAAAACCGTTCAGGTGAGCAGAAACTGAGTGAAACTGGGCAGCATGAAATTGGCGATACTGAAATCACAGATGACTGTTTATTACTAAACGTTTCGAGTTTTAAGGTAAGCAAGGCCTCTGAAGTTTATGGCTTATACCCAGTAGAGTGAGGCGACCGGAGCGCACTGAGATTCCTTTGGACTGGATACTGCCAACATATCACCAGTACATAAAGCTAGTTCTAAGAGTGAAGTGAGTAACTACCAACCGTTCAGCGTTACTTCAGCGGTAGGGAGAAACTCATGGGGAAAATGATCAACAGTGGAATTCTGAAGGAAATACAGCGGCATGGTGTTGTAAAGGGAAAATCACGTTTAACCAACCTGATTAGCTATTTTGAGAGTATGTCTAAATTGTATCTATTAAGATATATTTCTGGGATCTGTGTCAAGAAATACAACAGCTTGTATAAACTGGTTTGTACTATGAATGTTGAAGATGGTACTGCAGTATTTTGATATTTATTGATCCTATAGAAAGATTGGCGAATTTAACAATATCACCGATTTTCAAATCTTAATAAGAATGCACTAAACAAGAAATCCAGGGATATCTTTTTCTACTAAAGGCAGATTTTTACAATAAGACAGGATGGAATCCAATTGTTTCCTATTTTTCGATATGACACGTGATTGACAATAATTTAATTAATATTATAAATTAAGCAGATTTGTTCCAATTTACGCAAGCTCCTCGAAAGGGGAAGGGCATTTCTAATTGAAATCTGTTATTGCTTCAAAACCTGAAGTTTTGAAATTCAAAACAAAGAAAAAAAAGAATCCAACAAAGTATTCTGCACAACCAGGAAAACGAAAGCTATTTAGTCTTACTCCACGAGATGCAGTGTTTTTTGACTTGTAGTAAAGCTCCATATTGTGTTCATCCTCAAGAAAATCAGACAATAACAACCGGCATCAACAATCAAAGGACTACTACGGTCACATTTACTTCTTCCAAGAAGAGAGCGATTCTCAACTGGAGTGCCAAGGTAGTTTAGTATGCCGCGGAATTTGGGGGGAAAAAACTCAGAACGTATAGTATTAATACTGGCAAAATGACGCAAGCGCATACAGCATCGGGGCGCGCACATACACACTTCAATTTCCCATCTCTTATAATAATTTGTCTAATTCCCCCTTAAATTTATTCAAACTACCCACTTCCATACAACACCAACATTGTTTATTCCAACAATAGCTGAGGCAAAATTTCCGCACACCTCTCCTGAAACCATCCTTTTTTGATTTAAATTTGTCTTCATACGTGCGTGTGGGAGAAAGAGTAAGGATACATCAACATTTAGTTTACTCAATCCATTTAAAGTTTTAACACTTCAACCATGACTCCTAACACATTCCTAGTTTCCAGACGATGCAATATGCGGAACTGAAGTCTTTCTTGGTAAGAGTACTCATCGTTTATCCTTGAGTAATGCTCTTCTCTATATCTTTTCCAACAGATCCACATCATTCCTAAAATGAGACCTCCACTCTATACATCAAGGTGAGACCCAATCATTGCTTTACATAACGGGATAATCACATCTTGGTTCCCAATGAAGAAACTCCTGTATAACATCGACTGAACCCCATGAACTGTCATGGCAGCCTATCCATACTGCTCACAGAACTTCATATCGGACTGTACAATTACCCCTAAGTCTTTTTCATTTGCAACTACCTTAATTTTGGGTATCCAAATGGTATGTTATTCTGGTATTACTGCTATCCAAATCAGCGCATTGCATTTAGTGTTAAATCTCAATGCCATTTTTCAGCCATCTGCCTAATTTATGAAAGTCTTGTGAAAGTAACATAGCGCGACTACTGTCGTTAACCACTCTGCCAATCTTTGAATCATCTACTACTTAGACATTAAAATTAGTATGCCTACGTAAATATCGTTAAGGGTCCCTGTGGACTGGAGATGTGCGAACAGTAAGGAGGGCAACACCAAACCCTGAGAGACTTTACTCATAATATTAGTCTAAGAGCAGGTCCATTGATAACCACACTGTCTTCTCTCACACAACCATCCGTTTATCCACAGCAGTGGCTTTTCTCTAATGCCACACTGCTCCAATTTACACAGCAGTCGTTTATGTGCAACAGTATCAAAAATTTTTTTTTGGAATCTAAATATGTCAAAATTATTTTCTGCATCCAGTTCATTTATTATTGCGTCATTAGTTAATCATATAGGTGAGACCAGATCCCTTCTTAATCAGTTTTATATTTTATCTTCATCACAGTAATTTGAGACGTAGTTCTGATAAAAACTACCAAGGACAGTTTCTAAATGAGATTCATGCGATGAATTAAACACAAAGCAGAATACTCTGTCCATCGATGATAAGAGAAAAATTAATTTTACAAAAGGACAGTTCTTTAATTGGTTGCAACCAGTCTATTGGGGTAGACTATTTTTCCATTACAGGGTTGAATTTGGTTTGCTGTCTTGCTTTGTTTCATTCTTAGAAGTGGTATATTTTGATTGAAGTGTATCTTATGGAAACATTTTATGATAACAAACCTGGAAGAGAAATTATTGAAGCTGAGCATAAAAAGGCACCTGGGAAGGATAGGATCTACAAGGTGTTCGAAAAGTCTGGAACGAAGATGACGAAAATCTTGGATTTTACAGCATACACCTGTGCCTTCAGGAATTCCCAGCGGGTTAAGGTCAAGTGATCGTGGTGCCCAATCCATCGATGAGGAAACATATCATTAATACATGTCATTGGTTCCAGACTTTTCGGACACCCTGTATTCAATTATATTAAGGGCGGCAGCAAAGAAAGTAAGCAAGCCCTTAGCCATAATTATGAAAGCATCTTTGGATTCAGGGGAGATCACTGTGGACTGAAGTTGTGCGAATGTATTCCCAATTCAAAAAGGTGACACGAATAATTACAGACCTGTTAGCTTAACTTCTGTTGCAGGGAAAATAATGGCGTCACTGATTAAAAAAGTAATGCAAGACCATCTGGACAGGAATGCAATTATACTGCAGTCATAGCACGGACTTAATGAGAAATTCGTCTCAATATTGGAATCTTGCATTAAATGATTTCACAGTCCAGCAGAAAATATAAAAAAATTACGAAAAACGTTTTTTGCTAAATTTAACAGGATGCTTAAGAGGCTACAGATCCCAATCCATGTTGGAAATACTTTTTAAACGCATTTTTATTGCATCAATATAACATTAAATAATGTCTCCATGGCCAACTAAGTACGATGTTGCGGGCGTTATAATCTGTAGATCAGGTAACCACTTGTTAGTTGTTTCTCATCAGGATAAATTCGGTTTTCATCCCACCAAGCGGCATATCTTCCTGTGGGTGAGAGCAGAGGTCATAGTAGATCGAGGAAATGCTCCACAACTAATAAACTATTGGATTCAACAATCACAGAACAATCCAACTCAAATCCCAAAAATATGTAGTTTTTGAGGCACGTTGAGCTTAGCCGTGGAGTTTGTAGAACCACTGTGATAACATGAACGCTATAAAACAACTAACTTGACAGTTATTAATCTGCTAGTTTCTCTTTATTGAAAGTTTTCTGATATCCTGACGTTTGGTGTGACTGTTCAGTGTTAAGCTGATAATTTCAATAATCATATAGATTAACGAAAATATCATGATATTGTTAGGGGCGTCCTCATTTTGTACGTGGTGTTCACCAGACTGTTTACTACCGAGAGCATCGATCTCATTATGGGGAACTTGATCACGAGTTGCCTTGATGTTGCACTACGCACTTTAGCTGAAGAGCACTGATCCAGAGGAGAAACAGACTCCCGGCTATTCGGGGACAGATGAATCCTGTTGTAGAATTACTCTCGCTTTTCTAACAGATGTTTCGAAATTTCCACAGTATCATTCCCAAAAACCAACCTATGGAAAATAAAATTTTATTTGTTCCCTTTTATAAAAATTAGGTTCTTATAATCAGAGTTTCGATTATCTGGAAAAATTTACGTCGAACACCCCGGATAAATCTAGTCTGCTAATTACTTCATATTATTTAAAATGCGTACAATGTACTTCTCCATTGGAGTAGCTGGAAAGACTACTGGAGTAGAAAAAAATAAAATAATAATAAAAAAAAGGGAATCCTTCAGATGGAACATCCCCGCAACTCTCCATCGATTTGAATCCATTTGACTTCTATTCCAAGGTATAAAAACTTCGCTGAAAAAGATACTGTTCTGGGTCTTTGGAGGAAGTTCAGTAGTCAAGGGCACTGAAATTGATAATATACGAGTTCCAGAAATGCTTCCAATCGTCGCAGAAGAGAATGGCTTAATGAACGGCTGCCAAGGGAACAAAAAGCACACACGTGTAATTGTCGCACATGCGTGTAAGAATTCTTCGTGCAATGAGAAATTCGATGAAATCGCTTACAGTGTGACTGCAGCCTAAGTTCAGTACGTCGACAATGTCCTCCTAATTTCAGTTTCTACGCCCATTTAGACATTCTAGAAGAAAGGCCCATTCCTTTTCTTGACGTATTATCAAAAACAGACACGGCAAGCAGCCTTAATTTCTATTACTAATGATTAGTGGTTGCTCCAACGTATTGAGTAATTACTACTCAACTATTCCATACTGTTTAATGAAGAAGACTTAACCGGTAGATGGCCCCTGTGCTCCTCTTTTCCCCAGAAGAAACAACATCCAAGGCACATCACTCTCCCCTGCTCCCGAATTAGGGAATAAAATTCGCAGTATAACAGCAAACAACACAGAAATCAAGTTAAGGGGGTACGTAGATAAGGCAACACATGAGGACAAATCTCCCGCAGACAAGAATAGTCTATGAGATACTATATTCGGTGAATGTAGCAGGACCGACGTAGGCCAATCATACAAGGAAACTGTAAATGCTCTCGGAAGCGCGTAATCACAGAAAACATGGAACTTAGCAGCTTGACTAGGTCTTCCACAACATCAGAGAGGGCCAGTGCCTTCTACTTCACATAGTCATGCATTTTTTTCGGTGGCACCACACCAGAAGAGCTTGTTTAATTTTATTGAAAAAATTAATCTTCTGCAATACCACCAATATTAACAGGAATAAGAAATATCATGCACCTCCCCATTGTCTACGTCTCTACCACCATCCCAACAAGCACTGGCCAACCCTTCCCCTAGTCCCAAACGGACATCAATCACTCCTCAGTCTTCCTTTTGTCCATCCGTCTACTTAAAAAGGCATCCAACAAGTAAACTTAAGCACTGGCCATTCCCCTACCACAAACTGTGGTTGGTGCCCCCGGAATTCAGAAGTCTGCCAAAACATCCAGCGACTTCCACATCCAGTTGATCTATTACCTTCCAATAAAGAACTTACCCTAACAACATGATCTGACTGTATTTAAATCCTCCTACAACTACATTCGAATATGATCATTTCCGATATAGACTGTGGTTCAAGTTCCGTGATTATTAAATACGGTAATGTTCCTGTATTCCTCTGACCTTATGTAATCGTCCCCGAGTATAGGCACGGAATTTATTTATTTTATAACAAGTTTACAGCATGGTACATTATCGTATAACAAATAAAATACTATAACGTCTAGTATTTCATTTGTTATTTAATGCGGACCACTGTGAAGTAGTCTGTCAATACTACACAGTATTGAACAATATAAAGTGTTGTCGAGAGAAGAAACTATCGTACCGCCAAGTCCCCGAGGCGGCCACCAAACTCCTCTAAATGTAAGGTGTTTGTTTGCGATTATGAGTTTAAATGTCCCACGGAAGCGTTTCTTCGAGATTATTTCATTCTGCAGCTCGCCCATAAAGTCTTTTGTCCTCAAAATATATTCACAAATAAATCGGTCAACTACTGAGTGCCGGGCACTCAGGATGAAGGGTCCGTAGTCACAAATGGTCGTTAGTGTAGTATCTCAAATAGGGAGCTTTATGGTAACTGAAAAAAGTTTCTAGTATCTCAGCTTGGCCTAAAACTAAGGAACTAATGAAAACATTGAGTCGTTCCAGTTGTGAATGACGCGCTTCTTTGTACTAAGTGCCTCTCCTTTTGGTGACAAAAAGGTTGCTAAATAGTTAGTTAATTCTATAAAGGTCATCTCTAAATTTTGCGACGAGAAGTATTTAACAATTTTCAAAGCTGGAGTTGTCCCGGCAAGGAGGTACTCATAGAGCCAATGTTGAGGTGGCGGTGGTGGAGAGTCTTGCACGGCCCTCACCTGCCAGTCGCTTCTCCCTCAAGATTTTAATCGCTTCTCCAGGAAGAAGTCGGAGTCGCTTCTCCCACCCTTCTCATTCACAACTGGAAAGACTCAAACAGACAAGGTTTTCGTTAGTTCCTCAGTTTGAGGACATTTTTCAGTTACGACAAAGCTCTCCATTTGAGATACTACACTAACAACCATTCGTAACTACGGACCCTTCATTTTTTTTTCAATCCATGTAGTATCTACAATAATGCAGTGTCTAAACCCATATATATAAAATAAACTTAAAAGGACACAGAGTGAATCCATAAGAAGAGTTACAAACATGTTTCATTAAGTGGGTGACAGCATCATTAAAATAGATCTATACAGTCGCAAGGGGGGCTGGAAGGAGACATTTCAATACATTAACTTTGAAAGCAGTATATTCCGATATGTAAGTATGCCAATTTTATTTCTGTGTTGCTCAATCAATCTCAATATTTTGATAGGCCCTCATAATATACTATAATTATATCAATAATGATGCACTACACGCCATGTCTTCCCCCACCTTCGAACTCCTGCACCATAAACCAGTAACGAAAGACAAAGGAAGTATTCTCAAGTTAGAGGAACAGCGAGAGAAATATGAATGGATGATTGTAATGTGGTAAATAGATCTTGCTAATTAAGATAGTCCTTGTAGACCTTGATATACCGCCAAAGATGAGCTGTAGATGGACTGGAAGATGTCTACAATTTGCATTACCGAGTAAACTTTGTTTCCTGTTTGTAAGTGGTACCATTCTAATTCCCAAATTGCCAGCTCATCCCAATTTTTCGTTCCTCACTCCAGTGAAATTATTTCAATAAATCATAGATTTGGACTATTAAATTTTTAAAAAATAATTCCTTCACTTATAATTGAATTCTTCTTCAGACATAGTCCTCTATATTTGCATAAAATGTAACAAAAGGACGATCAGTAATCACAAACCTGCTTCAAATATTATTGAAATTTCTGGATACAAATGCAAATGGCAACTGGATATTATCTCCTTGGATATTAAAGCCGCTCGTGGCAGATTCTTGGTTCATGCCCTGTTATACATTTTATACAAAAAGATCTCTAAGAACGGTATACTGGACATCAGCACCATAGTTGTATCTCATACATTACAGTATTTTGATGTCAAATATTGTCTAACGAAGCTTTTAGATAGACCAACAAGCAATCCAATTACCATCTCCAGATCAGTCCTTTATATAATAATCCTAAATATATAATCCTATGGAATTTATTGTTCGGCAGCCAAAATTAGAAGTCTAAGGTAGATGTTATCCGTCAAAATAGATTCTCCAGAAGCCTCAACAGTCATTTAATTTTATCCGAGGAGGATGACAAACAATTTCGGAAGCAAACTCACAGATATCAGTTGCAATAAACATGTTCCTGCGTAATATATTGGTATTATGCAAATACAGGCGTAATAAAGCGAAGTCACAGACTTCACTTTATGCAATCAAAAATTTCCGCGTTCACAGCAGTTTTAATGCAGCCTTACACTGAGAACTTTAAACTCACCTAAGATACTTCCTGGGCACGTCCATCAAACCAGGGTTAGTCAGCTAGAAGGGTTTCTTGCTTTGACTACAACCAACCTGATGACGCTTGCTAGAAATCAGACGTAAGAAACGTCAACTTTTTTTTTTTTTTTAATTTGTTTAGATTATCTTCAGGCTGCATCCTTAGACTTCATGAATATATTCATGCGATAGAAATTTTGGCAATCATTTTATTTTAATCAACTAACTATTTATCAGCTCGTTTTCAACGATCGGATTATCCAATTAAATTTTCCGTTTATACCAGGAGGACCACAGAGTCAGAAGAGTGCACTAAGATAGAGAGGATACATGAACACTACTTCGCAGTCACATGAGCTTCTTTAGGAAACCTGTGGGGCTTAACCAGCGCCCCACAGGTTTCCTAAATAAGAAATTGTTAAAATACTGAACAAGCATCTTAGGGTTTTACAATTAGATCCATTGATTGGGAATTATGGTTATTACTGACAGGTTTTTATAAGGGGCGGCTTCTAGAATGTCAGTTCAACTCTGCCTTGTACTCTGTGAAGAACCATACCACTGTAAAAGGGCCAGATGTGAGTAGTGTGCATGTTCTGTTGTGTTCTGGCCACTTGGCTACCTAGAAGCATCAGTCACCTGGAGAGATGATTCTGGGTACTCGTCCACACCACTGGAAGGTGTGCCAGTCCCAGTAAAGCTCGTACCATCTCAATTTAAGACGGACTCACCTGATGTCACCGAAGGGAGGGACCAGTTTCCTCCGGGACCCACTCCAGAGGAGGAGAGGGGGGAGGAGGAAATCCCGTGGTGTAAATAGAAACAAAAAATAAACTGATTTCAGTATATAAATATACCGAAAGAGTTAGAAAAATTAGCTTCTAGCTAATATCTGGCTAATAATGAATTCTTTTGAGACCAACTGCTATTGCTCTTGTCGTGCGAATGCGTCTGTATGCAGGGTCAAGAGGAATCTTGAAGCTGCATAATCTCCATTTTAATTGACACCTTTTTTTCTGGGATATTAGTAAGATTTCTTAAAAGTAGAAAATGATACGCGGACATAAATGTCACATACTTGGGAGACACATTGGAAGTTATTTGTAGGGTAACACAAGAACTTTATGAACACCTCCCTGCTTATTAGCAGTAGCCCAACGGCACACCCAGGGATAATGTAGACTTCTGCATCCAACAGGATGTCATTAACGACACAAAAAAAGCAATGCGTCAAGGTCAGGAAGGACAGAACAGTCACATGTAGAAAAGTGTCCTTCAACCAGCCGATAAACGTGAAATTTCAGGAAGGAGCGAATGTGATTTTATTTAAATTTTGTTTGCATTTCCAAGAATATCAGCAACGTGTCGATGTATAGGATGTCACAAAATAATCAACATGGAGCATGTGTGTGTGCAGCTTAACCCTAATTCAGTTGTTGATACTAGTATGGTGTCATCCATTCCCTCGGTCAGCAAAACAGACCAAATCATCTGCATTCATTAATTGCCACTATCATTAAACACTGGTTTGCATTGCTTAAAAGACAACCCCTGCTACCACCATCTTTATCTACTGACGTCCTGTTGGATTGGATTCTCCTGTCCAATGCACCTTCAGTTATTTAGATCAGCGATAGTAAATTTAAATATGCTCAGGATACATTTTTTTTTTTCTCAATAGGGGATAACAGAAAAATGATCAAAGAAACCCGAAAGTGTTTCCGCATGAAAGGTATAAAATGAAACGTTCCCATGAACCTCAGAATTGCAATGGCCCACTACAAAATTAAAATTGAGATAATTTTCTCACAGGCCATCTTCCATTATTATGAACTTTTCCATATTGCTTTGTGTTTAACATCTGGACTCTTCACAATCCTGAAGAGAATTATCATCACCTCTTCGTGCTCTACTACCTTTACCCAAATAACTTGGCTTATTTGAAACTGAAAGTTCGCCAACCAAGTTTTCAATCCATCAGTTGTCGCTGTTTGCTGACACTATTATATGATGTGGTAGATTAAGCAGTTTATCAAAATGATACAAATTTTAAAGGAACCGAACCACCTCAATGCCAAACTTAACGACATTTTCCTCATTTTGAATCTTGTTTAAAAAAAAAAAAAAAACACCAAATCAACAACTTCCACTAAAACCTCAACAGCTTTCACTACAAAATCAAATTTAAGGTAGAAACACAAGAAAACGGACAACTCCCATTCCTGGACATCCTCGTCTTAAGAAACCCCTGACAACTAACAGATATATAAGAAACCCCTGAACACAGGATGAATCGTAAGCCACAAGTCCTCAAATCAACCAAAATAGCCATCATCAGAACATACGTCAGAGTCCTAAAAGTTGGAAGCCATCCGAAATTATTGGACCATGAAATCTCAACCATAAAGGCAATAACTTTAAAGAACCAATATCTTCCAACGTTAACAGATAGCATCATCAACAGAACTCTAAACAATAGACCGCCACTGAAGAAAGAAGACAAACCTAAGACCAAGCTCATTATTGCATACGTCCCGGGAGCTAGCAGCATCGTAGCAAAAGCAACAAAAATCCACAACGTCCCCACATTCTATGCAGGAATCCAAACTCAGAAACAAAAACTAGTCAGGAACCAACAGTGCAGCTAACCAACACAGTCGAATAGTGTATTGACTTTGCATTCCCACCTTAAAATCCGGACTTCTCCTTACAGAATGTATACATTTCTGAAGAAACTTTGTGCCTTGATTGACAACTTTAATGGAATTGTTTGGAGAGGGATGATGCCCACCAGGAATATTTCTTTCCACAGTAGGCTCTTCGGTTGTGTTTATTTTCCTTAATTTCGTTATGACCTTTGTGGTATTTCACTTCTTTTGAACCATCCTGCAGTACAGTACTTAATATATAAAATGTTATCTACGATGAAACCTCTCCGAATAACTATGATGGTATCCAGAAGGTTTATTCACTGATCAATAACGTACTGATAACTAACGCGGCCTATCAAATGATCTGAAGCCTTTCTCATCTAAAGATGCCTTAATCCTACGAAATATTGAAATGCTGTTGTTCAGTCCATCCGGGATCAGCTCGTATACTCCCCACCTCTCAATGTTACAGTTGCCCACTGTTTTGTCAGGAATATGTTAATTTTTGTCCACTACTCACTTCATGTTACAGTAGGGCTAAAATCTTGATTTCAGGATGTTTAAGGCACGACGTGTTAGGTTGATTGTGAGTGTTAAGCAACTATTGCTATCGATGTCAGTATATTGTGTCTGTAGCTGTGTGCTCTTCGGTCGGGTTGCTGGAAAAGTAGAGTTTCCGGGACAAAAAATCCATAGTTTTTTCCCGACATGTTCCAAACAAACTTAACCACGTTGAGAAAAAAGCTCAAATTCCTTAAGCTATTGACGGAATTCGAAGTCCGGCCTCTATGTGTAAGAGAATGGTGACTATAACCACTGTGCCACCCTTCAGCACAAGGTTTGACGTAACCCAAAAGTCTGAGGAGTATGCAGCACACGCGTTGGAATTTATTGTGGTTCCAGCCCATATGACTGCTAAATAGTTAACGATTGCATTCATTTGTCAAAATAAATTGTAAACTCCTTTGACCTAGTGGTCGTACCGAAAAATAAACTGAACATTTTTAAATGATTTTTCATAAAACAGTAAAAGTTTCTTGTGATGATCGCTGTGACAATGTTCAGCAATTTTATGAAAGCAAAAATTAGATAAGGATCTCAGTATGCATATCAAATGGAAATAATTAGAATTTATATTCTTTCTTCCCACCATAGGTAAGGTTTTGCTTACCAGAAAGCAATCTTAGCAGGGTATGAATTCAAAAGTATTTCAATAAAAATTGTTTGCTTCAAGGGAATGCTCTATTGGTGATAGATTTATTATGAGAGGTGTACGCTAACATAAAATACAGTAAACTGAGTGGACAGAATCATGGGATACCTACCTAGTAACGGGTAGGCCCACCTGCCCGGATAAGGGCAGTCACACTGCAAAGCATTGAGTCCACTAGTTCATGAAAGCATTCCACAGATATTTCATCCACGTTTGCAGCATCGCTGTCTCTCCATAATTCCGTCGCATTCCTGGGTGGAGAATACAAAGCTCGAACGGAGCTTTCCACAGCATCACAAAGATGCTCCACAGGGTTCATGGCCGCTGAACGGGGAGACCATTCCATGGTGATAAAATCTGCTGAATGCTCTTCGAACCTTATTCTAGTCACCACGGCTCTGTGGGGAGGCGCATTATCCTGCTGGAAGAGCCCAATTGCCCTGTGGGTGCACGATGAACATGAAGGATGCAGATGGTCTGCAAGGATGGACACGTAACCTGGACCGTTCAAAGATGCGTCTAGACGTACCAGAGTTCCCAACGTGTTCCATTTGAACATGCCCTAGACCATTACCGACTGTCCACCTTCTTGAACAGTTCCTTGTTGACATGACGGGCGCATAGTTTCGTGCGGTTTCCGCAAGATATGCACCCTCTCGTCCACTCGAAATAACTGGAAACGGGACTCATCGGACCAGGAGACATCTCCAATCAACCAAGGTCCAGTGCGATGTTCTTTCGGCCAGTTGAGGCGTAGTCCTGTGTCGTGGTGTTAGCAATGGGAGGCTGATGGGTCGCCGGCTCCCATAACCTATTGCGGCTAATGATCGTCTGATAGTCGTGGTTGAGACATTTCTGGTACCCCCCTCGTTCAAGTCGGTGATTTGCGCCACTGTCGCTCTCCGGTTGGCTTTCTCTGCCCACAGCGCTGTCCACGATGAGATGTTATTCCGGAAATGGCGTATTCCCGATAAACCCTTAATGCTGTTGAACTGGGACAGTGCGATTTCTATATCACCTCCGCGATAGAGCGACCCATGCGTCAAAGTCTGTTAACTCACGACGTTTATCCATACTGACTTCTAATTACCGTCTACGTGAATGCAGTGTACATTTATACCTGCCAAGCGGTGGGTTGGTCCACTAGCGAGCGAGAGGAGTGACAGTTGCGTTGCCCAGGAACCAGGTATCCCATGAATTCTGCCCTTTCAGTGTAAAGGATTATCAAGAAAGTTGGACGCCTCGGAGCTGAATATTTTGGTAATGGTGTGGTCCCTAACATTTTGTAGGTTTAGCACGGGACACGTGTGTTACGATTGAAGATTTTGGTCTGTACAGGAACTACCATGAGCTGTCTTGTATATCGCCTGCTGTTGAGGGAATAAAGACATAGAACACTAACTCTATACTGAAGAATCATAGGATAACTGCTTGTGAAACCTTCAGTTAATTACAAAAATAAATTCTTAGAAACCTCCAGTACTTTGAATGTGTAAATTTGGTCCTTTTAGATAAAAGATTTTCTGCGTCAGGAATCATATCGATAAAATGTTCTTGTATCTGCTGACTAAGTACAATGTAAATAAAATATTTAATAAACTGTACAATATGGAGAATGGAAAGTGCAATTAAAAACATGAACGCCAGTTAGGAAATGTAAAAATAAAGGATTTAAGATGACACAAACAAAGTAGCTTTAGAGACAGTGTCCCTTGAATTTTATACGATAAAGAAGACCACCTTCCATAAACAACGGTTGTTATTGTGTTGGGTTTCAGAAGCACCAGCAACTAAGGTCATATTGCTCCGTCTATTGTCGTTTGCAAATTGCGTGTGTTCTGAACTCAATTTTCTGTTTCCTGGATGAAAAACCATGTGACCTTCGCCCGAGACCGACTAACTTTATTATTATTAGCCATATGGTGAAATTATTATTAGCCATAAGCCTGAGGCTTATGCTGCACCAGGCAAAAAAAAAACTTTCTGAATTACCCAAAGAGAGAGAGAGAGAAGGGAATCACCAAGTAAGAGAAGAATGATGATATCCAGCTCAGGACCCTGGGTGTGCCAAGCCCATACTCACCAGATGTGAGCCCCTTAGCCATGTTGTCAAAAAAAGCCCATAAAAATTCCTCACGTCATCGATGGGACTCGAACTCGGGTCTTTTCCACCCAGTGTGGGGATGACGACGATTCTACCAACTGTGCTACTCACGAGGATAAACAACGGAATAAGCTTCTTCACATTCGTAATGATGGATTGCAGCTTCCTACCTGGAAGCTGTGCACACCCTATGCCATAACTTCGTAAAATGCAAGCATAATGTTGCAATACCCCATTCATCCAATTCAAGCCTATCCAAAACAGGAATAGGGTATCTATACCTGCAAAAACCTACCCCACCCTAGATATCTTGTCGGGGGAGACTTTGGAAGTGGTTCTCAAATCGAATTTTACGTAATTAAAAATAATGCTGTACAATGAATCTCTTGAGCTGTAACCACTGTGGTGGTAAAGCGAAACAAACTAAGAGCAGATGCAATACTAGCAGCTTAAAACTTATTAAATAACGCATGACCTTGCCACTAGAAGCACCATTATACTGGTGAGGGTAACATGGTTTTTCTCCCAGAAACTCGGTTTTCGTCAAACGGAAAATCGACCAGAGAACGCACGTAATTTACAAACATTTACAGTGCAATATGGCCTAAGTTGTTGATACACCTAACTTCCTACAACAAACAAACAAACAAACCAAGTTCACGGAATTTCGAAAGGTTTATTTGTCGGACGTAATGTCGATAATTTTTAAGACAAATGCAGACATCTTTTGTCATTAAAAAACAACTCTAAATAGTGATACGGAGTGTGTTTTTTGCGGTTTATACTTGGCCAGTTGGTTTCAGTTCCTAGAACCTCTGCGGCCAAGACCAAAAGTAACATTTTGAATATTGTCTAAACCGTAGCAATTCAACAGGAAAGGCTCCTGGAGCATCAGTACAATACCGCACCAACCACAAACACTAAAAATTGGACTTGCTGGAAGAAAATCACGACCTGAATCCAAGGAACATCTTAGGGATGAAATGGATTTTTGGATCACGTATGGGGCACCATGCCCCAATTTGAATTGTCTGTTGCGATTGCCTGTTTTGTTGGGCGAAAAACCAGAGTTTTTGGGGTAAACGGGACCTTGCAATCCTCTTGAGAAGATCAGCCACGGAGTAAAAAGCTCATAAAAATTCCTGGCTCCAATTCAAACCTGACTTTTTCCACCTGGCTTGGAGAGGACAATGATTATAACAAATGTGTCACCCGTGAAAACCTCTGAAGTGCAAAATAGCGCTGTTTATAAGAGTAAAGGCTTAATTATTGCTTTAAATTTTTGAATAGACATTTTCTTGAAATAGTATTATACTAAGTGGCTGTTTTGGCACTTCATGCTCTAACATATAAAAATATTAATAGTACATTTAATGTTGGAATTCTACCGTTGAATATTCACTTGAGATATTAAAATATTGCAAATTTATCCAAAAATACACTCGCTGGCCAAAAAATTAGAAACATTTGACATCAATGCAAATGTAAGTTGTCACGTGGCATTATCACAAATTCGTTGGTATCAGATAAATGCTGTACGGTTTCCTGGCCTTTTTAGGCGATCCAGTCATCATGGGAAAGACAGGTAATATTTCTGATTTTCAGAAATTGTTGGAACACATTTAGCAGGAGCCACAATTGAGAAAATAAAAGAAATTACTGATGTGTCGAAAGCAACCATTTGCAGCATAACTATTCGAAAGATAGACATTATGCTGCAATACCAAGGGTGGACTGCGAAATAGAGGGAAAAGATCATGTGGTGTGGAGTCTCGATTTAAAGTTTTTGCAACAATGGTAGAGTGAAAGTGTATCATGAAGCCATGTACCCAGACTGTCTCGTGTCGACCACCCAAGTGGCTGGAGGTGGTATCATGGTATGTTCTGTTGGGACAGACTGGATCTACTCAACCGTTAAAAGGTCGTGTTACCTCCAATGAATATTTTTGTGTAGTGTCCGATGAACTTCATCTTGCAGTGCTTCATTTTTAATCAGTATTGCGTCGGATTCTTTTTTATTTTCTGTTTATACTCCGGGACGACCAATCGGTCAGAGGAGTTCACAAGATAGACAGAATACAAGAAACAAAACCCTATTCAGCAGTCACAGGCTTGAACTCCGGTCACTCAAGGCTTATGTACTTATGCACCCTCGCGCCTGACCACTAGGCTCCGGCGGCCTTCTTTCAAGATAGTATTGCAACTATCCATCATGCAAACATTGTATCTGAATAGTTCGAAAAAAACTTCAAATATTTCCAACATATGAATGGTTTGAGGAACATTCCCAAGATTTCCAACTCTGGCCGCCTAATTCTCCAGATCAGAAGTCAATTGAGAATGTCTGGAATACGTTGTAAAGAGCATTTCGGCTTCGCAGCTTTACTGACCACAATACAGCAGCTAATAAACATCCCGAAGGAAGAACGGTCAAATCTGGAGCTAGACTAGACTAGGCTCCCTCAAGCTACCTAGTGCCATACATGTTGTGAAATCCATGCCACAGCATGTATGGACTGTAATTCGGGCAAAAGGTGGCCCTAATAGATACTGAATAAAAGTGTCAAATTTGTTGACCAGTGAGAGTCTAATAAAAACGGATGGAGAAAGAAAAAAAATATACGAGAAAGCACACAAATCGGTTATTGGATCAAGCACTGGCAGCTATACCAGCTGTTCTTCCCTACGTATAGTGGGTCCAGGTTAGATCTGGATCGAAGTTTCCATATTTTGGCCAAGTTAGTCGGCCTCTGACAGTTTTATTTCATATCATAACTATCTAAAGGTTAGAAGGGGTCAAATTTTGGATTTAAACATAGCTGTGGACTTCCACTAAGGAAGAGGTCATCAGTTTTGGCTGCACTAACTCCAAATGCATAAAAGGCTCCCCAGTTGTATTTATCTCTGTATTTCAGAACTAAAAACGTCTTTTCTTCTATCCTCGTGTGTTTTACTTCTTTCTCTCCTCTCACTGTTGTTCAGTCATTTTGTTATTTCTCTTCCTATTTCTGTATTTCATATTGCCCCGCGGACAAACACAAAGGCATTTGAAAAGCTTGCAGTTTAAAGAAAGCATCGGCCCTGAAACACTTCAACCCTTAGATGGGAGTGTCACCCCCATCCACAGTTACCTCCCATCGGAAAACATCACCGCAAAGGTCTAATTACCTAGCCTGCCACCCGCACTGAGGGGAACAGTTGCTGGAGGCAGATGATTGAGTCGTAAATCACTCCGGACCCAGGTGACAGCTAGCGTTGTGATAGGCCGAGAACCCAGGGGAGTCAATGCTGACAGATTTATAGTGATAAGGGGAAAGAAAGCAGTCGTACTGGTGGCACGTCATTTGCGCACTGGGGTTCCCGATAGTCCTAGCATGCGCAAGTGGCTCACGATTGGCCGCATCGCTAATGACGAAACCCATATGTCATCCGAACTGTCATCCGCACAAGGAATCGGAATGTCTTTCACCGTCAAGTTATCGCTCCGGAAGGCTTGCAGTAGCAAACACAGAATGACCACCTAATTGAAAGCAAGCCGGAGCCGTAAAACGCCGAAGCAACAACAACAACAGAACTGCAGCGAAGTAGAACATCCTTCGTGGAGGCTGCATTGATAGCACGTGAGAACAGCTAGCTGACAGGCAACAACGTGCTGTAGCTCGCCTTGCCGAGCCTTAACACCGCTGCTCCTTCTGCGGATGATTGATTTTTGGGGGGACACCTCGCGGGATCTTAATGACCACCGTTATGGGCCCGTGCGCTGCCTAGAAGCCAGCAGGTGAGGTTAGAAAGGGTTAATGACTACTTAGGGTAATAATCTGCATTGTAATCTTCGAAGGTAGTACATTATCTTCGTAATCCATTAGACCGGTTGCCACTGCGAGCGTGGATATTAATTCTACTCAATAAAGAACACAAATTCTCAAATAGATTTTCTTTTTTTTATTAGTTCCTTCAGTAGATAAACACACATTAAGAAAGTTAATGCGATGTGCGAGTACGTGAAGAAGATGTAGGTAATCACCTGCCGAGAGATCTGAAATGGCAATGGGGGTGGCACTTACCTCATTATAAGTAAAGAAACAAAAGGACAGTGAAGACATTAGAGGCCTGTAAAGTCTCATTAGGACTTAAAAAATGTAATGATGTTCTCGACAGTGACATTAATAATGTATCGGTGACAGCCGGTATTTAATACGATGAATTAGTTAAGGGGACGAGTTGGATATCTTTAGTAGGAAGAATTCCAAGCGGAGGAGGAAGTCAACTGTAATAAAGAATGGGTAGTGGACGAATTGATGTGAATAATGATACCGTTGAGCAAGTTTACTTTAGGTAGTGCGCGTGTCTTCAAATTATAAGAAATAATGTTTAGTATCGAGAAGTTTCTTTATTGTACCTATGAACAAGCAAGTTTTGAAGTTCGAAAACTAATCTACCCCACGCAGGGTCGTGCGGAGGGAAGTGAAAGGAAAGCTAACTGCCCCAGGCTCGGATACCGTATGGGGGAAGAGGATTGCTGCGACTGCTGACCTGGTTGGAATTAAAACTGAAGCAGTTTAGGCATTACATGTCTGAAGTGGGTCTACTCTATGTTCTATTTTATGTTTAGCGGGATGAATAGTCAAGTTTCCGGGAGAAAAAAAACTACGAAAACCTCGCTAGAGACCGATTACAGCTTCAACCACTTCAACATCCACCACAGTGTCTGTAAACGCTAATCTTCAGGTAATTCTCCACTAGAGCGAAAACAATTAGTTAACATCAATCCTTCTAAAATTCAGCCTGCATTATTTCTCACAAGAAAGAATCTAGTGCACGTCTTGGTTGAATTTCAGATTTCTACACAAGATCATAACATCTCTATTAAGGATTATCTCAACTTCTAATGTGCCTTGGAATAGCATATCACAAATATTCCTTCCTGCATAAAAATAAAGGAAAATAAAACAAACAAAAAAAAGTTTCCTTTTTTCCTCTCGGCGTTAATTTTAATTACTCTGTACAAATCTCAAATCAAAATTTCTTGATATATTGATCCCACATCTGGGATGGTGGCCCTATTGGGTAGCACAGTTGGTAGAATTGCCGTCCTCCCCACACCAGGTGGAAAAGACCAGAGTTCGAATCTTGTCGATGACCGGAGGAATTATGGGCCTTTTTCTCAACGTGAGTTAGTCGGTCTCAGGCGATGGTTTTGCTGACAGCAAACGGAAAATCAACTTCAGAACACACGCAATATGGCCTAAGTAGCTGATGCTCCTAAAACCCCCACTACAATAACAATTAGGGTGGTGCCTGCCGCCCCCCTCAAAACAGGGCAGTCGGGTTAATTAATGACCCATCTCTTACAAATCTGCACTCAGTGTCACAGATGTTCAGTTTATACTGCATGCCTTTTTCTATAGATACTTCCATGGTCACTTCCAAACCAGTCCGAATTCACAGAACAAACTTTTCCTCATTATCACCTCTATTTATTTTCTCCAAAACAATCTTCCTCGCATATGTACATATTTCCCTACAATTAGAAATGCACAGCAATTCACATCTAATGTCAACAAGTATTTCTGTCATCCCAGCTTTCGACCAATGCATCATATCAAGTACGAGTCGTAATGCCTTTCTGTTTCATGTTTCCATCAAAAATAAGAAAAAAAATACTCGTATAACTTGCAGATACCGATAAAATCTTAGTAATTAAAATACACTGGTGTTTAAAGAAAGTGCATCACTAGGAATTTCACATTTCTAACCCTTTTTCGCGATGGTATGTTACATTAATGACTAGCATCACAAATAGAAATATAAACAAAAGATATTTATTAATAGGTAAGGCAAAGCTAAGTAATATTTGACAGGTGCTCTCAAAATATTCCTAAATGAGCATTTGCAACCTTTATACAAGTTTTGGTAAACACGACAATTATGCTGAAATGTTATCAGAAGCCCTAAATTTGCTCCAGTTTATCATTTTAAATGGAAAACAAAATGAAAAGTTCACCAGGTACAAACTAATATTTAGTTGAACCCCCTCTGGCCCTGATGACAGCAGCAACCGTCGAGGCAGTGACAAGACCAATTTCTGAAGATAATCAACTGATAGTTCGTGGTTCCAAACACGAATTATGAAATTCACGAAGGGTCTTTGGTTTCTTTCTGGCATCTGCAGATTCCATACGATGCCAACAGTTCTCTGTAGGATTCAGGTCCGGCCGGGCTGTTTCCTGGCCAGCTAACAGTTGTAATAGACCGTTCTTCCAACCATTTTTTCACCTGTAACAAATGTAAACACGTTACTGTCGAACCTCTAATGCAGAAATGAAGCTAAAGTAACTACAGAAGTGCCTTCTTACACTTTTCGCCCGATGACAAGGAGCAGAGTCGTCCTGAAGGATGCAGTTACTTGGCAGGTTGAAATGGTCTCCAATACAGCCAGGTATCCATTGGTATTTACGAAACCTTTTATAAACTGCAAGTGACCTACTCCACGATACGAAATGTACCCCCATATCATTTGGTTGGTAGGGAATTCCACTGTAGACACCATACAGTCTAGATGGTATTCTTCACCACGTCTATGGCGAATCGTTTGTCTCCCATCAGAGCCATGCAGGTCGAATTTCTTCTCATCAGAGAAAATAACTGACTTCCGTTGCTCTGGGGTCCATTTGACGTGTTCCTTACACCAAATTAATCGGGCCTTTTTAATTTTTTGTGTTCGTCGTCCTTCTTAGGACGACGGGCTACAAGTCCATTTTTGAAGAGGCGTCTTCTAACTGTTACTGCACTTGCTACCACTCCTGTATGTTCTTCTCATTCTCCTTTTAGCTCAGACGAAGAAGCTTTACGGTTTATAAGGCATAAGTGCTCCAAAACGCGGTCCTGTTTTGGCGTGGAGATTTGTTTAAGGCGTCCGGTTCCTTTTTTCCTATCAGCAGAACCAGTATTCTTGAGTTTGGAAAGAAATCTACTCACTGTCCACTGATTAAAAGACACTAAGCGATATGACGGGAAGAACATCCTTCCTCACATAAAGCAACAATCGCACCCTTTCTTCATGGCATCAACTGTAAGTAACTCGCCATCCTAACACAAGCAAGGAATGACTGCAACTCTTGCAGAGCCTGCTTGTATAGCTGAAAGTAACAGCTGATGCAATATTACGTCATCACCTACGCGTGTCAATCTGATGCAATCTGTAGGAAATATTGCCATATACTTAAGTTATTTGGACGACAATTACAATTTTAAGGGGCGATGCACTTTCTTTGAACACCAGTGTACTATTAAAATTTATTATATAAAATACAAGTCGCATCCATTTGCCATTAAACAGATTTTGGACAAATCTAAGATTGCAACGAAAAGGGGGTTTTTACATTGGCATTATCCACATTTTATAAAGCAAATGAATTGTCTCAGCGTTGTACTACGAACAAAGAGCACTGCTCATGAATAGAAGTATATTGTACAGACAGGTTTCTGTTTTGTTTATACCACGGATGATTTTGATAAGTGCAAACAAACTGAATATTTCGACTTGCTAAAACGTGCTGCACGTACATCACAGATCTTTGAGTTCGTGTTGAAGGAATAATTACCACTCCAAACAGAACGAATGCCTCAGTAAGAAAATAAGCACCCAACAGAAGATCTCGTCAATGATTATATGGTTGCGTGTGGAATCCCTTAATTATAACTCAAAATCTGTCGGGAGCTATTCCATGTTTGACCGAGTACGTTAATATGCAAATGAAGGCGAGCATGTTCGCACGTGTCTGTTGATATCCTGATGAAGTAATCGGCTCAATTTGCTGAAATTTCATCCACTAATTCACGTTCCTCATCAAACTAAGATTACTTAATAACAGCATACGTCTCTTCATTATTCACAAATAGAGAAATATCTTTCCCCTAATAGATCATTCAAAGAATGATGAGTTGGTCTTAAATTATTTTTTAATGGACCTCGTCATGCTGCTAAAAACGTGCAATGAGCTATCGAGTTCATAAGGGTTATTCATTTTATTTTTTGCGCGATCATGGAGAATTTAATAAAAATCATGGCAGATTAAAGCACAATTTTAAAACAAGAATGGGGGGAAAAAATTCTTAAGCCCAAAATACAATTCTTAAGTTTTAGCAGACTATCCTTGCCGTTCAACAGAATCGATAATCCATTTTATTAATTAAATATTTCGACCAGAAGGGACAATAATCTATTCAAGAGGTTATTGTTCCATTTTACACATAAAATTAAGGGAGCAGTCCAAAACCATTGTGGGGTGAAGTGTGTATATTTGCTATATTAATTTATGTATTATGGCACATACAGTTTCCATTCATACATCGGAATGAACACAAGGTCTGGAGTTCACAAGACATAATACAAGAACATCGTAGTATCTGATAGTCATAAGGACTTGAACCGTGGTCACGGAAATGCGTATACTCCTGTACCCTCACCACTCGGTTACAGTAAATACGTTCTAGGGCAAGCACTTAAGCCTAAGCTACTGAAACAGCTTTTGTGCTACAAGCGAGGGCAGAGAATTTGAGGATGTGAGGTGTCGTACGTCATGTATTGTATGGACAGTTGGGTTGGATGAAAAATAATTCAATCCCCTATTTAATACAGAAATTACTTCAAGTCCGAAAAGTTTAAAATCAATTCTGTAACACCAACAGATGAAGAACTCCTAAGCTTTTGAAACTGAAACCGATGTTTCAGCTTTCTATAGATTATTTCTACAAGTAAAGCAAGAAGCCGTTGAAAAAGTGGTGAAGAATGTAATGAAACAAAGAATATTTAAAAACCGGACTAGTTACAGATCAACTATTTAACTCGGCAAAGTTAACGAAGCATGGAAGATGTATACGAAATACAAGCATTCCCATGATCACAATGCACCTAATGATTGCAAGACAATGACGACCGTGAAGGTGAACTTACTACAACGTTCAGTGTCCACAAAGGGCGTCCTTTCCGCGAGGTCAATTGTAAAAGGTCAGCTGTCTGCGATAGTTGCTTCCTGTCCTGCACGTAATGTAAGCGGAACTATTTTAAGCGCCTGGCTGACTGCAAAGCCCTAGGACACTCTTTTGGGAAAGACTACTCACCACTAATTACAGCGAGACAACATCTGAAATACTACTTCGCATGCAAATTGAACTCAAAGCCTTTTTACATCACTGAACACGTCACAAAAGAAAAATGGCAGCAATTAGCATTTCTCTACGAAAAATTAACTCGCATTTTGAGCAGAACCCCGGCTAACAAACTTATACAAAGACCTAAATGGCTTCTTAGGTTTGCTGTAGTTCATGGGCGAAACTGTGGAAAAATTCAGTACGAAATGTCGAAGTTAATTATCCATAAGTGGACAGCGGTTTTCAACCTCTTTAACGAGAATTTTTCCATTCCTGGAATGTTTTATTCCAGTCAGCCATTATCTACACTCAACCCTAGTTCTAACCCATTTTCGCAGAGATAAACACCCACAGTTACTTCCACATCCTTCCCAGTAGAGATAGCGCGTACTGATTTCGCCTTTCATTTATTCCATTCTCTCCCAGGCTTTCGACTTCTCCCACATAATACAAACTTACACTATTCTTCAGTTTAGGGTGCGTCCACTCAATTTATACAGGTAACCGCTTTGATGTAACGGCAAGATTAGTATCTCATTTACAACGGTGTTTCTCTGAGTGTGGATACGCCCCCTTTACTCCAGGGGGCCACAAAACCAGGTGGGGAAAAACTAGTCTTCAAGAAGAAAATTACAATACCACTAAACGTAATTCAGTTTGAGAACCACTGTACAGTGTAGTGTACTGTAAATTTGTAGTGTAGTATACTTAAAATGTCAGCTAAATGGAGTTAATTTTTTAGGCTCATTAGCGTACACCGGTAAAGCTCCTCAACTCAACTGCCAGTTGATAGATATTCATGAAATTTTATATTTAGTACCTTTAGAAAGAATTGAGCCATCCCAAATTTCATTAAAATCGTCCCAATAAAAATATGGCAGTTTATTTTTTCATAAAATTTCGAGTTACTTCAATAACTCAAATGGAAGTATGTTTTGGATGTTTGACTGACTCGACAAGAGAATGTCAGATTGATACCAAATTTCCAGCATATGTTCTGTTGGTACCCAAAAAGGTTTAGAATAAACTTCTATTCTACAGCTCCACCACACCCCACAGAAACCTCATATATCTGTATTTAATTCACGGACTTCAATAACAAAATAATTGAAAATAATGTCTATCACTCCTTAACACACACGTCCAAGTGAATGCGATTATTAGCATAGCCAGGTAAATCCATGGATGGATAATAAATTGGCACACGAGTGTAATCCAATTCTATGGATTCGCTTGACGGCACAACTCCATTTCCTTTGCCTTCTAAGCACTAACGGATAGTTGAACGAGAATGAGGGTTCTTACTATACACCCTTAAGGGGTGAGCACGTTAAATTGCTTCCGTAGACCGCAGGCCTGTGTACAACAAACGAAAATTGCCTAACTGGGTTGCTGTTCTCCTATAAATCACCAAACCATTATGTGACGGAGACAACTCACTTCTACAACCCCGTCATCATTACAAATAAGATAAATTGTCCTTTTGAGAAAAAAAGAGGCACTTTTACAATAGGAAATAACCAATGAAATATCTTCGCTCTCTCCTGGATGTCTTTACTGTGGCAAACAGGTGGCGGGCGGGAGGTTGGGGTCAAAAATTAGCTCAAGTACGATTGTTTTATTTCTCCCCTACCTGCTTTGGACACAGTTTACTATAGTTGGGCATGTGTGTAGGAAATGACATTTGCTCGCCATGTACAACCAAAGTTTACTGCTAAAAGATCGTAATTGCCACAATAATGGGGTCAAAGTACAAACAAAGTCAGGGGAGGAACAATACAATTGCGGACTACATTTTTGGTGTTCAGTAAGCGATTAAAATGAAGTAGCAATATTAAAGCAGTCTCTGACACCAAAATCATCAAAATTAAGAAAAAAAACGAAGAGCCATGTTTAGAGAATTAAAATATAATTTTGTTCTCTAAGCTTACCTTGCATTTTATGCTCTAAGCTTCATCTCTATCAACGTGTTTCGAGTCCAAAGTGCAACAGGTCCCACAAATTTCTGAGTAACTGGCTGTTCCTATGTTTGACAATATTTCTGTCACTTCACTGTGAACCAAACAGCAAATAAAAAAAACAACCTATTCTACTTCATTATCTGTTTACAACTTTCAGTTTTTCGCACCGAAGACAATGGTGCTAATACTAAACCAGTTTATACACTGACATCATACCGCTATTCCACAAATTTAAACAATAACGAAGCCCTCTATGATGTTGGCCCAGTATTTGTTGGCTCAATAAATATATTCTTTTATATAAATTTTATTTTTTAGAGTTGCCATAGACGGAAGGATGGTTGTAGACAAAGTGAAGTTCAGATTCGTAATTCGATTCCTGATTTTCCCAGGATTTATTGATTGATTGTTTGCCATAAAGCGTCGGTGTAATGTGTCTGTGAATTGGATGTATTCTATGATTTGTTTGGTGAATGAAAAGCCCCAGTTACCAGGAGAAAAAACATGCATTCTATTGAAAAAAAGAAGAAAGCTAATAAAACTTTCTTTCATCAAGATGAGATTTGAACCCATGCTTTTTCCACACATGAGGGTTTATCACCATTGCGCTTTCTCGAAGAGGTAACAAACCTAAAACGATTCATGAGGGGATGTAAAGATGGAGAAACCTGCTCTGTCACAATCACGAACCCACGCTACAACCTATTAGGGATACGGTTCCTACCCAAATGGTCCTTTGTGCCAAGGTGCGCTGACGGAGTTTAAAATTCTAACATGTCTGGTAGTAGCAAAGTGGATATTACGTTAAGTACTGTTAGGGTGAACTCCTTTGTGAGCTGCATGATGGAAGATCTGAAGACTGAGCAGCGTTGTGTTATTCGCTATTGTATTCGACGTAGTACTACAGAGACTGTGAGAGAAATGTCAGAGGTTTACGGACACAAGTATTGAAGAAAGTACAAAAAGTCTCTGTATTCATGATTTGAGACAACATAATTCAAAATTTTTATTTAAATTTTTAGTATAGAAACATTGGGTATATTACATTTTTTTAATTTTAATATGCATGAAAATATCGAAATGTAGACAAGTACAAATTTTAGAGGGAACACCCTCCTGGCACTTTGCCGTCCCGGGGTGGTTTCCTTATGGAAATAAACAGATAATAATAATAATATTTCATGCTTGCTGAACAGCGGTTGAAAAACACTGCATTTGTGATTCTTCCACCGAAGGAGATCGTCCCGAAGTCTAATGATGATCTCATTAACATTCGAAGCTCCAGGATATGAATCTCTCTCTCTCTCTCTCTCTCTTAACACTTTTGAGTCCTTCTTCTGCAGAAGTGGATATCTTCCAGATCTTAGAAGCGGATTTCTCATCGTTTGATGTTTAGCAGACAGTTTGAATGAATCGCAGTTTGAATGAATCGCAGTTTACATTGTTTCTGTTATCAACGTTCAGGAGCACTGAGAAAATAAATTAAACAAAAAATTTAGTAGTTGGGACCTTAAGAGTAGCATGGTTTTGTCTCCCGAAAACTGGGGTTTTCATCCACCAAATCGACCATACGCAGCAAATGCGAACACACGCAATTTACGCAATGATATAGTCATTTTGGGATTCCTAAATGTCGTCCGCACCTTTATGGGTAGCGCAATGGACAGCATTGTTACTTATTCTCTCTCTCTCTCTCTCTCGCACACTGTTTTAACTTAAAGCATGGATTAGATTCCAAAAACTTCAGTAAATCCTTTGGTCTTTTCTGTTTTTTATTTGACGAGAATTCTGGTTTCTTCTCCAGAAAGCACTAAATGAGAAAAACAAATTGATATTATTTTTTTGGATATCTCTGCAGCCTACGATAACGTCTCAATTCCAACGCTCATTGCGATTTTAAGGAATTATTTTAATGTAAGAGGAAATTTGTTAACTATAATAAGCAGCCTGCTAGAACACAGAAAACTTACTGTTAAGCACCAAAAGCTACAATCTTGCTTTACCATCTCGCGAGGAGAGTCACAGGGGGAGAATTCTTTCGGCTATCCTCTTTGCGGCCGCTCTGAAGCCGTTTCTTGCACGGTACTGCAATTTTTTTAACGTAGGCTGACGATGTAAAATTCTTCATCACTTCCAAAGACTACGAATCAGCAGAAGGTATTTGCCAGATGGCGAATGGCACAATCCGAGAATTTGAGAACTATCTCTATTGCATCGGGCTCCGTATTAATGCACAGAAGTCTGCCCTAATGACCATAACTTACAAGCAGAATAAAAATGAGACCTCGATCTCTGTGAACGGGTCTAGTGTGGAAAAGGTGCACTCTCACCTGGACCTAGGTCTTAAGTGGGATGACAGACTCACCTTTGCTCAACACTTCGCCCATATGAAGACAAAAATATTCGGTGCTCTATGGGCTACTAGACAAGAACTGGTAGGAATTAGAGATCCCCAGCTAGCGACCAAGTATATTTTAAAGTGTGTCCTGCCTATTGCAATGTACGCCTCTCAAATCTGGTCCTCAGCTCCCGATTCACATTATAAGTCCGTCCTTGGGATCGAGTATTGGTTCTTGCGATGGCTTAACAGAGTTGCTGGCCACCCTTTTACTATCTCAAGGGCCGTTCTCTACTCAAACCTTAACTTCACACCCTGGATGCAGCGGACAATTAACAGGAACATACACACTCTTGCACAAATGCTCACAGGCAGAGTGGATGCTCCAGCCTTGGATAATATCCTAGTCAAACCACGTGCCACTACTAGACGTTACGGAGGAGTAAATGATCCACTGCGTCCAGTCTTGAACAATCTTAGTAGCTTGCAAAGATTCTTTCCATCAAATGCAGCAAAAATAGTTAACTCTCTGCACATAGATGCCGAAAAACTGTGTGAGGATGCAACATACCGGAAAGATATCTTCCAGAATTCATACAGACTTACCGAAAAATGAATCGGCTGAAAAGTACCAAAGAATTGAGAGTAAAAGTGAAACTTTCTGCTTTAAGAACAATAAAAATTTCGTAAGCTATTGACTGGTAAAATCCCTAACAGTTGTGTAAATATATAAGTTATAGATGGAATTATTAGGCAATTCTAAATATATGATTTGTATAATGTATGTACAGAATCATTAATGTGTAAATACTGTATATAATATTTCAGGAAGAGACTACGTGTTCAGTATATGTAACCCACTGCACGTAGTAGCTCGTACCCTGATATGTACCTAGCACCCTCCTGGCACTTCGCCGTCCCGGGATGGTTTATTTATGGAAATAAACAGATAATAATAATAATAATAAAATATTGGGGTTTTTCATCCCACTAAACGGACCATAGAATACCGACCGATGTACTTGTTGTTTCTCTTTATTTTTCTTAAGATGTAACCATCGCATGAAGAGCCAGTATATTCTGTCTGTAATTGCATATATTCTATGATCGGCTTGCTTGTTTTACAGGATAAAAAAAAAAACCTTAATGTTTTTGTGGGCATATGCAGCCTTAGTCCTAATAACTGGGCCAGGTAACAACAAAAATTTTCTGGGTTCGAACCCCCAGGATTCCTTTCAAATAGAAAGACAGCAATCATAAACACTGAGTAGACATGAGGGACATATTATGCCAACAGGGTAAGAGGTATACAGTAGTATGTGCGTTTATATTTGCGGTGGGTTCAAACCCCACGTGATTGCTAAATTACGTGGGCTAATATAATTACTGGTATTAACTATATTATTGCAAAAATGATTAGTGGTAAAATCCTCTGGCTTAGATTCTGGTGCCGAAACATAAACAAAGCATACCCTCAATGTCCGATTGCGTTTAAATTGTCTAGACTATTTGTTATGATCAGGATCATAACCATAAATTTAATCAAGGGGAGGGGAGTGGGAGTGACAGATAGATAAATATGTACACTGATTGAGTATGGAGGAAAAATTCATCAATATTTCACCTCAGAACTCTAAGCACTTTTTTGAACAATGTATAAAAATATGTTTTCTAATTTTTGAGGAAAGGGCAGATTATTTCCCCCCATAGCGTACGCTTCTGGTTGTGAGTTCTGCTGTATCGAAAACCACAGTAGGAATATGTCTCATGACCCAGAAATTTGCATGTATAAATGCAGTTCATTGAGCGGAAGTGGTGGAGGGAAACTTTTAATGCTTGGACAGCTACACAAAACAGTGTGAGAGAGAGGGGCGCATTAAAATAGCTCACGCAAAAGCATTTAAAAAAAAATAATAATAAAAGAGAAAGCTCCTGTTCTCCGAGTAAGCAACGACATTGAAAATTCCCTGCGAAACAGGCCGTATTAATGCACTATTTCCGCCTGTTAAGCGTTCAAAGTTATACGACAGGGTTTCCAGAATTAGAATAATACTTGTTAGCCAACCAAAACACACGCAAGTCACGCCAGACTCCTCTGTCATACTCATAGCAAAAAAATTACCAATGTACGTTACAGTTAATGATAAAATAATGTGACTTCCCTGTAGCACTTTCTCCAAGTGGCGTGATTCTGTCATTTTTTCCCCTCTCCCAAAACATCCTTAATATGAAGAACGATTCATCATTTTCATCTTTTTTTATTTTTTTTTTCCTTCAATGAAATCATTTAGAACGCAATCAGCATCTGAATGATATAACATCCAATTAAAGGCACGGTGTCGAACACAGGTGTAAAAGTAATAACTACTTGTCTTGGTTAATTAAACCAAGACCACCATCTAGCTGTCGGGAGTTCGTTACTTGTAAATTATCATTGCAGCCGAAAAAGTAATTTCAAAAAGAAACGATAAAATCACACGCACCTATAAAAATGCTAATGGCTTCACTGTCTAAATAGTAGCAGCATTGCGTGCATGAGATGGGCTTTCCCAATCTACATACGATAGCTCGTGCACGAAACTCAACCTAACATTGAATTAAAACAGCGCTATGCTTTATACAACATGTATTAACTGTTAACACATTCTGTTTGCTGTAAATAAACGTTTTTAGGAATAAGTGATTATTATTATCAGCATAAAATGCTGTTCACATAAATTATCTAAGTCCGGTTTAATATAATATTCTTTAATTCCACTTGGGTTATTTTGATAATTCTCTGAAAAGAAAGTAATTAAAACTTCATCTCATTTTTATTCAATCCAGATGGTTTAAGAACTTTAAACTCTACCACGTGTATTTCAAGTACTTGTCTGCATCTGCGCATGTACGGATATGCGTAATCAGCGATTGACTGCGCCCTCTCTTGATTTGTACAAGTCAGAAATTTTAATAAAATCAAAATCGATGATAGTGGGGTAAAATGTCGGTTACGATGAAAAAAATTATTTTTTAAACGAGTAAAAATACATTATGAAACATTTTTCAGGAACAGAACTTTGAACTTCTTAGACAGGATACTCCTAATCTGATAAGAAATTTAAGACAGAAAGACTATGAAAAATTCAAATGATGACATTTTTGATTAGTTCAAATGCACCATTCGGGATATTCCTAAATGAGTTCCAACGTAATATTAAAATAAAAAGAAAGAAAATAAAAACGTGATGGTTAAGCAACTGGTGAATTTTCTCAGAACTCACCATATAACGAAGTATCAACTTTTTAAGTCGAAAAAGGCGAACCATTTATTAAAATGTAAGGACAGTCGAAAGACAGTTCAAAAATACAAAGTTACAACTGATGAGAAATACTGACGAATCAGCCATAGCGATAATAACTAGCAGAAGATAAGCGAGAAGCGAAGGTTAATGTCACCTGCGAATACCTTAGGATAATTAATGAAGATGAAAGGGCTTTCAAGTTTTGCAAAACATGAACAGCACATCAATTCTGATTAATAAGAGCGTCTTTCGTTTCTCTATAATTTAGTTGGAACCTCCTTAGACGCAAGCCAAGATAGCGCTTATTGGCTTATTGGAAAATTAATTGAAGTTTCCTTCATGCAAGACACCAATAGGCATTTAAGTATCCTAATGAGTCACTTGTTTGCGCCCGAGGTTCGCCTAATTTAAGAAACCTGCCTCGGCATTCTGTGGTCCGCGAAGCATGATAAATGACGCAGTAACGCTTACAGATGTACTTAGAGACACTCCACTTTTAAATAATGTCGGAGTTCACACTCAGCTATACTTAAGGAGTTCATTGGTTGATCGCCTATGGGTGGTTTAGAAAACAATTATCAAAATATTTTGCAGTAAAATTCCGTCTTACAGCGCCTAAATTTGTTTTCTCGTATCAGTCTCACATTACATAATTCTTAGGTTGCTATGATTCTTTTCGTAATATAAAACCTCTTGAATTTACAAGTACAGTAAACTCCGGTATAGCGAGGAAACCCCGCTAATCCGGAGGGAGAGATCATCCGGATTAAGCGATAATCCGGATTAGTAAACCAAAAGATAGCCCTAAAAGGCAAAAAAAACCTGAGAACACAAATAAATGGAAAATCTAATGATATATGTAGTGCAGATGAAAATAAATTTTAAAAAAATAACTGTAGAGCCTTTATTTAAAAACTATAAAAAGAATAAATCTATTGTGTTTTTATACATTTATCAGGTGGCGCTGACGTCGCACACCAACGCCACTTGATCGTTCTGTGAACAGGAATACCACTTAAATACAGCTTCTTACAGCAACACTTCTTTTGGCTTTTTAATGTTTGTCTATTTGATACACTGCTTTTATCACTCCCCACATCGAATTTTAAAGGAAATGTCTTTACAGATTCTTTTTTGTTTATTAATATCTGACACAGCTTGTTGGCCAATACCAGATTCTTCAGCAATTTTTTTTTTCCCCAGGAACACCATTTTCAAGTTGTTCTATCACTTTGAGCTTGTTAATGATAGTCAAAGTAAAATGTTTTCTTTTTATTTCACTTTTTAATTCTTTAGAACTCATAATTATATAAAATGTGTTAACTTATGTAACGTATAAAGAAGTACACAAATGAAGCGATATAAGCAATAGTATCCGTCCGACTCAGAGTCAACAACGATACTGAATAACACTGTAATGTATGTTCTCTCTCTCTCTCTCTCTCGCTCTCTCTCTGTGCAGTCAATCAGCGCGCAGTGCGAGTTACTCATTTGCCTTCCCAAATCCCGCTTGTCCTTCAAAGTACTCAACTGTGAACAGAATTTTTCATATTTCGATCCGGATTAACTGTAACCGGATTAGCGAAGGTTTGCTGTATTTAAATTAGCACTCGGGAACCTGATTTTTCAGGGGAAACATGCACGCATATGCCAGAAAAGGCAGGTCTGATATTCACAGGTATCCTTTTAAATTAAGCATAATTTACTTATAATTTAGCAAATCCTCCTTATGCGTAAGAAGTTCATAAACGAAATACATGTATAGGTATAAATATCCTACATTTCTTATATTGGCTTCCTGGGAGCTCATGGTTAACGAAATGCTGTAAATAATAACATCCTAAAGAAAGGGCTCACCTTCGTGACTCCGACAAACCGGTCTGGAAAAGGTCTGGGTTCGATTCCTCTCTGGAAGACAGAAACTTTTATGAAATTTCTTTGACCATGTCGTCGAGTTAGTTGGTCTGTAATGAGAATCGCACGGTTTTATACTCCAGGAAAATATGGTTTTTCATCCCTGAAATTAAAAACCGATCATAAAACACGCTCATTTTATAGACTCGATAAATAAATAAATAAACAAATTTAACAATAAATACATGAACAAAAATTAAATAAATAACTTTTCTGTTTATACTTCAGGACAACCACACGGTCAGAAGAATTCACAAGAAAGAGGGAATACAAGAAACAAACCGCATTTAGCAGCCACCGGTTTTAACCCTGGTTACTCAAAGCACGTGTAATATAACGCCCTCGCGCTGACTACTCGACTACGGCACTGTACCCCTCTGGTGGGTAGCACAGTTGGTAGAATCGCCGTCCTACCCACACCGGATGCAAAAGACCTGAGTTCGAGTCCCGTCGATGACATGAGGAATTTTTATGGCCTTTTCACAACGTAGCTGGGTTAGTCGATCCCAGGCGAGGGTAGCATGATTTCTTCTCCAAAAACTCTGGTTTATCGTCCAGAAAAACAGAGAATCGATCACAGAACACACGCAATTTACAGAGAGTGTATACGGAGCAATATGGCCTTAGTCGCTAATGCTCCTAAAACCCTACAACAACAACAACAACAACAACAACGGCATTGATCCATATTGCCTTAGGTGCGTCGCTGCTTATTTTGCACAGTCTAACTGGGGGCCGGGAACTAAATGAGTATATAATTCATAAGTTGCAACTGTTAGGATAAAATGGCTTAAATACAGTATTTCAATGAATAGCCACAGTCGCCCTCACAGTCGGTGATCGTAACCTCAGCAGTTACAATCACCTTTCTTCCACACCACATGGAAAAGGCCTGATTTTGACTTTTAGTGAAGCGAACAATTTTAAGGTCTTTTTTTCACAACGTAGTTGAGTTTAGTTAATTGGTCTCAGCGATTGCATGGTTTTTCTTTCGAAAACTCAAGTTTTTATTCCAACAAACATAAACCGAATACACTCAATCACGAGTGCAATGTACTATATTGACGCCTCATAGCCTTAGTTTCTTTTGAGTTTAACACGTAATTTATCAGCTGTTCTTCATCTTTATTTATTTTATTTTATTATATTTTTTTTGCGCCAGCATTAGTGTAATCAGGTACCTCACAATAATCAAGGACTCGAAATCAATGTATCACAATTTTTTAAGAACTATAGCTTTATCTTATATAAAATACGCTAGTTGTGGAATTGTTATAATTCGTTTATTATACGAAGCATATTAGATAGATAAATAAATATTTGAGGTAAACATTAAAACCAAATCAGGCAAGTAATGAATGAGATTTCTGGAACTGGTTTGCCAAAAATATTATTTTGTTTTTATTTCCGCGCATCGTTATTGATTGATAAAAATATGCTTTGCGATCGATCAGTCGATCCCAATCGACCACGTTCAAAGATCCTGTTCCTGACGTAATCTGTCTGTAGGTGGTCGCTTCCTTCCTTTTTTTTTTTTTTTTTTAGTTTATCTGAATGAAAAATCCGATTTCCGGGGTAAAGTCGTGCAATCTTTTCTCGAAAACGAATTAACTTTGTTTATAAAAAAAACACACGGCGTATAAAAAGCCCATCAATACTGTATTTCTCTCTTCTTGACAGGATTCGAACTCAGGTCTTCGCCACAAGTGTAGAAAAACAGCCATTATAACCACTTCGCTATTTCGTTAGTTCATTTGCATAAATGAAGCAGACACTCAATTCGTCCAGAGCAGCGTTTTTCTGTCTTTATTGATGATATGGCCCATCTAGAAATTTCTCGAGGCCTATAAATCATACATCCATATACAGTGGTGTTGGAAAATTAAATTACAGCCATAAACGCTGAAATATCAAGAAAAATGTATACTTGATGGAATTCAATCAAGGCTTTTTTGTAGAACTGTATTATTTGTAGGACTTGATTATACTGAGTTTGAAATGAAATATGCCTATAGTTTCATGAATCACAATCATCAGATCATGATTACCCAAACTGTGAGGCCAGTCGTGCATCATTCAGGGTTTTAATACATGGTCGGATTCAAACTGTTTTTAAATCGAAACGACATAACGATGCTGATATATATATATATATGATTGAGAGTAGCTGAATTAATATCATAAAGCCCGAAGTATTTCTTTCAATTTAGTCAGGCTCTGGGAAGAGGTGATCACCCCCTACTGGATCGGTCACCGGTTTAATAAGGAGATCATATCCAGAGTCAGACAATTTTCACAACTAGTTCTCATGATGTTTTATAAAGCTACCCCAGGGGCTCACATCTGGTGAGTATGGGCTTGGCACACCCAGGGTCCCCAGCTGGATATCATCATTCTTCTCTTTCTTGGTGATTCCTTTCTACTTCTGACTCTCTCTCTCTCTCTCTCTCTTAGGGTAATTCAGAAATTTTTTTTTTAGCTGGTGCAGTATAAGCCTCAGGCTTCCTTGCACCATATGGCTAATAATAATAATAATAATAATAAGCTGGTGATAAGAGCTCTTATAGCAATAAATTCCGTTACTATACAAAAGAGAAATGATGCATGAAGGGTTCTGAGAGGAGGCAGACGTACCCATTTCGTCTCTCTAAAGCATTTCCGCATGCTAAGTCGGATTCGGATAATAGATCTATGTGACTACTCCAATCGAAGAATATCCTGTCTTTGAACCAATTTTTCGATCAGTTGAATCTTATATGGAAGAAATTTATTGTCCATACAGAACAATTCAGAATGTATGACACCTGTAAAAAAAAGTCCTCCCCACACCGAGTGGAAAAGACCTGAGTTCGAAACGCGTCAATAACGCGAGGAATTTTAATAGGCCTTTTTCACAACGTGTGTAGTTAGTCGGTCTCGGCAAAGGGTAGCATGGTTTTTATCCCGGAAACGCGGGTTTTTCGTCCAGAAAACCGACCTTAGAACACAGCAATTTACAGACATAATATATAAGCCACAATATGATTTAAGTTGCCGATGTGTCTAAAACCCAACAACCAACCAGATTGAGATTTCACTATATCAGGAAGCAAAATAGTTTACTACCTCACATCCACCACGGCTTTGATAAATGATATTATGATGATAACGTTCTGCCATTTGAATGCCAAATGTTTGTTATCCCCGGCTATCATTCAGGACATGTTATTTATGATATGGCATGTCATTCATGGCATTTATAGTATGTTACCATTCGGGTATGGTACGACCATAGCTGAATGGTCAGAATAAAAGTACAGAAAATAACAAAACAATGCAAAGAACTCTCGGTCTGCCAGATCGGCCAACTACAGCCACGATTGAATAGGACTTTTAGAAATAACTTCAGTCATCAACTGGAATTGTATACAAACTTCTTCAGACGAGTGACATACGGCAATGTATCGTGCCGAATCAGTTGCGACGGAGGACTCAGGAAATACAGCAATATTCTTGTAAACCCTTCGGACTTTATATGGTCTCGGGAAAGAGCTGTATGGCTTTTCTCATGCAAAACGAGGAATACATAATAGTTCCAAATACCCCTGATAGTAAACATATTAATTTACTTTTTATAAGTAAATTAATATGGCGACCGTGCAACAGAAAGCGCAGTGTGTTGTGGTACGCTGAATTTAAATCTGTCATAACAGTGCAATGTCAATACCGACGTACTTACAGACAAGTGTGCCAACAGACAAGACTATAATGCGTTGGTTTAATCAGTTTAAGGAAACTGGCAGTCGCCATCTTACTGACACTGACTGAGGCGGTGCGCGTAAGAGTCATTCTGCGCACACCCACGGCGCAGCCAAGGTCATTGTTGAGATGTCAAATAAAACTTAGTGAGTTACCATACTGTTTGCTGCTGCTACGATCACAGTAATCGATCAAATATTTCCGAAGATAATTAAAAGGGAAATCACGGACACCTTTTTCGATGACCCTATATTTATCAGCGTTTTTTTGCCTCCCCGCCATGATATTTCAATAATTCGTTTCTAAACACATTGCGATTACAAAATCTGGTAAATGGTCTACAAGTATTGACAATTAGCTCTGTTCTCAGTTTTCGTACTTACTAAAAATTCCTTAAAGATTGGATTCATCTGTGCTTGCAATAGAAGGTTGGATTCTTTACTTAAACTGTCGACATAAGAAAATATCCAGTGGACTAAATAGCAGGACATAAACCTCTGGCCTGAAACGAATAATTGGAAGATAATGTACTCCATCATGCTCAGCTTTTCAGTTTAAAATCTCATTCAAAAAGTGAGAAGATAGGGCTCATTGGAAACATCTTGCAACACATCTAATTCACCTGTCATCATTAATCTATCTCATTTTGACATAAATTAATTTAAGCTCTCCACCTTGCCAATCCGCACGAGGTAAAAAAAAAAAAAAAAGAAAAAGAAAATCAATCCTATGTACCTTTAAAAAGTACGGCGGACCCTATGACACTGAAAAGGTAGATCTTTCACAATGAGTGATACATCACTAAACGTGCAGTTTGGGATATTAAACTAGTCTGATACCAGTATCAGTAATTCTGATCATCTTAAGTCCATTGAACTGGGCAAGTTTGCTGCACTTTCTAGCATCTGCATTTCTAATTTGTACTGTAGTTGCAACGTTTACAAAATGGTGGTTAGGTTTGAAAAGCGTTGAACAAAATTTACAATATCCAAAAAAGTTTCGAAATGTATCGACTCTTTATTCACACAATAATATTATACTAGTCTATTTTACAATAAAAAATAAGCAGTAGTATTTGACGTGGTGCCTTTTGTCGCTATGATTGCTGTTTATGCCAACATGCTGGAAATTAAAGCTTAATGTTCCAATAGACGTTACTAAAGACGTAAGAAAATCAATATAAGAGAATTATGTAAGAGAATTCTCTTGAAATTCCCTTTGTTGTTTTGAGATGTTGCTATGGAAAGACTTTCCTCATAATACACCAACGATTATCGATATGACTGAAATTATCCAGCTATTTTAAACTAAGAAATATTATGTTATAAATGAATATACATCCTTTGACATATTACAAATCCTATTTGTATTGAGTTATTGGAAATTTATTTATTTTGCAAGCATCTTACCTGATAGAACAAGATGAACTCAATGAGTTAGTAAGAAACTTGAATTTTTCAACGCATCATGCTAAACTCCTTCGGTCACCAAAGGATCTGGACGCAAAAAATAATTTTGACATCTTATTCTTAGATTTAAGGAAAAGTTTTGATACTCTTTCTCTATTGTCTTATAAAATTGAGCAATGTGGGGTTAAAGAAAAATTACTAATGTGGATAAAGATATGGTTAAGTGGTGGAAGCAGAGTAGTTTAAAATGCTATTGCTGTTCATAAACTAATGTTGTAAGAGGAGTGCCACAGAGTTCAATGCTAACTACTTATTCTTTTCGATATTTATTAATGATATTCACGAAGATATTTCAAGTTTGTTATCTAAATTTGGTAATGATACAAAGGTAGACAAGTATTTGCTAATGCTAATCAGGGTTTGTTACTTAAATAAAATTTAAATAAATTGGATAGATGTGTTGAAATATGACAATTGAGATTTAACATAGCGAAATGCATGATACTGGGCAGCAACTGAGTTTGGTACTACCCAGATGCCTTGCATTTAGATGATATCAAACTCAATCTGAGATAATCTTTGAAAAATCAGGCGCGAATATCGTAGGACGTAATCAGTAGTGCAGAGGAACAGTACGGTTTCAATTGTGATATATAAAAAGCTCGAAGGCTACAGACGGCGATGCGCCTAAAAAATTCCCAAAGAAACAAACAACAAACAATCACTTGTTGGGCACACTTTGACACTGTTGCGCATGGAAGATTACTGTACAAATTGGAGCAGTATGGTATTAAGGGTAAGTTGCTACAATGGATAAAAGGGTGATTGAGTGGGAGAAGACAGAGAGTGGTAATCAATGGACGATATTGATGAAGGTATATCAGTCTTAGTGTCGAAGTTTGCAGATGATACAAAGGTTGGCAGGGTTGTTAATGACAGTAATGGCAGTGCGCTACTGCAACAGGATCTAGAAAATTGGCAGATGGGCTGAGAAGTGACAACTGAAGTTTAACATTGACAAATGCAAAGTATTGCATATGGGTAGAATTAACGCCAAAGGAACATACCAACTGTATGGTACTATGTTTAGGGTGGTAGAAAACGAAAAAGACCTGGGAGTGATTGTGCAGCAGATATGAAGTTTTCTGAGCAATGCAGACAGGCTGCCAGAGCAGGTCATTGGGTATTGTCAATGAAATACAGGAATTTTGCTATTAGGGAAAAGGAGGTGATTATCCCTTTGCATAAGGCTATGGTCAGGCCAAGCCTTGAGTACTGCGTGCGGGTCTAGAGGCCTCATTTATGAAGGATGCAAAGTTGCTTGAACGTGTACAGAGAAGGGCAACAAGATTGGTGAGGGGAACGAAGGGGTCCTCTTGCCAAGAAAGGCTTAAGTTCTGCAAATTGCAGCGGCTGGAGACTAGGCACCTGAGAGGTGATCTGATCGAGGTGTATAAAGGCTTTGAATGGGTTGAGCACGCTGAATTCTGATGGGATTCTTCCGCTTGCTCAGATTACGAACCTAAGAGGGCATAAATTCAAATTAAGGAAAGACAGATGTAGAATAGATGTGCGGAAATTTTCCTTTAGCCAGCGGGTGCTTAATTTATGGAACAAACTTCCATCTGTCGTTGTGGGAGTTGATAGCTTAAATAAATTCAAGGAGGAATTGGACAAACTTTTATAGGGAATGGTTGTGTGAAATTGTTTTTTTTTTTTTTTTCTTTTTCAGCTGATGCTACATAAGCTCATACGTTTGCTTTCGTGCATCACATGCCTCAATTACTACTACTACATATGCACAACAAGTGATTAGATCGTTTGTGATCATCATTGTGATCGTTATGGTATAGCATAACGTAATCTCGAACTTGATAGCGTAAGGTATAACGTAAAACAACATAGCGTAAAACGAATTACTGCATTTAGGAATCGACTGGTTTAGTGTAGTGCGTCAATTAATTTTTTCAATTAATCATTTAAATTTATTGTCAGTTAATCAATTAAATTTATTAATCCTATTGATTTTCGTTGTTAATCAATTAAATTGAATTTTAACGGAATTCATGCCCCAGACTGGTGCAGACCAGCAAGGCGCACAAAGTAGCCAGAGTGCTGTGGCTCGGGGGGAAACAGAAAGGGGAGGAGAGATTCTCCAACGCATCACATCCTAAAAAACTGTGCAACTGGACACAAAAGTTGATATTATTGTACACGTTGGCACTAATGGCATTACGATTAGGAGATTTGCGAACTTACTTAATAAGTACAGGTCAATATTGAAAAAAAGTCCCAAGTTAGGGTTAAATTTGAAAGTGTCTGCAATTCTGCCTAGACACGATAGGACGGAATATATGATGAGAGCCTTGTCAATCAATTCGGTTCTGGAGAGATTGTGCAAGGCTCATGGGGCAGAATTTTTTCAGGGTGGTCTGTGCTTGCTAACAGGAGAGACTGCTTCTACAGGGATGGGATACACTTAAACAGAAAGCGTGCAAGAATATTTGCTTATGCTATCGAGGCAGTGTTAGGTGGGTGGGAAAACTGCTAGTTTGGTGGGATTCACAGAATAATATACATATTAATAGTAGCCGCAGGCAGAAGTGAAAGTGATTCTTGCACTGCTTCTATTGGAATAAACAGCAGCCTGGAAAGCAAAGTGCTGGGACTTCAAGGACTGCTGGGAGTCATCATGAAACAAGTGAACAAATGGGCTGTGTTAGAATAACTAAAAATAAGAACAGATGCATGTTCACCAATGCTAGAAGAATAGTATATAAATTCGATGAATTTTAAGTGCTGGTGAAGATATCAAAGGCGGATATTGTTGGGACATCAGAGACATGGTGTTAAACAGATATAAAGAATTCAGAATTAGAATTTCGGGAGCACAATGTTCACAGAAAGGGTAGACTAGATAGGAAGTGAGGAGGGGTTCTGCTGTTAGCTAAGAAACTGCATAAAATCTAATGCAGTGCACCAGTTCACATGGGTGGGCAGTGCAATGTTGAGTCAGTTTGGTGTGACATAAGCACTGAGAAAGCAAAATTGAAATTAGGAGTGTGTTATAGGCCTAATGACTCTGATGTACAACGAACAATTATACAGAGAAATAGAGTGGTCCAGTAAATCAGAATGTCTTATAATGGGGGATTTTAACTTCCCAGATATTGATTGGAACTTGTGAGTTGGTCACTCGCACACTAGCAAGACTTTTGTGGATATTGGATGATTGTTTTCAACAGCAGCATGTTAGACAGACAACCAGAGGGAATAATACTCTTGATCTGATTATCAGCAATGATTATTCATGCATCAGAAATCTGCAGATAAAGGAACCACTCGGTAGCAGTGATCACAGTGTATTGAGGTGGGTTTTTCTCAAAGTTGTAACTACCATCATGGGTAAAGGGAAGGGTTTTTGCTTTTGTAAAGGTGACTACAATGGTCTCAGACAGTTTTTAAATTCTACACAGTAGAATAAACTGATGTTGTTACCAAAAGCAAATTCTAAATGCGAAACATTCAAGGAATTAACCTTGGAAGCTACTAGACTTTTCATACCAACTAAGAAATATTGTTCACGGTTTAGACCTAAATGGATGCCAGATGAACTAATGAGACTCGTGGCAGAGAAGAAAAATGCATAAGGTGCATATAAATTATCAGTGGACACTATACATAAGCTAGTCTGTATATGATAATCAAGTTACAAAGGAAGTCAGGCAAGCGAAAATAGATTACAATTTATCTTTGGAAAAGGATGCAAAAAAAAAAAAAAAAAAAAAAACAGCAAAGATTTATTTACTTACGTAAACTCTAGAAGGAAGTGAACGAATCAGATTAGTCTACTTGATATTGATGGTTCGATCGTTGATGATCCTGCTCAGGTAGCTGACAAACTGAATGAGTATTTTGCATCTATATTCACACATGAGAAATTCTGCAGGGAAGTGGAGGCCAGGAGCTTATCAAACTCTGGCAGGGAGCTAAATGATTTTATTATAATGGAGAGAAAAGTGGAGAAATTATTAAAGTTAAAATTAAAAAAGTCACCTAGGGTGGATGGAATCAATCCAGTTATATTAAAGGAGGTGGCAAAGGAAGTAAGCAAACCCTTAGCCATAATTATGAGAGCATCCTTGGACTCCGGAGAGTTCCCACGGACTGGAGATGTGCAAATGTATCCCCAATTCACAGAGGGGTATCGAAGGGTGACAAGAATAATTACAGACCTGTTAGTTTAACTTCTGTTGCTGGGAAAATAATGAGGTTATTGGTTAAAGAAGCACTGCAATATCATCTAGATAAGACAGCACAGTTCAGACAGAGCATGGATTTGTGAAAGGGAAGTCTTGTCTGACAAGTTTGAGTGGATACTATGATGTGGTCACAAAGGAACAGGATGCAAAAAATAATTTTGATATCATATACTGTAGTTGGATTTCAGAAAAGCTTTTGATACTGTTGGACACGGAAGAATACTGTGCAAATTGGAGCAGTATGGCATTAAGGGTAAGTTGCTGCTACGGATAAAGGGATGGTTGAGTGGGAGAAGGCAGAGAGTGGTAATCAATGGACAATGCTCTTCGTGGACTAATGTTATCAGTGGACTACCCCAGGGTTCGGTGTTGGTTTCTATATATATCAGTGATATTGATGAAGGTATATTATGCTTAATGTCCAAGTTTGCAGATGACACGATGGTTAACAGGGTTGTTAATGACAGTATGCTACTGCAACAGGATCTAGAAAAGTTGGACAGATGGGCTGAAAAGTGGCAACTGAAGTTTAACATTAACAAATGCAAAGTACGACATATGGGTTGCAGTAACACTGAGTAACATACCAACTGTGTTGTACTACACTCAGGGTAGGGGAGATTGAAAAATACCTTGGGGTAATTGTGCGGTCAGATATTAAGTTTTCTGAGCAATGCAGACAGGCTGCCAGAGCAGGTCATGAGGTCTTATCAATAATATACAGGAATTTTGCTAGCAGGGATAAGGAGGTGATTATTCCTTTGTACACGGCAAGGGCAGGCCTGCATGCAGGTCGGAAGGCCTCATTTTAGGAAGGAGGTAGAGCTGCTGCAAGAGTACAAAGAAGAAGAACGAAATTGGTGAGGGGAACAAAGGATTGCTCTTACCAAGAAAGGCTTAAATTCTGAAAATTACAGGGTCTGGAGATTAGGCACCTGCGTGATCTGATTAAGGTGTATAAGGACTTGAATGGTTTGAGCAGAGTCGGATTTAAACTTGTGACCCTAAACTATAACATGTATGAGGCTCTTCACCAGTTCACTGTGACAATATTAAAAAAGAAATGTTAAGGTGGAGCGAGGCTCCTTGTAATATGAGGCCCCAAGCTGTAGCTTGTTTAGCTTAAGTGTAAATCCAGCCCTGGATTTGAGCAAGCCCAGTGCTGAAGAAATTCTTCCTCTTGCTAAGATTACGCACCTGAGGGGCCATAAATTCAAATTGTGGAATGACAATTGTAGAATAGATGTGCTGAAATTTGCCTTTAGTCAGCGGGTCGATGATTGCTGGAACAAAGGTCCATCTGTCGTCGTGGAAGTTGACAGTTTAAATAAATTCAAGAAAGAAATCAACAAATTTTTGGAGCAAATGGATGGGTAAAGGAAGTTTTTTTTTTTTGGGTGATCCTGTATAAGCTTGCTTTCTTGCATCATATGTCTCTACTAATGCTAATGCTAAAGCCCTAAAGCTACTAGAACAGATCAGTGTTCTGTTAGTGATATACAAGAATTTGCCAGTAGAAGGAGGTGATTATCTTTTTGTATAAGGCTATGATCACATCTAGAATATTACTTACAGCTTTCGAACCCTTATTTTTGTAAGGACATACATAGATCAGTTGGAAAGGATGAAGAGAGGAACATCAAGATTAGTTTGGGGTAAAAAAGGATTTTTTTACCATGGAAGCTTGAGATTCCGTCAATTCCAGTCTGGAAGCTAGGCGTCTGCATAGTGTCCTAATTGAAGTGTATGAAGCTTTACACACTTCAATTTAAAAGGGTTAAGCATTAGAGTCACTTTTTCTATCGGTGCCTACCCTATCACTTTTTCTATCCTATCAGTGCCCAACACCAGCAACCTACGAGGAAAAGATCAAGAACATAGACGTAAAATAGAAAGTAAAAAAAAAATGTGACCTATACAAGTAATGTATAGGCCACATTTAATGTATAGGTACATCCCGATCATCATGTTAACCACCGGCATTGTACCAAAGAGCCTCCATAAGAATCAAGCATCAATAGGCCTCCCACAGAACACTTACATGGAACTCTTCAGTGCCATGGTCCTGAACAGCTGTAGTATAGTCAGTGAGTTTCTCGACCAACAGTAATAATAATAGTAACTGGACACACCCATCTCGTGCACTTGATACTAATACTAGTTGCAGGGTGGAAAAATTCCCATAAGGAGAAAAAATAAATAAATAATAATAATAATGAAGGCTAAGAATAAAGACAAAGACACCACAAACCTGGCATAGTACACACCAATCACCTGTCTGCCAACGATGATACTGACCAGACCAGCTACATAACTAAATAGACATCAAACCATTGGAAGAGCCAGATCATGGCCAAGCAGCAGAAGGGTTTTTTTTTTTTTTTTTTTTTTTTCAGGTAGTTGTTGGCGCATCGGCTTCTGTGGCCATAATGCACCTCCTAAGGTTTTTGCAGTACTTTGATCCAAGCCCGAGGCGGGATTCGAACCCGCGACCTTTGGGTTGCCAGGCAGGCACTTTACCCACCCGGCTATCCCGGTCGGCTAGAAGGGTTGTAGGCACATGAGCAGAGGATGCAAGGAACAATTGACTATTGACGATGCAGTTATGGAGCAAGCCTACAAGATGCACTGCAACCTATACACAACACATTGACTACCGTAAGGCCTTCGACTCCATGTCCCATAGCTGGCTGATAGACACTAAAGATCTGCAGTGTCAACCCAACCCTGACACACTTCCTAGAAGCAACCACGAAAAAATGGAGGACCACCATCAAGGTCCAGAATATCACAACCAGACTGATACCCCCCAGAAGAGGAAACTTCCAGGGAGATACCCTGAACCCACTATGGTTCTGTCTAGCACTCAACCATGTTCAATAAGAGCAAGTACGAGAAAGTGTGTACAGGAAGAACCTGTACACACTTTCTCACCTGATGTACATGGATGACTTCAAACTTTATGCCACAACTGAGAATCAACTCCAACAGCTACTCCGTATCACAAAAGAGTTCAGAACTGACATCAGGATTTTTTTTTTTTTGTTTATACTTCAGGACGACCAAACGGTCAGAGGAATTCACAAGATAGAGAGAGAGAGAGAATACAAGAAACAGCACCGTATTCAGCAGTCACGGGCTTGAACCCCACTCACTCAAGGCACGTGTACTTATGCACCCGCGCGCCTGACCACTAGGCTACGGCGGCGGCCATTTAGCTTAGAAAAATGCAAAACCCATGGATGAAAGTAGCAGCTGAAGACTGGTGAAGAGATAGAAACCACAACAGAAGGAGAAAGAGATATACAAATATCTGGGGATGATGCAGGCCCACCAGTTAGAACACAAGCTCAAGGCTCACCTCACAGAGAAATGTCATCAGAATCTGAGAAGCCTGATAAAATCGAAGCTGAATGAGCGGAAACATGTTCACAGCCATAAACACGCAGTCCCAGTCCTAATGTTCTCCTTTGGCGTCATAGATTGGACCAACACCAAGCTGGAGGAGATTCAGATCGACCAGGATGACCAGGGACTGCCAACACCACCCAAAGTTAGCCATCCAGACTAACCACAGCCTGTAAAGGACGGGGGGGGGGGGATTGACTGACCATTGAACAGTATGGCAATGGTGTCTTCCAAGATGACAAGCCATCGGGCACCTGTGCAGGAATAGTTTAAGGAACACAGTTCTGGCTTCCAGCATATCATTGGCCTCCAAACTCCCCCGATATCAATCCCATAGAGCACTTGTGGGACACTATGGAAAGGCATATCAGGCATCTGGATACACCAATCACCTCCATACCTACCAAACGCTCCATACCTACCAAACGCCATACCTACCAAACGCTTCCGACATCTTGTTGAATCAATGCCATGTCGGATAGCTGCTGTACTGAGGGCAAAAGGAGGACCTACAAAGTATTAGGTAGGTGGTCATAATTCAGTGATCATTCAGTGCATATGGTACAATATGGTCTCAGTCATTGATGCACCTAAAACCTGTACATTTTTATTCAAAAGTGTAAAAGTTCAAACGTACATTTTTATTCAAAAATACAAAGCAAAAACCTGAGGGAGTTGGTTATTTAATTTAATCCCAGTAATATTTTTCTTAAAGAAGCTGCAAAAGTAAGCAAATCTTCAGCTATAATAATGGGGCATCACTGGATTCAAGTAAATATACCTAGAAACTGGAGATGTCCAAATGTCTCTCCTATTCACAATAGTGGGCAATGAGTAATTACAGAGCTATAAATTTTACTTCTGTGCAGATAAAATAATGGAGTCAATAAATAAAAAAGTTGAACAATCACAACATGAATTTTAAGGGTAGATCTTGGCTGACCAATATTAGCTACTACGATGTAGTTACAAAGGAACTAGATACAAAAAATGTTGGCAATCACATACTTTATTTCAGAAAAGCTATTGTTGCACAGGAATGGCTACATTACAAATTGGAGCAGACAGCATCAGGGGCAAGTTACTGTAATGGATAAAGGGACAGTTGAGTGATAGGAAACAGTGGTTATGAATGACCATTGCTTGTTGTGAGTTGTTTTGAGTGGAGTTCCCCAAAGCTCAGCATTAGACCCCTTACTGTTTTTAATATTTATTAATGATATTGACATAGGCATATCAAGTTTAACATCTACATTTGATGACACAAAGATGAACACATTTAATAATAGTAATCGGTATTCTACTTCAAAAAGACCTGATTAAATTTAAGTAGACAGGCTAAAAACTAGAAATTGAGTTTTAAAATTGATAAATGCAATCAAAATTACATATCATTTCAGTAATACCAAACTCAAGGCAGTTGAGTATAAAAATACTCGTGGATAATTGTAGTCTGACAAAAAATTCTCAAAACTGCAAAGACAGGCAGCTAGGTGAGCTCACTGACATATGCAATATTATAGATTGCACATATGAATACTACATATTCTAGATTACTTCCTTGCATCATTTAGCCACTACTAATACTAAATGTAGAAAAATTTCCTTCAGCCAGAGTAACTGATTTTTGGAATAAAGTCCAGGCAGTTTTGTAGAACATGTGCAGGGAAGAGCAATAAGATTAGTTTTGGGTTCAAAAGAATGTTTTTGTGCTAGTCATCTGCAATGAGATCTCATTAAAATGTTTAAGGCCTAAAATGGGGTGAATAAACAATGTTTATGGCATTCTTGCTCTTGCTTGGACAATGCACCAAGGGCCAGATTTAAATTGGAAAATGATGGTTTCCGAATAGATTGCAGAAATTTTCTTTCAGCCACATTATAACTGATTGTTGGAAAATAAATTTCCACTTGATGTTGTGGAAGTAGATAATTTGAATAAATTTAGGAGGATGTGGAAGTGGATAGTATTTTTAAAGAATTGCCATTTTAATTTGTCCAAAGTGGACCAACTATTCTTTAAACTTTTTATTCTATATATTTGCTTCATTAGATAATTTGCCACTAAATGCATACTCATATTAGCAGGATGAATTAAACGATTGCTCTTCCTTTTAACTTGTCTAAATAAAGGCCCATTTTTCCTTAAAAGCTTGTGCTGTATATTTGCTTCCTTGCATCATTTTGCAACTACTAATACATGCTTGTATTGCTCATAGTGAGGAGTAATGTGATCACCTTTTTTTTTAATTGTTTAGAATGAGCTAGTTTTGTCATTATCTCTTATACTGCTAATGGAAATAGCCAAAAGGTTTAGCAATATGGTCCCCTTCATCTGAATCCTTTTATCTAGTCTTTTTCATTTTTTTAAAACTTTACCTCATATTTATATTTTACCAAAGCTCCCCATCTATGCATCATGTTGTGCCTTGAATTAATATTTTTTTAACCATTGATGTTGCAATTGTACTTATAAAGTAAAGCATAATTATGGATTTTCCCCTTCTTCAAATTAAATTGACTTGGTGACAACTCACAGATACTAAGTAAAATTATTTCTGCAATTAACTTTCCCAAAATCTTACCTAGTACTTTAATGAAGCAACTGACTTAAGTGAATTAGTGTTCATTATCGTGTTTGCCAGCCCATTCAAAAGAATCTTAATTTTTGCAATTTTCTGGAAATTGAACTACTATAAATGCAACAAAACTAATTCCTCACCCCCAAATAACTTTTTCTATAACTTTAATTTTTATTTTCATATCCATTAGCCTTTTATTTTTGGTAACTTGAACCTGAAACAATCTCTTTTCATTCAAAAGGATGCTCTGTTTCACCACTTACGTACAATTAGTTTCTTTCCTCATTGGTTATGTTCTACAAGTCCAATCTCAATATTGTTCACCAGAATTAAATACACTATACTCCAACATATATTGGGACACTAAATGAAAAATAACTGGTTTACAAAGGGAAAATTTTAAAATCATGCACGACCCCATGGGTTTTAATCATATCAATAATACTCTGCAGGTTTAGTGACATGGAGGGGGATACATTCTCACTAGAGAGACAAGACCCAAGGATCACAAATATAAAATCTTAGGGAGCAACATAATAAAAACTTAGGGAGTTTACTGTTAAACATGTTGTAGAATATAGAAAAAAAATTACAGCTTAAACCCATTAAAATGCGATTCGTTAGGATGCGCTTCCACTTATTTGGCTCCCATTTTTCATCAGTTAAAACATGTTTTTAGTCACTCAAGGTCAACACTTTGGAACAAAATGTTGACCTTGATTCCTTGTGAACAAGTGGTGATATTTTCAGTTTAACGCAAATCCGTGATGTGCATTATCCTTTAATTTCCGTAAGAACAATAAAAAACGACTTGTACTTTACTTGTTGACTTGTATCCATTGGTGGGCACTTGCTGGTTTGCAAACTGGAGTTAAATTTCTTGAAACAGAAAAGGTAGATTCCCTTTCAATTTCACAGTTAAAATGCCTTTAACAATTTTTTAAACAATTTCAACAAGAAATTGTTTAAATCCTATTTTAAATAAATAAAATAAAATATTTTATTTATTTAAAAAATAAATTTATATAATTTATTTAAAAAACATACATTAAAATACATTATAATAGTTCATAACTAATAAATACTCAACCTTTTCAGGTTGAATATTTTTTTTTTGAACCTTTTTCTGAGCTCCGCTTTCTGGTTTATTCATTATTATAAACTCATTTGTGAACCCCTATGTTTTGCGATCAACAAGACCTGCAAATTCCGTGAATCACCAAAAAAAAAAAAATAGAAGAATAAGCATAAAGTAGGGATATATATGAAAAGCATTGTTTACATGTTTAGCAAGGGAAGCCGCTGCGAACAGTACCAATATATTGCATATGTTCTGGAGGCTACCACCACACAGCATGTCTTAAATGCTCGTTATTTAGTTTTTAGGAGCATTAGCAACTAAGGCCATATTGTTCTGGGGATATGCGGTGGTCATTCCCTGACCTTTCCGCATCCTCCGTATTTGGTGTTCACGGACTCGAACCCCAGTCTAATCAAGAAGCGTGTGCTACGCACTGCTGCTCCTGCCCACCTGGCTACGGTGGCGCTCCTGTCTTAAATGAAACGAGCGTGGAAATTCAAACATCGAAATATGTTTTACACAAAAAACATGGATAAAATGAAAAAAATCTATTTTATTATTTAAATATTTATTTATTTCAATTCTTTAGTTTTAAAATTCAACATGTTTTTATGATTTAACAAAAATGTTTGACACATGAGGCTACGAAGGCCCCCCTCAAAATTTCAGGGGGGATATGTCCCCCCAGCTCCCCCCTGTGCACATGCCTATGGACAGAACTCTACAGCCTGTCTTAGCAGTCTGTTCTGCACTGGTCAGAGAATTTCATATCTGCTGCACAATTACCTATAGAGCTCTTTGCCCTGTGTGAATTGCTAGGAGAAAACTTGGGCTTATGAATAGCTGTGCAACCATGCCAACCCATTCTATGAAGTATTTTTGTGATGGTTGTTGGTCCTAACATTTATTCCAGTTATTTTAACTATCTCTTGATTCGGGTCAACAGTGTTTTCACAGTCTATGATCTGGGGTCATTTGTGTCTACTTTGCTTGGAATAGTCACATTACCTTCTGTTTTCCATTTGCATATGATGTACCCAGCATTTACTTTTGGATGCTCTGCACTGCTATCTGACAAACAGACATTCTGTTATATGAAAACTCACTCTTATGAAGGGTTCTAGGTCCCTTTCTTGTCCCATTCTGTTTCCCATAGCTGTTTAGTGTGTATGCCTTTTATATTCTACCGTAACTGGTACTGCCATCTGTCCATGACCATGCAAAATGCACCTGTTCCACCACACTACCACATCCAAGCTTCAGTTTTAGTGCAACACATTTAAGATTTGTGTTGCACTGACCACATATTTTAGTATGTTCCCCTACCCCGAGAAGTAATCTTCTTGAGGGGGTGGGGGAATTTCTGGATTACAGATTACTGTATTACTTCTCGGGAGGTGTATCCCAATAAATAAATGTTGGTTAACATAACTCAAAATATCTTTATCAAAACTTCATGTAGTTTCTTCTCCTCCGTGTTCTGAAGTTATACTGCAATATTTCACTGCTAAAAACATCTTACTGTTAAATATGCAAATATTTCATCTAAATTTAAACTTCTACATTGCTATATTGTAATTTACCAATTTATAAATAAGACACAATGGGTCTATTTCTTGCAGATTGACCTAAAGATTGTCATATTTCTTTGTCATATTCCTTTCTTTCAAGTACATTTCTAATAAGTAATCTTTTAATAACTTAGATAACTTCTTTTTAGTTTAGTTTAATTTTTTCATGACCTCTAAAGAACTACAAATGCTCATATTTATAGCTCATCTATTTCTCTAGTAAGTTCTGCACCACAAACTTCCCTTCATATCACCACAGAAGTGAAAGATGAAGTCCATCTGTTTTATGTATAAACTTATTATGCACTTATCAATGGTATACAACATCTGTAAACTGCTTTCAAGACAGTTTACAGATATCCTCCATGACCAGTTATGCATGACTCCATAATTTCATGCTGTATCATAAGCTTTTTCATGTTAAATAAAAGTGCACTAAATTTAGAAGAAAAACCATAGAAAGGCATTCTCAATTACTTTCCATTCTAAAAAAAGTGATCTAATGTCATTCTGTTATATTTAAAGCCACAATAGGCATTGGAGAGAAATTTTCCAAATGCCAGACATCTGTTACCAATTTTCTCTAGAATTTTACCTAGAGAGGACTACTGGTCAGTAGTTATATGGATTGTTGTAATCTTTTCCAGGTTTTGAAAAGACTAAGACTATGATACCAAGTATGTGATACTCTATAATATTCAGTTCTGACACTAGTGATTCTGCACTATTTTCAACTACACTCTGAAATGATGTTCATTCATTGTGAAAGGTTACCAGTATGATTCTTATTCTATTGAATATTGAAGTGAGGATGAGTTGAGAAAGAAAACGAAGCCTTTGACTTTTTTTTTTTTTTTTTTTGCTATGAAAGTGTAGTGAATAGAGAAGCCCTTGCTTAACACAATGGCTAAACTTTCTCCTAGCGCACTTATAATTCCCATGGGTTCTGTGAGTTTCTATTCTGCTAAAGTAACATATATTGCTGATTTCATAGTATGAATCAGAGCTGTAATACTCAATATGTTCTACGTTGATAATAATATTAGTAAATTAATAAATTAATAAGAGGAGTTTACCTCTAATAAATTAATAAGAGGAGTAACTCCTCTTATTAATTTATTAATTTACTAATATTGCTGATTTCAGTATTTAGTTACCATTATATACTGTTGCTGTAGTGGTAAAATAAAATATTTTATGTTGGGGATCAGTTGCTTGGTTAACTGTGGAGGTAAACTATATCCATGACATTCTTAGCTTGCACTGAATCTATGACTTCAGCAATTTTCTTTTACAGTGGATGACATTTTCTGTTGCGGGACATCATCAGAAATGATTCTACACTATTTTGCTGCTGCTTGGTTTTTCTATTCTGTCATGACTTAGTATAGGTAGAAAGGAAAGACAAAGCAGTCGCCTAAGAGTAAAATCATTAAAGGAAGCTAAAAAAGTATCCAAATATAATGTAATCAAAAGAAAAAACTTTTGGCCAAACCTTATTTTATAATTACCGTTGACAAGTGATGGATAGAGAGAGAGGAGAGAGAAAAAAAAACCCAAAAACCACGGTATTTGCAAAAACCAATGAATTATTAATAAAGAAATAAATTTCAACATTCCAATTATTTATTTTAAATTTTTATGATTTACATATAATTAAGACAACACAACTGGTTTTGCAACCAAATATATTTACCAAGTGGCTCCAGAAGCAGCCAAAAGTAAATACATAATAAATTAAAATAGGTAGCACTTGGTGAATAAGTACATACTACATTCCTAACTAGCCATCAGCAGTGGTTTCACTGGTCATATTTTACCCTGTGATTTACACCTTTTTTTTTTTAATACAGCAAATGTAGCCATAAAGGATGACATCCTAAAACACACAAAATGAAATTACTTCATTCATGATGAAAATCCCAGACAAACTATAATAAACAACCTCATACACATGGAAGAAATACACATAGTTTTTTTTTTTTTTTTTTTTTTTGCAGAAAACTTCTACATCAGCAGGAACAATTAACTCTTTCACCACAGGGGATGCATCCATTTTTACACAATAAGTAAACTGGGAAATATAACAATATGCTAAATATCAATATAAAGCTTAACAGAACTATGTAAAGAAAAACATGTCAAGTATTTACTAATGAATGGTAAGTATTCACTTTCTTTAGCAAATATCATAAAAATATTTACCACTGAAATTATTAAATCAGAAAATTTAAAATACCATTCTACAGTCTTAATTCAAAAGGATCTCTTTTTTTTTAACACTAAGTAATTTAACACAAACTTTGTTTATTAACAAGAAGTTTATCTGTATTTCTTTAAATCATCCCCATTGTAACTTACAGTAAGATGCATAGCACTGCAAGATTTATTCATTAATATGAGTTAGCAAAATATTTTTTTCTGTTTATTTCAAGTTAAGTGCAGATTAATTTAATTCTGCATTAAGAAAATAATGACACTATTGCAGGTGAGTAGAAGAGAAGCATTAAAAAAAAATATTTTGAGATATATAGAAATTTTACCTATTTGAAAGTGCATATATAATTTCTCTGAAATTCCTCCATGGCATAAAACAAATTCATTTAAATATACATCATAAAGAAATATATCTTAGTGACATTTTTATTTTTGTGAAAAATTTACATTTATTGAATGTCAATATATTAGCACATAAAAATGTACACAATGTACATCAAATAAGAATGACCATAAATGCCATATGAATATTTTTACATCTTTCCATAATAGATATTAAATTTTCCATCGAAAAAAGCAGTCTAAGTCAGAATAATCCATTTCTGTTCTGTACAGACTGGATAAATAACGAATTAGAAGAAGCTGCATTTAATTATCAATGTCTTTAATTTGAAATAGCATTAATTTTATAAAAACATAATACATACCTATTTAAATGTTAAACAACCTACACAGAAAACAGAAATATCTAACTACTGCATTTAATTATAAAATTCAAATTAAATTTAGTTAACTCTACAGAGTTCAATAACCAGGAGACAACTTCCCAAGTATGCAAGCCAAATGGAATGGAATGGAAAGATGCAGGGACATATGTAACAAAGTATTCACTTTATTTCCTCATGCAAAATATGTTAAATCTTTCTATTCTGCATACAATGAAATTAGATATTCTGACAAAGCAAGCAATAACCAGCAAATAAGGCACTTAGTAGCATTCTAATTTCTTTATTACGATTCTTTAGTGCTCTGAGAGAGATCTTTTAATTCACTGTCATCAGCATTTTCATTTTCCAACTGCATTCCTGAGTCATATCTAAAAGTGTCCATCTCCTCAACATACAAACCTGGACTAACATGATCAGAGGCACTATTTGTCCTTGAGAGTCTGTTATCATCTTTTGTACTTTCTGCTGTATCATCACTAATAGTTTCTGTTTCAGTCTCTTCTGAAAAATAAAAATAAGTTAAGTAATATAACCTAGTTTTTTAAGAAATTTTTTAAAGAAATTTTAAATTTAAATTTTTTTTAAAGAATTAAATATCAACTGCTTCCACGTAGTTCCTGCATTTATTATGTATATAATTACGCATTTATATGCATATAAATTCATTTAATTTTTTAAATGTATTTAATTCCTCATTTAAATAAATGCAGGGATTACACAAAAAGATTTTTAAAAATTTTGAAATTTTTCATGTAATTTCTGCTTAATACATTCACTGCTTCTTTAATGCAAATATGTGCCCTCAAATTTTAATTCGCCTGAAGGAGGAACCACTGTACTTTTAGAACTTTTTCTTCCAGTTTGACAGAAGAAAACCCCAAGTACTTTTGTCAAGCAACCTTCACTGGGGGCTGATTAATTCAATCATAGTGAGAAGAAAACTCAAAATATTTCAGCTCTTTCCAATCCTGATTGACTCAATCCTGTGGTTTTCAATCATGGGTCAAAACCTTCATCAGAAAAGCCTGCAGAAAAAGTGTTAAGCTATCAGTTTCAGAATACTTTGTGAATAACAACTCAAGAAAAAACTTCACAATAGTTTGGGGGGGGGGGGGAGTTACAATAGATATTTTGTTTCAATTAAATTTATAGTAAAAATTATCTTACAGACTCTTTTCTGAAATAACCTTTAAATAGGTCATGTTAGATTACATGCACTTTCTGCCCACCTTCCTTTTGATGTCAACTGTGCTCAGTACTAGCAGCATAGTAGAAAGATAAAATATTTTACATGAATATTCCATCCATCTATTGTGTTATATAAGGTATTTACTTGGATTATAACAATCTGTTAATTAAAGTTTATTCTATATGCAATCTTCAGACCAAATATCAATTCATTCACACTTTTCCAACAGTACTATCGGTTAGTATAGTTTTCTGTTTGTTTTGCAGTTGAAAATGTGGCAAAGCTAAAATATTGCAGTAAATGGCAAGCCCTGCAACTGGTGCATCTTGATCAATATACTAAACTACAAGGTGATTCAAAAGACACGTAACCCACACTATATTTTCATTTTTATTTCAGTTATTATTATAAACATAATTGTAACAGAGATTACAATAAATGTTTAAAGTGGTTTCCCTCCCAAATGAAATCAAAAATGTTTGTACCATGTTTGATGAAACTTGATTTGGTGTTTGAATGATTACTGCTAATATTTCCAATTTGACAGAGTTGACCTGAGTTACTTTTAAAGGAACACCATATGTTCCTGAAAAGTAGTTTATAAATTGGGAGAGATTTTTCCATAGATATAGAGAACAGCAAACAGCTTTCCCAGGAAATAAAGAAATTAAGCCATTCTAAACAAAAATTACTTTTATTTAACAGGTGATACTGTTGGCAATACACACTTTCATCATGTGTGCTTCATAGTGAACTTCATGAAAAATAAGTAACTGTATATACAGTATATGCTAATTATTAAATATGTCAAATCAAGTACAGTACATAAAAGCTGAAAATATTTTATTCTTAGTATTAGCCAAATAATACCACATTCTTTAGCTGCACCAGCTAAAAAAAAAAAAAAAGTAGATAAGAAATACAAACTATGCACTTCACTTCTCACACAGATGACCGACTACCTGTGGAACTTGTTCTAGCCTTATTCCCTGTAATTTGAACCTATGGTCCCCCAGTTCATTTATTTATTTATTTTACTAACCCTTCTCAGAGCCTTATAAACATCATTCAGGTCACCTCTAAAGTGCCTGGTTGCCAAGTTCTGTAACCCACACCTATTTTTCTTACCTATTTTCAGAAGTGGGTGCAATATGAAATTGTAAAAAATTTTGTATGATCCAGATATCAATTCCCAAATCAAATGTCAGGTGTCAAAAATTTTTGTTTATAATAGTGAAAGTTCATAAATCAGACATTCATAAACTGGAAGCTCACTGTATTGACTTTTACTTCTAATATGTAGAGGTTTTTCTAATTTGTAAAGGTTTCCAAAATTTGATCATCAGAAAACAAATAACAATGGTTTGCTGACAATACAAAGGCAGGTTGCTGATATCAATTAGAATTTGTTACTTCAAGAACGGTGTCCTTAGCCGAGTGGGCAGGAGAAAGAGTGCAGAAGCACACGCTCTGAGTAGACTGGGGTTCAAGCTCCTGATTGCTAAATACAATCCGCACTGGACCAGCATGGCAGATTATGGTCCATTTTTCCTCAACATGAATTGGGGAGGCTTGCATCCTGCAGTGGGTTGATAATGGCTGCAGTTTACTTTTTCTTTTTTTTTTTTCACTTCAAGAAAATCTAGATAAACTATGTAGATGTGATGAAAAATGTCACTTGATGTTTAACATCAATAAAGACAAAGTACTGAAGTATTAATCACAAAGTATTAATCACAGAAGCCTTGAATGCATATAGACCATTAAAAAATACTCCAAGGATTCCAAGTTGGATGAATAATGAAGTTTCCAGATTACTTGAACAGAAAAAGACATCATGAAAAAAAGTACTGAAGCTTATAACATCTACAAATTGATCTGTAATAATGCCACAGAAAAGATTAGGCTGGCAAAGGCAGATTACGAGAAATTGCTTGCAAAGGCAGATTACGAGAAATTGCTTGCAAAGAGAGCAAAGAGTAGAGATAAGGAATTCTTCGCATATATAAATGCAAAGAAGAGAAGGGCAAACTGCATCAGACCCTTATGTAATAAATGTCGGATAGTATTAGATACCCCAGCTGATGTTGCAGATGAACTCAACAGTTACTTTGGATCTGCATTTACAGAAGAAAAACCCTTTATGTCAAAGAGAAATTATGGGAGTGAAGTTGAAAAACAAGTAATTAATAATAGTGAAATTTCACATTATTATTTAATGAAAAGCTTTTGTGCCTACAGGTCAGTAAGGCTCCTGGGGCTGATGGCATATACCTTATAATCTTAAGGGAGGCAGCAAATGAGTGCATTGAACCATTGAGGCTAATTATGATAGCATCGCTGGACTAAGGAGAGATTCCATTGGATTGGAAAAGTACAGATGTATCTGCAATACATAAGGGTGGTTCTAATAGTCAAGTGGGAAATTACCGACCAGTCACTCTAACTTCAGTAGTAGGGAAAATTCATTTAGATAGAAATGGAATTTTGACGGATACTCAGCATGGTTTTGTAAAGGGAAAATCATATTTAACAAATCTGGTTAGCTATTTTGACAGGGTTACTCATGAGCTCGATTTGGGGAATAATTTCAATATTGTTTATTTGGATTTCAGCAAAGCATTTGACTCAGTCCCACATGAGCAGCTACTTTCTAAGCTAGAAGAGGTTGGAATCACAGGAAAAATCCTTAGCTGGATAGCAGAACGGATTCAGATGGTTGTGATAAATGGTTATTCCTCAGATTGGGTTAATGTAAGAAGTGGGATTCCCCAGGAATTAGTATTGGGACCACTGTTGTTTTTGATTTTCTTAAATAACATCGAGGAAAGGATAGAAGAAGTGATGTCTAAATTTGCAGATGATGTAGAGATCACTGCCAAACACTGATTATTAGCAGTCATTATTACCACCATTTTGGAGGAAGACAGGCGTATGACTAGCAAAAAAATAGCCAATGAATCTGGTTGTTGTTGTTGTTTGGTTTGTTTGTTATTTGGTTTTTAGAAGCATTAGCAACTAAGGCCATATTGCTCCGGGATATGTGCTGGTCATTCCCTGACCTTTCCGCATCCTCCGTATTTGGTGGTGACGGGCTCGAACCCCGGTCTAATCAAGAAGCGTGTGCTATGCACTGCTGCTCCTGCCCACCTGGCTATAGAGGCGCCCAATGAAACTGGAATACAAAATTATCTGTTCACTGAATTTTAACTAAGGTGTTACAAAAACAAAAGATCACTTCCTTATCACTATTGATAAGACATGGACATGCAACTTTGAACTGAACTGAAGTCAGAGTCAATTCAGTGGAAGCATCCATCTTCATTAAGCCTTTCTAAATGTTGCCAACAACAATCAAAGGTGAAACAAATGATCATCACAGCCTATGATTATGAGAGCACTCATAATCATAGGCTGTGATGATTATGAGTTACCACTATTACCAGTAATCATGTGCCAATTCAAAAATCAATAACTAAAGCCTACTATGCAACATTTCTTCATCAGAAATTATGCCCAAATATTTGTCAAAAGCAGAGACAGATATTGGAAGCTGGTGTGCTCCTACTCCATGACAATGCAAGGCCTCATATCCCACAGCATGTACAGCTTGTTTTCACTGATTACAAGTGGGAAGCACACTACCCCTCCCACAGTTTTAATATGAGTCCTTGTGATTATGATCTCTGTTTCCCAAACTCAAGGAACTGCTGTGTGTACAAAGATTTGTGTCTTCGGAAGCGGAGTGAAGCTGTGACCCAACTCCTCAAAATTTCGGCAGACAGTTAAATGGCATTCAAAAATTACCTGAATGTCTGGAAGCAGTCATAAGCTGGAAAAGAGACTACACTGAAGATTTTTAATGTAAATTATGTTTTAAAATAAATTTATTTTCAATTAACCACTTTTGGGATAACCATCATACAACACAATATCCCCCAGATGATGAGTAAGGAGCTGATCAGTTAATCCTTAACTGGTCACTTAGCATCTTACACATGACACACTTTTAAAATTTTTCTGTGTTAAATTTTTAATTAAAATTTGGAAATGAAAACATATCCTTCTGTGATGGTAAGTATATGCATGTCTGTGTGTGTTTTTAAGCTGGAATATATAACCACTACTTAGGCAGCAACTGTAATTTATCAGTGCCATTACAGTAGGATATCCACATCAACAACATATAATCTAGCTCTGTATACGCATTCTGTGCATTTTCTGAAAATTACTTTTCTTTTTATGCAACATTCTGGAACTTAGTGGGGAAGACGGGATTACTGGAAAAAAGGCCAAAAACTTGGGGAGGAGGGGGATATACAGCAGAAGATAAGTATAAAGTCTTATTTATATAACAAAAATAAATAAATGATGAAAAGTAGAACAAAAGTAAATCGTAATTAATAAAATTTAACAATTCAATAAAATTCTAATTCAACAAAAAACTAAAAATAATTTTTATAATTAAAAATGTTGTCTAGACAGGCACCACATAATCAGATGTACTTCTTTCAGGAGTGTAACTAACAGAGGGTTAAGGAGAAATAAAAACAATGAAACCTATAACAGCTATATGTTGATATGTAATGGTACCACAGAAAAGGTTAGACTATGGCAGTTGATCATGAGAAAAATTAGCTAAGGGAGCAAAGACTGCAGAAAATAAGTGTTACTTGATGAAATGAATTAAAAGATTAAAAGAATGAATGAGATCAGACCCTTGCATAACAGCTACAGGAAAGTTTTAGATAAACTAGTTGATGTTGCAGATGAATTAGGTATATCAGGCTTAATGTCCAAGTTTGCAGATGATACAAAGGTTTGCAGGGTTGTTATGCTACTGCAACTGGATCTGGATAAGTTGGACAAATAGGCTGAGAAGTGGCAACTGAAGTTTAACAGTAACAAATGCAAAGTACTGCATGCATATGAGTAGCAGTAACCCAAGAAAAACGTACCAACTGTGTGGTAACTACACTGAGGGAAGTGGACAGTGAAAAAGACCTGGGGGTAATTGTGCAGTCAGATATGAAGTTCGCTGAGAAGTGCAGATGGGCTGCCAAAGCAGGTCTTGGAGTCTTGTTAATGATATATAAGAATTTTGCTAGCAGGGACAAGGAGGTGATTATCCCGTTGTACAAGGCAATGGTCAGGCCACACCTTGAATACTGTGTACAGGTCTGGAGGCCTCATTTTAGGAAAGATGTAGAGTTGCTAGAACGAGTACAAAGAAGGGCAACAAGATTGGTAAGGGAAACAAAGCTCTTACCAAGATAGGCTTAAGTTCTGCAAATTGCAACACCTGGAGACTAGGCACATACGAGGTGATCTGATTGAGGTGTATAAGGCCTTGAATGGATTGGGCAAGCTCAATGCTGATGGGATTCTTCCTCTTGCTCAAATTATGACCCTGAGGGGGCATATATTCAAATTGAGGAAAGACAGTTGTAGAATAGATGTGCAGAAATTTGCCTTTAACCAACGGGTAGTTGATTGCTGGAACAGACTACCATCTCTTGTTGTGGAAGTTGATAGCTTAAATAAATTTAAGGCTGAGCTGGACAAGCATTTGGAGATGGGTGAAATGGGAGGGGGTTTTTTTTGGCTGATGTTACATAAGCTTGCTTTCTTGCATCGTATGCCTCAAATAATGCTAATTAGATAGACACTTTGCATTGATCTTTACAGACAAAAGATCCATTATATCGAGGAGAAACTGTGTTAGTAAAGCTGAGCAACATGAAATTAGTGATTGCTAAATCAGAGATTATTTATTATAAAAATTTTAAAGTCTAATGGCAAGAAAGGCACCTGCAGTTAATGGAATATAGCCAGCAATTTTGAAGGTGGTGGTGAACAAGTGCATCGAATCATCAAAATCAATAAAATTAATAATGTAGGCACCACTGAATTTTGGATATTCCTTTGAACTCAAGAAGTGTCAATGTATGACCAATGCATAAATGCAGTTCTAACAGCAAAGTAGAGGTACTAGTACTAAAGGTAACTAGAGACCAGTCAGTATGACAGAAAAAAACCACATAGGTAATGATAGAGAAAACAATACAGGAGCCTAATATTAGAAATGGTATTCTGAAGGGAACACATAATGGTTTTTCTAAACACACTTGTTTTAATAGTCACCTATTCAGCTTTTCTGACATAGTCATTTACAAATTGAATGTAGAAATTAATTTTGGAAAACTGTCTGAATGTTCATCAAACAATTCCAATACCACTGTAGCTATGTGACACAGAACTTTGTGTTGATGTTGTTATTTGGTTTTTATGAGCATTAACAACTAAGGCCATATTGCTCCGGGATATGCGGTGGTCATTCCCTGACCTTTCCGCATTCTTCGTATTTGGTAGTGACGGGCTCGAACCCTGGTCTAATCAAGAAGCGTGTGCTACGCACTGCTGCTCCTTCCCACCTGGCTACAGAGATGCCTACTTTGTGTTGAAAGATGCTTCAGCAGTTTAGGAAGATGATTCCATAAACACATGCACATGATCAGAAATGGACTTGGAATATCTGTAAACACTGCAGAAACTGTTACAGAAAAACTAGTCTGAATAAGGGAAAAAATGCAACTGATATCAAAACCAGGAAGGTGACAACACACTGCAAATGACATCAACTGATGCATTTGGGCTATTTTCGTATGAATTCAAAATAAATTTCCCCACAGAAATACTACTTAAGTGTGTATGTACGACTCTTTTTGTAATATTATAATTTACTTTTCCATTATGTCTTCAATTCTTTAGAAAATCAAAAGGTGATATGTTAATCATGAATGAGAATTCACTTTCTGTGATTTTTATATAGAGCTGTTAGAGAAACAAAATGCACATTATTAAAAACAACAATTTTCATTTTTTTTTATTTAATAACAGTTCATCACGATAAGCTTCTTTTTAAAAATAAACATATTTTAAGAATCAGAAATTCTGAATTATTTATTTTTCTTTGAATATACTTTTATATATAATTTTATAAACCTAAATATTAAACTTCTTTGTAGAGAAACAGTACCCAAATTACAGATGGGTGGAAGCTGAAATTTACACACGTTGAAAATTATCAAATATATGTATATACATTTGTCTACAAGTGTAAAAATAATTTAATACTGACACATACCTAACACACTTTATAATTTACTGTGGTAGCTCATTCAAAAAAATTAACATGCAAAAAATGAAACATAGCACTGATTTTTATCTCCAATCCATAAAAAATCACTTTATGTATCAGCCATTATAATGGGGAACAAAAATTACATAAAGTTAACCCCAGACTTCTTGTCATACAATCATAATGTAGAGAACAGGTCATTTAAAGCATGATTAAGGAATAATTTAGCTTGTATTAGGTATATAATAAAGAGTATTTTGTGAAAAAAACACACAAGTTATGCACAATCAGCACAAGAGTTTAAGATGCTACCAAACATGAGAAAGTTGGCAGTGATATTCCCATCTCGGAACTTTTGGATTTTTAAAATTCATTTTTGGAGGTTTTCATAAAGCTGGATTTTCTTAAGTCAACTCACACAAATCTTGTGTGAGTTGACTTAATAATAAGTATATTATTATCAAATGTAATTGGTGCAAAATGAAAATATTTCCCTGTTACACTCACATAACTTTATCTTTTATATAGTAAGCAGACAGATGAAGAACTTATCAACCCACCAGTACATTATTCTTCCTGATCAATAGTTACCAAGCAAGGCATTCTTGTTTGATGGTAAAATATTAAAATATTTTCCTCCAGTACTTCATATATAAACTATATCTTGTCTGTAAGATGGGGAGCATAGTAAAAACTTTCAGCTTGGGCAAACAGGTAAGCAGACAAATGAATATCAAAACATTCAGTGAGACACCAGTGGGTTATACATAAATATGATCTGTTCTACTTCTGATCATAATTCACAAAGAATTGTGAATTATGATCTTGTTCCATTCCAAACAAAGATTTTTTTTTATTGAATTTCTGTAAAAGTCAGATTATAATTTCCTTATAACTTGTTTGTATCTTTCACAATTTGGACCCATACACATTTGTAACTAGTCCTTCTGTAACATAAACTCACTTAAGTGCAATCCTAAAACACTAGCTGGGAATACAATACAAACAAGAGTGTTAATACTGTATTTCACACAAAGGAACTTTATATCACTTTTTATATTTATCTTTTATATGAAGATCAACATGCTCCACTGTGATAAACTGGGGTTATCCTCCTTATTATGTATTTCTTATATCAGTATAGGAGGCCTTTCTTAACTCTCTAGTAGATGCATTAAAAAAAAATAGCATGTATGTTGTCTTTATTCCAAAAAAATCATTGTTCTTGAAATAAAAGACAAGAAATAGTTGTAAATGTTGAATCCACAATTTTATCTACTGTTGAGCAGGGAAAAATCATGGATTTATGGTGAAGGAGAAATTTTCCTTTCTTCTCTGGCCTCTCTCCTGCAGTTTGTGTCTCTAATATAACTAGCAGAATTATTGCATGACTCCATTCCATGATATCCACATGGTTAACCTCCCCCTCCATGCCAAAAAATTGGACCAGTTATTTTTCCATTGGATCCTTGTGTTGCCACTCCATAGACTGGTACTTTGTGATAGCAGTGTATGGAGTGGCAATAAAAGGATTCACTGATGTTCACAGTGGTACCAGTGGTACCCAGGTCTCACCAATAGTGATCATGCTGTCAAGAAAATCATCACCCACGATCTTATACTACTCCAGATGATCAGCACACAACTGCACTTTTTGCTCTTTGTGACCAGTCATGACCATTTGTAAATACACCAAATACACAATTTTCATAATCCCATATTGTTTAGAACTGTTTTTAATAAATTAAAAGCCTATTTACACTCTTGAACACATTTTCCAAGTCTTAATGCATCCAACTTCACAAATTAGCATATCCACTGTCACTATGGTACGAGGAACGCCTGTTTCTGACCACTACCACTTGCTACCTAACTGTTCTGATGTAAACTGTATGCTCCCACAAATGTTCTTCAAATGTTAGCAAATCTCAATGGGCACAATGTTTTCTTCATTCAGGAACTCAATAACATATCACTGTTTCACACATACATTAACATCACCCTCCATTTTCATGGGCTACTATAATCCCACCACCTGGCATGCAGCATTCAAACTTGCAGCATATTAGTACAGGAACTCCCCGACTTACGTAATACTCGAATTACGCAAATTCGACTTTGCATAAGTTTTTGCCAGCCGGTGCAAACTTAAAAAAATCATGGAAACGTATTTTGCATCCCATAGGAATAAATGGAGGTATCGTGAAAATATCCTAATGTGAACCCAATAACACATTGTTTTTTTTGGTAATTCATTCCAAGACCTTGGAAGTTGAAATTTTCGCTATATAACTAAGCTATTTATCTCTCTAAAAGGTCATTTTTATAATGGAAATTGCAGTACACTTTGATTGTTATCATGTTCCGTTATAAGAATCAATTTTGAATGCCTTTGTGATATTTTTCTAAAACATTTCTGGAGGTCACTACCAAAAAACAATAAAAACAATTTGTACTTTCCAGTTTATTAGGCTTTTCTGTAGTGCAATCTAAGCAGGTAGTAAACTAGATCTTATTGCATTTGCGATAATACTGATAGCTGGAATTGTGGGATTTTTATGTTATTATGGTTAAATGTGTTCCCCTTTCACTGAAATCTTCAATCATATAAAAAACATAAATTTTCAGAATCTTTTCTTCATTCCTATTTACTTATTACAATGATGAAGGGAAAGTGACCAACAGAAAGTGCAAGTGCTGGCAGTACTAGGAAACGATAATTAATTAAGAAGTACGAAGCAGGACAAAATTTGTCATTTATTGCACGGAATTAGGTCTTACTGCTTCAACAGTGAATACTATTTTAAGGGACAGTGCGCATATAAAAGAACATGTTAAAGGATCAATGTATTTCACACCAGGGCCAGCCTGCCCCAACAGTGATCACAAAACAGCATTCAGGTGCTATATCGAAGATGGAAAAGCTATTAATAATATGGATGGAAAATCAGATTCAGAAGCGAGTGCCACTGAGTCCAATGGCCATTCAAGCAAAAGCAAGAAGTATTTATGAAGATATTAAGGATAAGTACAGCGAACCCCAAGCCAAGTTCGCGGCAAGCAATGGGTGGTTTAATAAGTTCAAGCATCACGCTGGTTTCCAAAACATTAAAGTATGCAGTAAAGTTGCTAGTGCCGATTCTGCAGCTGCAGAGAAATTTTGTGATGTGGTGGGAAAAAACCCTTCTAAATCTCCACAGCCCTCAACTTCCTCAGTGGCATGCTTATCAGCTGGAGAGTCAATGCTCGAAATGTTAAACTTACTGACATTATGCTTGTCTCCTCTCTCTTTTTGTAATTTTGTACACTTTTGTAATTTTTCCTGCGCATGAGATAAAAAAATTGAATAATTCTATTTACATTTTCATTAAACATTTCTTTTTTGCTTCTATCAAATTCAGCGTGCATAGTTGCAGGTGCAGAATTTCCCTAAATTATTATTTAGGGAAATAAATAATTTCAGAACGCAACCCTTACGTAAGTCGGGGAGTTCCTGTAGTAGTTTATATTTTTACCTGAAGCAACTGCATTTTAAATTCAACACGAATGGGAAAAAAAATTTGGGATTTCAATTTTTCACATGGGAAACATCCTCCATGACAGTACAGTGGTTTTACCATCCGTCACTTGTTTGGAGAGGTCTGGGTTTAATTCCAGTCTATGACTGAAGGAATTTCTGAAATCCTCTTCAATTAAGTTGGCCAATCCCAGGCAGAGGAAGTAGGGTTATGAGTTATTCTGGGGTTTTTGGCCCACACAACAAGCAAATTGGTCCACAAACACACGCTTATAGAGACAATATACATTAGTACAATATGTTCTAGGCCAGTGGTGCGCAAACTTATTTCGCTCACAACCCCCTGTATTAAATATAAAATTAACGACCCCTCAATGTAAACCCTGAGATAGAATTACCAGATTTTTAGAGAAGAAAAATGACATTTTATAAATTATGTAGTAAAAAATTTTATTCAAGTACAGAGAAAAGAATAAAAAAATTGTTGCCTTTTTAATTTACACATTAAAATAATTGTTTAATATTTTAATTGAATACAGCAAAATGAACAAATCAAATTCTTATTCTTCAATTAAGGTTACAAAACAATAAAAACATAAACAATTACAAAACAAAACAATTAATGAGAAGGACAAGCCTGGATAACCAAGTAATATTTGGTCCACATTTGGCGCAATGTTTGAAATTACTAATCTCGTGTCATTTGGATCAAGTATGGAATGCTGTTTTGTTATTATAGCTGTTAATTTTGAGAAACTAACCTCGCATAAATAAGTAGACCCGAAAGGTAGCAATGTTTGTATCGCCAATTTCGATAATGCTGGATACTCGTCTCAAAGAGAATGCCAAAAATTTTCCCAAGTAGTCTTGAAAAGAGCATGTAATGCTTCATCAAACGACAGGTCGATAAGATCTTATTTTTGCTGAATGGTGATCCAGCAAACAAATAAATAATTTTGGGAGATGAAGAAATATCAAAAGCAAAGGGATCGTGAATCCAATACAACTTTTTTTCTGGAGATACATTAAATCATTTGGAAAAATACTTAATTAGCAGTTAGGTGAGCGGCAATTAGGGCTTACAAAACCAAGATCCCAGAATCACAGTAATTTTTTTCCAGTATTCAAATACTGGTATTGATACGAAAATACCGGTTTCTCGGTACTAATTTAAAAAATAATTGTTTATGATTTAATCATATAAAGGTGATTTTATAACCACCAACCAAAAATTATATATATTTACAAAAGTATACAGCAGCAAAATTTGGCATATAAATTGTCATGCAATTAGATTCCAAAGCTCATGGGAACAGTTGATTGTCCATGCTTGAAAGCTTTTTGAGTTGAGATTTTGTGTGCAGAAAGTTTTAATTGATTTAGATTCAAGTGTTTATTTTTGTGAGGATGAATTTAATTTATTATCTGCAGCTATAGCTACATTAATTCCTATAAAGTTAGCAGTAGATGCTTTATTCTGCAAAGAAGCAAATCTTTTAACTGCAGAGGCTAACATAAAATTTATGATGAAACTCTTGGCAATCAAAATTCTGAAATAGCTACAGAATTGGATACAGCATTGAAACTCCGTACTTCACAGAGGCGTACACATTTATCATAGGTTCTTCAGTATTTGCAAAGTGGGACACAATACGACTGCAATTTAGTATTAGTAATGGCCATATATGGTGCAAGAAGGCCTAAGGCTTATGCTGCACCAGCAAAAAAAAAAAAAAAAAAAAGAAAGAGTAAAATAGTAATAATAATAATAAAATTAAATAAAATAAATAATTAATAAAAAAAAAAGAAAGAAAGTCATCATCCAGCTGACCTTTTGAATTTATTCCAGTAATTTATAACTCGCTGGTTAAAATAAAACTTCCTGCAATCCAGTCTAAACTTCTCCCCCCCCCACCAACTTTCATTTATGGCCCCTAGTTCTAGAATCATTTATAACTGTGAAAATTTTGTGCTCATTCACTTTACTTTTTCCGGTCACAGACTTAATACCTCAATCAAGTCTCCTCTAAGGTGCCTAGTTTCCAAGCTGTGAAACCCACATATTCGAAGTCTGTCTTTCCTCATATGGTCGCCCTTTTTCCGACCTCATCAGGCGAGTTACCAGTCCTTTGGACCCTTTCAAGAAGCTTGACTTTTTTTAGGTGAGATCTCCATACTTGAACACAGTATTCCAAGTGTGGTATAACAATAGCCTTATATAATGGGATTGTGACGTCCTTATCTCTACTAGCAAATGTTCAATGAATCATCAATAAGACACCATGGACCTTCCTTGCAACCAGTCCACAATGCTCGGAGAACTACATGTCTGACCATATTGTAACTCCCAAGTCCCTTTCTTCCAGTACTCACTTTAGTTCAACTCCACCAAATGTAAAAGTTATTTTGGGGTTGCTCTTCCCCCAGGTGCAAGACCTTGCATTTTGCTGAATTAAATCATAGCTGCCACTTGTCTGACCATCCCTGAAATCTATCTAGGTCACTCTGAAGAAGCTCTGCTTGGCGGTGATCATTAACTATTCTACCAATTTTGACATCATCTGCATATTTAGCATAACGCCCTCTATCCCTTCATCAATGTCATTTAAGAAAATCAAAAACAACACTGGTCCCAATACTGATGGGACCATATTCCCCAGATTGGGTTAATATAAGAAGTGGGGTTCCTTGGGGAACCCCACTTCTTACATTAACCCAATCTGAGGAATAACCATTTATCTCAACCCTCTGTATGCCATCCTGCTATCCATCTAAGGATTTTCTCTGTGATTCCAACTTGTTCCAGCTTATAAAGTAACCGCTCATGTGGGACTCAATAAAATGCTTTGCTGAATTCTGAATACACAATGACGAAATTATTCCCTAACTCCAGCTCACAAGTGATCCTATAAAAATAGCTAACCAGATTGGGTAAACATGATTTTCCCATTACGAAACCACGTTCCATTAAAGTTTTGCCTTTAGCCAGCGGGTAGTTGGTTGGTGGAACAGACTTCCATCCTTTGTTGTGGAAGTTGACGGCCTAAATAAATTTAAGGCTAAGCTGGAGAGGTATTTGGAACAAAAGGAGAGGTGAAATGGGAGCAGGGTTTTTTTTTTTTTTTTTTTTTTTGGCTGAAGCTGCATAAGCTTGCTTTCTTGAATCATATGCCTCTACTAATGCTAACAATTATTCACCTCATTTTTAAAGAATTTATCAAAATAATCACTTTGTGCTTGAATATACACCTGATGCATTCAACAATTTCAAGTATTATTCAGATTTGCAAGCGTCCTTGTTCTACCTATTGCAATCAGCATTTCAGCATTGTCAATGAGTGACATGTAAACAATGGATTCCAAATAACCGCACAGGTAAAAATGAAACAGATTCAGGCTCAAAGGGTGACAGTCTGCTGAATAGTGTTCACACTTTTAACCTGAATCCACAATTTGAAATCTACTGTTTGCATGATGTCCTCTGACAATACTGAAATGCTTTGCCAATGCATATTAATATACCCATTTTACATTCACCTTTAATTAACTTGTTAATCAAATTTACTCTCATTGATATTATCCTTTATATTCCATTGTGATATATACATTTGATTTTAATGTTATTTCTTGTTTTTGCAACTGAGGTTTTGCAATACTGCAATTTGAAGTGTACACTTCAAATTGAGTAAAAAATACAATAAAAAATAAATACTTGACTAAAATGAGAAGTGCCATCATGAATACACCACATATGACATCAGAGAGCAAGAGGAACTTCACACAGTAAATCACATAAATCATATCTTAAAAACTGAAACAGGATTCTCTGGTTAACCTTACAGGCAGCAAAACAACAAAAGGGGCTTCTTAAGCAGCTGGCAATAATTAATTCTCATATTAACACTAAATTGTCGTTGGCACTTTGAATGCATGATGATATGCAGCTTCGCTTCTGCAAGAGTCTTAAGTATTGTTAAAACTGATCAGGTCATTGGTGAAGCCAGCCTTTCATCAGAAAACATGGTGGGTAGAAAAATAGAATCCCAAGCACAAGTAAAAGCCTTGTAATCTTTGAATGTGATAAGCTGTTATTTTAAAATTCTTCACACAATTGTGTGTTCTATGCCCTCTAGTGATATATCAGTCAACAGGTAGTGATGACTGATCTATCACTACCTGAGACTCACTTGGCAAATTATTCTGTATCTTCAATACACTCATCATTTCTTTGAAAGGTCTTCACAGAAATGAGTTCACATGCACATCTGTCATTTCTCAGTTTGAATAAGCCACCATTCTTACTTCAAATGGACATTATCACTTAATAACACTTTCTTTTTTTTTTTAACCTCCTCACTGAACTGCAATTATAATTGATTTTGTGGTAGGAAGTTATAATTAGGAACAGTAAAATACTGTTTCAAAATAAATTTGACCGTGCAGAACAGAATAGTAATCAACTTTTACCTAGCTACCTTTTTTGTTTTTTATTATTATTGTATTTTTTTATTTATGAAACCCCCAAACAAAAAAAGGTGTTAAAGTACTTAATACAGTCTACAGATTGAAGGCTGAGAAGACAGAAGGCACTTAAGGGTGACACACCACTGGAATTTCTGTAGATTATAATTTTTGAGGAATACATGCAAAAGAAGGTTGTTTCAGAGAACAGAAGTATGCTCAGTGGCCAAAAAATTTGACACATTTATTCAGTATCTAGTAGAGCCACCTTTTTCCTCAATTACAGCCAATACATGTTGTGGCATGGATTCCACTAGGTGTCTGAGGGAGTCTAGCTGCAGATTTGACCAATCTTCCATCGGGATATGTCAGCTGCTGTATTGTGGTCAGCAGATAACTGCAAAGCTGAACTGCCCTTTCCAACGTATTCCAGATATTCTCAACTGGTTCAGATCTGGAGAATTAGGAGACCAGGATAGATGTTGGAAACCTTGGGAATGTTCCTCAAACCATTCAGATACAAATTTTGCATGGTGGATAGTTGCATTGTCAACTTGAAAGATTGCATCACAATACAGGTAAAAATGAAGCACCAAAGGGTAAAGTTAGTCCAATACTACAAAACAATATTCATTGGAGGGTATTACACCATCCTCTAACAGTATGAGCAGATCCAGTCCATACCAACAGAACAAACTATACCACAATACCACCTACAGGTGCTTGAGTGGTGGACACAAGGAAGTCTGGATGCATGGCTTTGTGAGGTTTACACCACAATTTCACCCTGCCATTGGCACAAAAAAGTGTATATCAAGGCTCATTACATCACACCATCATGTTCTTTTTCCACTGTTCAGTATCGGTGTTGCAACATCAATCCACTCGAATATTTACATTTTTTTACAGAAATAACTGGATTTCATATAGGCACACACAACTACCAAATCCCAAATTCTTCAATTTCCACAACTTAGTTTAGTTGGAAATAGGTTTCTTTTTTTTCCTAAACTGTATTTTTCGGTTATTTGTTGCACATTGGACCTTCTACTCTGATGTCCAATTTGCTTTAAACTGCTATGGTCTTGTTCTTGGAGAACCAAATTTCTGCAAAATTTCTTCCTTTTAGAGCTACATTCTCCTTTTCTCTTCCACTGGTATACTTTTGAAATGGTTGATCTTGACACAACAGTGATTTCCTTTTTTCTCTCAACTGTGACTCCTGCTAAACATCCTCCAACAACAACACCTTTTTGAAAATTGGAAAGATCACGTATCTTCGCCATGAACGGATCAACTAAGGTACTCTCTAGAAAAGCATAGCATATTTATCTGATATTAAAAAACTTGTGATCATACCATGTAACAACTTACATCTGCATACTATATATTTAATTATCTGCTGATGGCAATTGCAGAAAATTTCTAATTTTTTGGCCAGTGAATGTAGAATGGATAAATGAGGAAGAAGAAAAGTTTTGCGAGTTTGGAGTTGGATGGGGAATAAATGTTGACCGGTTAAGACACACGTTCAAACTGGTCTGGATGAGAGCAAAGCAATTACAGATGCCAGTTCAGAAGAACAGTACAGATGAAAGTATCTATAGAAAGGGTATGTAACAGAATGTCTCATAGACATTCTGTTACATACCCTTTCTGTTTCTATTACAGAGTGTGGAAGAAACGTCATAAAATATGAGTCATTACTTAACCTGACTGTCTTATTTTGAAAGGAGTCAAGAAGATTGTGAGAGGTTTTGGGAGGTCACCTCAGATGTGGGAACAATATTACAGGGTAGGCTGGATTCAGTATTTGTAGAGAGCCAGCAGCTGTTTAGAAGAAAGTAATGCCAACAGCAAAAAAAAAAAAAAAAACAAAAACAAACACAGAGGTTTTTTCGATGCAGAGGAAGCAATATTTGTGACGTGCTTATGCCAAGAAAGATTAGAAGTCAGGGTATGCTGTAATAGAAATATGTGATCTTGTCTAAAAAGCTGAGAGTCATTGAAGATGAGCATAGGAGCAAGAAAACTCTTTTTTGTAAAAAAAAAAAAAAAAAAAAAAACAGGGCTCAGTTTAGGGACTGACTGAAGTTATTATTTTTTTTTATTTTATTTTTTTTATTTTTTGGAGATTTTATTTTATTTTTTTAATTACAAGGAGATCAGCAATTAAAGAACAGATGGCAGATAGCTGTTTGTATAATGCAAGGTTTATGAAACTGGAATTTAGTGTGCTATCACCACCACCAAAGATAAGATTTCCAATCAGAGAAAAACGGTTAATGGAAATATTAGAGGGAATGGGTTAATAGAAATATTAGAGGCAATGGGTTAATAGAAACTAGCTGTATCCACTGCAAAAATTTCACAATTGGTAGCAGAGTTTTTCTCTAGCTGTCCTAAAGAAATGTAGTCCGTGTTTTGTCTTGAGCAGGTAAGCCAGTATGCATCAAATTCTTTCTCATTTCTTGTATCTGAGGAAACATAAATTTTCTTTGATTTCACCATCTTTCCGATTATTCAAAATGTGCATGTTGCGTAACGATTTCACATGTACAAAATGTAGTACAGTCTCTATAATATTTGTTTGAAAACAACATTTTTTATATTCTTGTGCCCTACTGGTAACTTTATCTTAACATGCTGAAATGATCTTGATCAGAGACATTGCTACATAAATTGGTCGTGACTAAATACAGGGTTAGTAAGCGAAATTCTGACTATCAAATGTTTGCCCTTGACTTTTCATCTCTTAAACAAGAATGGCAAAGTCGAATTGGATGGAATCAAATCTACACACGGTAAGAGTACACGTTTTTCTTTAGCTTCTGTTATTATTTCTAGATCCAAACAATTCTGATGCATAACTTTGACTATAAATCTCGTATCATTGATCAATCCTGAAATTGCCATATTCCGCAGTAAAATAAAATGATTTCCAACTTTTTCACACTTAAAATGTAAGGCTTGACAATTAACACACCTTTCACTAAGTAAGCCAATACTGTGACATTAAATCTTTCAGATCCTTAAATGCACATTTCAGACTGATCCTGGATGCATTTGAGGGAGCATGAAAATGTGTGTTTCTTCTTTGCCGCAAGGTACGTTCAACATGACCAGAGTAGCATGGCAGTGTAAAAGGGCTAACATAGGCAGCACTAGTAGACAAAACTGGCTCATTCCATAAAATAAAACTATTTTACAGAATTTATATTTTTATATTTTCCCATTTTTCTGCACACCTAGGAAGAAAGTTTACCAATTTGAGACCACTTTCAGCCCAATCAGTTAGGCCTATCGTTCACAATGGCCATCTTAAGAAAATGGCTTCTGTATTAATATATAGATATCAGAGGCAATGGGTGAATCTGACAGAATGGAGCAGAGAGATTTTAAGACAGAGGAGATCAAAATTAGGAAGTCTCCAACAATCAATATCACAGCAAATATATGCACAAGCACCATCTATGTTGTTGTAATGTGGCGTGTCTATACAGAGACCAACACACAATTTTTACTGAATAATTTCTGGAACACAAAAAAAGACAATCAGAAATAGGGTTATTCTGGGTATATGTTTACATAAACTTTGTTTTCAGGTCCTGAAATGATCCCTAAAATAGAGCCCACACATTATGAAACACCCATATATATATATATATATATATATACTGTCCAGTCAAAACATTGTGACCACTTAGCCTCATAATAGTACATCCTCCTCTTGCCACCAGTACTGCCATTATGCAATGAGACATGAACTCTGTAAAGCCTCTGAACATTGAAGGAAGAACATTGCACCATGTTTCCAGGATTGCATTCCACAGATCTGCAGTAGTCCATGGTGGAGGATCCAAATGCCAGATATGCCAATCCATGGTGTCCCAAATGTTCTATGGGATTCATATCCAGAAAATTCAGTAGCCAAGGTAGCAACTTTCATGTTTGGTGAACCACTCTTGAACAATACCAACAATGTGGCAAATCATATTATCCTCCGGGAACACACTCATCCCACCCAGAAAGACAGTCATCATGATGAAGGGGTGTATCTGCTCAGCCACAATGAATAGATAGTTTTTAGCAATCAGAGTGCATCCTAGGGGTATGAGGGCTTCAAGATTCCCAAGAAAACATCCTCCATATCAAAACAATGCCACCACTAACCTGTTTCTGTTGGACAGGACACCAGAGTGATTCCTCTTTACAGTTTGTCACCATACTCTCCATCTATGGTCCACAGAGCATAGCAGGAATGAAAAGTGGCAACTTTTTTTTTTTTTGGTCAATAAAGGTCAAATGACACCATTCATGTGCAAACTTGAGGTGATTTTGACACTACCGCATGCATGGGTAGCTGTAAGCATGAGTACCTTTATTGGGAGACTACTCCAGAGGCCCATACAGACCAGGGTTCATTGACTCATGGTCTTGGAAACACTTCTGCTTGTTTCTTGGTTAAAGTTCATAGTCAGCAGTTCCACCATTTTCTGTTATTGGCTCACACAAGGCAGGTCCAGCCTACAATCACCATGCCTCATCTCTGCCTGACGCTGCTCTGTCCAATCCATCCACTCTTGGAACACCTCAACTACAGCACTCTGCAAACAGTCCTCAAGATTCATGGTTTACATAACACTGCCCCCTTCAAACAATATCCAAAGATCATCTGTTTTTTGAAGTCTATCAGATCATGTTTAATCTCCATGTCGATCAGGTACATTGAATGGACCACAGGCAACAAAACCTGCAGTATCACATTTATCAGTTTTCACTGTGATACGTGCTCCACCAGGTGGGGAGGAAAACCCAATTGCTAAAATACATGGGTGATCATAATGTCTTGACTGGAACAGTGTTGAACAAATGTCATCCAGGTTCATTTTCTGCCTACACCAAAGCTCAACAATTATAAAGCAGTTATCAATCAGTCCAAATTAGATTTTGAACACACTAAGAGTAGAAAAATTGCTTCTTGCCCAAACGGTAGTCGAAAATTTTGGTCTCTTGTTGAAGCTATTCACTGCAACTTTTGCCATCTGTACTCCATCTCTGTTAAAATCTGATGTCTATTGCCACCTCAGCTAAAGATAAAGCCAACTTATTAGCATCCTACGTTTTTTTTTCTTTTTTCTTTTTTTTTTTAACTTTTCTTGTATTGATAATCTAGGTAAAACCACCTCCTATCATTCTCAGTACACTCCACTCCAAGCCTACTGTGATCTTCTGTCAGAAGGATGGCAGACAAATTTTGAACAATCTTGATGCCAAGAAAGATCCAGTTGCTGATGGTAGTTCACTTGTTTTCAATACCTGTACTCCTGAGCTTACTCCTGTTCTGTGTTGCCTTTTTATACTTTCTTATTCCACTGGTGTTTTTCCTTCTTCTTGGAAATTTCCCCTTATCCAGCCAGTTCCTAAAAAGGGTGACAAATCCCTCCCAAACCATTCATTCCACTGAACTTTTTCCAAAGTAATGGATTTTCCATTACTTTAGAAAGAGTGGAGCCAACTCCTAAACTACCTTGAAACCTTCTAACTGATCAATGGTCACGAATATGGATTCTGTCAGCATCAATCCACAGGTGATATATCGATTTTTTGTTACCGATATATCACCTGTGGATATATCATCTATGGACAAATTCAATGGAAAAGTCTTGATGAAACTAAAGCAGTTGCTCTTGATATTTCCAAGGCTTTTGTTCATGTTTGGCATAAAGGTCTTGTAAATAAGATTCCATCTTATGGATTGGCAACTGTCTTTTGTAACTGAGTATCCACTTTTTTCTGACTGCTCATTGCAGGTAATGGTAGCCTGCTGTCGTCTAACTTCTCCACTAATACTGGTGTTCCCTAAGGTTCAGTTCTTTCTCCCACTCCTTTCTTCCTGTATATTAATGACCTTCCACTGACTGGAAATTCTCTCCATAGTTTTGCTGATGATAGTGCACAGCATTCCACCTTCCAGTTTGAGAAACCTTGCCCAGCACATACAGCTTCAACTTCTTGAATATCCACTACCAATTCCTTAGATGCTGATCTCCAGGTAATTCTCCAGTGGGAGAAAGATAACTCAGTTTATTTTAATCCTTCTAAAACTCAGTCCTGTCATATCTCACAAAGGATTCTTCTGCTCCTCTTCTTATCTTTAATGACACAAATTTCTAGACACGATCCATTAGGGATTACCCCGACTTCTAATCTCTCTTGGCATAAGCTGGTCTTGGCGCATTATTGCCTTAGTTGCTAATGTGCCAATAAAATCCAAACCAAGCATAAGCATATCACAAATACTGCTTCTCTTCATCTAAAAAACTGGCAGGTTTTCTCTTTCAACTCTTGGCATTTTTTTTCTAAACAGCTACTAATTGTGGCAGAAGACAGAGAGTGGTAATCAATGGACACTGCTCAACATGGACTAATGTTATTAGTGGAGTTCCTCAGGGTTCAGTGTTGGGTCCGTTGTTGTTTTCGGTGTTTATGAATGATATTGATGATGGGATATCAAGTTTAATGTCCAAGTTTGCAGATGATACAAAGGTTGGCAGGGTTGTTAAGGACACCACTGACGCAATGCTGCTGCAACAGGATCTGGAAAGGTTGAACAGATGGGCTGAGAGGTGGCAAATGAAGTTTAACATTGACAAATGTAAAGTACTACATATGGGAAACAGTAACCCCAGAGCAACGTATCAACTCTGCGGTACTACACTGACAGTGGTGGAGAATGAAAAGGACCTGGGGGTAATTGTGCAGGCAGATATGAAGTTCTCTGAGCAGTGCAGACGAGCTGCAAGAGTAGCTCATGGTGTCTTGTCAATGATATACAGGAATTTTTCTAGCAGGGATAAGGAGGTGATTATTCCCTTGTATAAGGCAATGGTTAGGCCACATCTTGAGTACTGTATACAGGTCTGGAGGCCTCATTTCAAGAAGGATGTAGAGCTGCTGGAACGGGTACAGAGAAGGGCAACAAGATTAGTGAATGGAACAAAGGGTTGCTCTTACGAAGAAAGGCTTAAGTTTTGCAAATTACAGAGTCTGGAGACTAGGCACCGGCGAGGTGATCTGATAGAGGTGTATAAGGCTTTGAATGGTTTGAGCATGCTCAATGCCAATGGGATTCTTCATCTTGCTCAGAATAATCAGCTCAGAGGGCATAAATACAAATTGAGGAAGGACGGATGTCGGATAGATGTGCGGAAATTTGCCTTTGGCCAGCGGGTGGTTGGTTGGTGGAACCGACTTCCATCACTTGTTGTTGAAGTTGATAGCCTAAACAAATTTAAGGCTCAACTGGACAGGTATTTCGAGCGAACGGAGGTGTGAAATGGGAGTGGTGTTTTTTTTTTTTTTTTTTTTTGGCTGATGCTGAATAAGCTTGCTTTCTTGCATCATATGCCTCTACTAATGCTAATGCTAACTGTGTAGAAATCTTAAACCGATTCTACCATGGAATATTGTTCCCACATTGGGGGAGGTGTCTGCATAACCTCTCTCAGGCTTCTAGACTCCATTCAAAAGAGGGCAATTAGGATAATTAATGACCCATCTCTCACAAAGTCTCTCCACTCTGTCTCATAGACACTGTTTCTGCTGCATGCCTTTTCTATAGATTCCATGGAATTGAATTCCATAGAGTCCAATTCCATAGGCACTGTTCTTCTGAATTGGCTTCTATAATTCCCACTCTCTCTTCTAAACCAGTCCAAATATGTGCCACAACCAGTCAACATCCATTTACTGTAAAACTTCAAACTCACAGAACCAACTTTTCTTCTTCTTCATTTATTTCTTTTCCACCCTTTCTTCCCTTTAACTTCCATTTTCTGACAATTACAATTTACAGAAATTAAAGTCTAATGTCAACTTTAATTTCTTCTTTCATCTATCAAATATCTTCTGATAGATGATAACAAGTATCTTCTTTCATCTTCTCAATCTTCAACCCATGCATAGTACTAAGTACTACAGGTTCTAATACCTTTCGTGTTTGGAGTTTTCCTTAAAAAAAAAAAGTGCTGTTCTAACATTTTCTCTAAAATTTTTATAATGTAGACAGCATAGAGATTTGATATTAGTTTATTGAGAAAGTCCAGAAATACCAAGTTCTAATATGCCATTGCAGAAACAGCTGTTGAATTTTTTATCTCTAGATCTTTCTTTTAGAAAATTTCTTAGTAACTAAGTTCACAAATAGTTGTCATTGGACTAGAATCGTGCTCTTTCAATATTTAGTTCTTCAAAATTTTGGACTTCTTATCTCAATTTCTGTTTATTTAATTCTATTTGATTAGAATTCCTGGCTGCATTCTCTTCTTTTCTTACACTGGATTGTTAAAAGGTCTCATTTATTCCTGATTGCAGATCAACTTCTGGCAATGTTACATAACTGCCTGACTTTTGATTGCTCAAGGCTTCATTTGCACTTTCAGTAGCCATTTGTTGTATATTTCAAATTCTTTATCCATTTTGAGTTTCTAGACTTTGACACTGCAACTGACACTGTCTTTTTGTTCTTTGGAAAGTTACTTTTTTCTTTCCTCAAGGGATTTGTCACTCTCTTCCATGCTGATTTTGAAAATAAATTATACCAAAAAGGGAAAAAATTTCATAAACAAATAATAGAAATATGCTGAAGAATACTTGACTACAAACACTCAAATGCTAGTATATTTGTATATAATCATTAATACACTTGGAAATAATTATAAAAATGTGCTATTCACATTACTCTCGTAATACAAGTAAAATCCATTTTGCCACTGGAATCATTTCATAATCACAATAAAATCCAATGTGACCAATGGAACCAATGTAAACGATTGTTAAAATCTGTACTGGCACCACTGTATAAACCCAGTCCGAGTACTGTGCAGTACTCCAAACATTACACACTACAAGCAGGCCAACAATCAGTGTTAGCCAAGTCCATATTCTTGCAAATAATTGGCACAGTGCAAAAAGCATGGCACAGAAATATTTGGGCTTTTATGGTATTAAAAATAAATAGTAGGCAATGGTCCTTCCTCTATCTACAAAAATGAAATCTTTATTTTTGTAGAAAAAAAATTTCTGCCCAGTGACTACATGTATATTATCAGACTAAACACTTCACTGCCCACACTTCACATGTATATTATCAGACTAAACACTTCACTGTATGACTAAACACTTCAGTTTAGTCATACATAAAAGAACACAATTTCACATCTGATATCATGCATTCAGGTACAGATCAAGAGATCACTCATGTTCTGTTGATCTGTATTAATTCAAAAATATTTATTTTTGAACTGGCAGAGTTGCTCGAATTGTTCTCTATGACATGCAGTGCACAACTAAATAACCTTTAAAGCATCTCTGCTTTTTAAAAAATAAAGATTTTATACTTTCCTTTGTCAATGGTCTTTTGCATCTTGCTCTGGCCATGCAGATGATTATATATCATGTAACTTTTTAAAAATTTAAATCTTATTTGAACTAGACCTGGGGGTAATTGTGCAGGCAGATATGAAGTTCTCTGAGCAGTGCAGACGAGCTGCAAGAGTAGCTCATGGTGTCTTGTCAATGATATACAGAAATTTTTCTAGCAGGGATAAGGAGGTGATTATTCCCTTGTATAAGGCAATGGTTAGGCCACATCTTGAGTACTGTATACAGGTCTGGAGGCCTCATTTCAAGAAGGATGTAGAGCTGCTGGAACGGGTACAGAGAAGGGCAACAAGATTAGTAAATGGAACAAAGGGTTGCTCTTACGAAGAAAGGCTTAAGTTTTGCAAATTACAGAGTCTGGAGACTAGGCACCGGCGAGGTGATCTGATAGAGGTGTATAAGGCTTTGAATGGTTTGAGCAAGCTCAATGCCAATGGGATTCTTCATCTTGCTCAGAATAATCACCTCAGAGGGCATAAATTCAAATTGAGGAAGGACGGATGTCGGATAGATGTGCGGAAATTTGCCTTTGGCCAGCGGGTGGTTGGTTGGTGGAACCGACTTCCATCACTTGTTGTTGAAGTTGATAGCCTAAACAAATTTAAAGCTCAACTGGACAGGTATTTCGAACGAACGGAGGGGTGAAATGGGAGTGGGGTTTTTTTTTTTTTTTTTTTTGGCTGATGCTGAATAAGCTTGCTTTCTTGCATCATGTGCCTCTACTAATGCTAATGCTACACTGCAAATAAGACTTGAAGAATACGATCAAATGCAAACTACACATAACTAAAACAATAATAATACTTGTTTTATTTTACTATTACCATGATCACTTCCAGAAGCATCTGATCCTGATGGTGGTTCTGTGACTGTAGGAATACTTGAATCAGTGCTTGGTCCTGGTAAAGGCAACCGGGGAGCTGAAGGCTGCCGACTACGTGCTGGATTCCAATGAAAGCAATAACAACAGCGGAATGCTATTTAAGAAAACAATATTTTGAAGATATTATTTAAAAGACTATATACTTTTAAATATATACCTTTGTATTTTATAGAATATCATGTTAACAAAAAATAAAATATGACATTTCCAGGAAAATTTGCTATTTCATCCATAACATGATTAGGGATTATTAGCCTTCCTGCTCCTGATAAAATACTTGGGTATTGAAAAATGCACTTGACTCCTTCCCCTTGTTTTAAATATTATTATTTTGGTTTTAGACATTTAAATTTTTTTGTTCTGTAAATCACCCTGCTAAATTTATTTCATTAATGCTTTGAATAATTTCAAAATTATTTGAGTTAAATTTTTTGGTAAGTGTTTTTTATAATTTTGAAATATTTTCAGTGAAAATTCAAAAGAATATTACTATGAACTATAGAGATATAGCAATGAATTTTTAAATCACAACTGAAAATATCACTATTCTTTTTTTTTTTTTTTTTTTGGTAGTTGTTGGTGCATAGGCTTCTGTGGCCATAATGCACCTCCCAAGGTTTTTGCAGTACTTTGATCCAAGCCCGAGGCGGGAATCGAACCTGCGACCTTTGGGTTGCCAGGCAGGCACTTTACCCACCCGGCTAGCCCGGTCAGCATGTATTCATTTAGTCAGGGAAGTGAACTTTTCCAAAGAATTTAGAGAAACTTCTACAAGACTAGTAAGATTTATTTGGTAGATCAAAGGCAGATCAATTTGTAAATAACTAATATATTTCTTTCGTTGAATTGTTTGAATAATTTCTAACCTAGTCAGGAATTTAAAAAAAATCTTGGCAAAATGTTATTTCAAAACATATTTTAAATGAAAATCTGCTTACTTTCAATAAACATTTGAGTATATGAAAGGAAAGACTAAGGAATGATGGTCAGGTTCACACTGGTGTAATGAATGAAGTCTGCAGTGTGTGGGGGGGGGAGAACTACATACCTCTGAACTGTTGTGCCTAACAGTTTTTGTTTTTGGGTTTGTGCCACAGGAACATTGTTTAATTGACAGTCAGTTAAGTTTATCTTTTACAGTTTGAAGTATTCACAATGACAAGTGAGAAAGAATAATCTTATATATTAAATTAAAAACAAATATAGCAATTTATTTGTTTGGAAGCACTGCATGTTAGGTGTTTGTGGGGAGGAATGAGGTGATGATGTTTATGAAGCACTGTGTATTTTTCATGTATTGTGTCCATATATAAGGTTAAGTCAGAAGTCACTGAGGTTACAATAGGAGTTGTTTCTGCATCTGATAATTTATTCAGTCAGCATCATAAATATGCCATGTAAATCTGTTGATTCTGGTTTGATATTGTATGCTTTAGTTATTGAAATGAAAATGGACATTTTGTTAGATAATATTCTTTGGACTTACATTTAAAATCCTAGTGTATTTTGGGATGTATGGGTTATCTGTGTATGAATTAAAACTGTTGTCATCTATTCACTGAATATTTTGAGGATATGAGACAGCATTGATATTCATCAAGTATCACAGAGGTGAAAGGTAGTGCATCAGTTCACTAATGCAGGGTAGATTAACAATCTACCCTGCATTAGTAAACTGATGCATGATTTACTGTCACACTCTGTTCCCGTTTATGTGTGTGATTGTTAAGTACAGGAACTCCTTGACTTACGTAATACTCGACTTACGGAAATTCGACTTTATGTAAGTTTTTGCCGGCCAATACAAACTTAAAAAAATCATGGGAACGTATTTTGCATCGTGTACAAATAAATGGAGGTATTGTGAAAATATCATAATGTGAATCCAATAACACTTTTTTTTTTTTGTAATTCGTTCCAAGTCCTTGGAAGTTGAAAATTTCGCTATATAACTAAGCTATTTATCTCTCTAAAAGGTCATATTTATAATGGAAATTGCACGTAGCAATATAATGCTTGCTACAAATAAATCTATGATGAAAAGAAAAAAACCATCATCCAGTCATCCATTAATATGTTCTTTCATAAGGTTGAGCATCCGATCTCTTCTAAATCTCCACAACCCTCAACTTCCACAGTGGCGTACTTATCAGCTGAAGACGTTGATTCTGGCAATGACGCTCAAGAGAGATAAAACTTACTGATGTTATGCCTGTCTCCTTCCTTTTTTTGTAATTTTATAATTTTGAAATTTTTTTAAATTGTATGCTTTTGTAATTTTTCCTGCAGAGATAAAAAATTTAATAAATACAATAAATAATTCTATTTACATGTTCATCGAACATTTCTTTTTTGATTCAATCAGTTCAGCGAGTGCTGCACAAGCATGGGGAAAATTCAGACTTACGTAGCGTTCTGCAGAACACAACCCTTTTACAGGATTGTAAAAGGGTTCTGAATTTACAGGAACTCCCCAAAGTAAGTCGGGGAGTTCCTGTAAATCCATTTGGACAGGGAAGTGAACTTTTCCAAAGAGTTCAAAGAATAGAGCAAAGCAGCCAGAACAGTTAAGTAGGCCCACAAAGAGGACCAAAAGTGTGGGGTGAGGAACAGAAAGAGCTATTGTACCAAAATTATTTTTAATTTTACCGTTATTTTACCATAGCAAAGTTTAATGGCTTTAATAATCATAATGTATTTGTGGAAATGTATTTCATACTTCTGAAGTGGTTAAATCATTATTAGAAGCTGCACATATATTCCCAAATCAATCTGTTACCTGCTATTGTTCCAGAGCTCACTTCAGCTCAGTTTCCTTTGCCCTTCAAAGAAATTTCCTAAGGAGGAAATTTCTTCAACTTACTTATTATTCCTTTTCCCACCCCTATATTTCTTATTCCAATACTTTTTACCTCTAAATTTTTGAGAAATTTTATTCTATCCTAGATATCAGCTTTTATTACATTTGATGTAGTACAAATTATGGATGGATTCTGTCTCAAAAGTTTGTTTATTCAGAAAGTCAATTATTCTAAATGTTTTTCCCCTGCATATAAACAACATTATATTCTTCAGATGCTCAGATTAGCCAACAAAATCCTATTTAATCAATAATGTAGCATGGGGCCCAGGGGTGCATAAGCACTCCTAGGGCCCCATGACTGAAAACAACTTTGAGGCACCCAGAATCCACCCTCCCCCACATGGGCCCTGGCTAAAATACAAGGTGATTTTTTATTCATCATACTATTTCTTTTCTTTGTAGTTTCACAAGTTTCAAATTTTTCATATCAAAACAATCATTATTTTGTAGAGAAAGGTTTTAGAGATTTGATTCAATCAAATCTCTAAAACATTTGTTGCAACAAACAATTGTTGTCAAACCAATTGTTGTAATTGTTGTATTTGTTGTAAAACAAATAATTGAATCAAAATGCAACACTTCAATTGTTTTTACTCAAAGAAGGTACAACTGCACTATGGCCTATGTGATAGACCAACAAACAAACAATACTGAGATTAGTGGATCAATACAAGGAACAGGCTATGTTTTAGATGAAAGGAAAGAATTCCTGGATGAAATTTTTGACAACAGGTCGGTTTCTAACTGCTACTCTTATGTGTATGGTAAATGTCTAGCATGGCTTCTAATGTCACCTGATTTAAACCATGCAATTATTATCTCTGGCATTAACTGAAAGAAAATATTTTCAGAAGAATTTATAAACCATTCTTGCACTGAAGACAGTAACTGCAGATAAAATTTTTTGTGTCAGAGGAAATTGAGGCATGTTCTTTGAAACTTCATACTCTGATTGAAACAATTATAAACACAGAGGGGGCACTAAATACATTGTGGCATAAATTTCTCAACACTGCAAAATATAGTTCACGTGTTAATTTATGTTTCTAAACATATTTAACGTTCTTTAAATGAACAAAATAGTTATGATAAATAAAAAATCTCACCCTGTATACTATATATTTGCAATGAAAAAATATTGACTCTTAGCTAACTAGAAAGCTCTGGTAACAAGTATATTTATATTCTAGAACAGAGCAGTAGGAATGGCCAAATTACAGCAGTTTTATTTGGAGTTCATATTATTAAAAAAAGTAACTCGTCAGTCTTGACTACTTTTTTTTGCATAAAATTATAAAAAGTCAAGTAAATGCATAATTATAATAACACTGAATTTCCTTTTATTACAAAACACTTACATATTAGGATGGAAATTCCCTGCAGATGAATTAGAATTAAATCCTACCTAATACCCATCAATAACAGACTTTGGACAATGGAGCACCACTTTTCTTTCAAAATTATTGAAGAGGTAACTACTCTTTATATTTATTTAGCCAGTCCAATTACTAATAAGAAACTACTGGCTGTGTATGACAAGAAATTTTTTTTTGACAAAGATATACTCATCCAGGAGTTTCTCATTAGTAATTTGACTTGGTAAATTGATAATAACCTGATGCAATAAACTGATATTAACTATTCAAAGAAAAGTGCATTCAGTGTAACATATGCTGATTTTTGAAATGTCACATATCTTACAAAAACTTAAAAAATAACAAAACTTAACAAGAAAATGAAATTAATTCCGCCTGCTCTATACAAAAAAAGTTTGAGATTTTGTCATTTTAGTTGGCTTGTGAGAATTGAATCCTAAGTTATTTGCATTTTATCTCCTGAAGTTTTAACCCATTCAAGAGAATTGGCATAAAAAATAAAAAAAAATCACTGATATTATTACAGTACTGTACAATTCCAGTTTTTTTTTTTTTTTTTTTAATAAAATAAGATTAAATTTTAGTTGTCTTGACTTTACAATTAGGGTTTCTGTAGCTCCAGGTTTACAGTCTAATCTCTGGCCATGCTTTTGGTTTTGTTGCATCTTCTCTGGGTCATAGAGTAACTGAGAAAAAATAAAATTTCCAAGCGATTCTGAGGTGAATTGAGATATTACCGAAAATTATTATATATTTTACTTGGAATGTACGTAATTTACAAAACTATTTAATACTTGTATCATGTACCACAATGTTCTAAACCAGTTCATATCAAACTGACAACCATCAAACATTTGTTATGTTGTCCCAAGTTTTGTAAAATTTTACAGTTAACAGTGTTAAACCTATATGAAAATAATGATAGATAAAATTCATAAACTTACGATTCGTCATAAATGTTACTGGTCATGAATCGTATTTTTGTGCAGGGAGAAATATATGAAAGTAGTTAACCCTAGAACACTACTGATCATGTAATTTATGGCTTTGTCAAAAAAAAAAAAAAAAACACTGAGGGTATAAACAATTTTATTTACAAAGAATATTAAAGATGGCAAATATATACATATCTGAACCTATTTTATATTGTTATCACACTGAAGAGTAGCACTTTGTTTAACACTGTCTGCATAATAGCATCTTGCAATGTTTGTAGTAAATGTACGTTGCAAAAATCAGAAATCTGGTGGTCATCTTACACAGTTGTCTCGACAGAAAGAAGGCACACTGTATTAGGTAAAAAAAAAAAAAAAAAAAAAAAAGATCTATAACTGTGTATATATAATCAGAAGGAAATAACACCACTTCAGGATTTTGTTTGAGACATTATTGGGAAAAAACCTTTTTCTGTTAAAATTAAGTTACAAAAATTCAAATAATAATACATTCCAGCGTACAGTAATATCATCGATAGGTAAAACTGACAATGCACTATTAACTGGAGGGAAAGGAACAGTTATTAACAAAGTATGATGTTGCTCGCATATGAAAGAAATATGAGAATACATGCATGTTCAGTTTTATGGTATGCTGTTATGTTTATTTAAATTGATGAATTGCAAGAAGTGCTTGTGGGCCACTGATGTGGCCCATATGCACTTCTGAGTTTTTGAGTGGCATAATTTAGAACACCCTTGTTCTAAACTATGCCACTGATGATGTCCTAACTTGAAAATTAGAAATCTATACAAGTAAAAATAATTTTTTCCTAGAAAATAACATTTAACAAATGTTATTTAAACATTTCAGGATTGCTTTCATTACTATGACACCATTTCCCCTCTCTTACTTTCCTGGACATAATAATTACTAAGAGTAGTGGTGCATGTGACCCTGCAAAGATTCTGGAACATGATGCTGTTAACAAATGTAATAGTTGCAGTATAATAGAAAAATAGAAACAGAAATAACCCACAAAAATTAAAGATTTTGGGTTTTTGTTATTTCTTATATATATCTACATCACAACACAAAGTGCTTTATTGCCTTTTTAAGTTGTCCTGATTTCTAGTTCATACTGCATAAGCTTGTAATTTTGATCTGCTAAAAAAGGACAAACATTTGCACGTGTTTTCATATGAATGAATGATTTAAACATGAAAGAAATCGTTGTTGTTTCTTTGAAGCATTAGCAACTAAGGCCATATTGCTCCAGGATATGTGTTGGTCATTCCCTGACCTTTCCGCATCCTCCGTATATGAAAGAGATTAAATTTTGAAAAACAAGAAAGAAATATAACTTTTATGTGTGAAGTAATAATTGGTCATGGTGATAAGAAATAAATTAAAATCACTAGTTGAAGGGAAATATATAAGTTGAAAAAAAATTAATATGAATAAAGAAAAAATACAAGTTCAGAGCTTGAAAATACTCCTTGAAAAAAACTTACCTAAATTAAAATGACTTTTAATTTTGGTGACCTTTATTTCAAATGTCATTATCAAGGTGAAGAAAGTTATTATAACAGACCTGATGGAGCCAATGGTCAATTCAAAAGTACGGTGTTCAACTGGATTGAAATGTGATATTCAATAGCAAAAAATGATATTTCAAGGTCACAGGTATAGAAGGTTACTTATATTCAGTACTGAAATATTTTATTTACAAAATTATGCCAGCAATTGCCTAAAATCAATTGCCAAGGGAGTTTATCAACTTCCATTCAAAAGGCCATGCACAAAAAATTACTGTCTATTAGTTTAAAAAATTAAAATAGGTGCAAACAATTTAATTGACATCAAGTGTACAATTATTCATCTTCATCAATGGTTTCTGATGACATTACCTCTAATATTAATTACTATTTTCTGTCTCCAGAAATGTCTTCAATTTCTGTCTCCAGTTATTTTCAAAATATTCAATTTCTGTTTTTCTTCTATTTTCTGGCAGAAAGCAGCCCATTCTATCCTTGTCTCTCCAAATCTTTGTTCCCATAATACTCTACATTGTCAAATTTAAAAGTAGTTTTCTGTATCCCAATTTTTTACATTTGCCCATATCAATTCAACAGGATTCAATTCTAGATGGTATGGAAACAGTCTAAGATTGGCATGTCCCTGATCATTTAGAAGACAGCTGACATATTTTAATTTTATTAGTTCATGCAATTTTGTTTACACAATTTTGTTTTTAGTAATGAATATCTGTATACAGAACCTGAACTAGGGTGGGGCAAGCAGGGCACCAGCCCCAGGTGGAGCATTTTAAGGGTGCATTCGACCAGTTATATATTTTAAAATTGCTTCATTTTTGATTAAATTACGGTCGGACCTGTGTTTAACGAACTTCTTTATAGTGAATTTTTTGAATTCCTTTTGGAAATTACACTTAAAAGTTTCTGTAGAATGAAGAAAATTTCCATACAACGAAACAGATTACGAGAGACTTAACTTTGTATGCTTTGTTTCCACCTCAGGCCTTTAGGCAATTTAAGCAATTAGAAAGTGCAAAATAAGGGTTAAAGGGATTATGGTTCCGCAATGTAAGTGGAACATATGCAGCCACCTATCCCACATACCAAGAAGTCATGCTAGTCAACTGCTTTCTATAGCCAGTCAAAAGATTAAGGCGTATTCCCAACACAGATAATAGCTACTGGTCAGCTTGTGTTCTTTGATTAAAATAAAAATTAAAAAATTATTAAAATACTGCATTATCTTTGTACATGCTACTTATGATTCCATAAATTTTTTGTGATTTTGTGAGAGTGAAAAAAATTATAAATTCAAGATTTATAATCACTTACGGAAAAAAAATATCAGGGAGGAAGTGTTTTACAAATTTCGAAAATAACAGAGAAACTCCAATTACAAACTTCTATAAAGTATGGCCTGTTTTGTGGGGTCACACCTCCGAGCTTTTTGGTTTGTCCTCAAGTGGAGGACAAACAAAATTTTTCAAATATCTGTTGTTATATCGACAGATATTTGAAAAATCATGTTTGTCAATTCTGCAGGATATAAAGTCTGTAACCCCTTTACAACTTCTCCAATTTGTTCATGAGTATTGTCTAATAGAATCTTATCTAAATCTAGAAATAGAGCTATGAATTTTTCTTGCCCTGCCTGTAACAGTAGCTTCTTGTGAAAGGTCCTTCAAAGTGAGAAAATTTCAATTAAAATAATACACCTTCATTGCATGTTAAAGGCACTATATTTCGTAATATTTTGTTTCTATGATTTTATACCAGATATATAAACAAACTATCTGGTTTTCTAAAGTCTTTGTAGTTATATGTATTTTCTTTGTAGTTTATATAGACAAATTCTCTATAGATATAAACGAATATCTGTAGGTTTCTTTTTCTTTGATATTTTTGTTTTGTTATATTCATTATATCATTTAAATTATTTTATTAATAAATAATACAAATCGTAGACCATTGCAATAGTAATTTTTATAAATTCATAAAGATTGCAGAGGCTTAACAAGGGGGGATGCAGAAGGGGAATTTTCCCCAGGTGCAAACTGAAGGAATTATCTATCACAATCAGGGGCACCAGAAAGACATGCTGACCTCTGGCATCAACAACTCTAGCTATGCTACTGAAAGACTGACTACCTGCATATAATGGGGGCATACTAATAACACTTTTGCCCCAGACATGGTATTGCCTAGTTCCGGCTCTGACTGTATAGCAATGTTACTTTCTCCAGTCCATTTTTCATATCTAATTTTAGACTTAAAGTAGGTGTCTTGTACAACTCCCAGTTACAGTATAAAGCATTATCCACAACTAGTACAGAAATTGATTCCAAATTTGCAAGCAAATTTGGAATCAATTTTTTTTCTATCTAATTTTGAACATTTTCAAAATTAATTTCCATATGATAATCTCCACTTGATTGTGTCAACTTATATATTACCAGTGCATCTATAATAAATCCCAAGTTCCCTCTTGCATGAACAATAATTGGTCTATTTCCTTTAGAAAAAGGATAGGTGAATCCTTCTTTGGTATCATCATATGAGACTATGAATGAAATTGCTGTCTATATTAAAAAATGATCTGTTTTGTTTTTGGTATTTTTCAATATTCTTTAAATTCCAGTTTTTTTCTCAGACCACTCACTGCAAATGATGAGAGACAGTTCTCTGACTAACTTCTCTACTAATGCAGGTGTTCCCAAGGTTCAGTTCTTTCTCCCATCTTTTTCCTCTTGTATTCTAATGACCTTCTTCCACTGACTGGAAATTCTATCTACACTTTTGCTAATAAGAGCACTACATTCCACCTCCTTCTAATTAGAGAAACGTCCTGCACAAACAGTTTCAACTTCTCAAATATCCTCCACTAAGTTCTTAAATGCCAATCTCCAGGTAACTCTTTAGTGGGGAAAAGAAAACTTAGTTAACTTTAATCCTTAAATTAAGTCCTGTCTTATTTCTCACAAAAAAAAAGAGTATTGTTCCTTTCTTCACCTTCAATGACACTCAGATTTCCAGATAAGATCACATATTGTTATGGAATTCTGACCTCTCTTTACATAAGCACATCACAATACGGCTTCCTATGCATCCATAAAACTAGGTTTTCACTTTTGATCTCAGTTACCTCTCTTCTAAACACCCTGCACAAATCTCAAACACATACCCTACCATGGAATACTGTTCCCACATCTGGGGTGGTGCCCCCAGATGTGGGAACTTCTAGACTCCATTCAAAACGGGGCAGTCAGGTTAATTAATGACCAGATGTTCAGCATCTGTTGTTTTCCTTTTCTACAGATACTTCCATGGGCACTGTTCTTCTGAATTGGCATCTGTAATTCACTCACTCTCTTCCAAACTAGTCCAAACATATGCTGCAACCAGTCAGCATCCATTCACTGTCTAACTCCAAACTCACAGTACCAACTTTTCCTCTTCCACTTCTGTTTTCTGGAACAACCTTCCTCCACATGTATTTCCTGCAAGTTACAGTTTACAGAAATTCAAGTCTAATATCAACAAGTATCTTGTTTTCTCAACTTGCAACCCATATACTAGGGCTTGCAAACCGGTTTTATAAAACCAGTTAAATCCGGTTTTCATATTGAGTTGTTAAAACCAAAACTGAGCTTCTAAAACTGGATTCGAATATTTTTTTAGTTAGCCCTCGAATATAGTTTTTTGTTATGCACATTTTCTTTTGTTTGTTCATTTGTCTGGATCGTTCAACTGCTTTATGTTTTAAACATGTTTTTTATTTTATGTTTAGGTACAAATCTCATGGGCAAGTGGCCCAAATCTAGGAGGGGTACCTTTTATCTTCCCACCTGTATCATGGCAAGATGCAAGTGTACTCATTTACGACTGAGTGAGTCAGAGCGATAGCGTAAAAAAAAATGCTCAACATTTCTCTATTCCATCTATCTTATTCGCCAGGCAAGTTATGGAATGCGCCTTATTGATGGTTACCCACTAGAAACAGATTCCCTGAATATTGCATCAAATTTCAATTGTAGAAAGTTTTTTGCTTCTTTATTCCTATTTGTGATCAAATGTTCTCCAAAAAGCAGCTTCACCAAATTTAGCTTTTATGTAATTTTGAAAATACAATAGATTTAATTGGGGGAAAAAAATTGCAAGTAAACAAATAAAAAATTTCTTTCATGAAAATTTTGAAACTTGCCTCGTTTAGACTCTTCATTCAGTGCTTGCGGGAGTGACACATAGTATTGTGCCTTTGTTATCTTCGATATTTTTATTTAAAATTGTCGGTGATATAAATTCCTACTAATTAATATTTATTACTCTTAATATGTCTAAGATAAAATCAAATGTATGGAATTATTTTGCTTGAAAAAGCAAAGATGAAGCACAATGTTCGAAATGTCAGAAGATAATGAAGTCGTCTGGAGGATCTACATCATCTTTGATGTTGCATTTAAAGAAAATGCACCAGATTGACATTAAACAAGATAACAGTGAACCTCCCGTAAAAACAGTAAGAACATTAGAAAACTTTATCGTTAAAAAATCTATGGAAGAAGAGATTTCAAAATTAGCTGCTTTAGATGGATTTTCTTTTAATTCAATTGCCAAGAGTTTATACAATCAAGCCTTCACCTTCAGAGAAATAAATACGATAAATTACTACCAGCCTCAGTGAATGGAATTAAAAATATGGTTCTGAATTATTATAAAACTAAGAAAAAAGAACTCATTCAGCATTTCAAAAATTCATTGGTTTTGGGTGCACAGTATTCATTGACTGACGAATATACGTCTATACAAAATGAAAGGTATATGAATATAAATGTGCATTCAAAAGACAATCATTGGTCGTTAGGTCTTATAGAGATTAATGGTTCACTTGATAGCAGAAGAACTGAGCAAATTGTGAACGGACACTTGAAGGAATTTGGTTTGAACTTGGATGAGGATATTGTTGCCCGCACCACCAATGGAGCAGCGATGATGATTAAGTTTGGCAAGCAAATTACGCCTAATCATCAACGATGTATAGCCCATTGTATACAACTATCAGTTATAGATGTACTTTATGAAAAAGCAATCAATTATGGTGCCACAGTCTCTGAGTTTCCCAAAGACAATGAAGAAAATGAAAATAATGAAGAAATGTTGCAACCAGTTGAAATGATTCTGAAGGCTATAACCTCAGAAGATACAGACTTACTTAAAGCAGAGTCTTCAATACAATTTCTGCTTGCTAAGCTTGATACAGCAGAAAACCCATTTGCTTTAAAGTTTCATTAAAGCCTTTTGCAGTGTTACAATGCAAGACAAAATTGCCAAACTGGCTTTGCTGAGCTATCTACACAACCCCAAAAAGTTTAGTAAAGAAGATTCAGGTTCAAGAACTTTTGATTTTCCAAGTAAGCAAGTTTTGAACAAGCATGCTGAAGAGATTTATCAGAGATTATTTGCAAAACATTCTGAAGGAGTCTTAGCGTTGAATGCAGAAACTGTAAATAAACGAACTGTTCTTTTAGAAGAAAACAAAGACTCATTTAGTTCCAATGTTGGAGATACACTCATGCGAGAATATGATAGTGTAATAAAGAGATTAACTGAAGAGCCTTCAAAATATCCGAGTGGATTGGAAATCAGCAAAGAATTTAAAATTTTGGAGGCAACTAGCAGTAGAAGCGAAAAGCTGGAGGAAGTTTATAGAGCACTGCTGACCATTAAACCAACAAGTGTCCAATCTGAGAGAGTGTTTTCGATCACTGGTCTCTTTAACACAAAAATAAGGTCAAGTCTATCAGAAAAAAGCTGAGCAATAAATAGTAAAGTAATTTCCCCAAGCTGTTTTTTTCACATTATTTTTATTTATTTATTATTATTATTATAGGGCTTATTACTTTTTTGTTTACTATACGAGAAGATAGTTTTTATTCAAAGGATTTGAATACAATTTGTAATTTTGTACAATCTACCCAAGATAAAATAAATACCTGTGTTATAAGCTTTTAATTATTTTCCCTACGTCTGAGAAAATCGGTTTTAAAACCGGTTTTAAGAGTAAACTTCGGTTAAACTCGGTTTTGAAATTTTTCAGTTTTATGCAAGCCCTACCATATACAGTACTAAGTACTACAGGTTATAATAACTTTCATTTTTAGGATTATAATAAAAAAATTAATAAATAAATAATTAATTCTTTGCTTTTGCACATTATGCCTTTCAACCAATATTTATTGATTGTTTGCTGTCTTTTTCCATTTAAGGCCCATTTCTTGTAATTATCTTCAAAAAGCTGACAAATATCAGTCAACATCCAAGAATTGAGCATATTACTGCATTAGGTACACAATCATATTGTACAGGGTTAGTGCAGCCAATTTCTAAGGAGAATGCACACATAATGGTTGTTAAGTGTTTAAATAGAAGTTCCCTTCTGTACACTGCTTGGCTATTCACTTAGACAAAATATATTATTCACTCAGTTCAGCAAAGATTCAACAATAGAGGTCACCTGCCGAGAAACCAGTATACTTTGAAACAGCTGTCCTGGTGGTGTCTCAGATTTTTAAATGCATAGATTCTCCTTTTTAGGTGTTGTTATAGTATTTAAAGTTTCCCACAATCACATACCTAACACAATAATTCAATTGAAATATATCAGACCTTTGGAGTGAAACCTTCATTATAAATGAAGGTTTCACTCCAAAACTTGCTTTAGATTTCCAATTGTCGACATTATTTTAGCTACTATAAATAAAAATCAGGAACTTAATCTATGTACTGTATAGCTCCTTTATCAAAATCATCAATTTCCATCTTTTCTTTTCTTCTTTCAACATTCTTATTTGGCAAAACAAATATTCCAATATTACTCATTTTTCATTTTATTCTGATTTGATTTTTTGAGAAAATTTTAAAAAATTTTTTTTTTTTTTTTTTTTTTTTACTGATCTTTCTTGAAATTGCTGCAGCGGCAATGCTCTCCTGAACTTTTTTTTACCAGAAAAAGATTTTATATTTCTAATTTTTTTTTTTTTTTCTGTTTGTTTTTTTTTTTTTTTTTTTTTTTTTGCTATAAAACTTAAAACCATAGAAATAATCTCTTGTTCCTTGCCAATGTAAGTTCTTATATTTTTATACAAAAGTACTTTATTAGATGAACAAGTTAGTGCCAAGCACAATTTTAGTTCATAGTAAATCACCACAGTAGACGAACTGGCATCGTTTTTGTTACAGCTCATATTGTGAATGCCTTCATAACAAGTTGCAGCGAACTGTAGTTTAATTCAATGTGATTGCTAAATACAGTTCCCAATAATATTCTCATAGCCACCAACTTTTGACTTTCCAAAAGTTGGAGATCATGCAACCGTAAACAGGAGGAAAACAAGATATTTGTGACCAAAAGAGGCAAAACAACAGGTGGTTTCTGTAAAGTCCATACTGCACTAGAAATTATATTTCACCAACAAAATACATATTTTATATTAAAATTCACCTACAGGACTATTTACTAGTGTAGTACACTTTAAAATGTTAATTTACCAAGGATTTTTCTGTCTGTGAATTTCTGTTTGGAGTGTCTGTTACACATCAACTGATCATAATTTCTTAAAGATACTGTTGCAGACTTTGTACCTTTTCAGAAACACTGAATATGAGTTTTGTTGTTTATAACAATGGCACTGCTGTTCAGACTTAGCTGTCAAGAGCATTTCTAAAGCTTCAGCAGAAAGATCTGAATCAGTGCACCCCCCATCTGGTTAAATATTCTCTGACACTCAAGAACTGCTATGAGAAATTAATAAAATTCCAAGAATGACTTGAGATAATTTGCTATATTTCATGCTTCCTTATACAATTGTCAGTTGCCCAATAAAGCACCACTGAACATCACCTCTTTCTTCTTTCGTAATAGTATCTTGTAGATACTCACACTGAAATTCACAAAACTGCTGCTGAAAAACAACTATTTCTTCATCTGTTTCTTTATCTTTAATAAGACCAAGAAGTAATGGAAACTTATCTGCAAAAAAATTTCAAATTTGAATATAATGCACTGCCAATTGATGAAATTTCTGCTACCTAGGCATCTATAATATAAAGAGTGTTTTTCAACTAGAACTTGTGCACAATGTAGTAAGTTGCATGCAATAAAGTGCTTCCTCATTGAACAAAAGAACAGAATTTTCTCTCTCTTGTTTTAGACTCTCCACAACCTTGGCAGTAGAAATGCCTATGATTAAGTCAAAATAATCCTTCTAGTTTAGTCTGCTATGCTATGGTAATCAATTTCCAAAATGGAAGTGGAAAATTCAAAAACTGTTGGTAAAAAAATTAGTCCATAAAATTCAACAAATCTAACAGTAACAACCACAGTACATGGATGTGAGGTACACTGAACCGAGAAGCTATGTTCAGATTTTCAAATGTTAGCATAACATTCAAAAGAAACAAGCGATTGTTTTATGACAGCAAGAAAAGAGAAACAGAACAGATTATCTGCATGAGTGGGAATAACACGCTTAGTGTCAGCTTGCTTGAAATGTTTAGAATTGCTTTCACCAGAAGTTTGCAATTATTATAATTATTATTTATAGCTGCAGTAGTGGAAAAATATGCAAGTAAGCATGCTTACATCAGCCAAAAAAACCCAACACTTCCCATTTCACCTATCCATCCCCCTAGCAGTTACCTCTGACTAAAGGCAAATTTCCACACATTTGACTTGCAACCATTCTTCAATTTGAATTTATGCCTCCTCAATGCATAGTCATAGCAAGAGGAAAAATTCCATTAGAAGTGAGAGCTTACCCAATCCATTCAAGGCCTTAAACACCCCAATAAGAACTCCTCACAGGTATCTTGTCTCCAGACACTGCAAATTTGCAAAACTGAAACCTTTCCTGGTAACAGCACCATTTTGCTCCCATAGCCAATCCTGATGCTCTTCTCTACACCCATTCCAACAGATCCATATCTTTCCTAAAATGAGGCTTCCAGATGTAGCCCAATCATTACCTTATATAAAGAGATATCACTTCCCTATCCTTGCTGGCAAAATTCCTGTATATCATTGACAAAACCAATGTGCTGTCTTGGCAGCCTGACTGCATTGCTCAGAGTTGTTGTTGTTATTTGGTTTTTAGGAGCATTAGCAACTAAGGCCATATTGCTCCGGGGATATGCGGTGGTCATTTCCTGACCTTTCCGCCTCCTCCGATTTGGTGGATCACGGGCTCGAACCCCGGTCTAATCAAGAAGCGTGTGCTACGCACTGCTGCTCCTGCCCACCTGGCTACGGAGGCGCCATTGCTCAGAGAACTTCATATCTGACTACACAAGTATCCGAGGGTGTTTTTTATTCTTCACTGTCTTAAGTGTAGTATCACATTGGTACATTAATGTAGGATTGATGCTCCCCATATGAAGTACCTTGCATTTATCAATATCAATATTAAACTTCAACTGACACTTCTCAACCCATCTGCCTAATTTGTCTAGATTTTGTTGCAGTAGCATACCCTGGTCACTGTCATTAATTACCCTGCTAACCTTTGCTTCATCTTCAAACTTTGACATTAAGCCTGATATGCCTTCATCAACATCATTAATAAATACAGAAAACAACAATGGGACCGGCATTGTACCCTGGGGCACTCCACTAATAACATTAGTCCAAGAAGAGCAGTACCTACTGATAACTCTTTCTTCTTCCACTCAACCAACTCTTTATCCACAGCAACATTCCCTTAATGACAATGCTCCAATTTGTGTAGCAGTGTTTTATGTGGAACAGTGTCAAAAGCCATTCTGAAAGCTAAGTATATAATGTCAAAATTATTTTTTGCATCCAGTTCCTCTGTTACTGCATCACAGTATCCAATCAGATTGGTCAAACAAGACTGCCTCTTAACTAATCCATGCTGCAGTATATCTTTATTCCTGTCTAGATGGCCTTGCATTACTTCTTTAACCAATAACTCTATTTTCCTTGGAACATAAGTCAATCTGACAGGTCAGTAATTACTCATGTTGCCCTATGATCCCCTTTAGTGAATTGGGGACACATTTGCACATATCCAGTCCATAGGAACATCACCTGAATCAAAGAATGCTCTCATAACTATGACTAAAGGTTCGTTTACCTCTTTTGCCCCCTCCCTTAATATAACTTGATAGATCCCATTTATCCCACATGCCTTTTCTATGTTTAGCTTCAACAATTTCTTTTCCACTTTCTTCTTGGTTATCACAAAATCATTTAGTTCCCTGTTAGAATTTGTTGTTGGTAACATTAGTTGGTCCAACTGCATAGACTTTAAAAATTGTCTGGGACTGAATGGAAGAGCTTTTGCTTCATGAAAGCAAAAGCCCCTCCCTTTGCCATTGACAGTAGTTACATATTTAAGTAAATCCCAATATACTGTGATCACTGCTACCTAGTGCTTCTTTTATGCAAATTCTTTGTGCATGAGAAGTTGCTGCTGATAATCAGATCAAGAGTACTGCTTTCTCTCATTACCTTTTCAACATACTGGTGTAGAAAACAGTCATCCAATAAATCCACAAGTCTTGTTACTGTGTGAGTGAGCAACCCACAAGTTCCAGTCAATATCGGAAATTTAAAATCCCTATTATACGACATTCTGATTTACTGGCCTACTCTATTTGTCTGTACAGTTTTTTGTTATACCCATTGCAATCATTAAGCCTATAGCACAATGGGACTGGCATTATTGCTCATTTTTGTTTTCCCATTACTTATGTCATACCAAACTGACTCAACATCAACATTGCACTGGCCATCCATATCAACTAGATGCAATTCCTTAGATTTTGTGTGTTTCTTAACTAAGAGCATCCCCTCCTGTCCTGTCTGTACTTTCTAAACACATTGTACTCTCCAAATTCAAATCCCTTATATCTGAGTGACACCATCTCCGACACCCCCACAATTTTTACATTTCGTGATTTGATCAGTGTTTCAAATTCATAAAATTTACATACTATGCTCTTGCCATTAGTGTACATACCTCCAGCTGTTTCTACTGGAAGTAATCCTAACACAGCCCATGTATTTGCTTGTTCCACAAGGATCCACAGTAAGTCTTGAATTCCCCGAAAACTCACTTTCCAGATGAGTGCTCAATGGGTCTCTCTTTTTTAATCCTTCAAGCCTTCATATAATCCCATCAGAACACTGATGGTTGCACTTATCCTCCTCATGCTCTTTGCAACAAACTCATACAAGGACACTCCCAATGGCTGTATCATATCATGCTACAAGTAGCTTTGCAAAAAAGAGCATAAGTAACACACGACATAGTTCTGATTTGTCGGAGAACTGCTATCAGAATTTCTCCCCTGAACCAAAGCATTTCCACTGCTTTGAGCTCTTTACTTTGCTGATATATGGTTTTGGCGTAAATTTAGTTTAAAATCAACCCACTACACTAAGAGATCAAAAAGAATAATGCTACACCAATCCTGCTATTTAACAGTAGCACAAACTATGCTCTTTTAGATTTTAGATGTACTACTTAATAAAGTCATATAATGAAGACACCTGTATTGCTATAAATTTGCAGCTCATAGGCCTCTTCTGATACTGATTACATTTCTAAAAAAACTATGCATGTTGGCACATCAGCAACATAAACTATAATGAGTCAACAATCGTAAATAAATTAAAAACAGTTCCTTACTGGTAGATGAACTACTACCACTTATAAATTGGTGGTGAGTGGTGAAGCTTGAAAAGGAATGTTGTTACCCACAAGAATGGCAACTCCTCTGTGAACCAATCCATCCCTATCTGTCTTTGCAAATAATTGAACAGTTACACTAGTAAGCATCCTCATTTGTCTTTAAATACATCTCCTGTAAGCAAAAGCAGGTTGGCTCATGCTTATGCAGGAAGGCCTTGATTTCATTATTTCAACAGAATCCACAGCAATTCCATTGTAAGAATTTGAATGTAGTCATTGTTTAGATTTGCCAGGGCCATCTGATCCAGTACCTCCTTAGCCTCTACATGCATTATTTCTTGTACTGCAGGTGGCTCTTCCAGTATTTTTGGCTTTTCTTTACCACTTCATTTTGGTAGTGGTGGTAGAACATTAGGAGGTACTGATATTTGAATGGCAGCTGACTGTGTTTTTTGGGTAGGCTTTTATGAACTCAATAAATAGCATGATATGAGAGTGAATTACTCTCTTGGTGGAATATTCATATCAGTTTGCATCCCAATAGAATGCTTCCCAGAAATTTTCTCAGAATATGTTGGCATATTGATATTTATTGACTTTATTGCTTTCCTTGATAGGATACATTCAGCTCTGCCTTGAGCTCTCCTTCATTCATACATTCAGCTCTCCTTCTGCCATTGGCATATTCTTGATTTGATTTGATTTTTTGTGGGGCAAAAACAACAAGGTTATAGTGCGCCATGAAAAAGTTAAAATTCAAAAACGATGACTTGACCTCTTCAAATGTTCATATACATATAAAGACATATCAATAAAAACAAATAGCATATTTCATATAAGTGTATATATATTAATCGATTTTAAAATTTTAAAAGTTGCTGACATATTGTCATTTAAAATAGGATTGAGTGTATATGGCTCAGTCAAATGGGTAAAAGCAGGAAAATGAGCATTTATAAAATTGGTACTAGCAGATAAAATATGGTAGTAGTTTTTTTTTTTTTTTTTTTTTTTTGGCTCACCAATCTTGTCCTCTGTACACGATCAAGCAAACCTACATCCTTCATAAAATGAGGCCTCCAGACCTGTACGCAGTACTCAAGGCGTGGCCTGACCATTGCCTTATACAGAGGGACAATTACCTTCTTTTCCCTGCTAGCAAAATTCCTATATATCATTGACAAAACCCCATGACCTGCTCTGGCAGCCTGTCTGCATTGCTCAGAAAACTTCATATCTGACTGCACAATTACTCCCAGGTCTTTTTCATTTTCTACCATCTTAAGTGTAGTACCACACAATTGGTATGTTTCTCTGGGGTTACTTCTACCTATATGCAGTACTTTGCATTTGTCAAAGTTAAATTTCAGTTGCCACTTCTCAGCACATCTGCCCAAATTTTCTAGATCCTGTTGCAGTAGCACACTGCCATTACTACCATTAACAACCCTGCCAACCGTTGTATCATCTGCAAACTTCGACACTAAGCCTGATATACCTTCATCAATATCATTGATAAATATACAAAACAACAGTGGACCCAACACCGAACCCTGTGGGACTCCACTATTAACATTATTCCACGAAGAGCAGCACCCATTGATTACCACCCTCTTTCTTCTCCCACTCAACCATCCTTTTATCCATTATGGAACTTACCCTTAATACCATTCTGCTCCAATTTGTACAGTAGTCTTCCATGCGCAACAGTGTCAAAAGCTTTCCTGAAATTCAAGTATATAATATCAAAATTATTTTTTGCATCCAGTTCCTTTGTAACCACATCATAATATCCTATCAAATTTGTCAGACAAGACATTCCCTTAACAAACCCACGTTGTGTCTGAATTATTGCTGAAATCTTGTCTAGATGATCTTGCAATGCATCTTTAACCAGTGACTCCATTATTTTACCCAGAACAGAAGTTAAACTAACTGGTCTGTAATCACTCGTGTCACCCTTCGATCCCCCTTTCTTATTTGGGGATACATTTGCACATGTCCAGTCCATGGGGACTTCCCCTGATGAGCCAAGGATGCTCTCGTAATTATGGCTAAGGGTTTGCTTACTTCCTTTGCCGCCACCTCCTTTAATATAACTCTATAGATCCCATCCACCCCAGGTGCCTTATGTTTAACTTCAACAATTTCTCCTCCACTTTGCTCTCAGCTATTACAAAATCATTAAGCACCCTGCTACAATTTGATAACCTTCTGGCATTTTCAAACCTTAATAACTCCTCATGTGTGAATGTAGATGCAAAATACTCATTCAGTTTGTTTGCTATCTGATCAGGATCATCAACAGTCTAACCATCGATATCAAGTGGACCAATCAGATTCATCCCCTTCCTTTTAGAGTTTATATAAGTAAAGAAATGTTTAATAGATAAAATGGTGTCGCATTGCTCACACATAGGAAAGTCATCAGCCCTCAGCAGAAAGGAGTGTGTCAGATGACTGTGCTCTATGTGGAGCCCAGCAAGAACAACTTCCTCTTTACGATCCCTGCATAGACAGCTAATGGATGGATCACAGGCTTAATCCGATATAGTTTGTTTGTAACCTGGCGAAGCCCCGAATCTTGCCACTGAGAATGTAACTTACTGCAAATTATTTGCCTGTATGAGCCCTGTAGTCTGTATAGGGGACTAGCAGGTCAAGTTTATTCAGCATGGCTGCTGATTTGGCTGCAGTGTCAGCCAAATCGTCTCCTCTAATTCCAATGTGACTGGGGAACCAGCAGAAATGGATATCGAATCCACATGTATAGAGAGTGAATATCATATGCTGAATCTGGATAGGGTTGGATGATTAGTGTATCATCACTGGTAAAGCCTATAGTGCACTCAATGAATCTGTATATATAATACACTGTTTGTATCGGCAATTTCTAATGTAATCTAGAGCGATCTCTATAGCATGTAGCTCTGAAGTGTATATGCTGCATTCAAGGGGAACCTGCTCAGATATAGCATTATCTGGAAAACCAGCCGCAGGTCCCACACTCGATTCTGACTTTGAGCCATCTGTGTAAACTTACAAGAAGTCAGTATGTTCTGCATGGTGTTGTGAAGAGAGCTGAAGGCAGACAGAAAGCAGGGTATTAGACTTCGTCGCTTCTTAAACAAAAAGTCACATGCTTGTATTTGATCATGCGGGGGTGGGGGGACTGGTATGGTGATTGAGCAACCTTGTCTACCATGATGTTAAGCTCAGTGAATAGCTCTTGAACGTGAATGCTGAATGGGCGATTGGCAGTCAGACGTGTGATATAAAGATTTTCCCATTGTGGCTCAAAGATGGATGTCCATTTGGGATGATCTGGCAGGGACAACTGTTTTCATTGAAGTGACAAGGATGGTTCAATTGCTTTGCCATATAGACTTTGGTCAGGTGATGTCCTAAATGCACCAGTAGCTATACAAATGGCCTGATGGTGAATGGGATCAAGCCAGCAAACACTATTTCTGGCAGAGGCACATATACCTGAGATCCATAATCTAATTTTGAGCATACAAGTGGTACAGACGAATAAAGTACATTTGTCTGCAGGCATGTTCTTGAGTACACGGGGTGTTCTCCTTAGCAGTTGATGTGTACAGGTTTTGTAGCAGAACATCCCATAATTTCATGATCCTTTGCACCACATTGAGCACACACAAGAGCACCAAGGCAGACCACTTGCAGGGGTCTGTATTTTTAGCACTTGAAAGTTGTTAATGGATTTTGTAAGTAGAGCCTTACTGGGCAGTGCAGGTACCGAGCTATGATGGAATTGAGAGACATTGGTGAGTTGAAAGTAAGGATGAGGTTTCTAATGGGCACTAGGTTCCCATACCTATACATACACAAACAGTCTCTTTACAGCTATCACTCCTTGTCACTTAATTCAGAACAGATTTCTTCCACTGATACTTCCATAAGATCCCACTTGGAGATCATGCCATGAGATGAATTTAGTATTTTATGTGGGATAAATGTAATTGGTATTCCCCTGATAGAGGGGCTCGAAGAAGCGTTCCAAATGCTTATCACTTTTGGTTTCAATTAAAAGATCACCAGAACATAGCCATTTTACCGATTTAGGAAAGCTTGCAGAACCTTCTAACCCCTTCTGTATAAAGAAGGATGATGTCTCTGGAATGGACTTTTCACTAGCAGAGTGGATTATCACGAATTGTAGTGTAGGTACTGATAACCTTGTGTGTTCTCGGTCTTTTTGCTGCTGTGGTAGCATTATTGTCAACATTACTGGTAGGAACCATGTTGGGGTCCCAGAAGAAAAGTTTGCATTATCAGGATCCATGTGTTATTTATTTATTTATTTATTATTATTATATATATATATATATATATATATATATATTTTTTTTTTTTTTTTGTTCAGTGCCCAGGCTCTACACACACCACAGAGCCCAAAATTGGATGCCCACTATCCAACAGTCAATAAATCTGCTCTGGATTGGGACACCAGGGATACTCAAGCACCACACCTGAACCTCTGCCAGCTTGAATCCTGCCTCTTGGACAAGACGAGTAGGTGCATGGCATTAACACAGTTGACTCATGCATGCAAACTCATTAGCCAATCGATACTGGACAAGTCATCCCGGGATGACTTGTCCAGTATCAATACATCTTGTCAAAGTAAGGGCCAAAATGGTGTGTTGGAGATGCCCCCCCCCCCTCAACCACCAGGATTCCTCTATCCAAGTTTACACATGTCACAAGGAAAAGAAGACATGCTGGATTCCTATGGTGGTAGTGTGGAACCTAGGCTGTGGGTGTTAGATCCCAGTAATGATAATCTGGACGACCAGCAGAATCACTGGGAGCCCCCTCATCACATACAAGGTCCCACATCGAGGGGCATGTAAGTACCATCTATATCAATACTGTAACAATAGTGGCAGAATTTGAACATTATTATTGATACAGCACAATGGCAGCAAAATTCAAATGTTCTCATCAATAACAACACAATGGCAGCAGAAGTCAACTGCTTTATTAAGCAACTGCAAAGACCAAGTAATGAACAAATTCATTACTTGGCCTTTGCAATCATAAATAATAATTACACTACTAAGTTTATATAAAAAGCTACAAAAAAAAAAGCAATGATTTTTAAGCAATAAAGAAATTTCCACTTGACTCCTGAAAAGCCATGTATCCAGATAACCTCGTCAGCAGAAGTTTTTTCTTGAAGAGTTCATTAATTTGCTTTCTTTCTCAACTTCTTCTGGATCATGAACTAGATTTGGATATGAGTCAGTGGCATTCAAGTGATAGCTTATTGCACTTTTCAATTTGACAAATTGAAAATCAATTTGAAAAAGTGTTAATATTACCTTTCTCACTACTTCTTTAATATGTTTGCTGTATCAATGCATATAAGCATTCAACAGTAATCCAAGTGCTGTGCTGTAATGCATGTTACCACACAGCATCCGTGCAGACAGTCATTCTTAAGTAGTCAATATATGAGTGGTGTAAAAGTAAAGGCACATGAAATGAACTGCTCAATTCTGTCAGCACATTAATTGAAATTAGCATCAACAATCCTCTTTTTTTTATAGCCTGATACACATTTTTGTTTTATTGCTTGTGTTGAGGTATGTAGAATAAACTTTTGATAAAACTTTGAATTTTGTTCTGATTTACAGTGCTCAGCCCAAAAGTAAGTGTTCACTTTTAGCTGTGAATTCCGGACTTTTTCAACTGTTATACAAATTATTAGATCTTGGGGATTGTTTGTTATTTGGTTTTTAGGAGCATTAGCAACTAAGGCCATATTGCTCCGGGATATGCGGTGTTCATTCCCTGACCTTTCCGCATCCTCCGTATTTGGTGGTGACGAGCTTGAAACCCGGTCTAATCAAGAAGCATGTGCTACGCACTGCTGCTCCTTTCCACCTGGCTACGGAGGTGCCTTAGATAGATCTTGGGGATTGCAGAATGCTATTTCTTAACATTCTGAAAATTATATCATGTTGAATGGGCTCTTTCAAATACAAGTGTCAGAGAACATGTTAAACAGACTTGTTAAAGGTTATCACCTATATTAATGCTGTTCTACCAGTCTGGATACACAATTAGCCAAAGAATACACGAGCTGTCTTTGGTTAATTGTAAATATTTTTTTTTTTTACATCAGTGGCATGAATAAGTTGAAATTGTTTAAATCTATCTTTTCTTTTAGCACTTCTTTCTAGATAGTCATAAAGGTCCAACAAATATTCATTCACTTTCACAGGAAGGCACGCAGCTCCCTTTTCCACACAAATTAATAAGATGGCAAGTACAACCTATTGCCATAACATGCTCAACCTTCTATTTTAATACCCTTGTTACTCCAGTTTTAGGCATATCAATAACAGGCACATTATCAGCTAGGTTCCAGACAGGTTTTGAAGGAGTCCCACATGCTTTCAGATTATTCAGAAGATACCCAATGGTGTATACTGTAGTTACCTTACAATCCTGGCACTGAGAGAGAGAGCTGCTTCTGATTTGCTTAGAATCATTTTGATTAGTGCTATACATAGCAATCAAAAATAACCTATTTTTCAGATCCATCACTACCTCATCTCCCCACCCCCTTTTTATGACAACCTGAAACACAAAAGGTATCAAAACCTAATAATACTTAGTACCATGCATGGACTGAAGGTTGAGAAGATGAAAGAGAATACTTGTTGACACTTGACTCGAATTTCTGCAAATACTAATTTTCAAGAAATACATGAGACGGGAGGTTCCACAACTACATTTCTTTTTTGCTATATTACTTTATGGAAACATATTTCCCAACAGTGACCTTGAATGACCAGCACAACTTAGAGGGAGACTATGTTCTATGATAAAAGATGCAAATAACTATTCAGCACATGTGCTACATCGATTTTTGCATTTCTTTCTATGCAGGGCTTGCTGTCCTTATGTTTATTTGTTTGCAAATGTCTGATTACATTGCATTTCCTGCTGCCCAAAACTGAAAAATCACATCTATGTACAGTACTCAAGGAAAACATTACTTTTTTGAGATTTCATAACGTACATGGAAAATTGAATATGTCTTCTGAAAATTTACATTGTATTTGGCGCCTAATTGAAAGACTTTAATTAGCTTCACACCATACAAGTACAATGAAATATTGTATATTACATAAAACAATGTTATTGTCTCATGTTTCTCTTTTACAATACGGATGAGCACAATAACCAACTAAGAAAATAATCCAAAATTCCCAAAATTATAAAAAATTCCACTTTTAATGTAGTATTTTTTTCGAAAAACAAGACAGGAAAAACTGATTTTTTGAAAAAGACAGAAATTCACTGTCACCAACTACGTTATGATACAGAAGCTGTTAAATAGAGTAAAAAAAACCAATTCTCATTATAAATTCATGAGTTGGCAGCTATATCAGTGGCATAATTTTTATTAATTTAATCAATTCATTACATATTAATTTATATTTAATTTGCATATAAATTTTCTTAAGCAGTTAACTAGTCACTGATAAACATAGCTTTCATATAGTTCCTGTGTGGCTTCAGCTATTTAAAAATTGTTATTTATTACCTATAACAAATTGTAGCATCATAACTAAAAGTTGGAAAATTTTCCTAAATATAAAAAATATACAGTGCCAAAAAACTGTGGAGGTGACCAATTGCATTTTATCAAAAATATGTGTTAAAAAAAATTGGTAATCAAACCATAGACATGAAAGATGAACATTACAATTATGTGCCAATCATCTCATGCTCAATTATGAACTAAAAGTGCTATTTCATAATGGTTCCTGCCTGTAATTTCTGCTAAATTTAAAATACAAATTTAAATCTTTTTGTGATCTGATGTTAATATATACATGCAGTACTTATCATTCTCATAAACTAAGAGTTTGAAAAATTTTCTAACACTTTTAATGTAGAAGATAGATTCAAAAAGTTCTGGGACAGAAGTGAATACACAGACATTGTGGTTGGTGTGCTGGAGCCTACTTATGTATAGCAGCAATAGATACATATCCCTGTCACAGAGAGTTAGTAAAATTGTTCAGTTGTCATTACATATCAGGCTTAATAGGTCCCAGAGGAGAGTGTTTTGAAATGAGAAAATGGATCACCTTAATGAGCAGGCAAATATCAGATTTCACCAGTGATTAGGAACATCAGCAAGGTAACATAGATGTTTCAGACAGTGTGTGAAAAAAATGATGTGGAGTCCATGGTGGTTAAATGTCATCATAGCTATTGCTCACAGGAAAATGATCCACTATATGGGGCTGAAATAACATCTTCAGTAAAATGCAATGCATCCCTCTGAAGAAGCACTGCATCTACCATAATGTTGTGCCAAGCCCAAATAATGCAATGACTACATTAGGCTGGTGGCATGCTCGTTAACGCATTGGATGACAAAACAGATTTTTCCTGAATGATCAGTATATAAAAAGCAAGTCATTTCCTCTATGATCTGCAAAGTAAATTAAAACAAACAGTGGCAAACGAAAATCCCCTCAATGGACCAGGGAAGATTTTCATTTGCCAGGTTGTTGTTGTATGTTTTACGGCGCAGTGGCAGCTATAGGCCATTATGCGCCAAACAATGGTAGTGAGATATGTGCATTGTGTGAGATTTAAGCATTATATTCTGTCATAGCATTTTATCCTTTTTAGGAAAGTGAAAACTGCATCAATGTCAGATCTGTCGTCTAATATTTGTTGCAAAGTAGGTGTGATTTGGGCTGCATAGTTTGATAAGAAGGTGGTTTGCCGTACTCCATTATAGAGAGGTTGCCGTACTCCATAATCACAGTCCAGCACATCAACAATGATGTGCTGGACTGTGATTTGAGCATGGCAGTTCGGACAAGAAGGCGGGTCTGAGGAAGAGAGAAGATAGAGGTGAGTAAGGTGTGTATGTCCTATTCGTAATCTTGCAAGTGTGACTTCTTCCTTTTGGTTCGAGCGGAAACTAGATGGCCAAGACTGGAGTTTCGGTTTAATCTGAAGGAGTTTGTTGCCTTCTTGGTTTTGCCAGATGGTTTGCCAGTAAATCATACTTCGCTTTGTTATAAGACTTTTATAATCGGTGAAAGGAATTTTGAAAGAGTCATCAATTGGTTGCACAGTAGATTTGGCTGCACGGTCAGCACTCTCATTGCCAGTTATGCCAACATGGCTAGCAACCCAACAAAATTTTATTACTTTTGTGTTCTTAGCTATATGAGCCAGCAAGTTTTGAATATTACCAAGTAAGTAGTTATGATGCTTTCTTGGTTGCTGTAAAGCGAGAAGGGCACTCAGAGAGTCGGTAAAAATAATACTATGGTTAAACTGATGCAACTTTATAGTTTCTAGCACCATTTGAATGGCATGAAGTTCAGCAGTAAAGATACTGCAATCTAAAGGTAACTGATTAGAGATCATAGATGAAGGAAGAACAACAGCAGCAGCACCAACGTGGTGATCAGTTTTGGAACCGTCTGTGTATATCCTGGTATAAGATTTATATTTCTCAAGTAGAGATTTATGAAGCTGGTTTACATTCTGTGAAGAAAGAATACTTTTCCCCAATTCTTGAAGGGACAGATCACAGGTGGCAGGGCAAAAAACCCATGGAGGAGTCGTGAAACTAGTGGTGGCTATTTTAGAAAGGTCAAGCTGCCATTTATCAAGTAGTGAGCAAAGACGTATGCCAGCGGGTCGATTTATTGATGGATAAACGGCATACAAGTTCTCCCAATCTGGTGTAAATAGATGTTTCCACGATGGATGCAGGGGTTGGCTTTTTATTTTGATAGCATAATTTAGCAGTAAAATTTGTCTTAGTAGAGAGAGTGGTGGATCGTGAGCTTCAGCATACAGGCTCTGCACAGGAGATGTGCGGTAGGCTCCAAGAGCAATGCGAAGGCCACTATGGTGAATAGGGTCCAAGGCCCTCAAAATGCTAGGTCTAGTAGAGTTGTAAACTGGTGACGCATAGTCTAACCTTGATCTTACAATAGCATGATATAAATGAAGGAGTGTTTGACAGTCAGCACCCCATGTTATAGCTGATAATACTCTCAAAATGTTTAATTTCTTGAAACAGATGGTTCTAAGTTGTTTAATATGGTCAAGAAAAGGTCAATTTTTTATCTAAAGTTAACCCAAGGAATCGAATGGTAGGCACAACAGGTATATCATGGTTCCCCAGCTTTAGAAGTGGGTCAGGGTGGAGATTACGTCTTCTACAGAAATGAACTGCAACAGTTTTTTCAGGTAATAGGCAAAACCCATTATCTGTAGCCCACGGTGTAATCTTATTAAGGGCTCCTTGCAGTTGTCTCTCAATCATTCTCATGGTCTGTGAGTGACAAGATATACTAACATCATCTGCATATAAAGTAGTAAATACAGTGGCCGGAATGACCTTGGTAATTGAGTTGATTTTTATAATGAATAGAGTGGCACTTAAAACTGAGCCCTGTGGAACACCTTCTTCTTGGATGAATTTTCGGGAAAGAGTGGATTGAATATGGACCTGGAAGGATCGCTGCTTCAAAAAGTTCTGTATGAATCTTGGCATATTACCTCTGAAGCCTAATGCATATAGATCACGGAGAATTCCGTATCGCCAAGCTGTGTCAAAAGCTTTCTCAATGTCTAAATAAACTGTAGTCAAATGTTCCTTCCTTAAGAAGGCATTGCGAATCTGGTTTTCCATTTGTATCACGAGGTCTAAAGTTGATCTACCTGTATGAAATCCACACTGTGATGAATTGATGAGATTGTATTTGCTCAGCACCCAGTTTAGACGAGAATTTACCATTTTTTCCATTATTTTTCCTATACAGCTGGTGAGGGCAATAGGTCAATAGTGACGCAGGTTGATTGGATCCTTTCCAGGTTTTAATAATGCTATGGCATACGAGTGTCGCCAGTTATCAGGGAAGGTATTTTCTGTGAAAACCCGGTTATATAGCTGGAGTAAGACATGAAGTGACTTTTCGCTCAGCTCTTTCAACATGACATAGTGAATTCCGTCAGGTCCAGCAGCACTGTGTTTCGAGCTGTTAAGAGCAAGCCGTAGTTCAATTATGGTAAAGGGACAGTTGTACATTTGATGGTGGTCTGTGTTAAAATTTAGGGTCTGCTTTTCAGCAAGGAACTTTAATTTCTGAAAGTTTGGCGAGTACGAGGATACGGCAGAGATTTCAGCAAAGGATTCTCCGAGAGTGTTAACTATGTCTTGAGGTAGTGAAACATCATTGCCATTTATATTGAGTATTGATAGATGCAGAGGAGGAAATTTATTATACATTTTTCTAATATTTTTCCAGATGGTTTGTGTTTTAGTGGACCGTGTAATAGTTGAAGCAAAGCGTTTCCATGACTCTCTTTTACTTGCACGCTGAATGCGTCTAGCATTGGCTCTGGCTTTCTTAAAGTGTACTAGATTAGCAGCAGTAGGGATTTTGCGAAATTTATTCCAGACTTTATTTTTCTCTCGTTTAGCTTGATTGCATTCATTGTTCCACCAGGGTTTTGATCTTATTCTATGGCTTGTGGACACTCTTGGTATTGCTGCTTCGGTGGCCAGCAATATTTGATTTGTTACATAATCGATCGCATTATTTATTGACACATTTGAAACAGCTGTTTTTTTCGAGGATGGCTAGTTGCCTATATTTTACCCAATCAGCTTTGGTGAAGTTCCATTTGGCAGTTTCATTATGACAAGGTGGTGAAATTGATTCTACATGACAGACTATTGGATAATGGTCACTACCCAGTAAACTGTCATGAACAGACCAATCAAACAGCAGAAAAAGGACTGGTGAGCATATGGAGAGATCAACTGCTAAGCTTGACCCAGAACGTAGATGAAAATAAGTGGGTAAACCAGTATTCAGTAGTGTCAGATTAAATTTATCTAAAAGCTTTTCTAGTATTTTTCCTCATTTATAATGTATTCTATCACCCCATAGAGGATTATGTGCGTTAAAATCTCCCATGATGCAAAAGGGAGGAGGAAGCTGAGATACAACAGTTTCAAGATCAGTGTAAGAAATGTCTTGGTTAGGGGAAAGATATAGGGAGACAATGGTAAAAGAAAAAAGGATAGGATATTCGAGCAGCTACTGCTTCTAGATTTGTTTGTAACATTAATGGTCGGGAAGGAATATTGGAGCTGACTACAAGTGCAACCCCTCCATGAGCCGAATTGCTTACATGAGAAACTCGATCTTTTCTGTAGATAACATGATGTTTAAGTGAGGTAGCAACAGAAGCTGTTAAGTTAGTTTCTTGGAGGCAGAAGGTAACTGGGTTATACTGGAGAAGGAGATCCCGAATGTCATCAAGGTTGGTGCGATACCCTCTACAATTCCATTGAAGAAAACTGGGCATTATTTGGGTGAAGTGTGGTCCTCGGTTTCTGTCCGAGGTACTGTTTGGCTTATGGTGACCAGATTTTCTTTTCGGGAAGTATGGTCTTCCTGTTTCCATCTCTTCTTCTGGGAAGAGGTCGAGAACAGAGTCTTCGCGGTCAGTGTTTCCTTCCATCTATCGAATCAGTTTTAGTAGTATCACCACATTTTGAGTATATTGGGTTATTGGTAGAGTGCGGAACAGTGATTGGTGTGTTAACAGCCTTGCTTGATTTATATGGTTTACCAGAAAGGGGCACAGCTTCCAAAATTGACCGAGCCCAATCTGACATGGATCTGTCTGGGGGAAACGTTACCTCAGTTTGAGTACCAGTTATTATTGTTCTTTGCACAGTACTGGTTACGGCAGTTGGCTTTTGTACTATTTCAGTGAAGCTGGGTCGAGTGTTAAATTGAGCTTGTACAGATTTTTTAGCTTCTTGGTACGAGATGTTTTTTTCGGCTTTGACCCGTTGAATGTTTTTTTTTTCCTTTTTCCAAAGGGGACAATCTCTGGAGTAGGTAGTATGTGGACCATTACAATTTGAGCATTTGTGCTGCTCTGCTTTGCAGTCAGAGTGATTGTGCTCGTGTGAACAGCAATTGGCATAAGTGGCTGAACCTCTACACACGTTTTGGGAATGCCCAAATTTTTGGCATTTAAAACAGCGTAGGAATGTACAATTTTATTTGACAATTCAGATAACCTGCTTTGATGGATGCTGGAGGTTTGGGACTATCAAATGTTAGTATTATATTCTGAGTTGGAACTAGAGCATTGTCTCGTTTTGTGTATATGCGCTTTACATGCACAATTCCCTGGTCTTGCAATTCATTTTTCAACTCTTCTTCTGAGAGATTTATGAGATCCCACTAAGCTATCACACCCCTGGAGGTGTTTAGAGTAGCATGAGGGGAGACAGTAATCGATAATCCTCCAAAGGATGTTAGTTTTTTGAGCCGCTGTGATTGCCGTTCATCTGAGACCTCAACGAGCAAGTCGCCCGATCTCAGACGCTTAGTTGTTTTCGGAGATCCTATTAGATTTTCTAGGTATTTCTGAATATTAAAAGGCGAGAGACTACCAAGAGACTGTTCTTGAGTCGAATGCAATACAAGGTGCATTGGATGCCTTCTTTGTACACTGTCAGTTTTTTGACGTTTAGCACTACATGAGTTAGAGTCTTCTATCTCATGAGCAGCCATATTAGGATCCCTATGTCCTGTAGGAGAAATCATTTTGATCCTTTTAGCCCCGGAAAGATAGCTTTTCTTTCCGGGTTACCGGCCCTGCCACGGGGAGGCAGGAGCAGTGTCACAAGGGTAACCAAGCGGCTGAGTTAGTTTGGTTAGTAAGATTAACAAGAAACAGAAAGGTGAATTTCCTTCCTGGAACTCTGCCTACTTTTTGTAGTGCAAAAGTTTCTCAATACAAATAAATAAATAAAATTGTGTTTAAAACCTAAAGAAAACTATTTGCTTTGTGCACACAATATATAGATTGCTTGGAAATCGCTTGGCTACACTAACAATCGCTTGGCACCCGGGGCCATTTGCCAGGTGCCACTGTTACCAAGCACAAGATATTCTGGTAGGACTGCTTGAAATGACAGTGATCTTAGAAGTCTTTTTGACTGTCAATGATGGACTTGCTTATCTATGAAAGACAATATGCCTGAAACAGCCTGAAATCTGAGAAATCAAAGATTGGGTGCTTTTGCATAACAATGTCCCAGTGCATTGGTCACTGCTTGTGCAGCAGAAACTTTCTTGGCACACACTACTGTGGTGTTTCCACAGCCACTGTTCTCTCCTTACCTCAAACTGTTATATTTATCTCTAGCTCCAATTCTCACAAACCTCAATTACTGTCTTCTCCACAGTTGGTACCCTAGTGCATTGAAAGAGGCCTATATCATCCCACTATATAGAAAACAGGGTGAGAAAGTTATGACTAATAACTACCAACCTATTACTATACTAAACACAATAGCGAAAATTTCTGAATTTCTACTTTATAAATATCTTAGTTCCTACCTTCACCCTTTTATCAATAATCATCAGCATGCTTTTCTTCCCAGGAAATCAACTGTTTCAAATCTGGCCTCGTTCTCTTATTTCCTAAACTAATTTGGACAAAGGAAATCAAATTGATTTGCTTTTCCTTGATATTTCACATGCATTTGACTCTGTCCACATCGATCTTCTGCTCTTAGCTTTTATCTTATGGTCTACAATCCCGTTTACTGGATTTGCTTAATTCACTGCTTAGAAACTGTAAACTATCCATAATAACTGATGGTATTTCAACTCCATTTACTGTTTTGCAAGGTGTTCATCAAGGCTCACCCTTGGGGTTGCCCTTCTTTATTGTTTACATTAATGATCTGTCAACTTTATCTTAGTCCGTTAACGTTGAGTTGCAACTTTATGAATATGATATTAAACCTTATAAAGTTATTTATTCTTCAACTGAGAGCAATGAACTCAAGTACTGTCTTGATTTCCTCTCACTCGGGCTCAATAAAAATAACTTGTTTCTAAACCCAATAAAATGTAAATTGTCACTTTCATTCAAATCGTGCAGTTAAACCCTCTGTCTTTACTGATTATTATATTGGAAATTCTCTAATTGCAAGTCCTGATACATTCAAGGACGTAGGTGTTCTATTTTATTTCAATCTGACCTTCATCCTTCTTCCTATGTTGATCACGTAATATCTCAGACTTCCAAACTTCTTGGATTAATTAAGCATTCTTCCTTGATTTTCAAGAGTAACAAAGTTAATTTTTCCCTACAAGCAGCTTATACTTTGCATTTTTTATTATTGTAATATTATTTGGTCACCACAACAGGAATATCTTTCTCACAGACTTGAGAAAATTTAAATTGAATTCATTGAATTCTTATGCTTTCAAAATCGCCTTGCCTTTCACTTTCAAAACTATGGAACTCTTTTTCATCACTTCAGAACTGTTCCTCTTCACTCCAGTCGACAGCTGCATGGTTTTCTTTTTGTTGGCAACATCATAACTCTATTATCGAATTCTCCATCTCTCTTGAACAAATGAATTTCACTATATCATGCTTGAATTCTCATCACAAAACCAATTTCTCACTGCCTATCCTTCATACTCAACTTTTACTTGGAAGTCCTCTGTTCCACTTCCTTCAGGTATTGAATAATCACAATACTGATTTTATACTTAAACCATCTATGTATAAGAAATTGCTCTTTACTCCGTTTTGTTAATCCAAATTTTGTATACATTTCAATACTAGTTTTGTTCTGATTAATACTGTTTTGTATTGATTCTCTGTAATTCTCAGCATTCTCACCATTATCTAAAGTCTGTGTGCCCTGTGAGTGAGAAGTTTGTAATAAATAAATAAATAAATCTCTTTCTACAGATGGATTAGGTTATCATTTCCAGAATGTAGTGGAGGTTCAAATGACTCTGAAGACTGTATTAGTAGTTGTTGTTGTTTGGTTTTTAGGAGCATTAGCAACTAAGGCCATAACGCTCCGGGGATATGCGATGGTCATTCCCTGACCTTTCCGCATCCTCCGTATTTGGTGGTCACAGGCTCGAACCCCAGTCTAATCAAGAAGCATGTGCTACGCACTGCTTCTCCTGCCCACCTGGCTACAGAGGCACCTGTATTAGTAGTGGCAAATGATGTAAGAAAGCAAGCTTATACAGCACCACACAAAAAAAAAAAAAAAAAAAAAAACATTTCACCTATCCATTCCCTCCAATAGCTTGTCTAGTACTTCCTTGAAATTATTTAAGCTATCAACTTCCACAGCAACAGATGGAAATTTGTTCCAACAATCAACCACCTGTTGGCTAAAGGCAAACTTTTGTCTATGTATTCTGTAACTGTCCATCCTCAATTTGAATTTATGCCCCTTCATTTACATAGTCTGTGTATAGTGAACTTCAAAAATGCCTCAAACTACATGAAACTAGTAAAAACATGTAACTGCTCAAGAATGGTATTTTGAAGAAAATTGCATTTAAGGGTTTTGAAATACCACTGGATTATAGACATAATTCCTCTTCCGGATAAAATAAAAGTGCATCAATTTCATAAATTTCATATGAAGCCTTGTCAATAGAATAGTTTCAACATAATACGTCACTTGAAATATTAAACACGAGACTATCAGCAGGATTCTCACCAATATAGAGCCTCGCACACTTTAAATTCCCACGTGTTTAACGTGACACACCATGGGAGTTAGAACTAATATATAAATCTTATCTTCACTAATTACTTAACCAATTGACAATGAACATAGAGTTTTGCATTTGGACTCTACTTTTAACCCTATGGTTTTAGTTTTTTCTTGTTTACATACGTTTTAAGTCCTTGTTTACACAGTGATTTTATGGATGACAACCGGGAAAAATGTAGTGCACTTTTTCCCCTGGGCACAGTCTTAATTTTTTTAATGTGGTTAAACTTTTACTTTTATCTTTCTTATGAACTTCAAGTTATAAATACAGATTAAGAGGTGTGTACTGGACAAATTAAGCTATTGCTATAAATTAATTATTAATTATGGAACAGAGGCACTCAAAAATGTTGGCTCTTAAAGAAGGGAGAAAAGGAAAACAAACAAATCAAAAACTTCATTTTGAGATTGCATTATTTTGAACAAAGCATTCGTCTTAAGGGATTAGTATTAGTACTGGTAAAATGATGTAAGGATTTTGTAAAACCATCAAAAAATAAAATAACCAATGTCACCTTCCCTCACTTCACCTAATTCTTCCTTTCAAGTATTTATCCGATCCCTCATTAAATTTCTATATAAAATTCTAAATTCCATGGGTGACAGTTCAATATTCAATCCATGAATAAAGGAAAATTTTCAAACATCTAGTTTACCACCTCGTCTAGTTAGTTAAACTAGATGTTTAGGTGGTAAACATCTAGTTTACCACCTCGTCTCAATTTAAATTTATGCCCCCTTATGTTTGTAATTCAAGTGACTAAGTGTAAAAATTCCCCCAGAATTTAGTTTACTCAAATCTTTCAAGGCCTTAAACACCTTAATCAAATCACTCCACATATACATGGTCTCCAAACATAGAAGCTCACAAAACTGAAGTTTTTCTCTCTCTTAATAAGAATACCCTCTGTGTCCTTAACCAATCTCATTGCTCTTTTCTGTATTTTCTCCAACAAGTTAAATGAGGTTTTAAAGCCTATAATGCAACATCCGAGGTGCAGCCTGGTCACTGCCTTATACAGGGCCGTTCCTGGCTCCTTGGTCGCCTGCATGCAGCAACTATTTGCTGCACATTTACAAAATATTTTTAAAAGGGAAAAACTTTTTGTTTTTACTAGTAATATGAAACAATGATACAAATTTAAATTAAATTTTTACTGAAACTGAAATACAAAACTATGCAATAATCCTATCCTATACATAATTCTTGAAGAGTCCTTCCGCACATCTGTCCCCGTTCTACTTTAAAAATAGTTTTAAAATATAAAACTAAAAGACATTAAACTACAAAAAAATAATAAAACGACATTAAAAAATACTTATGCATTCAGCTCAATTTTTAATTTTACATAAATTTTCGTGCTTTAATTGTAGCAATTACTTTTTCCATTAAATTAAATTGTACATATCAATGCACTGTGAAGTATCATTTTCTACAGCAGCTATTGCAAGGTCACTTAGTCTTTCTTGAAGCATTGTAGATCTTAAATAATTTTTAATGATCTTTAATTTAGAAAAAGATCTTTCACCAGTTGAAACAGAAACTGGAAGAGTCCAAAAATTCTCAATGCTATCACAACATTTGGAACTGCATTTATTATATTATTGTTACATATTTTAAGAAACTCCTGTAGATCGTCACTAATAATATATTTAATGCTTTTAATAATTTCAGCTCTTCAAAAAGTTCTTTGTTGGTTATATCACTTTCACATATAGAAGAATCTGTCAATTTTATATGTAAATTACTGCAATGCATTTTAAGTTCTTCATCATTTAAATCACAAAAAATTTGTAAAATTAGATTAAAAAATTAAAAATTAGTAAACATTCATCTATATCTCCTAACATTTCATAGACATGTTAGGAGTTATAGATGCATGACATGCTCCTAACATGTCATAACATGTCTGGCAATGACGTTTTGTACATCACTGCCAGAATATACAGTGAAACTTCTCCTAACGGACACCTCTCATTTAACGGACATCTCTCTACAACGGACATTTTCAAATTCCCCAACTCACCTCCATTGGTTTTAACGCGTTTGCAGCTTCTGTGTAGCGGACATTCTCTGTAACGGACGCGGACAGGCAATCAGCACTGTTTCGTTTAGATTAGCACTTAATTTGATCTCCCCATAACGGACAGCGGGTGAGCTTACGGCCCTTTTTCTAGGAACTTTTCTTCCACGTATTGCCTCAATCGTGTGTTTATTTTCTATTTCCGATTCTCAGAATTTTATCAAGGTTTGCGTCGTGGTTCTAAACCCTTTTTCAAGAATTTTAAGGCATGTGTAAAACTTCTGATGAATTCGGTGTGTGCAAGGGGCGGGGGGGGGAATATGGTCGGCCTTTCGTCTTTTCAGTTTTGTTCAGTGTCGTGTGAAGTGCACAATGTCTTCTCGTAAACATTTAACTTTAAAAGATAAAGTCGAACTCATTAATGCGTAACATCAGCAAAAAAATAGTGTTCGCAATCTCGCTGCAAAATTCAAAATCGGGAAGACGCAGGTAAGCGACATCCTAAAGAAAAAAAATGAACTGCTCAAACAATTTTGGCAACACGGAAATGAACAAGTTCAAAAATCATTCCCGAAAACTGTTGGACTTCAAATTGACAATGTTACGTACGAGTGGTTTTGTCGCGCACGTGCTAAAAAAAGTCCCATTAATGGGCCTATTATTAGGGAAAAGGCTTTGGAGGTTGCGAAATCTATGGGAGTAAATGAGTTCAAAGCTTCTGTGGTATGGCTAGACAAGTTCAAAACTCGGCATAAAATTTCTAGGAAAACAGTAAGTGGTGAAGGTGGATCTGTTGATACTGGGGTTGTAACAGAGTGGACTGTCAAATTGGAAGATTTATGTCGTGATTTTGAAGCTAAGGATATTTACAACTGTGACGAAACAGGGTTGTTTTTTTAAAGTTCTTCCTGAAAAAACAATGAGTCTAAAAAATGAAAAGTGCCAGGGCGGAAAGATTTCTAAGGAACGCTTGACTGTACTATTGTGTACAAATATGCTGGGAGACTTTGAACAACCTCTTGTTATAGGAAAACCACAAAATCCTCGTTGTTTCAGGGGCATAAAGTTGAATCTTTTGAATGTTGACTGGAACTCTAATAAAAAAGCGTGGATGACACGAGATATCATGAGCGAATGGATAAGTCACTTTAACCAAAACTTGATTCGTCAAAACAGAAAAATTATTCTTTTCATGGATAATGCTGCATCTCACCCGCACATTGAATTGTCCAACATTCAAATCGTTTTTCTGCACCAAACACATCTGCAGAGTGTCAGCCCTTGGATCAAGGGATAATAAAAAATTTTAAACTTCACTACAGAAAATGTGTTTAAGACATCTCATTGCAAACATGAACGATGTAACATGTGCGAGTGACCTTGCAAAGAAAATCAGCATCCTAGATGCGATTCAATGGATTTCCTCTTCAGTAAACGCAATTAGAAAACAAACTGTCGTGAACTGTTTTGTAAAGTCTGGCTTGTCAAACGCAAAAATTGAAGTTGTGAACAGCAAATGTGGAGCACCAAGAAGAACAAGAACTTCATCTATTGATAATGTACGATACTTCAGCTACAAGTAACCCTGGCTACAAAGATATAGACTCAAACCTCAGTACAGAAGATGGTGCTCTAAATATCAACGACATTATCATCGATACTTTTCAAGAAGTTCCTCATGAGGATGAAGAAATGGAAGGAGGTCATTCTGTCGAAGAACATTAACGACGAACCACCGATGAAAATAGAAGAAGCGCTAATACAAATCAATCGTTTAAAAATGTTTTTCGCCACTGAAGTATCTTACTGAAGGACTTTCGATGGTTTCTTCACTCCAAACAAATGTTGAAAACAAAATTATCAGCCGGAAGAAGGTGCAGAAGAAAATAAATGATTACGGTAAGTATTTTTCATAAGATAAAGTCATAATATGCATAACACAATTGTATGTATATTATTTACAAAAATATTGTGCAAAATCTGTATATAATTTAATTTAATTTTACATTAAACGTTTAACGATTTTTCTTTATCTCTTGTGTATGTAATTGTATATTATTTACAAAAATATTGTTCAAAATCTGTATATATTTTAATTTATTTTTACATTAAACGTTTAACGATTTTTCTTTCTTTTTTTTTTTTTTTCTCCCTCAGACTTCTTGTCAGCGGATACTTCTCTCTAACGGACACATTTTCGTTCCCCATGGCTGTCCGTTAAAGGGAAGTTTCACTGTACAACAAAATATATCATAAATGTTAATTATTCAACATGGCTGTCAGGAGTGCAATCTAGAACAATTGAGAAATACTTGCTATTTTTGACTTTACCTAATATTTCTTTTCTCATTTTGTCAGCAATTAAAGAAATAACATCATTCCGCAATTTACTTCTCAGATAATGTGGCATACGGCTAATATGTTTTTTTTTTTTTTTTTTTTTTTTTAATATTGGAAAAGTCATCCATTATGCACGAATCAAATATAGCTAACATTTCAATTACTTTAAAAAAAAAATTACCATTATTGGGAACATACAAAATCACTTGAGGAACCACAAAATGCAAGAGTCTGGCCAGCTAAATATTGAACAACAGAAAAAATTCTTTTCAAAATTTCACTCCACTGATTTTTCTCTAGTTCACACAAGAGCCATTGTTCTTTAATCTACAGTTGTTTGTTTGTTAACATGGACTTCATTGTAAAGCATTTATTGTAATTAGAAATATGAGTAGAAGATATTTCATGTTGAAAATTAATACTAGCATGCTTCCAATCAGAAAGGCCAGTTCAACATAACTGAATATTTGCAGTTTTAAATATTTTACAACAAAACAATATATTCTATTTGTCGAAAGTGAATATATTAACCAGTCAAGATTTACCTTTTCGTTATTTGCTAATGTCCTTATATAATATACACTTGAAAATAGTACTTTTTTATTCGAAGGATAAGAAACATCATTCATTTGTTTAGAACCAATTTCTGCTAACATGTCTATCCACTTTCTTGATAAAAATTTGGGCCAATGACCAGGATCCTTGATGGCTTCTATGGGAATGTTTTCAGCCACTGCTTATGATTTTTCACCTCCAATAGAAGCATAATTTTCTTGCTCCACTATAAGTTGCCCTATTACTTTATCATCATCACAAATTTGCTCTGATTCATCACCTTATTCTGCATGTGCATTAGTTGTAGTACTTTTACAATACTTTAATGTACTTCCTTCTTTTTTCTTTTTTTTTTCCTTCTTGTTTTTCTGTTCTTTTTTATATTCCTCCACTTAATTTTTCCCATGGAAACATCTTATCTGGATAATTAATTCAGCAGACTCTCAATTTACCGGAACACTTCAAGACCCCAAATAAAAAAAAAAATAAAAAATAAACCAGAAATCATAAAATTCAAGTAATAACTAGAATAGGTATAAACGATGTTTTGCAAGTCGTAAATAAGCAACAAGCAGGGTGTTATAAAGTCGTCATTGGGAGACTATTATCTTGCAACTCCCACTGTTTTCACACCCGATGCTAAAAAAAAAAAAAAAAAAAGAGAGAGAGAGAGAGAGAGAGAAAGAGAAATGTTTAGTTTATTTTAGTGGGTCGCTTCGATTGTTTGTTTCATTGCACCACAAAGAGAAAAATTGTTTTGTTATTTATGTCAAGGATAACATAAAATAAAACTTTTGTTTTTTGTTTAGAAATTGCAAAAATGACGGGTAAACGCAAACGAGTTGTGCTTTCAATTAAACAAAAACTTGAAATTATTCAAAAGTTTGAAAATGCATCCATTAAAACATCGTAAAAAATAAAGGGAAGCACTGTATTGGACACGCGAGTAGTGCATGGCAAGTTTTTTATCTATCGCCTTGTTTTTTCATAGGTTGCTGAACATTTTTGGATATACAGTCAGTCCTCGTATAGCACGATAGTTGTGTTCCTAGAAACCCTCGTGCAATATAAAGAACAGGCCCTATGGGGAAAATAGGGTTAGGTGCCGGCCACCCAAAATTGAACACACGTTTTTAACCAAAACATTACTAAACACAATAAATAATCGTAATAAAATACGTATTTTATTACGACTATTACGTAATAAAATATTGCCAATGCTTTTGCTTCTATCGTAAGCAAACTTGTTTTTTGTTTGATTTTCTATCCAAACAGTTGACAGCCGTTGCATCTTTTCCAATTCTTTGTGTCTTAATCTAATGGATTTTAATTACACTTTGAGTTGTTCCTGCTATGAAAGTTGTTTTTATTTTCTCTGCATTCTTTGTAATTTTCGGCGTTGCCTCATTTAGGTCTGTAGCACGTGCAATATGACATGGTCTTTTATTTCGCTCAAAGCGTTTCACAGTTTCATATTTTTTCGCTATCGACAGTGGCGGACTGGCCATAAACCTTACCAGGGGAAACCCCGGTGGGCGGAGGCCGGTGTGATTTTGGCCATAAACGCTAGTATGAGGCCACTATAAATTTTCCCGGGTAAGAATTTTTGACCCAGTTCGTCTTTGTTTATCGATATTGCTTTTCTTTTTCTCTCTGAATCTGCAGTGTCTTCACCAGGACGCTTCCTTTTCACACCTTTTAAGTATTTTACTCATTTTTAGGGAATAAAGCACAATTACAAAACGAGGAGGCACGCTTGATACACATAAACAAAGCTGCGCGCGTGTAGCAACTGAATAAACAACACCGTAAAGGCAGAGATACACTATTAACACCTCACATTTTACTAAATCACATTTCTAGGGGGTTACTACCATAAAACAATAAAACAATTTCCAGTTGCGTTTCTGCTAGTGGAATCTGTTATAAACTGGTAGTAAACTCGATCTAATTGCATTTGCGATTATACCGATAGCTGGAATCGTGTTGGTTTTTACGTTATTATGGTGCAATGTGTTTCCCCTTCACTGATAAAAAAAAACAAAAAAAAAAAACATTAATACATTTTCAGAATCTTCTTCATTCCTATCGTGTTGCGTTCAGTTGGGATGATTCTGCGTTCGACTGCCATTTCTTGGAAACACAACGGCGAATCGTGCATAAGCGAATTCGGTTCGTGTTATATAAGATATCGTTCCCCTATTTATAAATTGTGTATGATCGAATTCGTGTAATGTAAACACGTGTTATACGAGGACTGACTGTACTCTGCTGTAGTAAGTCCCCGACTTATGTTAAATATTTTTTCACTCAATTTTTTTTTTTCTTTTTAAGGATTGTAAAATTTTAAACAGAATAATAATAATAAGCAATCAATAAAGACGATCACGGCATGAACAAATTGCACAAACAGGATATGAAGTCAAGCTTAAAAATAGGAATGAAGAGAATTTTTAAAATTTATTTAGGTTTTTTTTTATATAGCTGAAGATTTCAGTGAAGGGGACCGCGCGTTTCACCATAATAACATAAAATCCCACAGAATTCCAGCTATCGGTATTATTGCAAATGCAATATGATTGAGTTTACTACCCATTTATAATGAATTGCAGTAACAAAAAAAGCCTAATAACCCCCGGAATGTGCAAATTGTTTTTATTGTTTTATGGTAGTGACCTCCAGAAAGGTGTTTCAGTAAAATGTGAGCTCGCATGGGGTGATAATAGTGAGTTTTTGCCTTACCCCCTGTGAAATTCTTTACATAAAATTTCATTTTGACCATTATCATGGTGCCAACTAAGAGAATAAGTGACAGCGGTACTAGTATATCTACCAAAAAAAAAAAGGAAAGCAATCAATTCGTATCAGAAAATTAAAATAAGGATGTTTGAAAATGGTCAAACATGAATAAGTATCATGTGGAATTTAAATTTGTCAGTTTCAACAGTGAACATAATAATAAAAGAAAAAGACAGAATACTAGAAGCGGTGAAGGGATCGGCACCAATGAAGTCAACTATGATAACCAAGGCTTAAAAAAAAACTGATATGTATTTCATAAATACATATCAGTTTATACTGCACATTTCTTCCTTTAATGTTTTCTTTTCATATGTGCCACTCCAACTTCACTGCTGTCCCCAGATAAAGGTTTTAATTGAACAAATTAAAAATATATAACTAACTAATTGAAAAATATATAACTATTTTTCTTCATTCTTCTGAGGACATATGTGGGTTTTGTAATTTTGGCACATCATGGATATAGGAGCAATATTTTATTAGTCATTCCCTAGTTATAAAACTCAACTTACATAAGAAGTCCTGGAATGTATGTCGGGGACTTACTATATTTTTGAATTAGCTGGGAAATCGATTATCCGGGATTTTTATTTTACCATCTATCCTGGAAAATTGAGAATCTACTGTATTTAGTATATATTGCTCTAAGGTGTATTTGGGTAATTTTAACTGACTCTTTTATTTAATGAGTCAAAAACACTTACCTTTATTATTTGTGCTAATCATAAAACCTTATTACTAAATTAATAAAAAGGTTAGCAATGGAAATGCTTTTCTAAATGACAATATTCTGTCCTCGTAGGTCATGTCTATGCGTATCTTACTTTAGTCCCAATTGAATCCTCTCTTGCACAAACACACGAGTATGTTGTCTGCGACTTGGCACCACGATCATTTAATACAAATTCCGCACAATCATACACAACATGAAAAACAACGTAGTTAATTAAATTATCATATTAGGCCATTCGAATATTTTTTATTCATCTGCCGTGCATTGTGTATTATGTCCTTAAGTTGCATGTGTTCTAGGGTCAATTTGCCTGTTTTGCTAGATGAAAAACCTGAGTTAAAGTAGTTAGGGCTCCTATTGTTATAAAAAGTGTTCACAAAGACTAGTGCTGGTTTTCAATTTTCACAGTATTTGCCGCCTGCATGTTGACCATGCATTCCCTGTGCTTTTGAGCAGCCCTGGCCTTATATAATGAAATAACCACCCATCTCTACTGGCAAAATTCAGTATGTCACTGAACTAAGCCATCCTGTCTACACTATTAAGAAAACTTCATATATTTTACTCCCAAGTCTTTTCATAATCTAAAATTTTGAGCTTGGCAGTACCCGAGTGGTATGTTATTCTAGGATTACTGCTACTGAGATGCAAGCCCCTGCATTTTCCATGTTAAATTATCACATTATCACACAAGGGAATAGGTTAAACCTTTACTGCCATTTCTCAGCCCATCCAAATAATTTATCTACGTCTTGCTGGAACATCATATTGATTACTGTTATTAACTACCCTTCTCACCTTTGCATCATCAGCAAACTTAGACATTAAACTTGAAATATCTGCAACAATATCATTAATGAAAATTAGACACAGTAAGCAGACCAAGAACCAAATGCTGTAGAACCAGACTCATAACGTTAGCCCATGAAGAGCAATGAACTACTTAACCTTTCTTTTATCAGCAGGAGTAAATTGCTCTTAATGCCACATTATTACAATTTACACAATAATCATTCACTGGGACTATATCAAAAGCTTTACTGAAATCTATGATGTCAAAACTATTCTGCCTATCCAGTTCTCTACTGAAAACATCACGGTGACTAATTATACTAGTCAGATAAGGTCTACCCCTTGACAAAGCCATGCTGTGATTCCCTTATAATTTCAAACCTGTCTAGCTGATATTGTATTGCATGCTTATCTGGATTCATTAATCTTTCTTGGCACAGAAGTCAAAACTGATAGGTCTGCAGTTCAGTGTTTTCCCTTTGAGCCACCTTTATGAATAGAGACATATTTGCACACTTTCAATTATACAGTAACCAAAAAAAAAGAGAAAGAAAGCAGAGAGAAAGACAGTATCTGTCTTTCTCTCTGCTTTCATCAAGCATCACCTTAAAAAAGTAATATTTGTAGTGAAACGTATAAGATATTGTTTGATTACAGTCATTTTTTTGTCTCAAAGCAAAGATATTGCATCAGATAACACTTCTATTGCATCAGACAGTAACTGCAAGGTATTGCATCAGCCATTTCTATAAATACAATGTTGGAAGGGTATACACGCTCAGTGTCCTGTTTTGCAAGGTGTAAGCATGGCTCCATATGTTCAGTTGACACCGAGAAAAAAAAATTTTACCGGTGTAGCTGTTGCTCTGTCCCAGGAAGGGCTTTCTACGTGTGCTATCGCTGATAAAATAGGGTGCCACCAGTCAACAGTATCCCGGATGCTGAAATTAAAGCATGAAACCGGTAATGTGAAGAAAAGACCTGGATCTGGCCATAAGAGAGTGACTATGTTTTCCCAAGATTGATATTTGAAACGGTATATATTATGCTTTCGTAATCGCCAAGCTAGTGCTCTTGATCCAAAACTGGACTTTGAGATGGCCTCTAGTGTTGAAACAAGTGCACAAACTATCCAAAAATTTTGGAATGTGGTCTGCATGCCTATCGGCCTAAGAAGAAGCCTTTGCTGACCCAACAAATGAGAAAGAAGCAACTTGCTTGGGCTAAAATGCATGTTTCATGGACAAAAGAGCCATGGGACGCTGTCATCTTTTCTGACAAATCAAAATTCAACCTGCATGGCTTGGATGGGAAGCGTTATGTCAGAAGACAAAAATTCGAGGCATACCATCCTGACTGCATAACACCAACTGTAAAGTTCACCACCGGTCAGATGGTCTGGGGATGCATAACAAGCAAAGGGGTGGGGCAAATTAAGTTTATTAATGGAATGGTGAATGTAGAAACCTACACTGCTATCTTGGAGGAGTGCCTGAAACCCGTTATTAGGGATCACCACACAGACATCCAAAACTGCATTTTTCAATAGGACTCAGCACCTTGCCACACAGCAAAATTGGTAAGTTTTATGCTATTTAGATTTAATGATGAGTTTGTCTTCTTGTCTTACAAGACTTAAAACATACTTACACCAATGTTTTCCCTCGTTTTTCTCCCTTAAGGTGCAGTCATACCTTGGAAATGCTGGCATTACAGTGTTGGACTGGCCCAGCAACAGTCCACATTTGAAACCTATTGAAAAATCTAATATTGCTCGGAAGAAGCCAACAAGTAAGGTTCAGCTGCAGGAGAGCATTGTAAGGGTGTGGTACCACGAAATTGGGCAACTGTATATCCATAAGTTGATTAACTCTATGCCAGATCGTTGCAAGGCTGCAATTGCAGCTCAAGGAGGAACAACAAAATACTAAGGACTTATTTTGCTGATTTACAGTACATAATATTATTACATTAACTTGTCATTTCAGTTTGTACACATAAATGCAATAAAATGTGTGTTTGGTTGTCATGATTGCCATTTGCATGATTTCTCATATTTCCATTAATTACACATTTTACCCTTTGGGAAGATATTTATGGCAATTAGGTATATCAGGTGAAGTCTTTTTATTGGATTTCATTCACAGAGATATATATTCCATCTAACAAATGCATTTTGAACATTTCTGCAACCCACAATGCAGTGCAAAACACATTATTTTCAAAATTCACAAGTGATACAGTGTTTTTGTCCACCACTGTACTATACAGAGGCCACCGTAGCAGAGTGGTCAGCCGCACGGGTGCATAAGTACACGTGCTTTAGTGACCCAGGTTCAAGTCCATGACTGCTGAATACGGTGCTGTTTCAACTGCTCTGTTCAACATTCAGAAATGGATTTGTCGGATTTGTGGAGGTCATAACCATAAAACAATAAGCAGTCCCCTGTTTATTGGGCTTTTCTGTTAGTGCAATCTATTATAAACAGATAGTAAACTCGCCCTTATTGAATTTGCGATAATACCGATAGCTGGAATTCTGTGGGTGTTCACATTATGGTGAAATGTGTTTCTCCTTCCATGACATCTTCAATCATATAAAAAAAACAAATTTTCAGAATCTTCTCTTCATTCCTATTTTAATGCTTCATAAATCGTTTCACTGTTCTCACTTGCTTATCTTTTTTACTGTTTTAAATTTTAACCCTTGCTCAAAAATGTTAGTAAACAGAAATATCAACTAGTTAGTATGTACATATTACAGTACGTATTATTGAAGCTATGCATGTAAGCGTAAATTTATTTTTATTTTGCTAACCTGTGGAAAATATTCTTCCGATAATAAAGTGTAAATTTGTGCTTGTTATATCTTTACTTTTATAGCCTGTGGATAATTTTCCTCCTATATTTTCTAATTAAAATTGCTGTTTAATAGAATTAAAATTCAATTCACAAACGTGATCACTTTTTTTTTTTTTTTTTTTTGGTAGTTGTTGGCGTATAGGCTTCTGTGGCCATAATGCACCTCCCAGGGTTTTTGCACTACTCTGATCCAAGCCCGAGGCAGGAATCGAATCCGTGACCTTTGGGTTGCCAGGCAGGCACTAAATGTGATCATAATGACCGGCGCTTTACTACTTATCATATAGTGAATGGTACTTTACTATGATGAGTCCATCGTATCATGATTTGATCGTACAGAAAATCAATCGTAAAGTGGAGATCCATTGTATTTTTAACTATTTACGTGAAACTTCACATAATTGGAGTAGCCGCTTAATCGGGCCAAAAATGCACTAGTCCTGATGTGTCCCAAATAACCGGAATCGACTGTGTGTGTGTGTGTGTGTGTGTGTGTGTGTGTGTGTGTGTGTGTGTGTGTGTGTGTGTATATATATATATATATATACATACACAGTAGACTCTTGATTTTCTGGGATAGATGATAAAAAACAAATCCCAGATAATCTATTTCCTGGTTATCCAATTATCCAAAAATACAAAAGTCCCCGACATACGTAAGAGACATGTTTCAGGACTTCTTACTTCATCGAATTTTACGTAACTCGGGAATGACTAATAACATATTGCTACTATATTATTATTGAAAAATCTGAATTCCGCACAATACTTGTTAATGTTTGACCATTTTCATACATTCTTATCAGTTTAATTTTCTGATCCAAATCAATCGGTTTCTTTTTCTTAGTAGATTTACTAGTACCGCTGTCACTTATTCTCTTAGTCGGCACCATGATAACGTTCAAAATGAAATTTCCTGTAAAGAACTTCACAGGGTTAAGGCAAAAACTCACTATTATCACCCTGTGCGAGCTCACATTTTACTAAATCACATTTCTGGAGGTCACTGCCATAAAATAATAAAAACAATTTGCACTTTCCAGTTTATTGGGCTTTTCTGTTTGTGCATCTAATTATAAACAGGTAGTAAACTCGATCTTATTGCATTTGCGGAAATACTGATAGCTGGAATTCTGTGGGTTTTTATGTTATTATGGTGAAATGTGAGTCCCTTTTACTGAAATCTTCGGTAATATAAAAAAATAAAAATAAATAAATTGTAAGAATCTTCTCTTTCCTATTTTTTTTGCTTGTTAACTCCGTATCTCACTTGTGAAATTTGTGTGTGCCGTGATTGTTTTGCTTATTATTTTTTTTTTGCTGTTGTCTTAAATTTTACAATCCTAAAAAAAAAAAAAAAAATAGTGAAAAAAATTTACATAAATCCGTAGTTGTGTAAGTCGGGGACTTCCTGTATCGAAAAATATTCAGCGACCTACATAAAAATTATGATGATAGATAAAAAATTTACCATGTACTACTCGCATGTCCAATTCAATACTTCCCTTTATTTTTGCGATGCTGATTTTAAATCTAATAGCTTCCCTTTATTTTTTACAATGTTGCGTATGGTTTGGTCACCAACATTATAAAGGTTCATTAAAGATTTAACGGATGCACTGTTTTCAAACGTTTGAATAATTTCAAGTTTTTGTTTAACTGAAAGCACAACTCTTTTGCATTTACCTATCTTTGAAAGCACAACTCTTTTTTTTAATGAAAACCACAAACACAACAGGTATTAGAACCTATAGTACTTAGTACCGTGCTTGGGTCGGAGGTTGAGAAGACGAAAGAAGATATTTGTTGACATTAGACTGTAATTTTCAGGAAATATGTATGAAGGAAGGTTGTTCCAGAAAATGGCAGTTGAATGAATAAACGAGGAATATGAAAAGTTGGGTCTGTGAGTTTGAAGATGGATATGTTCGGACTGTTTTTAAAGAGAGAGCAGGAATTATAGAAGCCAACTTAGAAGAACAGTGTCCATGGAAGTATCGGTAGAAAAGGCACGGAGCAGAAACAGTACGTCTATGAGACAGCAAATGGAGACTCTGTTACAGAGGAGTCATTAATTAACCTAACTGCCCTCTTCTGAATGGAATCTAGAAGCCTGAGAGAGGTTTTGGGGGCACTGCCCCAGATGTGGGAACAATATTCCACGGTACAGCGGATTTGCGATTTGTACAGAGTGAACAGCTGTTTGGAAGAAAAGTAATGCCAAGAACGAAAGAGAAAACCAAGTTTTTTAGATGCAGAGGAAGCAATATTTGTAATGTGCTTGTGCCAAAGAGATTAGAAGTCAGAGTAATCCCCAAAAGAGATATATCAACTTGCCTAGAAATCGGAGTGTCACCAAAGATAAGCATAGGAGCAGAAGAATCCTTTTTTGCGAGATATAAGACAAGACTGAGTTTTAGAAGGATTGAAATCAACCAAGGTGTCTTTGCCCCACTGGAGAATTACCTGGAGATCGGCATTTAAGGAATTGGTAGCGGATATTCAAGAAGTTGAAGCTGATTGAGCAGGGCAAGATTTCTCAAAATGGAAAGCAGAATGCAATGTGCTATCATCGGCAAAAAACTATGGATAGGATTTCCAGTCAATGGAAGAAGGTCATTAATATACAAGAGGAAAAGAGTGGGGGAAAGAACTGAATGGGGGACACCAGCATTAGTGGAGAAGACAGAAGACAGAGAGCCATCTACCATCGCCCTCAGTGAGCAATCAGAGAGAAAACTGGATAACCAATTACAAAAAACAGTTGGAAAACCATAAGACGGAAGCTTGTTTAGAAGACCTTTATGTCATACATGATCGAAAGCCTTTGAGATGTCAAGAGCAACTGCTTGAGTTTCACAAAACTTTTCCGTTGAATTTGTCCATAAATGAATAACATAAGCGATCGTTGATCAGACGGAAGGTTTCTAGGTAGTTTGTAAGAGTTGGCAGTTAATTGATTTCTCCATTACTTCAGAAAGAGTAGAAGTAATTGTAATGGGATGATAATTGGATGGGAGGGATTTGTCACCCTTTTTAGGAACTGGCTGGATATGAGCAAATTTTCAAGCAGAAGGAAAAACACCTTTGGAATAAGAAATTGAAAAAAAGGCAGCAAAGAACTGGAGTAAGTTCAGGAGCACAGGTTTTGAGAACAAGTGGAGAAATACCATCAGGACCTGGGGCTTTCTTAGCATCAAGATTCATCAAAATCCTTCTGATATCCTTTTGACAGAAGACCACAGGAAGTATTGAATGGAGCGTGTTGGGAATAGTGGAAGGTGTTTTACCAAGATCGATAATGCATGAGTTGAAAGAAAAATGGGATGCTAGCAGGTCAGCTTTATCCTTGGCTGAAGTGACAACAGAACCATCTGGTTTGGACAGAGGTGGGAGCAGAGATGGGCAAAAGTTGCGGCCAATAGCTTTGGCAAGAGACCAGAATGCTTGGCTACCATTAGGGCAAGAGGCAAGTTTTTTACTCTTAGCCTGTTCAAAATCTAGTTTGGACTAAATAACTGCTTTACAATTGTTGTGAACTTTGGTGTAGGTAGAAAATGAAACTGAAAAATTGGAAACAAGCCAATTATGATATGCAACGTTCTTCTCTTGAACAAGCCTTAGCATATTTATTGGAAAACCAATAAATAACATAATAAATAAAGGTTTAGATAAAGGACGAGATTCTATAGTGGAGTGTGGAATAAAGGATTCCATTCCTACAAGAATAATTTCACTGACACGATCTGAGCAAACGATGACATCAGAAATTTTGAAACAGTAATACAATCAAGGAAAAGAAACAGAAATCTCGGAGGTCATCCCATTTTGCATTCTTGTAATGCCAAACAATACGTGGTTGAGAATAGCCATGAGATAAAGGCTCCATTGGAGAACAGACAATCACCAAGTTGTGATCTAAAGTGCCTAAAGGACCACTTACTTCGACCGTGTACTTAGAAGGGTTGTTTGTGAGAAAAAGATGAAGCATGTTGGTTATATGGTTAGGATTGTCAGTATTCTTGTAGGTAAATGAACAATCTGTGGAAGGTCATTAGTAATTGCAAAATCCTCAGCATCTCGACCAGCTGGGTCAGTGTGACTAGAAAATGGAAGCCAGCTGGAGTTGTGAACATTAAAATCACCCAGAAAAATTACCTCACTGTTAGGAAAGTTGGACTAGAGAAAGTCAAGTTGCAAAGAGAGGAAGTCAAAGAGCTCCAAGTGATTAGTGGAATTGGGAGAACGGTAGAGACAACAGATGAATTTGACACAATGAGATAGAGAGATTTTAAGCCAGAGAAGATCGAAAAGAGGAGATTCCAAATTACCAAGTCTCTGACATGGAATATCGGAACGGACATATGCACAATTACCACCTTTGAGGCGAAAGGAATCATACAGCAAATAATTTGGGCAACTGAGATGAGCAGTAGTTGAATCGACCAATAACTGAGATTCTGTAAGAAAAAGTACATGGGGTTTGGCAGACTGCAAGCGGAAATGAATGTCGTTAAGATTAGAATTAAGACCATGTATATTTGTGAAATGAACAAATATACATGGTCTTAATATTTGTATTATTTGTATTCAATAGTAAGAAAAAGTTGGGGGACATGTTGTATGAAGTAATGAAATTTTTGGATATGGCATATACATGGTAAGAATATACCCATATCCTTGACATAACATGGCCTTGACAATGTCCTCCGCATACACACTACTCGGACTCCCTCCAGTCACTATCTGGAAAAGTAGAGGTAGCAATATTATACACTAGCTGATCCGGAAGCCTCCTAAAACAGTTACCAATATGTTTAGTCCAGTGTATTAACTAGCAGCCGGCCTGCGAACACTGTTTTAGAGCTGTACCCTCAAAATATAAGGAAGATTGGATCTTGCCATGATGTTCATCATAACCTCAAAAGTCATCAGTCATACCTGCATGATGGAAGAGATGAGGAAGGGTTGAACGGAACTTAGCTCTGGAGACTAAACATGGGTTCCACAACTTCAAGCCTCCATTAAGCAAAGTGGTGGTATTGCACTGGTTTATGAGAGTTATCTACCACCTAGTATTGCCTGGTAACACAGAAGGGCAGCATTCTTCCATGTGGTGTGGGTGCCACACCTCAACCCCCGCTTACGTTGGTTCACACCTGGGTGGTCACCCACAGTGTGCTTGTGCATGGAGGTTATACCCAGGATTACTAACAGTCTCACCATCGTGAAGGTGCAAGCAGAGGATTTGGCTGTCACAGACCGTACGGACTTTACCAAAATTAAGTCCACCTGACTTGAATGTCACCCGAATATCAGTTCCATCAGCATTTTAGACTCCCAGGTAGCAAGTACAGCTTGTCTGGCATATCTGAGAGAATGTCTGTGACAACCTCAAGGACCTCTTTTGCGTTTACCCATCATTTTCACAATTTCTAAACAAAAAACTATATATATTTACCATAAAAAAAAATTTCGACATTCCTGACATAAATAACAAAACAAAATTTGTCTGTTTGCGGTGCGACAAAACACAACAATCGATGCGATGCACTAAAACAAACTAAACGTTTGTTCTCTTTCTTTTTTTTTTTTTGAGCGATGGGCCTGAAGACAGTGGAGGGTTGCAAGATAATAGGCACATTAATCTTCCAATGACAACTTATTGTCAATGACTGCTTCTTGTCCCTTATTTACAACTTGCAAAACATCTATTTATACCTATTCTAGTTACTTACTTGAATTTTATGATTTTTGGTTTATTATTTTTTATTTTTTTTATTTCGAGCCTTGAAGTGTCCGGGTTAATCCGATCCCAGTAAATCAAGAGTCTGCTGTATGTATATATATATAGTGTTGGAATCAGGGCCTGCTGATAATTTATAATCATCCCATGCACCTTTCTTCTCTGCCACTAAGGTCATAAATTCAGCTGTCATCCATAGTTTGGTCTATACCTTATTGAAAACTTTTTTTGATCAAAAACTTTTCTGTTAGTATAAAAAGCTTAATAGCCTCCAGGATAACTTCTTTAAACATTTTATATTTGCATTTTTTTTAAAGTCATCATTTGGTCTCACTGAAAAGGATTTAATATTCAAGATCATTATAATCGCCCCTGATTCTGAATATGCACAAAGCAAAAATCGCAGTGATTTATTTACTACTGTTTTGGCATATTCACATCTCTGTTTCCTTCATCTGGGTTAAGGGCACAACTTGAAATGACTGTTGTAAATAATTTACATGCATAATAACTCTAAAATAAATCACTTTTGAACACATGTTTGACTGTATTTCTTATTTTGAACCCCAGTATATGTCCCAGAATTTTTTGCAAACAATTTAAGGAACACCTTGCATATGAGAAAAATCATTCTCTAACTTTTATGAACTACTCTTCAGGATTGTAGTTTATAAATCATAAACATATGACTGTGCTGATTACTTTATTTATGGGGAGGGAAGAAAATTACAAACTTACCAACGTAGTCAAATTCTTCTCTCAGAGCCATTCCATTATGTGAATGACAACTACGACAGATAAGGGCATAACGATTTGCTGGGCCATCACCAACAAGATAATCAATCATTCTATCTATCAGTGACCTCTCCCTCGGTAAGACTGGACGTGGCAATGACAAAGGTGGAGGCCTAACTGTTGGAGAAGATGAAGTCTTACAAAATACATATATAAAGACTGAGAGACAAGACAAAAAAATGTAGATACATTATACACAAACACAGAATGAAATTTCAATTTTATGAATCCAAATTTTATATTTTCCGATTTTATGCACATTTATTTTGGTCCCAATGAAAAATCCCAAGAATAACATTTGTCATTAATTTTCCTTAATTTCTATTTTATTTTCCTATCTGTAAATTTGCATTCAGCACTGTGTTTTATCATCATCAGGGCAAAATCACTTAAATTTACAACAGTTGCACAGTTTAGTCACAATGATTTCAACAACAATCACTTAGCAAGATATCCCACTACAGATACACAATAGTGTTTACACAATAGTGGTTTCTTGGGCAGTTTACAACTGTCCAAGAAATCTCTGTATCTGCATATATTCATATGTAAAGCATTATACAGATGTTTCTTACTGATTGTGATCCCCTCAATCACAGTTCTGCTTATTGTTGACTTTTTTATCCACCCAATTCTGACTACTGTGGTTTTGTTTATTTGCTGTTTCTTTTTCACTTCCCAGTTTTTGTAATCATGGCTTTGCTTATCCACTGTTTCCTTTTTACTATCCAGTTTTTTTGCCATTTGTGACTAGATTTTTACTTATTCGTGAACAATGTTGTTCAATAAATTATTTGATGAATTGAGGTACATACATTTAAAACATTTCAAATATTATTGCAACCCTTCGTTACTACCAGATATTTTCATTAAATACTGTAATTGCTTTTGATGTACTTACTACCTGCCACAAAACTGACAAAAATATATTGCATATTTTTGTGACATTTAAACTAACTTTAATGCACAAAAATAAAAATATTACATAATAATCTATACTGTAATAATGTTAAATTAATGAAATTAATAATCTTTCAATAAAAGTAGTGTATTATAAAGTGTAATATTACCTTCAGTACATTTAAAGAAAATTATTAAAATAGATGGCTATTTTAATACTTCAGATGCACAACTCTTATACAAAAAGATAAATGCAAGAATAAATTAGAAGTTTTTCCCCCATAAACATAGTTTTATAAATTCCCTTGTGTGTAGTTTACCTTAGTTTTTCACTCTTTCAGTCACTTTCAGCAATCCTTCAACCTTTCCCTCCAAATTCATAAAAATGTTTTAAGTTATACAGTGATATAAAATCTTTCCTTTGTCAGACTCCTTACCTTTGTCAAAGATTTCTTTGTAAGATTAAAAAGTACGTACATTTATTTTGAGTTCACAGGGTACCTAAATTTTTTTAACCTGTCAATTAGCCCTTAAAAAATCAGAACACTCACAAATTACTTGTAAATAGATTCCCTTTCTGTTTGAAGTCTCTCTAGATCATGTGGATATGCCTTTGGTCCTCACATAAAAACTTGGAGTTATCTATGATACAAAATTCTAATTTATCAGCACTGCAACCACCCTGAAGGAAATTTATAAAAACCACCTAGATTTTAAAACAATGGCTTAAACATCATTTGATTAATGTCATCACTACACATTTCAGTAAATTCATAAAACACAATGTATTTCGTGTTATATTATTTTGTTCTAGAAACTAGAGATTTCAAAAATCAATTATGTGGCTGCACTTTAATATTGGTTCCTCTGCTAGACCTTACATAAATCTAGCACCGAGCCTATGAAATTCAGAACCTTCATGGCTCAATCAATGCATAATTAAAAATAATCTTGTCTTCATTTTGCAAAACTTTCTGACTTGTATTAGGATGTCCTGATTTTTGGGCCATCACCAATTGGCATATCCCGAGGAGACCGTACAAACTCAGGCCATTCATCCCTCTGTACAAGAGACTATGGGCAGTTGATCACCATTTCCTCCTTTAGCTTACTATAAGATATATTTAAGATATTGATCCCATCTAGCTTGCTAAAAATCCAAAGATTCTAACTCAGTGTGCAATCTTATTCTACAAAGAGCTTAACTTAAAAAGATTTTTTTTTTTTTCCAGAAGAGTCCAATTTCCCATTTTTCCCTCAACCAACTAGTATTTATATACAAGTTTACATTTACGAGTATTTACATTTTTCTCCCAACCAACTTCTATGTAAATTTCTTGTGAGTATGGTTATTTTATTATATACATACATATGTACTATAACTTATGTATTTATATTCTTAATATTTATGTATTTATACTTATGTATAAATTTATGTATTTAAACTTATGTATTTATATTCTTAATGTTATGTATTGTAATACTGTATATCACTGTTAATTTTTTTTTATAACATACCTTTTTATATTCTATATAAGTCCCTCTGATCATTGGATTGGCTGTAGTATACTGACTTGGCAATAAATTGATTGATTGGTTTATATTTTTTAAAGGACTGCTTTGATTGGCTACAGTGATGTTCAGTCACCAGTGAACGCAATTTTCATTTTTATTATTTAAATACCATTTATTATGCCGAAGAATAAAAATATTAGTAAAAATGAGTTCTACTTCTAAGAAACAGCAAAAAATTATAGGATTAGTAGAAAAGTTTATTATATCAGATAAATTAAAAAGTGGAAATAGTGATTTTCCAATTATGCATACAAATGGCATCAACGAATCAACTGTTTTATCAAAAAAAGCTGAAGATAAAATTTGGGCAAGCATTTGTTGCCTACAGTTTTTATCAATAAAAACTGCATGTATTCTTCAAATTATTACTAGTAAATTAAACCTTTACACTATTTTTATGGTACATTTTATACTATATATATATATATATATATATATATAAAATATAAAATACATAAATATTGTGAGTAAATATTTAAACAATGAGTTGAATATATGAGAACGTATTCATATATATTCTTATATTTCAACTCACTGGGAATATAACATCTGAATGACTAATACTTAAATTTGCCATTTGTGAGAGATTACTGGTACCTAGTTCCCACAATTTCATGATTTTTAGTTGTATACTTTTGGTGTTTTTCAAAAAAAAATTTTTTTCTAGTTATGAATATATTTCCTTTTCATAAAGCCAACTTCATAAAGCCAATCATAATACCAACACCAGTCAGTAATATAACTGACACAAAATACCTACTTCTGGCCATATTATAACACTACTAAAGTATTGATATTAAATTGGACTCAAGTTATTTTATTTATTTATTTTTTTAAAATAACCACTACAACATTAAAATGTTTTATAATTTGAGTTCATATGGGGAAGGGTGGGCAAGAACCAGCCATGCATTTACTTAAAGCTGGTTTTTTTCTGTCCACTTAAAAGTCAAAAAGGGTGTTTGCAACAAAAAATATACTTCAAGTGTCCACTGTGGCAGCTAAGTTGACACAATACACTGCCAACTGCAGCCTGTTTGGAGAAGTCTAAGTCCAATTCTTGTAAACAATTGAAGGAAGTTAGGTAGAAGTAGTAGGGTTGGTAATCCCTACCACAGTGAGTTATTCTGGATTTTCTACAGATGAAATAGACATGTACAGATATGAGCAACAAGTTCTAATGCCACTCAAATAATAATACAAATTTGAATTTTGCTTCAAAGAAACGAAAATAGAAGTATGATATGTTCAATGACACAAACTTTTTTTTTTTTTTTTTTCATATTAAGAACAGTAATATATAAAAACAGCTTGCCTGATATGCTACTATTCATTCATTGTAAGAATAGAATTTAAGTAAAAGAAAAAGGAGATAGGGAAACTTTCACTTATGTTCATTAAAATGGAAAGATGTTAACTGCTTTTTCCCCCTTAAACCTTTTGCAGTCCAACTCTTAAAATCTGGAGAACAAAATTGAATACCTAAAATGTGATGGCTAAAAATTAATTACTTTTGAATTTTTATGAGTTCCTATATAAAACTGCATGGCAAAACGTTTAAAAACTCTATAAACATTTGAAACGTTAATTATTTGAATGATTTTGGTGCATGATATTTCTTGAAAAAATATTTCAAAAACTTGCATCCTGGTTATTTTGGAAAATGTCTCGCAATACCAAACTGCTTTTCTACACCTTCAACACTACTCTCACTACAGTCTTTCTTCTTAGTTGTATTTTCATCACAAAATGAGAGCAGCCATTCAATCTGTCTTCTGCATCTAAACTTGATATCCTTTTCTGAAAGAATGTTCTTATTTCAGACACCTTGTACGAACTGAAAAAAGAACTTCTTTCAAACTGATTGTAACAAAATTGTTTTGAGATGAATCCACCATCTTCAGGAGAAACTGTTCACAACTGAAAGACAAATCATGACTGACTTGTCTTTCCTCTACTTTTCCTATTGTTACTTCAGTTTCAGTATTATAGAAAGCATAAGTATGGTTCTTTTGTCTTTCTGTGCTTTATCCTCTTTTCGAAAACCAACACTCCTGCACATTTCAATTTTTTTGGTTCTCATTTCTGATGGTAATCCCTTCATGTTTCTCATAATTTGCCTCTTAGGTGTACGTTTAGTTTTTGAAGTTCTTATGCTAGTATAAAAACTAGGATAAGAACTGGTATAAAATCAATCAGTGAATAAATTAAATCCACTACCCTCAATATCAGAATACCCAAACTTTTTTTGGCTACAATGGATAATCTGAAAGCTGTGGACTGCATGGGACATCATGGCAAGCAGATTGCAGGCCACAAGACCAATTCCCTACCACTAATTGTATATTTTTCAAAACAGAATTTTTGTTATTTAAGTTTGTATTTATTCAGTTTTCTTTTATATACATTTCATAATTAAATACGAAATACACTAATTATTACATAATACTAATAACATTTCTATTATATCATTATAATAATCTTGTTCGATTCCAAGGAAGATACAAAAAATATCAGAAAGAAATACAAAAAATCAAATTTTATTAAACAAATACAGTAGAACCCGGATAAGAAATTCTAGCATAAAAAGTTTTCTCCTGTACTAGGTTTGGTTCCTTAAGTCCCAATTTCATCTCTCTATGTTGTCGTATTATTTTCCAGCATAAAAAGTTCATGATAAAGAATAAACAGTGTATTATTATAATGACATTTTCCCACTTAACATGTTTTTTAGATATAGAAATTATTTATTTTTAATATTAAAAATTAAACGATATAAACATTTGGTAATCGAACAAGTTAGTGCCAAGCATCATTTTAGTTCATGGTAAACCACCAAAGTAGGTGAAATGGCATTGTTTTCGTTATATCTCATATTGTGAATGCCTTCACTAGTTGCTCTGATGTTGCACTACCTCCAATAAGCAACACTTCGTCAATGGAGAAGACTAATGTTACTTATTCTTGGCAGATACCACCACCCAGGGGTGGTGGGGTGGTAGCATCTGCCGAGAATCCATTGTCGAAGCGTTGCTTATTCGAGATAGTTCAATATCAGGGCAAGTCATTGTGGTACAAGTAAACACATGGGTTGTGTTAGGGTAGCTAAGAATAGGAACAGGTTCATATATACTTGCATGTACACCAATTCTAGGAGTTTGGTAAATAAATTTGAGGTGTTGGTCAAAACATCAAAGGCTGATATTGTTGGGATATCAGAGACGTGGTGTCACACAGATATAAGGAATGCAGAACTGGAATTAGGAGAGTACAATGTGTACAGGAAGGATAGGAAGGGAGGAGGGGTTATGCTATTAGTTAAGAAACACAAAATCCAAGGCAGTACAGCCAGTCGACATAACTGGACAGTGCAGTATCAAGTCATTTTGGTGTGACATAAGCTTTTTTTGGTTTTTTTTTTTTTTTTTTTTTTTTAGGAGCATTAGCAACTAAGGCCATATTGCTCCATGGATATGCGGTGGTCATTCCCTGGCAATTTCACATCCTCTGTATTTGGTAGTGACGGGCTCGAACCCCAGTCTAATCAAGAAACGTGTGCTACGCACTGCTGCTCCTTCCCACCTGGCTACGGAGGCGCCGTGACATAAGCACTGAGAAATCAAAATTAAGAGGAGGAGTGTGTTATAGGCCTAATGACTCTAATGAGTATAATAAAAAACTGTACAGGGAAATAGAGTGGGCCAGGAAATCAGAGAGTCTTATAATGGAGGATTTTAATTTCCTGGATATTGACTGGAATTTTAGGGTTGGTCACTCACACACTAGCAAGGCTTTTGTGGATTTATTGGATTTGTTTTCTACATCAGCATGTTTGGGAGGCAACCAGAGAGAGTAATACTCTTGATCTGATTATCAGTAGTGATTCTTCATGCATTAAGAATCTGCAGATAAATGAACCACTAGGTGGCAGTGATCACAATGTGCTGCAGTGGGATTTACTCAGAGGTAACTACCATCAAGGATAAAGGGAGGGGTGTTTGCTTTCATAAAGGCGACTATGGAGGTCTGAGACAGTATTTAAATTCTATATGGTGGCACCAACTGATGATGTTACCAACAGCAAATTCAAAATGGGAAGCATTCAAAGAATTAATCTGGGATGCTACTAAGCTTTACATACCAACCAAGAAATATTGTTCAAGGTTTAGGCCTAAATGAATATCAGATAAATTAATGAGACATGTAGCAGAGAAGAAAAATGCATGGGATACATATAAATTAATGGGTGACGTGGAAGCCTACGATAGATATAAGCTGGTCTATAACCAAGTCACAAAGGAGGTTAGGCAGGCAAAGGCAGATTATGAGAAATCTTTGGCAAAGGAGGTAAAGAAAAACAGCAAAGAGTTCTTTACCTATGTAAACTCTAGAAGGAAGGGGAGGAATCAGATTGGTCCACTGGATATCGATGGTTCATAATTAAATACGAAATACACTAATTATTACATAATACTAATAACATTTCTATTATATCATTATAATATCCTCTGCCAAATCCTCTGCTTGCACCTTCACGATGATGGGGCTGTTAGTAATCCTGGGTATAACCTCCATGCACAAGTACATGGTGGGTGACCACCCAGGTGTGAACCAACGTAAGCAGGGGTCGAGGTGTGGCGCCCACACCACATGGAGGAATGCCGCCCCTTTATGTTACCAGGCAGTACCAGGTGGTAGATGACTCTCATCAACCGGTACAATACCACCACTTTGCTTATTGGAGGCTTGAAGTGGTGGAACCCGTGTTTAGTCTCTAGAGCTAAGTTCCGGTCAACCCTTCTCTATCTCTTCCATCATGCAGTATGATTGATGACTTTTGAGGTTACGATGAACGACTTGGCAAGATCCAATATTCCTTACATTTCGAGGGTACAGCTCTAAAACGGTCTTCGCAGGCCGGCCGATAGTTAGTACACTGGACCGAACCTATTGGTAACTCTCTAGGAGGCTTCTGGATCAGCTAGTGTATAATCTTTCTACCTCTACTCTGCCAGACAGTGACTGGGGGGAGTCCGAGTAGTGCGTATGTGGGGAGCATTGCCGAGGTCACGTTATGTCAAGGATCTGGGTATATTCTTACCACATGTACGCCATATCCAAAAATTTCATTACTTCATACAGCATGTCCCACCCACTTTTTCTTACTATTGAATACACCATGAATTGTCAAACTAATAGAGCAAGCTTATCTGCGAAAAGATCTAAACCTCCCAAGTACTTCCTAATTCATTTCACAAATATACGTGGTCTCAATTCTAATCTCAACGACGTCCATTTCCACTTGCAGTCTGCCAAACCCCATGTACTTTTTCTGACAGAATCTCAGTTATTGGTTGATTCAACTACTGCTCATCTCAGATGCCCAAATTATTCACTGTGTGATTCCTTTCGTCTCAAAGGTGGTACTTGTGCATATATCCGTTCTGATATTCCCTGTCAGAGACTTGGCAATTTGGAATCTCCTCTCTTTGATCTTCTCTGGCTTAAAATCTCTCTACTTCATTATGTCAAATTCATCTGTTGTCTCTACCGTTCTCCCAACTCCACTAATCACTTGGAGCTCTTTGACTTCCTCTCTTTGCAACCTGACTTTCTCCAGTCCAACTTTCCTAACAGTGAGGTAATTTTCCTTGGTGATTTTAATGTTCACAACTCCAGCTGGCTTCAGTTTTCTAGTCACACCGACCCAGCAGGTCAAGATGCTGAGGCTTTTGCAATTACTAATGACCTAGCACAGATGGTTCATTTACCTACAAGAATACCGGACAATCCTAATCATACAGCCAATAAGCTTGATCTTTTCTCACAAATAACCCTTCTAAGTACACGGTCGAAGTGAGAGGTCCTTTAGGAACTTCAGATCACAACTTGGTGATTGTCTTTTCTCCAATGGCTATTCCCAACCTCGTGTTGTTTGGCATTACAAGAATGTAAAATGGGATGACCTGCGAGACTTCTTTTCTTCTTTTCCTTGGTCGGATTACTGTTTCAAAACTTCTGATGTCAATGTTTGCTCAGATCGTGTCAGTGAAATTATTCTTGCAGGAATGGAATCCTTTATCCCACACTCCACTTTAAAATCTCGTCCTTTATTTAAACCTTGGTTTTCCAATAAATGTGCTAAGGCTGTTCAAGAGAAGAATGTTGCATATCGTAATTGGCTTGTTTCAAATTCTTCAGTTTCATTTTCTGCCTACACCGAAGCTCGCAACAATTGTACAGCAGTTATTAATCAGTCCAAACTAGAGTTTGAACAGGCTAATAGTAGAAAACGTGCTTCTTGCCCTAATGGTAGCCGAGAATTCTGGTCTCTTGCCAAAGCTATTGGCTGCAACTTTTGTCCATCTCTGCTCCCACCTCTGTCAAAACCAGATGGTTCTGTTGTCACTTCAGCCAAGGATAAAGCTGACCTGCTAGCATCCCATTTTTCTTCCAGCTCATGTATTAATGATCTTGGTAAAACACCACCCACCATTCCCAATACGCTCCATTCAATGCCTCCTGTGGTCTTCTGTCAAAAGGATTTTGATGAATCTTGATGCTAAGACAGCTCCAGATCCTGATGGTATTTCTCCACTTGTTCTCAAAACCTGTGCTCCTGAACTTACTCCTATTCTTTGCCACCTTTTTCACTTTCTTATTCCAAAGGTGTTTTTCCTTCTGCTTGGATATTTGCTCATATCCAGCCAGTTCCTAAAAAGGGTGACAAATCCCTCCCATCCAATTATCGTCCCATTGCAATTACTTCTACTCTTTCTAAAGTAATGGAGAAATCAATTAACCGCCAACTCTTAAACTACCTAGTAACCTTCCGTCTGATCAACGATCGCCAGTATGGTTTCTGTCAATGTCGATCCACTGGTGATATTCTGGCTTATGTTACCCATTTATGGACTAATTCAATTAGATAGTATGAATCAGAGCTGTAATACTCAATATGTTCTACGTTGATAATAATATTAGTAAATTAATAAGAGGAGTTTACCTCAATGTAGTACGTAGAACACTTCCGCATAATACCCTCCAGAAATTAAAACGGAAAAAACGAAAAAATCGACAACTTACCGGTACATTAAAGTAAAATATAAATAATTAAATAATCAATTTAACACAATTCAAAATCAATTTAAAACAATTAAAATTCAAATTAATGCAATTAAAAGAATCTAACGAAAATATTCAAAACGATTTTCCTTCCTCGGTGAAACACAAGTAGATGCTCTTGACATCTCAAAGGCTTTTGTTCGTGTTTGGCATAAAGGTCTTCTAAAAATCGTTTTGAATATTTTCGTTAGATTCTTTTAATTGCGTTAATTTGAATTTTAATTGTTTTAAATTGATTTTGAATTGTGTTAAATTGATTATTTAATTATTTATATTTTACTTTAATGTACCGGTAAGTTGTCGATTTTTTCATTTTTTCCGTTTTAATTTCTGGAGGGTATCATACGGAAGTGTTCTACGTACTACATTGAGGTAAACTCCTCTTATTAATTTACTAATACTAGGACTAATTCAATGGAAAAGTTCGGTGAAACACAAGTAGTTGCTCTTGACATCTCAAAGGCTTTTGATCGTGTTTGGCATAAAGGTTTTCTAAACAAGCTTCCATCTTATGGTTTGCCAACTGTTTTTAGTAATTGGTTATCCAGTTTTCTCTCTGATCGCTCACTGAGGGTGATGGTAGATGGCTCTCTGTCTTCTAACTTCTCCACTAATGCCGGTGTCCCACAAAATTCAGTTCTTTCCCCCACTCTTTTCCTCTTGTATATTAATGACCTTCTTCCATTGACTGGAAATCCTATCCATAGTTTTGCCGATGATAGCACATTACATTCCACTTTCCATTTTGAGAAATCTTGTCCTGCTCAATCAGCTTCAACTTCTCGGAAATCTGCTACCAATTCCTTAAATGCCAATCTTCAGGTAATTCTCCAGTGGGGCAATGACAACTTAGTTGATTTCAACCCTTCTAAAACTCAGTCTTGTCTTATATCTCGCAAAAAGGATTCTTCTGCTCCTATGATTATCTTTAGTGACACTCCAATTTCTAGGCAAAATAATATATCTCTTTTGGGGATTACCCTGACTTCTAATCTCTCTTGGCACAAGCACATTACAAATATTGCTTCCTCTGCATCTAAAAAACTTGGTTTTCTCTTTCGTTCTCGGCGTTACTTTTCTTCCAAACAGCTGCTCACTCTGTATAAATCACAAATCCGCCCTGCCATGGAATATTGTTCCCACATCTGGGGTGGTGCCCCCAAACCTCTCTCAGGCTTCTTGATTCCATTCAGAAGAAGGCAGTTAGGTTAATTAATGATTCATCTCTAACAGAGTCTCTCCACTCGCTTTCTCATAGACGTACTGTTTCTACTGCATGCCTCTTCTACAGATACTTCCATGGGCACTGTTCTTCTGAATTGGCTTCTATAATTCCCACTCTCTCTTTCAAAACAGTCTGAACACGTGCCGCCACCAGCCAACATCCATTTACTGTCCAACTTCAAACCCACAGAACCAACTTTTCATCTTCCTCATTTATTCATTCAACTACCGTTTTCTGGAACAACCTTCCTTCATACGTATTTCCTGAAAATTGCAATCTACAGAAGTTCAAGTCCAATGTCAACAAATATCTTCTTTTGTCTTCTCAACCTCCAACCCAAGCACGGTACTAAGTACTATAGGTTCTAATACCTCTCGTGTTTGGGGTTCACATAAAAAAAATAATAATAGTAATAATAATAATAGTATTGCTAGATTCCAAGGAAGATACACAAAATATCAGAAAGAAATACAGAAAATCAAATTTTATTAACTGTTGACAATCCTGCTCAGGTGGCTAACAAACTAAATGAATATTTTGCATCTACATTCACACGAGGAGTTATTCAGGGAGGGGATTGCCAGAGGTGAACTAAACTCTGACAGTGAGTTAGATGATTTTGTAATAACTGGGGGGAAAGTGGAGAAATTATTGAAGATAAACATAAAAAAGGCACCTGGGGTGGATGGGATCTATCCAGTTATATTAAAGGAGGCAGCACAGGAAGTAAGCAAATCCTTAGCCATAATTATGAGAGCATCCTTAAATTCAGGGGAGGTCCCCATTGGACTGGAAATGTGCAAATGTGACCCCAATTCACAAAGGAGGATCAAAGGGCAACACAAGTAATTATAGACCTGTTAGTTTAATTTCTGTTCAAGGAAAATTAATGGAAGCACTGGTTAAAGAAGCACTGCAGGATCATCTAGACAAGACTTCAGTTATAGCTTGGACACAGCATGAATTTGTTAAGGGAAAGTCTTGTCTGACCAATCTGATTGGATAATATGATGTGGTCACAAAGCAACTGGATGCAGGGAATAACTTTGATATCATATATTTGGATCTTAGAAAGGCTTTTGATACTGTTGCACATGGAAGCCTGCTGCACGAATTGGAGCACTGCGGCATTGGGGGCAAATTGCTGCTATGGATAAAGGGATGGTTGAGTGGGAGAAGACACAGAGTGGTAATCAATGGACACTGCTCTTCGTGGACTACTGTTATTAGTGGAGTCCCTCAGGGTTCGGTATTGGGTCCATTGTTGTTTTCTGTATTTATAAATGATATTGATGATGGTATATCAAGCTTATGTCCAAGTTTGCAGACGATACGAAGGTTGGCAGGGTTGTCAAGGACACTACTGACTATGCTACTGCAACAGGATCTTTAAAGGTTGAGCAGATGGGCTTCGAGGTTTAACATTGACAAATGTAAAGTACTACATATGGGAAACAGCAACCCCAGAGTAATGTATCAACTCTGTGGTACTAGACTGACAGTAATAGAGAATGAAATGGACCTGGGGTAATTGTGCAGGCAGATATGAAGTTTTCTGAGCAGTGCAGACAGTCTGCAAGAGTAGCTCATGGTGTCTTGTCAATGATATACAAGAATTTTTCTAGCAGCGATAAGGAGGTGATTATCCTATTGTATTAGGCGATGGTCAGGCAACACCTTCAGTACTGTATACAGGTCTGGAGGCCTCATTTTAAGAAGGATGTAGAGCTGTTGGAACAAGTACAGAGAATGGCAACAAGATTAGCAAATGGAACAAAGGGTTGCTCTTACGAAGAAAGTTTTGCAGATTACAGTGTTTGTAGACTAGGCACCTGCGAGGTGATTTGATTGAGGTGTATAAAGCCTTGAATGGTTTGAGCATGCTCAATGCTGATGGAATTCTTCCTCTTGCTCAGAATAATCACCTGAGAGGGCATAAATTCAAATTGAGGAAAGACAGTTGTAGGATAGATGTGCAGAAGTTTGCCTTTAGCCAGTGGGTGGTTGAATGATAGAACCGACTTCCATCTTTTGTTGTGGAAGTTGACAGCCTAAATAAATTTAAGGCTGAGCTGGACAGGTATATGGAACGAACGGAGGGGTGAAATCAGAGCAGTTTTTTTTTTTTGGCTGATGCTGCACAAGCTTGCTTTCTTGCATCGTATGCCTCTACTAATGCTAACTCGTTGCGAAGGCATTCACAACATGAGATATAACAGAAATTATACCATTTTAACTACTTCGATGGTTTACTAGGAACTAAAATGATACTAAGCACTAACTTGGATTAGTGAATTTTCCATAGTCTGAGGCTTTCAGCACTAAAAACTTTCTAGTATAAACATTTTGATGTAAGAAGTGACATATTGCAATTGTTTTCATTGATATCCATACTTGGAAACGTAGACCACGTTAAGCATTAAGTTCTATTGGTTGTGAAATATTCTGAATTACTTAGTGGATTGTTGCTCTGTCTTATTGTAATTGTGAGCTTTTAAGGTATTTTGAAACTCCAAAGGAGCTCATTCTTACAACTTGGTAATGAGTTTACCAATAGCAGAATGTTATGCAATTAGAAATCTTCAGTTTAAAAATGTTTCCCATAGGCAGAGTAAAATATTTATAAATTCTAAAATAGTACTTATGTATAGTAGTATAAGTTCTATTTTAGATACTATTAAGTATCTAAAATAGAACTTATGAATCTGTATCTTTTCATTTTTATTTGTGTAGTTAATATTTCATACCCTTAGGCAGTGGCAAATTCAGGGTAGGGGCACGTGTCCCCCCCCATCGTTTTTCCAGAGAATATACACCAATCATTTCAATTCCCTTTAGCTACAAAAAAAAAAAAAATTTTTTTTTTTTCATTATTAACATTATTTTATCTATTTTTGGATCATGGCTCAGCTATTTTCAACTGACTACAGTTGGCACCACTGATACTGATGTGTTCGTCATTCTAGTTCAAGGCATCACGCAGTTTGGTTGTGCATAATGTTTACATCCAAGTAATTCAGACTTTAGCTGTGCGCCTGTGTCCGCCAGTCATATTATGTTTGAGTGTCATATTTATTTTGTTATGTGCATTATTTTATGCCTTGTTTGTGCATCACAAATGGTGCCCCTCCTGTCATTTTTTTCTGGATCCATCACTGCCCTTAGGTCACTCCAGTCCCTTGGAAAACTTCTTATCTGGGTTCTACTGTATTTTCAAAAGTCAATGTGAAACTAAATTTTGTGACACACTAGTTTTAAACTCAGGGGACACACAACACTGGAAGGCTGCTTATGTAGCCAAAGGCCACATGATGTGAAGGTGTAGGCCACATGCAGCCTGCAAAATAGTACATTCCTGCTCAATATTGTTTACCCTAGAAAATATTTTCTACACTTTGAATTCCTTTTTTTTTTTTTTTTTTTTGATAGAGATATAACATCCCGAAATCTCTTCCTTAAAAATACAACCTTGGTAAATAGAATTCTGTTTGTCCATTCTTCAGACCAGTATTGTTTTATATTAATTAGTTTTTTTCATTTAGTCCCATGTGAAAAACACCAAAAAACACCTTAAATCCATTTAAATTCTCTAAGAATTCCTCAATTTCTTCTTGTCAAAGCTGCAAAATTGGACCGGAAGCAGAATTTTATGATGCAGCCATGGCATAATTTTATGATGCAGCCATGGTTTAATATTAACTACAGAGAGTTAATATTAAACTTTGTGCATCTTTCATGTTGAGTGACTCCTGTTGAAAGTGTACTGATTTAGATTCCTACACTGAAGTATAATAGTTCCCTAATCCTCATACTAACTTTATTAATCTGATGATAAGGTGTCTATAAAGTGGCCCACTTATGTGAAAAAGGCTGGTAAGATAATAAAAAGAAGCAAATTAAGATAGAAGAATTTATCCCATTGTATAAATCAACTGTCAGACCATGAGATTGCTGGGTTCATTTTGAGTACCAAATAAAAGTTGGAGAGCTTCATTTCAGAAAAAATATTGAACTGAGTGTAAAATATTGACTGTCAAGAGCTGAACAGAAATGGTTGGTTACCTTATCTTACCATCAGACCCTAGATTATCAGTGTGGAGCTGCAGACACAGGCATACCTTGACACGTTTCTATGGCACACATAAGAGCTGCATGCTGTGAATTTTCACAAGAGTCCATAAGCTTTGATCACAAAAAAAAAATTAATACCCTCAACCTGCATGGTGCAAGGCAAACCAACCCTAGACATGTTCTTCCAGTCTGATAGATTTGGTTAAGTATGAAGCGTGCACACAGAATGCATACTATCTAAATACATTGTCCAAAGTGTGAAGTTGGGAGGTGTAATGATCCTGCAGTGTTTCTTGTGGTCTGGTGGCATAAGTCCACTGGTTGCTTTGCCCTACAACTGTAGAAATTTTATGGAAGAACCTTTACACTTCCTAACATAGCAGTGCTCTGTGTCACAAAAGGGAAGGGTTGTGAATGCAACCCTTGAAGAGTAGAGAATAACACTAAAAATTGCAATGAGTGGACAGTACAGACTGATCATCTTTAGGATGAACTGGAACACAGAATTAGGAAAAGGGCATGGCTGAGATGGTCCTATTCATTAGTATAGCTTATTAATGCTTTAAAGGGGGGGGAATGGAGCACCAACTTTCTACCAGAAATGATTGAAAAAGATCGCCAACATATCATTAATTTATTTGAATAAATGCATATTTTGTTTGTACCTAAGAAGGTCCAATAATTTTTAACAGGATAGCATATGTTCATCTTCATCCAATGCCTTTAAAATGTAGCCAAAAATCTTATTTAGGTTCCACATTCTGTTAAAAGAGTGGAACATATACATTGAAATTTACTCTAAATTTTAAAAATTAGAACTGCGCATAATTATTAAACTTTGAAAAATAAGAAAAAATTCTACATTATCATACTGCACTACCCACCCCACTGTTGCCCATTTCTTTGAAAAATGGTATTAGATAAGGGAGTTTGGGAAGGAAACTTTCCAGGGGGAAAAGGAATGGAATGTGATGCAATCCCTTGACCTGCAGGGGTAAGAGCAAGCTTCGCTTGAGGTGCTGGTAACGACAAAGGTGGCAGCCCTCCTCTGCTTCTCTGGCGTAAATCTGTAAGAAAAATAGCTTTATATTAGCTACTTCAATTATCAGTGTTTGATATATGATAGCAGTTTTATTTTGCAGAAATATAGATTAACGTAAATTAACTAAAAAGAAATTTTGATACCTGATAAAGGGATAAGATCAAGCATCAAGTGGGTGCTGGTAATGGGACAAGAGGCCTTTACCAATACAGATAACATATATAAATACAGAAAAAGTCTCTTTCAGCAGGATGGTGTGTACATACTAGGCCTATTAACATGGCTTGAAGATCATATCACTGATTTTGAAGCACTTCTTGGCCTGCGCAATTCTATGATTGTATATCACTTGCAAAATCCCCAAAGTGATTAAAGCATCTTGCAGTTCACTTTTCTGGATGACAAATGGAACCTTTCTGCAAAATCCATGCTATATCCACTCAAAATAGTGTTTGTTCAAGAAAATGCAAAATGATATTAAGCAAGTTCTCATAATTCTTTATTATCTGAGTGCATTTCTTCTGCACTAGTAATTTCGTTCTTGTACTGATACCCTCTGTGAAGTGAACAAAAAATATTACCATACTGCAGATGCAGAACAGCAGGATATAAAAAAAAAAAATTGCATATATACAAATCTGTGGATGTAAACTATTTGATATGGAGTTTACCAATACTGTATAGTACTTCTCTAACAATAATACATATACAGTTGTATAAGTATATACAACTGCAAAAGATGACAGAAATGAGCACTTCCTTCTCTACTGCATATTTCAACTCTTTCCACCATGTTGGAGGAAGCATGGAAAAAGAGATGCCTGAGTTTTTTTTTTTTTTTTTTTTTTTGTTAGTTGTTGGTGCATTGGCTTCTGTGGCCATAATGCACCTCCCAAAGTTTTTGCATTTTACTCTGATCCAAGCCCGAGGCAGGATTCGAACCCACGACCTTTGGGTTGCCAGGCAGGCACTTTACCCACCTGGCTAGCCCAGTCGGCAATGCCTGAGTTATGTTTAAAACAAACTTCTCAATATTCTGTTGTTGTTCTTATTAATAAGTGAGGATCATTTGAGCGCACACACACACACACACACACACACACACACACACACACACACACACACACACACACAGTTTTAAATTGTCTACAAAAGTAAACTGGTCATAACAGGTGTGGAGATCTTGACTGCCATGCATCCTTAAAAATAAGTCTCCAAAGCATCTTCCTAGTATCCTCATTACAAATTATGTGCAGATGTCCTCCACCTTCTTATCTTATCTGTTGAAATCAGTAATCTTGCTGTTTAACTTCCAGTAAAGAAAAGAACTGTGGATTAACTCTGCCTTTTGTGAGGGGGAGCATACTGATGTTAAGCAGCATGGGGAGCATTATCCAAGTTGTACACACTGCTTGAATGATATTTTAAAACAAATAACAATACTAAATTTTTCATTTGTTTGATATCTTAAGTTTCACATAAGTTAAATGCAATAATTTTTAAAAGCAGATATATTCAGAACAGAAAAATATGGATATAGTAGTATAAATAATATAATAAAGTAATGTACAACAATAAGCATGTACCCCACTTGTGAAATAAGCCATTTCTGCACGTGAGCAATTCTGACAACTGATATAAAAGGCACACATCAAACCAACTTGCCTACTTGAATAGAGATATGGTTGCCATATTAGGTTAGGATTAATAATTTTCAAATAATTACAAATAATTTTCAATTGTGTTACTTCCTGTGCTGCTTATTCAATAAATGAATTGCTGTCCTTATTACACTTCCACATTCACACATTGTAATAAGGACAGTAATTCAGTCACTACAGAAGTCATACAATAATTGGTACCACAAAACAACTGAAAATTATCTGTATTCCTTTTAGAAATTAAAGACAGATTTCACTTTACACAGGCTGAAGTGCTTAGATTTCTGCTTTTTGCCAAAATAATAACTGCATTGCATTTTATTACAGTAAAAGTGCAGAAACAGTATTTAATTCAACCAGGAAACCTGGATTCTAATTTTTGTCCAAATGGCAAATTGTAACGTACTATTATCATTACAGACCATGTTTTGGACAATAAAGATTTACAAAACATTTAGCCACTCAAATGATGTTTAGGATCTATCGACTAAATTTTATTTGCCATTGGGGATAATTATATCATTTTGATTCAGTTGTGACAACTGTTGAACAAATTTACATATATATATCATTAGCACGATTCAGGAAAATTTACTAAAAAACTTTTTTCAGTGTCTAGTTGTAATAGAATCACAATCACTACAACCAATACTGTCAGCTTATACATTGTCTCCATCTCAAATTTAGTTCCCGAGGTGTCAAAGCCAGCTCATTTGGTTCATGAACTGCACCATTCGGTTGTAGATTCTGACAACTGTTTCACTTCAGAAGTAAAATCACTTGCAGTAAATTCTTTTACAATGCATCATGGCAACTTGTCACACTGTAAAAGAATTATTGCAGATGAATTCACATAAATAAAATAACTGCCTGATTACACAGTGAACAGTAAACTCTAGAACTGAAACATACCAAAATAATAACAAGATCAGAATAAAATAACTGCATGATTACCCATTGAACAAGAATGTCATACTCTGAAATCAAAACTGGAATTGAACCAAGAGTAGTCATGTGAAGGACTACTGTCCTTCAGCTCAATCTGGGCTCAAATTACTTAGACTACTCACCCACAACAGATCTCAAATCATATGGAAATTATGAAATTAATCATATGGAATTAGGATAAGCTGGAAAGGTATTGAGAGCTTCAGTCCTGCAGCTGCAAGTACAAAGGCAACAATTTTAAATGTCTTGGAGGACTGTTGTCCCCCATGCAAACAACTCTAGTGTTAATGAAAATCAGATTCAAACTAAGCAGCCCATATAGCCTTGCCACTGACCCATATGGCCCAGATATGTAAGACAATGCTATTTTTAACATAATTAATGTTTTACTAAGGTAAAAATACATGAAGTTATAGGCTTACATGTTGTGAAGATACTTTTGAATTACTCTATGTATTTTGTGTCAGTCAAATTCAGCAAAAAATTAATGCAGAAACATGCCTTTCATAACCCCGAAAATAATAAAATGTGAACTGAAGTCCACAGTTAGTTAATTTTGGGATTATGAAAAGTGCCTGAATGATTCTAGGAGAATCAAATCTGTAAGCAAAAGATGAAATACAAGAAAAACAGAATAATATTTTTCATTAAAATTTAAGATTTACTATAAAACAATAGAATCCATGTGCATATAATTTAAAAACAACTGATTATCTAAGATATTCCCATGTAATTCCTTCCCAAATTAAAGCCAACAAAGTGTCAGGTGGAGGGACTAAAACTGTAAACTCAATCTTCTGCATCTGCCATGGAATTAAAGCTGTAGAAGTATTTTCAAAAATCAAGAAAAATCAAATATAAAACAGAACTACTGTTATGAAAACAGTCATTTGCAACAGTAACTGGACAGGAAAAAAAAAAATATATATATATATGAATAAAACTACTATTTATATACAATATATTATTTACAATTTCACAAAGCAAATTTGAAAGGGGGCAGAGCTCATAATTACTTGGTAAAATTCTCTATATTTACAAAAAAAGAAATATCAATGTCTTTATATTTTATCATATCATTTCACTTCCTATTAGGGTAAAACAATATTTACCAAAGCATTTGTCATTACACTAATGCTATATAAAGATATTTAAAGCCATGTAAATTTACAGTAATGAAATGAACTCTGACTAATACTGAGAAGATAATATTTTTTGAAATTTCTTAATGTGCTCAATAATGTTGGTTTGGTGGTTGTTTACTTTGAGTTTTACTGGAACAGCAATTAATATTCCATGCAATAGTTAGCATTAGGAGAAAATATTGTGAAAAACTATTTTTGAAGAAAAATAAATGCAACCTCCAATTACTGAATTTAATAAAGAGAAGAAAAAATCCTTACCTGTTTCTTCTTTTTGGACTCTTGGGGAAGCCTCTATTGCACGCCTCTCTTCGAAACTCTACAAAGAAATCAAATCCATTAGCATATATACACAAAGTAGTCACTTCATTAAGTATACCTACCTAATAGTAAGTAGATCCCCCCCCCCCCATTTAGTCCTCGAAACAGCCTGGAACCAGTTTTGTACAATTCTGGCCTTGTGACGTGCCACAAAGGCTGAACTGAAAGAGCCCATTCATAGATGGATACACTGCAGCTATGAAAGGATGCACCCATCTGGAACCAATTTCCAGATAACCTGTAGAATCAAATGTCTCCGTAATGGTGTCAACGGACCCAATGTGCACCATGAAAACACTCCCCGTATTATTACACCACTGGCTTTCAACATTGACTGATGTTTGGGGGTGCTGCGTCTTAAAGTTACATTAAATTGTCTTGGTTATAAGACATGTAGACATACACAGTAATAAAAATAAGGAAGTTAAAAATACTACAAAACATTAACTAGACATTTACCATTAACAGACTTGAACTTTTATTTAAAAACAAAATCCATTCTTCGGTTTTCATTTGTTGAAAATAGATTAATAACTTTTCATTCAAGTTTGGTGCACTGTTGATCAAGCTTTTCTCTATTGAAAGCATTGCTTGAGCATTTAGCCTTTCCTGATTCATAATGTTCTTTAAAAATGTTTTTATTCTTTTTAATGTCAAATGGCAGCATTCAGCCTCTGAAGTAGTCATCGGAATGGTCAAAAGAACTTTTATGAGTTTTGTAAGTTCACCAAGAACTTCAGCTAGATTATTTTCTGAGATAAATTTCAGCAAGTCAGTTAATTTGCAATAATTGTGTAGATCATGTCTACTACAGAAAACTTGTAATTCCGTAAGAAGTTTTTCTCTTTCAATCATGGGATATGCCTCAGTAGTCTCCCGTACCTCTTCCATGGGCATTTTCGTACAAAAAATAAAAGTTCTTCTTGTCAAACAATTTAGCAGCAATTAATTGCTTTGTAAAAGAAGATCTCTCACCTATGTCAGCACTCATAGTTGCATACTTCCTTTGCTTCAATAATGAGTGTTTTTGAAGGATTTCCACAGTACATTGAATTCCTGATTTTTAGAATGGCATTCTTAAAGTTTCCTATATATTCATGTATTTTAACTGCCTCAATTTCTTGAGATTGCATTTGATTATAACTTCCACGTGAGGCATTAGCTGATTGAAAAGTTCTAACCAGAACTCAAATTTTTCATTACTCAAGATGTGCAAAATTCCAGTTGCTTCTGAAATCATCTTATCTGCATTTGCTGTCGCTTGTAGTTCCTCCATGCACTTTTTTAAGGATTCAAAATTTTCGTAAACGCTGTTCACGGTGCATATATTGAAGTTCCATCTTGTAAGGGAAGGTCAGGCAACATGGCTGTCCATATACTTTCTGAGAACAGAGAGAATCTGGGGTGATCTCGAGAAAAATGTTGGTATTGACATGAGATTCGAGAAGAATACAGTTGGTCGTCGACTTACGACCGACTTCTGTTCTGACTGACAGGTCATAAGTCGATCTGGTCGTATGTCGGCCATATATTTATTAACAGTATTTTTTAACCTTTCTAATCTTTTTATCATCTTTATAATTTATTTTTATAATCTTTTAAATTTTTATCATCTTTTATTTTTCATTTTAATTACAGTAATGTTTTTATCTTTTACTTAGCGATACTGTACATACCTTCGTTTCTATGCCTAGGCTATCTCTCTCTATGAGGTTAAATTCAAAAATTCTCTACATTTTAATTGATTTATTATTCATACTGTTTATTAAAAAACAAAACTACAATCTATAATTATATTGTACATATGTGAAAATAATACTGTACAGAATGTACTGTAAACACAAAAATACAATCTAAAATTAATGTAAAAATTAATACAAATGAAATTTACAAAGCAATTTTTAATCTTTGCTTGTGCTGGGTTGTGCATCGTCAGGGTCATGTTCTTGGGTTGAGGTAGGACATTTTTATTTATAGAGACATTATACAAAGCAAATCTTTTTTTTAAATGCTTAAACTACCCAGTACTAGCTGAAAATCTTCTGCGTAATTGTCTCCGGCGCGTGATTTTAAACTCTGAAACCAAACTTCTAGCCTTTGCTTGCACTGTGTGAAGGCTCATGGGTGTATTTTTTTGTATTAAATCTTCCATCCACATAAACAACAATTTCTCCATTTCATGGATGGGTTCCTGTCATTGTTTGGTTAAAATTGTAGACTTAATAGGTGCAGAACCTTTCACAGCTTCCCGAATTCTTTCTTTGTCCTTAAATATCGTCGATACCATGGAATGTGATAACTTCAAGTCACGTGCTATCGTATTCACTTTCTTTCCGCCTTCATACTGCTGGATAATTTTCATTTTACACTCTAAATCAACAGTTTTCCTTGACTTCTTAGCTGGCATATATGTAGATGAAGGCATTTTCCTTTTACTAAACATTTTATGGGTATTTCAGTAGAATTTGAATTAATACATCACACGCAACAGATGCTTGAAAGCTACTGAGTGTATGTGCCTGGTGCTGTCCTCAGGCCTCCCATCATCGATGTGCCTCCTCACCTGGGTTATGGGTGTCCTCAGTAGTGACTTCCTAATTTATTAATTATTATTTTTTTTTTGTGGTAGTAAATGTGGCCGGTCGTAAGTCGACGACCAAGTGTATTCTTGAATCTCGGTTACTACTTGCTGCATTTCTCATCAGATTCAGTTGGTGTGCATAGCAGTGAATAAAATGTGCATTTTTGTACACTTCTTTTATTTTAGCTTGAACTCCCCCTTTCTTGCCTTTCATCACACTTGCGCCATCAAATGTCTGGGCAACCAGTATTTGAGTATTTCCTTTGAGGATTACATCTAACTGATCTAGAACGCACTTCAATATTCCATCTGCTGTTTGGTTTTCAGGAGTGAAAAAACCCCAAAAATGCTCAAAAATGTCTCCATTCGGTTCATATCTCAGAACAATTACCATTTGTATATGTTCTGAAACATCTGTTGTGTCATCAGCCATGACAGCTACAAATGAAGCTTCTTTAATTTCTCTTTTTATTTCATCCCGGCATATTTGCAGCAAACAGTCAAGAATATCATTCTCAATAGTTTTTGAAATGCCCTTAAATGCTGCATTACTTTCTAAATGGTTCTTTAAATTGGAATCTAATGTACAGGCAAAATTTATTAATCCTCTGAATACTCCTGGATACTCTGAATACTCCTGGATATTTAGAATAGTCTTTTTCATCATGTCCACGTAAAGAAATTTCAAACTGTCCACAAAATTTAATGCAGTCTATTATTTTAGATAATACCTCACGATTCTTGGTAATTTTTCTGTTATGTTTGCAGATCGAAAGTCTGTAGGCCTCACTAAGCTGTTCTTTAATATTTATGCTTCTAAAAGCGATAGTGAAATCACATTATCAATATGTTTCTTCGAACTCTCATGTTTTAGAGTTTTTCTTTCATTCTGTTTATGTTTGTAAAGCCACTTTTTGTCCACATTAAGTCACCTCCCAACAGTAAACAGGGAAAACAAAACAATGCATTTTTAACTTCACAACCACAAAGCCAACTTTTCTTTTGATACCATTCAGTTTTAAACCTGCAAATATATTTCTTATTATTACTTATTCCCCACTGAGAAATTTGAACCTTTGTTGTGGGGTAGCCTTCTTTTTAATTGCATTTTTTTCTTGGAGAGATAATTGTGAAAAACTAAGTTGCTGAAGTTTATTCACTGTCACATGATTTACTCCATGGGGAAGCATGGAAGCCATGATCTAATCAAATTTCATAAAATCGTGTGTCGTAGAAATAATGTTTTACTTACACATCACCTCATAATATAACTTCAACTTACCAAGTTCAAGCTCAATTTGCAATTAAGCTGTAATCGCATAATTACACTGTTGAATGTTGAGTATTGACTTAACACTGATATTATTTAGTTACTTAATGGGAATTCAGGCAAATAACAAAAAGACACCAACATTGTGGCTACACACCCATCAGGGTCAACAATGAAATCTGCACTGTGTGCTTTACAACGACTTTAATTTGTTTCACCTATAAAAAATATATATTGACAACTTGCCAATATGTATTCACTGTGTCACTGCCTGGTGCACAGTGAAGCCTACAGTTAATTAAACTTCAAAGTTGGAAACAATTTCATGTTTTTATTCGTTTATTATTGAAATGATTACTGGAAATAGAGGCCGTGCATACTATATAAGGGTCCTGTTAATAAAAATATTCATTGTGTTGCATTTTTCTTCACAAAATTTCATATAACTCCGTTCACTGTATATCTAGATTTAAATAGGTAGGGGTTCCTACGGACGAACCGCCCCTGGCTGACACTTTGCAGGATGGAGTTCATGGACTTAAGATGTTTTAGCCATATTCTGATTTTCCTATCACCACAAAACAGCAAAAACCAGGATTCATCTGACCAGGCAACGTTTTTCCAATCTTTTATTGTCCAATGTTGGCGTCTCTGAGCTAACTGTACCATCTTGTTTCTTGGTGAAGAAGTGGAACTTGGTTCAGTCACTGGCTGTAATATCCCACCAGTCACAAAGTACAATGAGTTATGTCCTCTGAAATGCCTCTTTAGTTGCCACTACTGTACTGGATTGTTATTTGACTCACTGAATTCTTTTTGTTGCCCTGCACAAGTCTTGCCAGCCTCCAATGGCTTCTCGCATCAATGAGCTGCTTTTGACATGGGTTTACCTTTGGCTGGATTTTGTTTAGTTATTGGACTTAAGGTGTTTTACATAAAAATCTCAATACATAAAAACCCCAACAGGGTTGCAATTTCCAAGATACTCACACCAGCAAATCTGCTACCATCTACCATGCCACATTCAAATTCACCTAAATCTTTCATCTTGAACATTCTCACACTGCACCCTTACATATCTGGCCACCTGCTTTATATTGCATGGTATTTAAAGATAAAATGCACAACGCATAATTATATATGGGTTTTAAGTAATTAACTATATAATATCGGTGTAGATATACCATAGTTTACCCATAAATTTAAACTACGTATGTAGTGTAAAAGGCATTGTTTTAACTGTATCTCATATTGTGGCTGCCTTCACAATGAGATACCAGATATTGCACTACTTTGAATAAGTAATGCTTCTCTGGCAGAGAAGGCTACTGTTACTTATTCTCAGTGGATACCACCACCCAGACGGCACCGTTTCAAAGCTGTTGGCCTATCATCGGTGGGTGGGCAGGTACCCTGGTAATGCAACAGGGCAACACAGTTGCGAAGTGATTCCACAATATGAGAGATGCCAACTGGTGATAAAATAAATACAACTGATAAGAAAATTAAACAGCTAGTAGTTAAGTGGTTTTGTGTTTTCCTCAACACCACAAGTAATTCCTGTAACCAGAGGAAGCATTCCAAATTCTGTTCACTAAAAGAGTTACAAGTGTTAGAATGGGATGGAAGTCTACCCAGAATGTATTTTAACTACAACTCTGTCTGTAATTACTGAACTTAAATGAAGTTTACTGCTACTGACCCGATTACCTGGAATTTCTTAGAAAAATACTGAGAGAAATGACAGGATGGATTAGAAACTATTTTATTATCAGAGGTCAATGTTTGTAAAATGGCTATGGAAATCCAGCATAATAATGTTGAAAACTGAATTCTGACTCCTAAGTCCTTTTTTTTTTTCCTCTTTATCCTACAAACTCAAAGGCTTCTATCAATAACTCCCTTTCTTTCTTTTTTGTAGTTTAGTTAGCAAAAATGTTATTATCTCCTACAATTTATTAACATGTTTTCTTAATATTTATAGCATAGTACCCACTGTGAATTCAAACTGTGTCTGACAATTTATTTTAGTTGGTGCAATATAATTGTTTGTACAGTGATAGAAATAACTCTTTTTTCCAGCTCCTTCCATAGCTGTTTTAAATTTTTTCACAAGACTATACATACTCCTTATAACCCTAATACAACTTCCTTAATATCAGTTACAAATCTGTTACTGATATTACAAATTTTATTATACAAATTTGTTTACATCATATGTCCTACTGTCAGATTCAGAGATTGTGTGGGCAGTATGGCTAGAGGCAATATTATCATAAATTCTTCGTGCCTAGGGACCCCTAGTGGGTCTTAATCTGTCACTGGAAATGCTTCCCTCAATTCATCAGATCTGGCTCCATCAGACTTCTGGCTGTTTAACTGAAAGGCAACCTGTTGGAAGTCAGTATCAATCCAGAGATGCAGTGGGGATGGCAACATATCAGTGGACACAATACACTCCCAAAGTTGACTGTATTGTATTATGAGAAATAAATATGGAGGTGGAAACTCTGTGTAGCAAAAGAGATAGACTACGTAGAAATCCAGCATGTTGAACCAGCAAATGATCATATTTGTGTTAGCAAAGCCTTATTGTACTGTATGTAACTCTACAAGAAATAAATGGAGATTATTTCTGGACTACACCTCATAAGTTTCCAGAGATCTAATTTGAAGTGGTGACATTTGGTTTCATATTCTTTTAATTACTTATAGCCCTTAAACAAATGATTTAATTTCTTCTCCAATGTTAGAGCTGTCAGAAATAAGCTGACCAATAAAACTGTTATCTAAATCATAATCTCAGTCCTTTTAAATTCATTTTAATCAATATTTCAGGCTAAATAAATCATTATTGCTAGCATTATCAAATACCTCCTTTTGATGCTTGCAATACCACCTGAAAAATATTTAGGGTTGGCACTCTTTCCTTCGCCTCTCCCCATTTTGTGGCAGGACAAAAAAAAAAAAAAAAAAAAAAAAAGAATTATAGACAGTCAATCTTCTTATATGACAGGTTTATACATTAATTTTACCCATAATTTTATATATTTTTTTAAAAATAGTACAGTCTCTAATAAAAGACATGAAATCTGGTGCTTTACAATCTGACACATTTTACAAAAAATCGTGATTTTTCAATCTGGAAACATTAAGAAAGCAATCCAGCACTATTATCAATGATCACATTTGACTTTAAAATTTATGCAAACAAGGGAATTTCTCTATTTACTGATATAACTTAAGTAAACTTTGTAACTTAGTACACACTGCTCTTGCATATTACAGCTATATGGCTAGTCGTACAACCTTGTGTAAGTTGGTGACCACTTTGACATTACTTAGAATATCTAAGAGCAAAGATAGACAGAAAATGCCTAATGTAGATACAGCTGGGAAAATGTATGCTTCATTAAATATACAGTTAATCTCTTTCATAAGCAGCAACAAACTGATGTACACAAACAATAGATTTAATTCTACAACCAAGATTTTTGCCACCAATATAACTAGTCATTCAGCTCATGACTAATTACAATGACAACAAAAATGAAACTTAAAAAAATATTGCTTATAACTGATTATAACTAATCCTTAGGAAGAAAAAGCGATTTTTCTCCCTCCATTGCAAAAAGTACTTTTTCTGAGAAGCACACTGACTGATATTACAGTACGTGACAACATTAGTTGGACTCTGTTTATTATCATTTGTTTATACATAAAAAATTCAACATATATTTACATTTTTAACCACTAGCACTACATTTTAGTCATTATAAATTTCCGATGTAAATAAGTTCACTTTCTAGTGCTTAATATTAATTGAAATGTCTTCTCCAACTGCTCAATCACTAGGTACACCTCTCTAAAATCAGAAAAATTTTAAAATAGAGCAACTCTTAATCCCCAAGAGTGCTAAATTTTAAAGAGTTTGCTGTATTACAAATAACAGCACACACTTGGATAGCAATGCTATTTTATTATAAGTTTTGCAGAATAAATGCTACCTGAAGTAAACTCTATTATACAAGGTGTTTCCAAACTGCACCACAGAACAAATGTAGGGGCATATTCTACAGCTAAAAATAAAAGTTTTTATAAATAGATGTCTCAAAAGTATTTCCAAGATATTAAACCTTAATTATAAATTACCAAATCAAGTAAAATGGCAAAACACTTTCATTTATAAATATATTATTCTAAAATGGACTTTAAGCAGAACCAAAACGTACATACCAACACTTTCATGAATTTATTAATTACTTAGCTGAGTAACCAGTTATAAAGTACATACCAATAGTGTCAACAGGTGTGCATTACTTGAGTTTCAGGTACCACAATGACTGCCTCACTGATATTATAAGAAATAATATGAATCTGTTGACTTCTGCTGAGTTTGTATTAGTAGTGGCAAATGATACAAGAATGCAAGCTTATACATCAGCTAAAAAAAAAAAAAACACCTAACATAACTTCCCATATCACCTGTCCATCTCCTCTAATAGTTTGTCTAGTTTTCTTTGAATTTATTCAAATTACCCACCCCTATGACACCAGATGAAAGTTTGTTCCAACAATCAACTTCCCATTGGCTGAAAACAAATTTCTGCATATTTATCCTGCAAACATCCCCCCCCCCAATTTAAATTTTTTATGCACGCAAATATGTGTTGTTTAAGTAGAGAAAGTATGTCATCAGCATTTAGCATCCTCAATCTATTCAAAGTCTTGAACACCCCAAACATATTTCATCGCAGATGCCTGGTTTCCAGGTGCTGGAATTTGCAGAGCATTAGCAGAGGCATATGATGCACAAAAGCAAGCTTATACAGCATCGTAAAAAAAAAAAAAAAAAATTTCCCATTTCACCCATCCAGTCAATCCAAATGTTTGTCTCGTTCAACCTTAAATTTATTTAACCTATGAACTTCCACCACAATAAGAGATGGAAGTCTGTTCCAGCAATCAACTACTCACTGGCTAAAGGCAAATTTCTGCACATCTATTCTACAACTGTCTCTTCTCAATTTGAATCTATGCCCCCTCAGGTTGGTAATCTGAACAAGCAGAAGAATCCCATCAGCATCGAACCTGCTCAAACCATTCAAGGCCTTATACACCTTAATCAGATAGCTTTGCAGGTGCCTAGTTTCCAGATGCTGCAACTTGTAGAACTTAAGCCTCTCTTGGTAAGAGTACCCTTTTGTTCCTCTCACCACTCTTGTTGCCCTTCTCTGTACTCGTTCTAGCAACTCTACATCCTTACTAAAATGAGGTCTCCAGACCTGTAAGAATTACTGAAGGTGTAACCTGACCATTGCCTCATACAAAGGGATAATCATCTCCTTGTCTCTGCTAGAAAATTTCATATATATATATCATTAACAAGACTCCGTGACCTGCTCTGGCAGCCCATCTGAACTGTTCAGAGAACTTTATATCTGACTGCACAATTACCCCCAGATCTTTTTCATTCCCCACTTCCCTGAGTGTAGTATGACACAGTTGGTATATTTCTCTTGGGTTACTGCTGCCCATATGCAGTACTTTGTATTTGTCAATGTTAAACTTCAGTTGCCACTTAGCCCATCTGCCTAACTTTTCTATATCCTGTTGCAGTAGCATACTGTCTTTATTGTCATTAACGACCCTGCCAACCTTTGTATCATCTGCAAACTTAGAACATTAAGCCTGATATACCTTCATTGATAAATACACAAAACAACAATGGGGCCAGCACCGAACCCTGGGGGACTCCGTTAAAAACATTAGTCCACGTAGAGCACTGTCCATTTATTATCACTCTCTGCCGTCTCCCACTCAACCATCCCTTTATCCACTGAAGCAACTTGCCCTTAATGCCATTCTGCTCCAATTTGTACAGAAGTCTTCCATGTGGAACAGTATCAAAAGCTTTCCTGAAATCCAAGAAATTAAAATTATTTTTTACATTCAGTTCCTTTTGTAACTACATCACAGTATCCAATCAAATTGGTCAGACAAGACCTCCCCTTAAGAAATCCATGCTGTGGCTGAACTATTACTGCAGTCTTGTCTAGGTGATTCTGTAACACTTCTTTAACAAGTGATATCAAGAAGCATTGGAAACTTCTTTTCTTTTGTTAGGAAATCGATTAATTTCACTTTGGTTTAAAAAAACCCATTCTTCAAACAGTGCTATTGGATGATAAATTGGTTCTCCAAATGCAATTACTTTATTATATTGAAAAACTTTATTCAACTGTATCAGCACACAAATCACTGAGAGTAAGTTGAAAGAACTGTGCTAACAGATTTTTTTTTTTTAACCACATATATAAAACAGTTTAAAGTAAAGTCTGCCACATCTACTTGTTTTGACATTCATCACATACTGTCTCTGAATTTGTCTATCATTAGTCTTTTCTAATTGTGAATGAAAAGGAAAGTGGTCTTTACTAATTTACTGATGGGAAGTGCAGTGTTTTGGCTCATATTTCTAGATTCTATTGGAAATGTACGTTAGAGATAATATCCATAATTTATTTCCTTCAAAAATAAACCCATTAGTGTTTAATAAACTTTATCGCTTCCTGAATTGAGAGAGTATCATCCCTGGGCTATGATTTTTGCATTGTTGTAAATGACTGCAAAACCAAGGTTGTTTTTTTTTTTAATGACGAACTGGACAATTACAGCAAAACTATTCTCAGATGCATATCACACCTGTATTCATTAACAAAAATAGGAAATTCCTAGAAGTTAAAAATTCTAATTTTAATATCGTTTTACTATTTTTTGCAAAAAGAAAAAGATACAGAAAAACAACAATTTGCAAAAAGATGGAATAACACTATTGAACCAGCTATATTACGAGTAGTAGCTATGGCAATGAAATATTGATGTTTTTTTAATTAAATACCAATTCATTTACCTGTATTAATTATGTAATTTATTAATTATGTAATTTATTTTGCATGAAATAAATTAAAATGTTAAACATTTTAATTGAGTTTATTTAAATTATTACGCATTTATGTTCTGTATAATTGATAACTGTACTTGCTTATATATGTGCTAATAGGATGTTGCAGAAAACTGACAATAACTCTTTCTCACATCAGGAACTGTTTTTATAAATTTCTGAATACAGCAAAGAAAAAATAATGTGCAATATCAGACAAATGGCATTAAAAAGGAATTAACAATAACTTACCAGGTTCAACCTATTATTTTTGCATTTTTGGCTAAAAATATATGCTTAAATTTTTTTTATGAGAAAAATCATTGGGACTATGAAATTCATATTCTTAGGGCACTATTGAGCCCTAAAAATTGGAGCACACATGAGTCATGAAACAAACAAGTAAATACATGGGCTGTGTAAGAGCACTAAGAGTAAGAACAGATGCATGTATACTTGCATGTACACCAATGCTAGGAGTATAGTAAATAAGTTTGATAAATTTGAAGTGCTGGTCAAAACATCAAAGGTGGATATTGTTGTGATATCAGAGATGTAGTGTCACACAGATAGAGGGAATGCAGAATTGGAATTTGGGGAGTACAATGTGTACAGAAAGGATAGACAGGATAGGTAGGGAGGAGAAGTTACGCTGTTAGTTAAGAAACACATAAAATCCAAGGAAGTGCATCCAGTTGACATAGATGGACAGTTCAGTCAGTTTGGTGTGACATAAGTATTGGAAAAGCAAAAACGAGGGTAGGAGTTTGTTATAGGCCTAATGACTGATGAGTACAATGAACAATTATACAGAGAAATAGAGTGAGCCAGTAAATCTTTATTGGATGATTGCTTTCTACAGCAGCATGTTAGAGAGAGAGGCAACAAGAGGGAGTAACACTCTTGATCTGATTATCAGAACTTAAGAAATTAAGTGTTACCTTAAATATATCATATTGTTAAATATGATTATTCATGAATTAAGAATTTACAGATAATGGAACCACTAGGTGGCAGTAATCACAGCGTACTGATGTGGTTGTTGGTGGAATTTGGGTTAACGACACAAGGGCGACTGAGGCCAAATTGTGTCTGTTCACAGTTTATTTACAGGCATATCATTAGAGATGTTAAATTATATGCTCCTGTACAAGCCAATATATTTTAAATACAGGAAACATTCTTCTATATTGGCTTCATTTCCTAAGAAATTAGATAAATTATACAAGAGGTTCAACATCAAGAAAGACCGGAAAGTGTTTGATCGGATGGTTGAATGTAAGGGACACTCAACCAGAAAATGACGGACTGTAAGTTGCGTCTGACAGGATGAGCACCAAGGTGGGTTTTCTCCCAATAATAGGAAGAGATGAGTATGTCCAATTCTGAGTCTTGACAGTACCACTTCCTCTTGTCTGTTTCGTTGGAAGCCGGAGAGCCACACCTTTGGATCTTCTTTTATCTGGTAAAGTTTATCATTGGTATTTCTTTTCCAGATCTGTGCCCATTTATCATAGCACACTTTGCATATGACAGACTTATAGTCAGAGTAAGGAACTTGAGGATGTTGTGAGAGAGCGGGTTGAGGATGTTTAGCGGCAAAGTCAGCACTTTCATTTCCCAGAATGCCAGAATGGCCAAGGACCCAGCAAAAGCTGATTGACTGGTTGGACACACTGCAGGAAAATAGCTGGGAATGAATATATTTCAATGTAGGATGAGAAGAAGGGAAATTCTTCCTTATGGCAGAAACAGCATTGAGGGAGTTCGTGTAAATTACAGCAGGTGAGATGGAAATCTCAATAATCTTACTAAGTGCTAACTTTATAGCATATAATTCAGCAGTGAAGATACTGCATGCTACCGGTAGTGCTGCTGTGATTTTACATGATGGAAAACTGCAGCAACACCTACCACATTGACCGTTTTCGATCCGTTAGTATAGATTTGACAGGCATGAGAGTTCAGAGTAGCGCGAGTCAAGTGCAACTGCCTAATATTGCAAGGTGGTATTACATTCTTCCCCCATTGAAGAAAGTGAACATCGTAAGAGGCAAAAACATATGTTCAAGGTGGAACATGTGCAATCGTGTCCTGAAAAATATCACTTAAATCAATATTCCAACTCTGAATAGGTCTATTTTCATTTGGCTTGCTTTCATAGAAGAAATCCCAACGAGTGTTATAAAGATGCTCCCAACTAGGGTGCAATGGAAGGCTCTGGATCTTAGCAGCGTAGTGGAACAGTAATGTTTTCCTACGAAGATGTAATGGAGGATCATGCACTTCAATATAAAGTGCTTTGGACTGGAGAAGTCCTGAAAGCACCCGATGCAGTTCTCAGTGTACTGTGCTGGATCTCATTTAGTCATTGTAAACCAGTGCTCCTAGCAGAGTCATTTACTGGACAACCATAATCTAGACGTGAATGGATTAAAGTTTTGTAAAGATGCAGTAGAGTATCAGCTCCCCATGACATGGACGAGACAGATCGAAGTATATTCAAATGCTTTAGACAAGTGGTTCTTAAATGAGTGATGTGAGCTTGGAAATTTAGCTTGCTGTCTAATAACAATCCAAGAAATCTAACGGTATTAACAGGTGGGATTGGAGTTTTGTTTATTTCTAGTTCAGGTTCCGGATGGAGAGCTCGTAACTTGCAGAAGTGAGTGGCAGTGAATTTATTTTCTGACAGACGATAACCATAACCATTGCGTGTAGTCCAGGATTCTATTTTGGTTATAGCTAGTTGGAGCTGACATTTGATGGTGTTCATACTTTTGGACTGGCATGAAATGGTAAGGTCATCCGCAAACATGTAAGTTTCAACGGTTTTTGGGATGTCCTGTGTCATATTGCTAACCCGGATTGCGAATAGTGTTGAACTAAGAGGCAAGCCTTCCTGCTGAATGTGAGATGTAGAGAGCATGTTTTTATAATGGACCTGAAATGAATGCAGGATAAGAAATTTTGAATTATTTCTGGCAACTGTCCCCTAAGCCCCAGATGGTAAAGATCCATAATAATACCATGCCGCCAGGTAGTGTCAAATGCCTTTTCAAGATCTAAGTTGACCGTGACTAGATGTTGTTTCATGACAAAGGCATTGCGGAAATGATATTTGGCTTTGATGAGCTCATCTAGCGTTGAATTATTTCTGGCAACTGCCCCCTAAGCCCCAGATGGTAAAGATCCATAATAATACCATGCCACCAGGTAGTGTCAAATGCCTTTTCAAGATCTAAGTTGACCATGACTAGATGTTGTTTCATGACAAAGGCATTGCGGATATGATATTTGGCTTTGATGAGCTCGTCTAACGTTGATCTGTTTTTTCGAAAGCCATACTGATGATTAGGCAGGAGATTTTGTGATTCTAGGATTCAAGTGAGCCTTGTATGAACCATCCTTTCAAAAATTTTCCCTATGCAGCTCGTGAGATATGGGCCTATAATTTTGAACCACGGAAGGGTCTTTGCCTGGTTTTGGTAAAGTAATAATGAAAGAATGGCACCAGGAAGAAGAATAGGCATTTTCAGAAAAGATCCGATTACAGAAAATCAACAAGGTAGAAAGGTCTTGTTGAAGTAAGTGCTTCAACATATGTAATGAGCACCATCTGGGCCTGAAGCACTATTGGAAAATCTATTTAATGATTCTTTCAGTTCTATTAATATAAAAGTTTGGTTGTACAGAAAGGAACGGTGAATGAAGAAGTTGATTTTATATCGTTCTGCACCTGCTTTGATGTTTTGGAAGGAGGATGAATAAGAGGCAGAAGCTGAGATTGTGGCAAACGATTCTGCAAGTGCATTAGCAATTCCTTCAGAAGTAGACACATCTTTCCCTTTCCAATGAAGTATTAGAGAGGGCAGCCAAACAAATTTGCCATTTAGGGCCTGTATTCTTCTCCAGATGATCTGCATGTCAGTGTCTTTTGTGATGGTTGAGACAAAAGCAATCCACGAATCATATTTCACTTTTTGTTTAATTTTTCGGGCTTTAGCTTTTATAAGCAATTAAGTTACTGGTGGTAGGATACTTGCAGAATTTATTCCAAGCACGATTTTTCTCCTGTTTGGCCTGATCTGTATTCCACCAATGATTTCAGTGAATGCAATTTTTCTTGGATTTTGGAATAGAAGTTTCAGCTGCAGTCAGAATTTGATTGATTTGATTGATCTGTATTTGAGCAGAACAGCAATCCCAGTTCGCCATTTTAAACTTCCAAGTTGATCTTTGATCAGGATTTGGAGTTATCCCTGTTTGTAAAGAGCAAATAATCAGAAAATGATCATTATTAAAGGGATCAGTTAATACTGACCACGTCATGATTGGAAAGATGGACGGGGAACAAATGGACAAGTCAATTACATTAATAGATCCTGTAGGTAGATGAATATAGGTGGGAGATCCAGAGTTTAGTAAATTAAGATTATTGTTCAAAAATTCTTTAATAAATCTGCCTCTTGAATCCATTGCGGTGGATCCCCACAATGGATGGTAGCCATTAAAGTCACCAAGAAGACAAATTGGTGATGGGAGTTGAGTAATGAGGTTGTCCAATTCTGAATGGGAAATGGTATTGAAGGTGGAATATAAACAGAAACAAGGGTAACTGACATACCCACTGCAATACAAACTACCACAGCTTCTAGGGTGATCTGTAATTGAATGTTCTTGGACAGTGTGTTAGAATTGATAAGAATAGCTACTCCTCCACGGGCAGGATAGTCTGGGCTTCTATCTCGCCTGTAAACAGTATAATTTGATAATTTTGGCGAGACTTGCGTTGACAAAAATGTTTCCTGCAGGGATATACCTATGGGACTGAACTGAGCGATTAAATCCCTTAAATCATCAGAATGACTGCTTAGTCCTCTGCAGTTCCATTATATAGTGTTAGGCATTATTTGGATTTAGCTGAGGATGATTCATCTGACTGTTTTTTGAGTGGGGCATTTTTTATGGTCTTTTTTTGGGAATGTGGGTCATCCAGTATCAATAATGTCATTGGCATGAAGTTCTATGAAGGGTTCCTCATAATCTGGGTGTTCATCCACTTCCATGCTGTTGGTGGGTTGTTAACTCTTCTTATATTCCTTAGTTGAAATATCAACTGGTATATTAACTGGCGTGTTAGTGGTTTTGCTGGTTTTGGCAGTATCTTTTCCAGTGGTTGATAAAGTTGCTTTAACCCAGTTAGCTAGAGAGGTGTTGGGTGGTATCAATACATCTGTTTGAACTGAAATTGAATGATAACTTTGGGTGCAAGAGGCATAAGATAGACTAGGTATGGTCAACATAATTTGTCTGCATACCTCGGGATATATGACTTTATGTTCAATTTTATACTTTTGGATTTTTTTCCCAGTTTTCCACATTTCACAAGATTTAGAGAAGGCAGGGTGGCTTCCTTTGCAGTTGGAGCAGATGGGAATTGAGGCTGAGCAATCTGCTTGTGTATGATCCTTTAATACACAAATAGGACAGATGGCGACACCTCTACATGCTGTGAGTGGCCATATTTCTGGCATTTAAAACAGCAAAGAGGATTCAGGATGTATGGGCGAATTCGACAATTTAAATAGCCAGCTTTTACTGCGGATGATAAATCAGGAATACTGAAAGTTAAAATGATGGATCGGGTTGGTATGAGATTTCCATCTTTTTTAGTCATTATTCATCTCACACTAATTACCTTTTGATTCCTAAGTTCAACTAATTCATCCTCAGACACTGTAAAAAGGTCCCATTCTGTGATGACACCTTTTGATGAATTTAAGGTATTGTGGGGAGTAACAGATACTGGCAACTCACCAAATGTCATTGTCCTTAATAGCTGCTCAATGTTTGGAGGAGGCTGTTTCAATGAGGAGGTCTCCAGATTGCATTCTCTTCACCATTTTTGGTGAAGAGAATGCGATCTGGAGATTAGAATTGTGAGAATGCATTGAGATTAGAATTGAGACCACGACTGGTGACCCAGCAATAGTTTCCAAATGTTTTTGGATCATAAATGGCAATAACTTGCCCACAGGCCAGGTGGAGAGAGAGTGTATAACCAGAAAGTTAGGTAGTTAAGGAGACTGCTTCCCTTTGAAGCCTTTTAGGGTGACTGGATTTGTTATCATGAGATTCTGGTCTTGAGATTGATGGCTCTAATGGTGGAAAAGTGTTAAGATTCAAGATGGCTCCTTTTGGCCCTGGGAGTTTGTGGTTACCACCCAGGTTACCGGCCCCACCACGGGGAGGCAGGAGCAGTGCCACGAAGTGACCAAGTGGCTGTTAGTTGTGTTAGTGATAAAGGAAAAAGAAATAGAAAGGTGACTTCCCTTTCTAGGCTTTTGCCTACTTCTTGTACAGCGAAAGAGCTACTGCAATATAAAATAAGGAAAAAACCGGTATTCAGAAATAAAGAGAATCTGTAATAGCAAAAGCTCTTTAGATAGTTCGCTTTGATAAACGCACTGAGATCACTTGGCCATGGAATGCTTGGCACCCAGGGCCACACTGATGTGGGATTTACTTAAAGATGTAACTACCATCAGTGGTAAAGGGAAGGGTTTTTGCTTTCGTAAAGGTGACTGCATCCCCGAAGGTATCTCCACTTTGTCGTAGTGGTGGGGCTTGTGTGGCCAAATGATTCTATGAACTAAAACAGCAATAGTCTTACTACCAGCAGGGCCTCCCATGCTGGACATGTTACAGATGATGACTCAGACTAAGAGAGATACCCTGGTCCTCCAGGTTGGGGGTTGGGCATGGGGTTAACAACCCCACCCCAGAAAACAAACATAACGTTACGAAACCTCAAGGGAATAGCCGGAATGTCTCAAATGGAATTCAACCCAAGCATGCCAAAAGGATTAAAGAGATTTTTGTAGCTATGTGGAACATTCAAAGTTTGTAGCAACCAGGAACAAGCAGGAAATTGGAGAAAGAATTGAAGAGATATAACATAAGTGTAGCAGCATTACAAGAGATAAGATGGGGAAACTTAGACATTATAAACCTCCGAGGCTACACCCTAATAAATAGTGGAAGCAGAGACAACATTCTGGGGACAGGCTTTATGATTAAGAAGAACACTAAAGCATGAATGATGAATTACAGTGTAATCAATGAAAGAATATGTATGCTAAGGCCTAGAGGGGTCTTTTTTAACACATTTATGATCAGTGTACATGCTCCAACAGAAGATGCAGAGGATGGAGCAAAGGATGCCTTTTACGAAGCACTGGAGAGAACATTAGATGAGGCCCCAAGAAATGATATTAAACTAATTGTTGGTGATTTAAATGCCAAAGTAGGGAGAGAGGAAGTGCGTATACCAACCAAAGGAAGAAACAGTTTACACGAAACAAGTAATGAAAATGGGGAAAGGCTAATAGACTTTGCAAGAGGGAAAGGCTTGAGCATTAATAGCACAAATTTTTGACATAAGAATATACACAAAGAAACTTGGATATCACCTGATGGTGTCACACATAATCAAATAGATCACATCCTCATTAATACCCGTCATGCTACGGATGTAATGGACGTGAAGAGTTACGGGGGGGGGGGCAGATTGCAATTCGGACCATTTTATGTTACGGTGCCGTGTGCGAAATAGGCTCTCAAAGGTATATAGAGGGAAAGGAGAGACAACAAAGAAAAGATATCAACAAGATAAGCATAAAGAAGATGAAGATACTAGAGAAAGTTTAGCTTGAAAGTCAAGGAACAACTGGAGAAACACCAACAACAGGATGGTGAGCTGAGCCCATTAATAAAAAATGGGAAGACATTAAGGAAGCACTGAGCATAGCAGCAGAAGTGGCACTTGGAGTGGAACAAAAAAGAGTGAGAAATGACTGGTTCGATCAAGACTGTGAGAAGATCCTGGAAGAACAAAACCAAGCCAGGCAGAAAATGTTACAGAGAGGAACTAGAAAGAATACAGAGGATCACAGGTTCAAAAGAGCCAAAGCAAAGTAAGTATGTAGACAAAAGAAAACAGAATGGGAAAAGAAAAGAATAGAAAAAAATGCAAGAATACAATGGAGGGCAGATCAGGAAATTCTATAAAGTAGGAAACATAAAAAAAAAAAAGGTTTCAAGCCCAGTCTTGTTTGTTTGTTTGTTATTTGGTTTTTAGGAGCATTAGCAACTAAGGCCATATTGCTCCACGAATATGCGGTGGTCATTCCTGACCTTTCCGCATCCTCCGTATTTGGTGGTGACGGGCTTGAACCCCGGTCTAATCAAGAAGCGTGTGCTACGCACTGCTGCTCCTTCCCACCTGGCTACGGAGGCGCCTAACCCAGTCTTAATCTGTGTAAGAATAAGAAAGGAGAAATAGTGGGGGGGAGAACACAGAAGTTTGGAAGGAGTATTTTAATTCCATACTTAATAAAGAACAGAAAGAAGAAACAGATAATGTTGAGGGTATCTTGGGCCCAACAATAAAAGAGGTACGGGATGCGGTCCAAAAGGCTAAAAATAACAAAGCACCCACAGAAGATAACATCCCAGGTGAACTCAAAGTCAGGTGGCAAGAAACTGATCCAAAAATTACATCAGCTTATATCAGACATATGGGAAAGAGAAGAATTGCCAAATGACTGGAAGACGGCGGTAATCATCTCAATCCACAAGAAGGGAGATAAACTAATGTGTGGAAACTACAGAGGGGTTGCCCTACTTAGTACAACATATAAGATTTTATCCTTCATCCTGACTAGAAGAATAGCAAGTCTAGCAGAAGGAATAGTTGGTGAATATCAAAGTGGGTTCCGTGGAGGGAGGTTGACTGTTGACCATATTTCCACCTTCAGACAGATCTCGGAGAAGTGCTACGAATATAATGTAGAGCTGCACCATCTCTTAGACAAGCAGAGGCAGATATGAGAAATCTTTGGCAAAGGATTCAAAGAAAAACAGCAAAGACTTCTTTACTTACATAAACTCTAAAAGGAAGGGGATGAATCAGATTGGTCCACTTGATATCAATGGTTTGGCTGTAGATGATCATTCTCAGATAGCTGCCAAACTAAATGAGTATTTTGCATCTACATTCACACATGAGGAGTTATTCTAGGAGGAGAGGGCCAGATGTTTATCAAACTCTAACAGGGAGTTAAATGATTTTGTAATAACTGTGAGCAAAAAGTGGTGGAGAAATTGTTGAAGTTAAACATAAGAAAGGCACCCAGGATGGATGGGATCTATCCAGTTATTTTAAAGCAGGTGGCAAAGGAAGTAAGCAAACCCATAGCTATAATTATGAGAGCATCCTTGGACTCGGGGGAAGTTCCCACAGACTGGAGATGTGTAAATGTATCTCCAATTTACAAAGTGGGATCAAAAGATGACACAAGTAATTACAGACCTTAGTTTGACTTCTGTTCCAGGGAAAATAATGAAGACACTGGTTAAAGAAGCATTGCAGGATTATCTAGACAAGACAGCAGTAATAATTCAGACACAGCATGGATTTGTGAAGGGGAAGACTTGTCTGGCCAATCTGATTGGATATTATGATGTGGTCACAAAGGAACTGGATGCAAAAAATAATTTTGATATCATATACTTAGATTTCAGGAAAGCTTTTGATACTGTGGCACATGGAAGACTACTGTACAAATTGAAGCAGTATGGCATTAAGGGCAAGTTGCTACAATGGATTGTTATTTGGTTTTTGGGAGCATTAGCAACTAAGGCCACATTGCTCCGGTGATATGCGGTAGTCATTCCCTGACCTTTCCGCATCCTCCGTATTTGGTGGTCATGGGCTCAAACCCCGGTCTAATCAAGAAGCGTGTGCTACGCACTGCTGCTCCTGCCCACCTGGCTATTAAGGCGCCGCTGCTAAAATGGATAAAAGGATGGTTGAGTGGGAGAAAACAGTTATTTCAGTGGGTACTGCTCTACGTGGACTAATATCATTAGTGGTGTCCCTCAGGGTTTGGTGTTGGGCCCACTGTTGTTTTGTATATTTATCAATGATATTGATGAAGGTATATCAAGCTTAATGTCAAAGGTTGGCAGAATTGTTAATAACAGTAATGACAGTATGCTGCTGCTGCAACAGGATCTGGAAAAGTTGGGTAGATGGGCTGAGAAGTGGTAACTGAAATTTAACACTGACAAATACAAAGTAATCCATATGGGTAGCAGTAACCCCAGAGAAATGTACCAACTGGGTGGTGTTGCACTCATGGTAGTGGAGAATGAAAGAGACCTGGGGGTAATTGTGCAGTCAGATATGACGTTTTCTGAGCAGTGCAGACAATCTGCCAGAGTAGGTAATGGGGTCTTGTCAATGATATACAGGAATTTTACTAGCAGGGATAACAAGGTGATTATCACCTTGTATAAGGCAATGGTCAGGTCACACCTTGGGTATTGTATACAGGTCTGGAAGCCTCATTTTAGGATGTAGAGTTGCTAGAAACAAGTACAGAGAAGGGCAACAAGGCTGGTGATGGGAACAAAGGGATGCGCTTACGAAGGAAGGCTTAAATTCTGAAAATTACAGCGTCTGGAGACTAGGCACATGCAAGGCAATCTGATTAAGGTGTATAAGGCCTTGAATGGATTGAGCAGGTTCAATGTTGATGGGATTCTTCCTCTTGCTCAGATTACAAACCTGAGGGGGGCATAGATTCAAACCGAGGAAAGACAGTTGTAGAACAGATGCGCAGAAATTTCAAGACAGAACCAGACAAACATTTCGAACAAATAGATCAGTGAAGTGGGAAGGGCTTTTTTTTTTTTTTTTTTTTTTTTTTTGGCTGATGCTATATAAGCTTGCTTTCTTGCATTGTGTGCCTCTACTAATGCTAATGCTATTGCCTGAGAGTTAAGTTGGGTAAAAAATTATGCATATATTACTAATGTGTAACATAGGCATGATCCAATTTGCACCAATATGGCATTAGTGAGAAAGTGGTGCTATAGATAAAGGGATGGTTGAATGGCAGGAGAGAGTGACTGTTTGTAAATGGCCAAAGCTCATCATGGTTTAATATTATTATTGAGTCCCACAGAATTCAATGCTGGGGCTCCTTACTGTTTAATATTTATTAACAATATTGATAAATACAAATCAAGCTGAATGTCAAAATTTGCTGATAATACAAAGCTTGATAAGGTGATCAGTGATAGTAATCAGGTATGCCATTCCAGCAAGATCTAGATAAATTAGACACATGGGCTGAAAAGCGGCAACTAAGGCTGATGGTATGCCTATTTACTTCAAGAAGTAATCATGTACAGAGAAAAAGTAACATTTATAACCTTAAAAATCAGCAAATTTGGTAACTTTATGATGACACATTTATTTTCATTCTGTTACAAATAGACTGTAGAAAAACTATGAAAAATTCATTTTTTATATTATAAATGTACATTTTTAATTATTTTTTAAAATATATTTTTAATAACCATATTTTGATGTTATCTTCACTGTCAGAAGTGAAACTTGTGGGACTGAACACTAGAAACGCTTCAGAGGTAAACAACATCTGATGTAAGCAAGCATTTCCATTGGGAGATGCATGGATCAAACATGATGGTAGATTGCTTTGGTAACAATTGGAAAGATGCAATTAATTTTAAATTCTTGTTATTCAGAATTTAATAATTACATGCAGGAAGAGGCTTATGAAAACATTTTATTTTGTTTTTTTATATCCAAACCTCTGATATGTATCGAGACGAAACACAAGAATTGAGAAATTTATAAATTTACATTGATGTCATTTTCTATAGATTGCTTAAATTAAAAAAAAAAAAAAACAGCTCTGACATACTCTATCCCAGGGAATACTCATTATAGAGTTAACAACGATAAATGCAAGACATCTGTATCAATAATCCCAGAATAACATAATAATTGAGTGGTACTACACTCAAAGTGGTGGAGAATGAAAAAAGACCTAGGGGTAATTATGCAGTCCTACACGAAGTTCTGAGGTGTGGAAACAGGCTGCTAGAGACAGCTCGTAGGTTATGTCAATGTTAATAGGAATTTTCCCAGTAGTGAGAAAGAAAGGATTATCCTGTTGTATAAGGCAATGGTTAGGCAGCTTCTTGAGTACTGCATATAGGTTCTGCTGGAATGGGTGCAGAGAAGAGCAAAAAAGATTAATCAGGAGCACAACAGCTTTATAAAGAAATATCTGGGTTCTGCAAATTGTAGCATCTGTAAACTAGGCATTTGTGAAGAGACCTGAATGAAGTGTTTAAAGCTTTAAATGGATTGAGTAAATTAAATGCTGATGCATCCTTACTCTTTCTCAGACATAGACAAGGGAAACAAAACAGAAAAATGGAGGGATAAATGTGCAGAAATGGCTTTCAGCCAAAGTAACTGATTGTTGGGATAAACTTTAGTCTAACAGGAAGTGGGCAATCTGAATAAATTTAAAGAAGGATTAGATAAAATATTAGAAGGGATGAGCAAATGAAGTGGGTAGTGTTTTTTTTTTATTTACATTTTTATTTATTTATTTTGTTTGATTTTTTGCTGATATTTTTTAAGCTTGCTACCTTGAACCAAAAATTTTGCCACTACTAATATTAATATACTAATGATATTTAGAAAGATTTTCTAAATAAATATCCTTAATATTTTCTTGATACTCTGAATAACTTTTACCATGAAATAAATGATTATCTTTAAAAAAAGAAATGTGCAAGTGAAATATTCCAAAAGATAACATACAAGACAAGGAGGAAGACAAATCTGAAAGACCAAAAAAGAAATGCTTATAAAAGATGGTGAGATAAAATAAAAACAAGGTAATGCTAAAAAGTTAACAGTTAAGAAGAAAGATGCATTAGAAAGAGGAAAATGATAATAGATGGTGTGAATGATAACAGAACCCTAGGACTATATGGGAATAAATACTGGGAATATGATGAAATAATATGATAAAATCATTCTTAGTACAATGACCTTAGAATTTCAGCATGAACATTTGGATTTCAATATGGGTAAAAAATGGAGAGAGAGAGAGAGAGAGAGAGAGAGAGAGAGAGAGAGAGAGAGAGAGAGAGAGAGAGAGAGAGAGAGAGAGAGAGAGCGCGCGTTTAATAAAATGGACTGTTTATATACTGTACAGTATATTGCAAGAAGAAATCACTTCTCAAACAACTAACTCGGAAATCATATATTACAACAGTAAATCCTAGGTTAAATACAGTATGAACCAAAAGTCAGGAGAACTTTAAAAAAGCCAATAAAACAATTTGATTTTGTGATGGACAAACATATTTTTAGTATTCAATATTAGCACTAGTCACACAGTGAAAAGATCCTTTTTTTTTGTGCACTGGATGGGGAAAAAAGTGGGGGAAGGAGAATACATCCCCCCCTTCCATAGGTACTGATCCAGCTTGCTTTTGAATTTAACCAAGCCATTGGCCCAACTATCCACTATCCAAAGAGGCAATTCAAATGTTTAACAACTTTTTGGTAAATGATAAACTTCTTACAATTTAGTTCGTAACTCTTCCTCTTCAGTTGGAATTTGTTCTTCTGGTTCTAGTATCATTTAAAACCATAAAAATTTCACCTTCACTGATCATTTTTTTTATTACCTCTCACAGTCTAAATCTCAATCAGATCCCTTTTACCACCAAGTTCTGCAGCCACACAATCATAGTCTCTCCGGGCAGCCTTTTACCCATCTTATCTGGGGTGTTACTCATCTCAACCTTTTAAAGGTGTCACCTCCATATTTAGACACTATTAAAAGTGTGATGTCACAACTGCCTTATATAGTGGAATTATAATCTTCCTTATCTCTATAAGCAGTTGTTCAAAAAACTGTCAACAGGACACTACAGGACCTCCTTGCCACCCATCTTCTAAAACTGTACAGAGAACAATTTTACCTGGATTGTAGCCACAAATCTCTTTCTTCCTCTATTGTTTTTAATTCAACACCTTAGGATATAAGCTGCTTTAGGGTTATCTCCCAAGGGTACCACCTTACATTTTGCAGCATTAAACAGATGCCACTTAACTGATCAACCTTCAAGCTAATTCTAGTCATTGTGAAGAAGTACTTCTTTGTGCCAGTCACTAACCATCTCTTAATATTTACTTCATATGCAAATTTTGACTGCATCCTGTATCCCTTTGCATTTAAGAACATCACAAACAGCAGTGGTCCCAACACTAATCCCTGAAAGACCCCACTTCTAATTTTATCCCATTCTAGAGTATCCATTAATTATAACCCTTTTCCTTTTGTTATGCAACCAATGTGCAATTCATCTAAGGACCTTACCTGTTATACCCACATGTTCCAGCTTATACAGTAACCACTCGTGGGATTGAGTCAAATGCTATGCTGAAGTCGGGATCAACAATATTTGTATAAATGAGAGTCTAACACTGTCTTATAGTTAATAAGGTTGGTTATCATAATCTTGTATACATCATTAAAGAAACAGGAGGTTGTTAAAGAAGGTTTTAAATATGACCAATATTGATTAACTTTGACTTTTTGGTTCATACTTTTAGTTTAATTAAATTGTTCTCACCTTTTTCTGAAATTCAGGATCATATTTTTCTAACATTTCTTTCACTACTTTATATGTTTCTGTTTCCATTGCTAATTCAATAAGACTTCTTTTTTTTCTTTTTAATGTCTCAAGTTGTTCTTCATTCCTCCTTAATTTCATTTTAAAGTACCATTGCAATAACTGCTTCAGAAACCAGATTCTATTGAAAAATAAAAATAAACCTATAATTCTTAATATATTAATAAGATTAACTTCGTTACATACTTTCATATCCTAAAATCCAACTTGAAAAAAACTAAGGCTACACAAGTTTCATAAAATGAAAATAATTTGTTAAAGTATCATTTATAACATTTCCTACAAAAAAGTCTTCATATTTAAAACTTTTGTCAATTTTTTATGAAACTTTTTAAAAATATACAAATTTCCACTCAAAGGAATAAAGAAACAATATTTGTATAAATGATTATTGGATGTCTCAGAAAATTTTCTGCTATCTTAACTACAGCAAACATTGAGCTGAGGTATTCAAAATTCATGACATAGTTACAAATGTCATGAATCATGTAAAATTTCCTCAGATTATCAGTATTATAAAATCACTCTTGAATAAACCAAGTATGAAAGGTCAAAAATTAACTGGGTGAATATTCTTCAGTTTTCACCAAAGAATATTTACTTGGTTTTACTGCTTTGCACTTATTCGGTCCTATTGGTAAGTACAAGGAGTTTCCGAAAAGTAAAGTAACAGATTTTCTCTCTCAATAATGTTTAATAATTCAAAGTTGAAATTACACAACAAGAAATAAGTGAACATGAACTACTTCTCCACAAAGTCTCCAGTTTTATTGATGCACTTGTCCCAACAATGGATCAGTTTATCAATACCAGTACTGAAGAAGTCAGTGCCCACACACAGTAACAAACATTACACCACCTGATGAACTTCCTCATCCATGTTGAAATGCTTTCCTGAAGTTTTTTTTCAGAGGACCAAACAAATGGAAGTTTGAAGGCACTAAGTCTGAGCTTTAGGGGACATATGTGACAGATTTCCAAATGATTATGGCGCAACCACTCACAAGTGGTTTAGGCAGCTTGTGGAGTTGCATTGTCATGCAACAAAATCACGATGCTTGTCAGGAGTCCTGGTCGTTAGTGTCAAATGTCAGCTTTCAGTTTTTCCAACATTGCACAGTAAAGCTGTGCATCGATTGTTCCTCCCTTCGGCAAAAAATCCACCAACAGAATGCCTTGGCAATCCCAGAACACTGTGGCCATGACTTTTTGGACACTGGGAACAGTTCTGAATTTTTTGCACACAGGAGATTGTGGATGTTTCCAGGTCATGGAGTCTTGTTTGCTCTCCGGAGTAAAGTGATGAACCCATGTTTCATCTGCTGTGACTATGTGAGCGAGAAAATCCTCCCCTTCATTGCTGTATCGCAACAGATTCTCCAGGCACGTTCCCATGCGTTTTGCTTTTTCCTCCTCTGACAATTGTTGGGGCACCCAGCGGAAGCAAACCTTTCGAAAGCCAAGGACCTCGTGAACAATTGACTTACTCATGTTCAATATTTATGCAATTTCAAGCAGTTTCATCACTTGCCTGTTTTCAAGAATGATGCCCTTAATGCGCAAAATGTTGTCTTCTGTCTTGCTCGATGAAGGCCTGCCTGCCCGATGTCGATCTTCAATGTCAACATGGCCAGCTTTAAATTCATTGCACCAAAAACACATCTACTTCTTTGTCATCACCTTTTTCGCCATACACAGCAACCAGTTCACGGTGAATGTCACTTGGTGAAGACCCTTTTGCTTGCAAAAAGCGAATAACTTCACAGACACCTGTTTTGGACCACACTCGCACGGTAGCCACCATTTTGCAACCGGAATCTGCTGTGAGGCGACAGTACTGCATTGGCAGTCTTTTTGAACGTTATCTGTCCACCGCATTTCATCTCATTTCCTTTCACCATTATTAAGAAAAAAAAATGTGTTACTTTACTTTTCGGAATCCTCTCGTATATGAAATGAACAAAAAAAAAAAAAAAACATTTTTGTCACTATTAGTAGACTTACCACTACTGTTCAACTGCAAATTTGATTTTGTGACAGTACATTAGCAGCTTAGACCGTAACAAGCAAAGTCAAAATAAAAACATCAATGTTCGGTAACCTTTAAACAGGTTACTAAACAGGTATTCTGTGCATCCTCTTACTACTGCTGCAGGAAATCATAAACAATTAAAACACAACCACACATACAAATACATATATTGTAACTGTTATGCAAACTCATAGCAAAACTGAACCACAAACAACACTACCAACTGCAGACTATTATTTGTATTGTAGTAGGTATTCATGCTGGTCAAAAACATGCTTTGTTAGTTGAAACAAGATATAAAAAAAGAAATTGTGTCAGATATTCTAGGACACAAAATAAGAAAAAAAAAACATATAAACACATGCCTGATTCTAAATAGTTCACAGAGCTATGGGCTGTTTGGAATTTAAAAATTTTTGTATTATTTTAATCAAAAATAATAAATAAGAATAAGTAAACATATCTGATATGTGTCTGCTAGCTTTATGTCAGCTAAGGCTGAAGTAAAGCCAACTTACTGCCAAAGCCTTTTCAATACATTCCACAGAAGAAAATTCAGCAATTAAAACTCATGGGAAATCTGTTAAAATTCTGAATATGATATGAACCATTAAATATAAAAATAATGGAGTAACAAGAAAATGTATTAAAAAATAATCACGTGTGTACGCACAAAAGATGTTTTGTGTAAACATCTTTGACGAAAATAAGAACTGTTTTAAAATCAAACATATAGAACTGAAATCATGAACGATATAACGTTTTATGCTCACGCCCGCAATTTACTCTACCAAATCAATGTTAGTGACATTAGCATCATACTTCAGTCTGAAATATTTAGTATGAACAATGTTTTATGCACATGCCTGCTGCTTACTCTACCAAATCAATGTTTGGAAGAGGTTAGACCAATATCCTAATTACCCATTTGATTGCCATTTGTTTAATAGTATGATTGCAACAGCCTTATCCCTTCTATTCCATTGTTAGGTGCCTAGATGTTTTCACATCAATCATTTTCTGAGTAGTGAAAGGGACTGAATGCCACACTACTATAACCTTTATGTTCAACGATGACAAGTCAAGTACAGAGCATTGTCAAGAGTATCAAGCAAGTCAACCTAAGAAAATAAAGATGGAGGTAACAATGAGCGTGCAAGAACAACAAAGGCTATCAAGATTGCATAACAGAAAAACAAGCGTTGGATTTAGCCTTCAACCAGCAATACCACTCCATCAAACAAAAATGTACCCAAAATGAATATCAATTATGTACAGCAGAACAGTTCTCCAATTGCGGAGACTACTATTTACATAAGAACCCATCGAGAGTTTGAAAGGATATTTATGAGAAATGATTCTGTTCTGTATGCTACATTTGTGATTATCTATGGTTCGAAAACGACACAAAGAAACCAACTGTTAAAGATGTACCATTGATATGCACTGCATTTCCCGATGTTGATGTCAATGGGATTCTTGTGTGTAATAGTTTCAGAGGATCACTTAAGAACACCATTCCAGCACTATGTAAGTCGAACAGCTTTGTCTACCCAGAAATTCCGTCACATTTACCAAAGTTGTATTTAGTGACAGAGAGGCTTTTTTTTCTCCTCGCTTACCGTTCATGCAAATAAGGCGCCTGAGACACGCATAGAGACAATACAACATTCTGGGCCAAGTGATCAATGTGCCTGTTTCAGTCAACACAATGGTCCAAGGGCAGTGTACCAAGGAAGAATCAGAGTTCAACACCATGAGCCATCTGACCTCAATCTTGGTGAACCCATCTGACTAATCTTTAACCTCATTTACAAATATGAATTATAAAGTAGTGCTGGTGCTTGCATTTTCCTTGTAGTGGATACACTATAAAGAAATGTGCACCACCCTGGGGATATAGTTTGGTCACGTGATGTTTCATTGTGGTGGGGATAAAAAAGCTAGTGATGATAACTTAAATTTCAGTACATTACAGAAAGTTTAAATCCTTTAATCAGTGAAGACACTTCAGAAACTTTTCCTCTGCGTTTTCCCATCTTTCTTTCAATTTCTGTTGCCTTTTTTGCATGTCCTATGTGGTAGCTTTGCCAGCACAATACATTTCTGTCTGCCACTCGTTTGGGAAAATTGAAGTTTAATTCCTGTTGAACTACAGGAGGAATTCTTCCAGAAGTCCTCTTCAGTTGTGTATCATCATTGCACAAACTGGTATGAGAAGAAAGTGATTTCTTTTGGCACAGATTGCATTCGATCTCACAATGAATGCTAATTCCTCAATCTCAACTACATGATCAGGTACATCAATCAAAGCTGTTTTTAAGAGGTTTTTAGATATGTTGCAGTCCATCATATCTTGTTGTTGTTGTTGTTTGGTTTTTAGGAGCATTAGCAACTAAGGCCATATTGCTCCGGGATATGCGGTGGTCATTCGCTGACCTTTCCGCATCCTCCGTATTTGGTGGTGACGGGCTTGAACCCCGGTCTAATCAAGAAGCGTGTGCTACGCACTGCTGCTCCTTCCCACCTGGTTACAGAGGTGCCATCATATCTTGTCTTCCAGCTAAAATTATTGAAATTTGTGAATGATCGCTAAAATATTTACAATACAAAAGCTTTTTTATTTCGTAATCAATATATATACTTTCTGGAACTAGAAAATAACTAAGTTAGTGTGAGACCCTATCCAGAAAGTAGCTGATGCCATTTCTGTTTCATAAAATCGTGACAAATTGGTTTTAGTACAGTCAGAAATTTAGTAGGTGCCACCAAAGATGTTTATGCATCAAAAATACAACTGATTACTTGTCTATAACATACATTGTCATAGCTGTATTGCATACAGCTTGGTATTATATTCACTTGGAATGGCTACCAACAGTGTGGATGTGGGAAGTACTAACAGCCATGTCTATTTTCAAACCATCAGTGTAAACTTTGAGAGCTTCATGATGCATGGATGGCACATAATTGGCTGATGTTCTGAATTGCTAAGGGGCATCCCTCCCATTTCCATGGGAGGAAACCATGGAGAATCAAGAACTTCAGCCTCCTGTAAAAGTGTAGATTCTAATATAGCATTAACTCCTGTAATCTGATTCTAGTGGTTTATTTTCATTAGATTTGTTTCTGTAATGATTTATTCATTGAGAATCAAAAATGATTTGGTCAAATGTGGTGTGAAGGCCAGCTCTAGATTTTGGCAGCCCAATTTAGAAGCATTTTTTCTTTTAGGATCAAGTGAAGGTTCATTAGCCTCTACATATAGACTTTTAATGATGTTCAAACAGCTTCTTGGATTATTCTGAGAGAACTATGCTAAATGGGGTTGAGACAATAGAGAGTGCTCTTTCATTAGACCCATAAGCAGGAGCACACATACAGTCAAGATGAGACCTGACTAATGCTTGATATAAATAAGACATGTCATGACAGAGATAACTTTGAGTATATTCATTGCTTTCAAGCAGGAGAGAGAGAATTTGTGTATTGTTTCACCAAAAAGTAACATTTACTATAAATACATTATTTGAACCAAGAACCATATAATATTAATAAGAGGTATATGGCAATTTCTTACATCAGGATCAGAATTTAACTTGCATTTATTGCAAAAGTGGATAGCAGTAGTTCTGGTGTCTACAGTTCTATTTTAATTATTGCAATTTGAAATTGTCTCTCAATTGGCAGACACATTCTGTGTGTGACATGAAATTAGCATTCGTAGAGGCATAGGATGCAAGAAAGCAATCTTATACAGCATCAGCCAAAAAAAAAAAAAAAACCTTCCCATTTCACCCAAACATTCATTCCAAATGTTTGTCTAGTTATGTCTTGAATTTATTTAAACTATAGCTTCCACAATGACAGATGGAAGTTTGTTCCAGCTACCTGCTGGCTAATGGCAAATTTCAACACATCTATTAGACAACTGTCTTTCCTCAATTTCAGTTTGAGGAAAGACAACCCCCCCCAGGTTTGTAATCTGAGCAAGAGGAAGAATCCCATCAATGTTGCTGAATTCAAGACATAACTAGACAAATGTTTGGGTGAAATGGGAAGGTTTTTTAGAAACTCTACATCCTTCCTAAATGAGGCTTCCAGAACTGCATGCAGTACTCAAAGCGTAGCCTAACCACTGCCTTATACAAGGGGGATAATCACCTCCTTATCCCTGCTAGCAAAATTCCTGTATATCATTGATAAGACCACATGACATATTCTGGCAACCTGTCTGCACTGCTCAGAAAACTTCATATCTTACTGCACAATTACCCTCAGGTCTCTTTCATTCTTCACTACCCTGAGTGTAATACCACCCAGTTGGTACATTTTTCTGGGATTACTGCTACCCATATGCATTACTTTGTATTTGTCATGTTAAACTTCAGTTGCCACTTCTCAGCGCATCTGCCCAACTTTTCTAGATCCTGTTGCAGCAGCATACTGTCATTACTGTTATTAACAACTGTGTCAACATTTGTATCATTTGCAAATTTTGACATTAAGCTTCATACGCCTTCATCAATATCACTGATAAATATACAAAACAACAATAGGCCCAACACCGAACTCTGGAGGCCACCACTAATAACATTAGTCCACGAAGAGCAGTGTCCATTACCACTCTGTCTTCTCCCACTCAACCATCCTTTTATCCATTGTAGTAACTTGCCCTTATTGCTATACTGCTCCAATTTGTACAATAGTCTTCCATGTGCAACAGTACCAAAAGCTTTTCTAAGATCCAAATATATGATATCAAAATTATTTTTTGCATCCAGTTTCTTTGTGACCACATCATAGTATCCAATCAGATTGGTCAGACAAGACTTCCCTTAACAAAAACATGCTGTGTCTGAATTATTACTGCTGTCTTGTCTGGATGATCCTGCAATGCTTCTTTAACCAGTGACTCCATTATTTTCTCTGGAACAGAAGTCAAACTACCAAGCGCGTAATTATTTGTGTCATGATTTGATCCTGCTTTGTGAATTGGAGATACATTTGCACTTCTTCAGTCAATGGGGACTTCACCCGAGTCCAAGGATGCTCTCGTAATTATGGCTATGTTACTTCCTTTGCCCCCTCCTTTAATATAACTGGATAGATCCCATCCACCCCAGGTGCCTTTCTTATGCTTAACTTCAACAATTTCTCCTCCACATTGCTCTCAGTTATTACAAAATTATTTAACTCCCAGTTAGAGTTTGATAAACATCTGGCCCTCTCCTCCTTGAATAACTCCTCATGTGTGAATGTAGATGCAAAATACTCATTTAGTTTGGCAGCTATCTAAGAATGATCATCTACAGTCAAACCATTGATATCACGTGGACCAATCTGATTCATCCCCTTCCTTTTAGAGTTTATATAAGTAAAGAAGTCTTTGCTGTTTTTCTTTGCATCCTTTGCCAAAGATTTCTCATAATCTGCCTTCACTTGCCTAACCTCCTTTGTGACTTGATTACAGACTAGCTTATATCTACAATAGACTTCTGTGTCGTCTGATAATTTATATGCAATCCATGCATTTTTATTCTCTGCCACGAGTCTCATTAGTTCATCTGACATCCATTTGGGCCAAAACTTAAACAGTATTTCTTAGTTGGTATGAAAAGCCTAGTAGCTTCCAAGATTTCTTCCTTGAACGCTTCCCATTTAGAATTTGCTGTTGGTAACAACATCGATTGGTCCCACTGTATAGAATTTAAAAAATCTCAGAGGCCACTGTAGTCGCCTTTATGAAAGCAAAAACCCTTCCCTTTACCCTGATGATAGTTACATCTTTAAGTAAATCCCACGTCAGTACACTGTGATCACTGTCACCTAGTGGTTCCTTCATCAGTAAATTCTTAATACATGAATAATCACTGTTGATAATCAGATCAAAAGTGTTACTCCCTCTGGTTGCCACTCTAACATGCTGCTGTAGAAAACAATAAACCAATAAATCCACAAAAGCCTTGCTAGTGTGCAAGTGACCAACTCACAAGTTCCAGTATATATCTGGAAAATTAAAATCCCCCATTATAAGACACTTTGATTTACTGGTCCACTCTATTTCTCTGTATAATTGTTCATTGTACTCATCAAAGTCATTGGGCCTTTATCACTAAATTCTTAATACATGAATAATCACTGTTGATAATCAGATAAAGAGTGTTACTACCTCTGGTTTCCACTCTAACATGCTGCTACAGAAAACAAACCAATAAATCCACAAAAGCCTTGCGAGTGGTCCACTCTATTTCTCTGTATAATTGTTCATTGTACTCATCAGAGTCATTAGGCCTATAACAAACTACTACCGTCACTTTTACTTTCCCAGTGCAATCAAAAACTCACACCAAACTGACTCAACATTACACTGTCCACCCATATCAACTGGATGCACTTCCTTAGATTTTGTGTTTCTTAACTAACAGCATAACCCCTCCTCAACTTCCTATCCTTTCTGTACACATTGTACCCCTCACCCCTCAAATTCCAATTCTGTATTCCTTATATCTACGTCACTAATATCCCAACAATATCCGCCTTTGATGTCTTCACCAGCACTTCAAATTCATCAAATTTATTTACTCCTAGCATTGGTGTACATGCAAGTATACATGCACATGTTCTTACTCTTAGTTACACTTAACACAGCCTATGTATTTACTTGTTTCATGACTCCCTGCAGTACCTGAAATCCCCAGCAACTTGCTTTCTGGGCTGCTGCTCATTCCAATAAAAGCAGTGCAAGAATCATTTCCACCTTTGCCTGCAGCTACTGTTAATCTATAAGTCTGTGAATCCCTCCCCCAAGCTAGCAGTTTTCTGAAACACCTAACACTGCCTCGATAGCATCAACAAATATTCTTGCACCCTTACTATTTAAGCAAATCCCATTCCTGTAGAAGCAATCTCTCTTGTTAACAAGCACAGTCCACACTGAGAAAAATTCTACTCCATGAGCCTTGCACAATCTCTCCACGGCAGAAATTATTGACAAGGCTCTCATCATCATATACTCCCTCCTATCATGTCAAAGTTCACCCTAACTCGCAACTTTTTTTAACACGACACTGATCTGCAGATTTACTTTTTAAGTAAATCCGCAGATCTCCTACACACTTAATGTAATTAGTGGCAACGTACAACGATATCACTTTTTGTGGCCTTAAAAGATATCTGCTCTACAACGTCAACTTTTGCCTCTGGCATACATACCCTGGTCCAGTTCCAACTATCCTTTTTACATAATATATTCCCTGTCTCCCAGACAATAGAGTCACTGACAATAATTAGCTCCTCTGGGACCAGTGCATTCTGCCTTGAAGATTGCCGCTGTGTTGCCTGGTGCACAAGAGTGAGCTCTGGCATTGAGTTGGGCAGGTGAGACCTTGGTGGCACCCCATTTTAATTCCTTTGACGGCATCTACCAGACTATTCAAATTCTCATAGACACCCATCAGAACACTGAGTTGGCACTGAATTTCTTCACATTCTCTGCACCAAGCACACACAAAGACATCTTCCATGGCTAGATCATTTCCTGTTCGAGATAGGACCGTAAACATGTCACATTTTGCACATTTTTTTAGACTGTGATGAGTTGGAAAATTTCCCTATTCGGTTCTCCCCCGAACCACAGCACTTTCACTACTTTGTGCGCATTGCTTTGCTGCTCTAGTCTTGGGCACGATTTCCATTTAAATACAATTTAATTAACAATAAACTATTAATAAGATAAATTTAACTGATTAATTGCCAATACTATACTAAGCTAACAGATTCCTAATACAGTGCTACGTATTACGCTATCTAGTTTTACGTTATACCTTACGCTATCATGTTCAAGATATACGTTACGCTATTCTATATCGATTAATATACTACAACAATGGTGGCAAGTTTTAAACAGTACAAGTTTTACCGATACTAAGTAATAACCTACAAAATCTCTATCTAAATTCAAAATAAACTAAGTATCATAACTAGCAATATATAATTACTTCTATAAAATAAATGAATATGCCAATTAAGTCAATAAAACGGCAAAAATTTAAGAAAAACTTGTCTATTAGCTGGAGCCATGAAAACTTTGCCCACAAGGAGCTACTCTCATTCACAATACTTGGAATATCCTGAGTAGTGGTTTATGGCAAATAATATGGGACTCCTTCCTGGATAAGGAATCATAAAAAATAATTAGTTATTTTTTGATAGCAAACTTGGAAATATCTGTGGAAAATTTTGAATTGAAGCAGTAAGTGATCCAACAGCCCTAAGGTACGTAGATCTCTAAAGGCTACCAAATATGCCACAGTTTAAAATATTTTTTCAATACGATAGGAGACCTTATAATTTTTTATGACATTATAATTTTTTATGAATGCATTTTGTATATTTGATTCGATTTTAGCTATTAAGAGGGACTGCTTTTGTAAACTTATACTAACTACAATTCATCAAATCCTGAGAATTAATGCACCATGCAAGTTTCTCATGTATAATCTTTTCTATAGTTTTATCTAAACTTGTAAGAGATTGGTTGGCAAGAAATTCTCTGAACATAATAGATCTCCTAGTTTTAGTGCTAGAGCAACTGAGTGACACCAAGATTTAGGATAGGTGTTTTCAATTCAGTTGAAGAAAATTAGAGGAAAAAAAGCAATGTTTAATTTAAATGTTGGAGACTTAAATAAAATATTCTCTCAAGATCAACAAAGTTGTTGGTTGATCTATTTAATTCTTCCTGTAATTCATACATCATGAATGGTTGATTAGAAAGTCTAAAACAACTTATATAACACACACAAAAAGAGTTTTTGTTATTTGGAGCATTAGCAACTAAGGCCATATTGCTCCGGGGATATGCAGTGGTCGTTCCCTGACCTTTCCGCATCCTCCGTATTTGGTAGGCACGGGCTCGAATCAAGAAGCGTGTGCTACGCACTGTGGCTCCTGCCCACCTGGCTACGGAGGCACCTCACAAAAAGAGTATTAAATATTTCAGGTATGTTAGATTTTTATTTCTTTAATTGAATTTTCTTTTTTTTCTGTGATTAATAAAAGTAAAAAGTAAATAACTAATTATCTTTTTAGAAATTAATTAATTAATAATATATAAAAGAATGTGCACTTCACTGCACATACCTCACAACATAATATTCACTCAATTGTTTGTTGTTATTTTATTTTGGTTTTTAGGAGCATTAGCAACTAAGGCCATATTGCTCCGGGATATGCGGTGGTCATTCCCTGACCTTTCCGCATCCTCCGTATTTGGTGGTGACGGGCTCGAACCCCGGTCTAATCAAGAAGCGTGTGCTATGCACTGCTGCCCCTTCCCACCTGGCTACGGAGGCGCCTCAATTGTTTGTAATACTTTACTTGTTCCTCCTGGACTTTTTAATAAAAAATTAAAAAACATATATCACAGATCTTTTGTGACTTAAAAAGTAACCAAACAGCAAAACATACCTCAGTTTGTGGTGTGTAGTCAACATTTTTGTACTTTACTTATTTTCCTCCTTGATTTTAATAATAGTCAACACATATTTCACATTTCTCCTGTGAAATTTGTATATAATATTTGTATATAAAATTATATATAATTAATATATATAATAAGCAAAAAGTAATAATTCGTGATTTCTATAAAGTAGAACGTCAATTATCCAAACTAATTGGGACCAAGGTAGGTTCAGTTAATCAAATAGTTTGGATAATCAAACATACATGAGAATACCCAATTTATACAAAACAAAGCATAATTAGGCCTACAATTAAATTATTGTATGCAAGGTTATTACCTATTGTATTTTGAAATATGAAGTATTATAAAAAATAACTGATTTAGGAAATGGTTTGTAAACAATAACCAAACCATTTTGAAGAAACAATGTATATTATATTTATTTTGAACTTACCTAATTGTTTTTCATAGTTTCAACAATAAATCGCTTTTTTTACATAAACAGAAATAAACAAACTCAAGTAATTGCACATAAATAAAAGTATAATGAATCTTGGGAAGGTTTATTTTTTAAAATATGTAATCTAGCATTTTTCTTTGAACCATGTGACTCTTTTTCATGGCGAGGTCTCTCATCCTCTCTAATAGCAGTGTCTCTGTAGAACTGCATTCAGACTTTTGCTCACACCATGCCATTACAGTTTCTAGTGCAGTGAAGGCCTCTGCACGAATGGGCCCACTTCCTCTTTGTCATCAAAATCACCTTGGTTAAATCAGCACGTTCTTCATTCATGGACTAATGCAATAATTTCTTCTCCGGTTAAAATATGATAACCAGGATCATCAGCATCGTTGTTTAACCATGCCTCTGCATCATCTTGCCCACACTCAGAAAACCCAAAAATCCCTTAAAATAAAGTTACAATCTCACCTACTTCTTCATTCAAATCTTGCACATGTGTGACAGTCTCTTCGACAGCACTCCAAAGTTTATGCCATGCTTTTCAGATTTCCTCCAACAACATGTTTCAGGTATCTGCTAACATGTAGCAACAATCCTTAATGTTGAGCTTCTTTGAAAACTCAACCATACTTTCTTCATCTCCCTCTGGTAGCAGCAAGTCACGCAAGACTTGTTTTTTGTACATTTTTTTTGGTTTTTCTATAACACCTTGATCCATTGGCTGCAGCAGGGCTGTAACATTTGGTGATAAAAAACTGACAACAAAGTTTTCGTCAATTGAATTCAGTTTTTCAAGAGGAGGGTAGGATGGTGCATTATTGAGAGTAGGAGACCAGTGGAATTACTTAACAAGTACAGGTCACTGTTGAAAAATAGCAGTGAATTAGGGTTCAATTTGAAAGTGTCTGCAATTCTGCCCAGACACGATAGGAGGGAGTATATGATGAGAGCCTTGTCGATCAATTCAGTCCTGGAAAGATTGTGCAAGGCTCAAAGGATAGAATTTTTTTCAGCCTGGTCTGTACTTGTTAACAGGAGAGACTGCTTCTACAGGGATAGGATACACTTAAATAGAAAGGGTGTAAGAATATTTGCTGATGCTATCAAGGCAGTGTTAGGTGGTTCGGAAAACTACTAGCTTGGGGGGATACAAGGACTAATAGATTAACAGTAGCCACTGGCAGAGGTGAAAGTGATTCTTGCACTGCTTCTATTGGAATGAGCAGCAGCTTAAACAAGATGCAGGTTATTTCAGAGACTTCTGGGAGTCATTGAGGTACAAGTAAACACATGGGTTGTGTTAGGGTAGCTAAGAAAAGAAAGAAACAGGTGCATGTACACTTGCGTGAACACCAATGCTAAGAGTTTGGTAAATAAATTTGATGAATTTGAAGTATTGCTCAAAACATCAAAAGCAGATATTGTTGGGATACCAGAGACATGGTGTCACACAGATATAAGGAATGCAGAACTGGAATTTGGAGAGTACAATGTGTACAAGAAGGATAGACAGGATAGGAAAGGTGGAGGGGTTATGCTATTAGTTAAGAAACACAAAATCCAAGGAAGTGAAGCCAGTCGACATCGCTGGACAGTGCAGTGTCGAGTCAGTTTGGTGTGACATAAGCATCGGGAGATCAAAATTGGGAGTAGGAGTGTGCTATAGGCCTAATGACTCTGATGAGTATAATAAGATACTGTACAGAGAAATAGAGTGGGCCAGTAAATAAGAGAGTCTTATAAGGGGGGGATTTTAATTTCCCAGATATTAACTGGAATTTGTGGGTTGGTCACTCACACACTAGCAAGGCTTTTGTGGATTTATTGGATGATTGTTTTCTACAGCAGAATATTCAGGAGGCAACTAGAGGGAGTAATACTCTTGATCTGATTATCAGTAGTGATTCTTCGTGCATTATAAATCTGCAGATAAAAGATGGCAGTGATCACAGTGTAATGAAGTGGGGTTTACTCAAAGAGGCAACTACCATCAAGAGTAAAGTTAAGGGTTTTTAAAGGTGACTTTTGTAAAGGTGACTACGGTGGTCTGAAACAGTATTAAAATTCTATACGGTGGGATCGACTGATGATGTTACCAACAGCAAATTCAAAATGGGAAGCATTCAAAGAATTAATCTTGGAAGCTACTAGGCTTTACATACCAACTAAGAAATATTGTTCAAGGTTTTGGCCTAAATGGATGTCACATGAACTAATGAGACATATGGCAGAGAAGAAAAATGCATGGGATACATATAAATTAATGGGTGACATGGAAGCCTATGATAAATGTAAGCTGATCTGTAACCAAGTCACAAAGGAGATTAGGCAAGCAAAGGCAGAATGTGAGAAATCCTTGGCAAAGGATGCAAAGGATTTGCCAAGGATTTCTCATATTCTTGGCAAAGGATGCAAAGAAAAACAGAAAAGAGTTCTTTACCTATGTAAACTCTAGAAGGAAAGGAATGAATCAGATTGGTCCACTGGATATTAATGGTTCAACTGTTGACGATCCTGCTCAGGTGGCTAACATACTAAATGAGTATTCTACATCTACATTCACACATGAGGAGTTATTCAGGGAGGTGAAGTACACTCTGGCAGTGAGCTAGATGATTTTGTAATAACTGAGAGAAAAGTGGAGAAGAAATTGTTGAAGATAAACATAAAAAAGGCACCCGGGGTGGATGGGATCTATCCAGTTAAAGGAGGCAGCAAAGGAAGTAAAGCAAACCCTTAGCCATAATTATGAGAGCTTCTTTGGACTCAGGGGAGGTACCCATGGACTGGAGATGTTCAAATATGACCCCAATTCACAAAGGAGGATCAAAGGGCATTATTGACCTGTTAGTTTAACTTCTGTTCCAGGAAAATTAATGGGGGCACTGGTTAAAGAAGCACTGAAGGATCATGTAGACAGGACTTCAGTTATAGCTCGGACACAGCATGGTTTTGTTAAGGGAAAGTCTTGCCTGACCAATTTGATTGGATACTATGATGTGGTCACAAAGGAACTGGATGCAGGGAATAACTTTGATATTATATAATTGGATCTTTGAAAGGCTTTTGATACTGTTGCACATCGAAGACTGCTGAACAAATTGGAGCAGTGTGCACTGGAGGCAAATTGCTGCTTTGGATAAGGGATGGCTGAGTGGGAGAAGACAGAGTGGTAATCAGTGGACACTGCTCATTGTGAACTAATGTTATTAGTGCAGTCCCTCAAGGTTCAGTGTTGGGTCCATTATTGTTTTCTGTATTCATAAATGATATTGATGATGGTATATCAAGCTTAATGTCCAAGTTTACAGACGATACAGAGGTTGGCAGGGTTGTTAAGGACACTACTGACATACGCTGCTGCAACAGGATCTAGAAAAGTTGAGCAATGGGCTGAGAGGTGGCAAATGAAGTTTAACATTGACAAATGTAAAGTACTACACATGGGAAACAGTAACCCTAGAGTAACGTATCAAATCTGTGGTACTACACTGACAGTGTAGTACCACAGATTTGATAGTGGTAGAGAACAAAAAGGACCTGGGGGTAATTGTGCAGGCAGATATGAAGTTTTCTGAGCAGGCAGTGCAGACAGTCTGCAAGAGTAGCTCATGGTGTCTTGTCAATGATATACAGGAATTTTTCTAGCAGAAATAAGGAGGTGATTATCCCCTTGTATAAGGCAGTGGTCAGGCCACACCTTGAGTACTGTATACAGGTCTGGAGGCCTCATTTCAAGAAGGATGTAGAGCTGCTGGAACGAGTACAGAGAAGGGCAACAAGACTAGTGAATGAAACAAAGGGTTGCTCTTATGAAGAAAGGCTTAAGTTTTGCAAATTACAGTGCCTGGAGACTAGACACCTGCAAGGTGATCTGATTAAGGTGTATAAAGCCTTGAATGGTTTGAGCATGCTCAATGCTGATGGGATTCTTCCTCTTGCTCAGAATAATCACCTGAGAGGACATAAATTCAAATTGAGGAAAGTTTGGCTCAATTTGAATTTGTGTGGAAGTTTGCCTTTAGCCAGCGGGTAGTTGGTTGGTGGAACAGACTTCCATTCCTTGTTATGGAAGTTGATAGCCTAAATAAATTTAAGGCTGAGCTGGAGAGGTATTTGGAACGAACGGAGGGGTGAAATGGGAGTGGTTTTTTTTTTGGCTGATGCTGCATAAACTTGCTTTCTTGCATCATATGCCTCTACTAATGCTAATAAGCAAAACTTGACCAGCTTTACTCTCATTTTTTTGATGTCTCTTCACACTTAGAATAAAATCTTGGTTAAACAAATCCAAAAAAATGTTGGAATTCATCCAATCATTTTTCTATGCTTTATATCGTACTGGTAGGAGAGTTACACCTTTAAAGCATCTTGGATTCTTGCATTTTCCAATCACCAACAAGGGCAAAACATGCTGTCCACTTGCATTTGCACACACACACCATAACTCTAACATGCTGTTTGTTAGCTTTGAAACCAGGAGCAGCCATTTTGCACCACAATGCAAGTGATTTAAGAGGGGGTGACTTCCAATTAAGACCAATTTCATCTGAATTGTAAACATCATCTTTGGAAAACTTTCTTCCTCTGCCATTTTCAGAAAATACTTTAAAAGCTTTTTAACTCCTGTGTATAAATTAGAACTATTTTTATGCTATACTGCATATATCTTCAAATAAATAATCAGAAACAAATGCATCAAGTGGCAGGAGTAATGTTTCAGCATAACAACCAGTGCACTAAAAGTAGATACAGTAATTGGGGGAAGGGGAATCGTTCAGATAATTGACTTTTGGGTAATCGACATTCTACTGTATTCAGCAAAGTGATAACAAAAAATGAGTTAAAAAAAAACAATGAAGTTCATATGTGCACTTCTTAAACTAAAAACATTCCATTTTTGCACATCTGTGATATTGCCCATTCATTCCTTGATTCAGCAGATGACAACAAACAATATTCAGCTCTTCATCTAGAATATACAGTGTATGGATAGCCTATGTATGTAAGAAAACAAAGAAATAACTGCCAAATTTCTATTTGTCCAATTTTAATGAAATTTGGTTTATTGCTGTTTGGATTTGAGTTTTATTGGTGCATCAGGCAAAACTGAGCCAAAACACAATCATACATAGGAAGTAAAACAGCAGGAATTTCAGTGACCTACTGCAATAGGTCACCATGTCTAAAAGGTATATATCCAGTACAATGTGTACAGAATAACAGGGTAAAATATATACAGAACCTTATGTAAAGGATAAAAGATATAGGAAAAAATATTATATTTATTTAGGAAATATTAAGAATCTCATTTTAAATCTGACTATACAAGTTCAGAGATTTAAAAAGTTGAAGACTGCTAACACTAGGTAATTGTCATTAAGAATTCAGCTGAGGAGGATAGATCTCAATTAGTTGGCTAAAAGCATTAAAAAACAGACATTCACTGATAAAAAGAGGACACTCAGATAAAATATGAGTGTTAAAATGGTGTTGCAATTTCACACTTAAGAGGATCATCGGACCTCAGCAGAAATGAATGCATAACGTTCTATGCAGAGGCAAGCAAAAATAACTTTGGCAAGGTATCATATCGATTAATGATATTGAGAAGCTGATTTGTGGCATGCCAAATTTATGCATACAACATGGTCATCAAAAACAAATACTAACTAGTTAAATCATAATATGAAAGATGTTCAATGGAGAATGATCATAATTTTTTTTTCCCAAATATCTTTATTAATCATCCATATTTTGATGGTCTTTTTAAAAATAGACTCCATTACTCTAATGTTTCTACCATTCTTAAAAAACATGGTGGAAGTAATTTTTGACATGATTTGAGAATCAACCTCCAGTATCTTTACAACTTCCGACAACTAGAAATTTTTCCTCGCAGCTCCTTTAACTTTGGAAATAAAAAAAAAGGGGGGGGGGCAAGATGCAATATCAGGACTGTAGGAAGATAAGAAACATATATGACATTAATGCTGGCTTAAGCACTCAATGGTAGTATAAGCAATGCGAGGTCTCACATTGTCATAATGCTGCATCAGTTGTGGTTGTTTTCGCTGAATGTGAAGTGTGCAGTACAGTTCTGTAGTAAATTCCCTTAACAATCATATGACATGGAACATCATGTTAGTAAACTATTCCTTGATCATCAAAAAAAAAAAAAAAAAGATGACCATAACCTTTCCTACAAAAGCCATAAATTTTGCATTTTTCGGTGCTGGCAATAATGTAGACTTCCAGACAGCTTTGTTTCTTACTCTGTTTGAAATGATGAAGCCATGACTTGCTGGCACTGTCACCTTGAACAGAACCTCACCATTTTCAGTAACCATCCATTGCAGCTCCTGATAAACCTCTATATGTGAACTTGCTGTTTCTCAGGTATGAGTAGTCTTGGAACATAGCGTGCACAAATATGTGTCATATATAAATGATCATGGAGAACACCATGTGTGCTGCCAACCGGGCTAGCCAGGTGGGTAAAGTGCTTGCCTGGCAACCTAAAGATCACAGGTTTGAATCCCACCTCGGGCTTGGATCAGAGTAAAAAAATGCAAAAACTTTGGGAGATGCATTATGGCCACAGAAGCCGATGCGCCAACAACAACAAAAAAAAAAAACAATGTGTGCTTCCTACTGATATTCTCAACATTTCTGCCAGTTTGCCTTACTGTTATATGACAAGCTTCTCTCATGATCACAGAAGCGGTATTTATGGTTTCTGTGGTTACAGCAGTGGTTGGAGCTCCAGCACCGCTAATTTTTATGATTGAATCACATCCATCTTTAAACATTCTAAACCACCTGCAAGCTGTACTATATGGAAGGTAGATTTGCCATAAGCTTCTTTTAACATTTGGATGTAATGGTAGGCATGTGGAGTATGGGGTGAATCTGCATATTTCATGTGTGTTCTTGAAAGAGAAACAAAATTTGTTTCTCTTTAGATGGGCTTGAACCCAGTCTAATCAAGAAGCATGTACTACGCACTGCTGCTCCTGCCCACCTGGCTACGGAGGTGCCTATATGCGATATGAACTAGTTACAGACTAAAAGCACTTTCCGGTGTGTTAGCATAAGATGCATAATGCACCTATCATTCTTCACCATGTCCACCCATCAGTCTGTTTGCATGTGAAACTCAAGCTCCTGGTGGATGGGTTTCATGAAATTTTATATTTGGGTCTTTTAAAAACATTTGTTAAGCCATTCCAAATTTTCATTATTATAAACAGAAATCAAGACAACTGTTATTTCATTTTCTGCCCGTCAATATGTAATAAATTGACTTCCAGTTGATGGATTTTCACAGACATTTTATTTGCTTTGTTAAAATGATTTATCACACCCTAAGTTTCATTCAAATCAGAAGAACAGAAACCAGGCAATTTTTTTTTTTTTTTTTCCCATACATATCACACGGGCTATGTATATATCGTATATTGCAATACTGAAGTACTGGATATTACGTTTGTTGCCATGCACTGGTTGGGGGAATGAAAGGACAATGTACTGAATGTGCAGAAAAGAAATTTTCTCAGTTTGTGCATAAAAATCTTTGTCTCTCTGTGTGTGTGTATCATGAATTATTACTATTTGCAAATGCACCTGAAAAGTAACACACTGCGTACATCAATGTTTCAAACTTAGTTTGATATGATTTGTGAAAGACATGTGAGAAAAATTTAAGTTCTTTGCATGGAAATCAGCCTGAAAATTCATGTAAATTATACTTAACTAATTAGTTTAACAAAATTTAGACTAAAGTAAATTCTTCAAACTAAATAATTCTAGCACAACAGTGGTCAACGTTTCATTCCCTACAATATACGATGGATTGGGACCTCAACTCGCCATCCTTTCACAACTGACAGATCAAAGAACTGCCACATTCAAAGTAGTTTATTATATAAGATGACATAAACACGAAAGAAAGAAGTCACTTCAAAGAACACCTATTATATTTTGAAGACAAAATCCTCTTCAAAAAAATTTACATCACAGAACAGGCAACAATCCATATCACTTCAGAAGAGAGTTCAAGAAATCCTAGCTCATGCACTACAACCAAGTAGCAGCTGTTTTTCAGAAGCATTCCACCCCAACTTATATGAAGAAGTGAGTTTGTAAGAAGTTTCAGAATGTGGTATAAAAATTTATTTAATTTTATCACGAATTCAATTTTATTCTCTCCCTAAATACCTTGCCTCCAAACAGTTCATAATATTCCTTATGAATCTAGCAAAGTTAAGAACAGTTTTCTTTGCAGTTCAACTTTCATTGATCATTTGTTCCCAAAAGTCTTTTATAGACCAACTTTTTATTCTCTTTTATTCTATTTAAAAATGGAATAAAGAATAAATAAATTATATTTTACAATTTATTCTAATTTGGAGCATTTTTTATAATTTATATTATCTAATAAACAAACAAAAAATGAGTTAAATTTTAAATTTAATGTTTAACATTAGAATACAAATAGCTTATTACATAAGAAATAAAGAACATAAAAAATATAAGTTACTTACAGAAATGGGAAAATCAAGAGAGGAGATGAGTACACTACACGGTCCTTTAAATTGGTGGGAAAATAATAGAAGAAAAACAGAAGGGCAACCAATATATACAGAATGATAGAATAAAAAATGAGTACTCCTATAAGGCGCTTCCTTTGCTGTTCAGTACTGCTTTTGTATTCTTCTAATGTTCTAATATCCTATAAAAAAATTAAGCCAATTAACTATAATTCATTATCATATGTATATTTTATATTGGATAATTCAAAGGTGGTGTCAACTTTGTAAGGTTATAATTGTGTATTTTAAACTCAGTAAAAGATATCAAGCATTGAATGACAGGTTTTGTAGTTTTTACTAGTGATATAATATCTCAATGTGACTACCAACTGGTCATGCAACACCCACTTCTAGTATTCAGGTGTTAAATTATAGTTTGTATAAGAAAATATGCCTTTAGTCAAAGAATAAATCAACTACTGGAACAAGCTGCCTAGTAAAGACAGACAGACAGCTTAGTAAATTTAAAGAGAGGTTAGATAAATATTTGGAAGTAGATAATAAAATATAAAGGTGGGAGATATTTTATCTCATTATTATTTTTTATTTTTATAATTTATTTTTTAAATTAATTTCTCTAAAATCATTTAAACAAACTGACCATGTTTCAGTTGACAAAAGACGACAATCAACAATCACAGATATTAGATCATACAGAGGTGCTGATATTGATTCAGACCACTTTTAGTCATTGGAAAGTTAAAAGAAAGATTATCAACAACAGGACACAAAAAGAAGAACTGTTCCACAAAAAAATCAACACCAACAGCCTAAAGAACAATGAAAATAAGCTTAATTTTCATATAAATCTAGAAAATAAAATTACTGGTCAATCAGAGGAACACAAATTTAACATTTCTCATGTCACATCCATTGTTATGTAGTCAAAACTGAACAAGCATAAACTTAAACTGCCAAGGTCACACAGTGTGTACGAATCAACTGCCCAATTGCTATGTAACACAACTTAATAGTGCATGGAAATACATAAAAGATGCTATCCAGGAATTAGCAAAAGACTCTCCGGGATCAGAACCAAAAAAAAAAAAAAAAAAGGAATAGTATGAGGGGGAATGTACACGAAAGGTGGAGGACAGAAAAATCCAAACAATTAAAATGGCAAAGATATCCCAATCACAAGAAATGTTGTTGTTGTTGTTGTTTGGTTTTTTGGAGCATTAGCAACTAAGGCCATATTGCTCCGGGAATATGCGGTGGTCATTCCCTTGACCTTTCCGCATCCTCCGTATTTGGTGGTGACGGGCTCGAACCCCAGTCTAATCACTGCTGCTCCTTCCGACCTGGCTACGGAGGTGCCTCACACACAAGAAATGGGAACAGTACAAGCAATGTTGCAAAGAAACTAAAGGTGCTCCTTAGAAAGAAGAAAAGACAATTCCAGGAAGACCAAACAGTAAACAACCACAAAGACAAAAATATAAGGCAGTTGTATAAGGGAATAAACCAGTGGAAGAATTGCTACCAACCAGCATACACCCTTGTCCAAGACATGAACTCCTAACATCCAAAGATGAGATTCTTAAAAGATGTAAGGAATATTTCAGCAACCGAATGTAAAAATGGAAGAGGATGGACAAAGAGAGAAAACCTATACAGCAGAGCCAGAAATAGAGGAAACCACGCTAGAAGTAAAATCCACTAATTTATTCCAATTATCCCATAAAATCCTACTTAAAACCATTTTAACAAAGATTTCACTACAATGAAAATATTCCCAGATCCTGCCTGACTTCCCTTATTAACCCCAACCCAGGTGTGAAGGGTCACAGGTGGACAGCACAATTTCAACAATTTTGCTCCCCATCTAATAAAGTTTCTACAATTCTTTGTCCACACAACTGAAACCCCCAATAGCCATCGACAAAAGTGTTTTCTTTGTTTTCTCCATTGAAAATTCCAGAAACTTCTGTTAGTTATGGTGCAAACAGAAAAAATGTATGCTATTGTTAAGCCTAATTATATCACATATTGAGTGGCATCTCTTGCATACAATTATTGAAATGATCTTGCTTTATGACAGATAGCAGCACCTCCAACGGTTACACTCTCTGGCTTTGTGACATTGAAGCCTCTGGCTGGTGTCCAATGGCTGAAGCACAGCTGCAGTGCCTTCAATTGTTATGCTCTCTGGAGCTTCCTGTTCTCAAATGCTTTATAAATCTTGCATGAGCAAAACAGTCCAATGAAAAATTCAGTATAACGAATTATTTTCAAAGTCCACTTACACCTAAAATTACAAGGAGGGATAAAAATTACAAACATTGTGAATGACCCTCATATTGTAAATATAAATTTGGGAGGTTTCAATGAAAGAAAAGATAATGAATGTTTTAAAAATGCAGCAAAATAATTCAGATTTGCACCTTCTATTAAATGCTCCACATTTCTGAATGATTACACTCAAATCCAGTTTGGTACAGCATACCACCTTTTTACCCATACTCTCAGAAGCAGATGATGCCAGATGACAAATCTGCATAACTACCTACCTACTTTTATTAGTTACTTTAGCAATTTGGGGAAAAGCCTTGTAGTAGTAGTAGTATTGTAATTTAATTTCATGCAACTTAGATACACATATTTTCACCAATGTTCAATATTTGCATTAATTTTTGAAAAAAAAAAGTTAAATATTACACACAAAAATGTATTAATATATACAAAGTTACAATAAGTTATATTTATGTAACATATTTCTGAAAGTATGGGTTATTAAAATTTTATACGATACACTATTTCTTATAAATGCAATATGCTTTCAAAATGTTGTCTCTTAACAAACTCTGACATACTGTCATTTTATTTATAACTGATTTAAAGCTATTTGTGGAGAGCAAAAACTGTTATTTCTATATACAAGTAACCCTCGAATAACACGGTTATTAGTTCCTGTAAAATGTCATGTTGTGGGAAATCGTGTTATACGGGACTAAGAAAAAGTACAGGGGGGGAGGATTACATTCCAAAAGCTAACAAAAATACACTACTTCGTTAACAAAATGTTAACAAAACTAACAAAAATACACCATTCTAGATTTTGTGCATCTTCTGCTCTCTTTAAAAAAATCAGTAATCTGAGTTTGTTCACTTTTGCTTGATAAATCTTTGTGATTTCATCACAAACTAAGCATTTTTGAAGCTCCCTTTTGAACTTTGGGCTCCTTTCATTCAAGGATCTGCATTCAAAAATTGATATGCTAATTGCTCGGCTAACTTTATGCCTTCCCCTATGCTTTTTAGTGTAAAATTTGGAAGTTTAGAATTTTCATCTGCGATATCATCATCATCTGAATTGATCTGATTTTACCTCCGATGCCATTTGCACCAAATCCACTATGCCGGCTTCTTTTTCTACCAGTGATTCTTGAACATCTTCAGTATCATATCTTTTTTTTAAGAGCATTGCAGACTAAAGCCATGTTACTCTGTGTGTATTGTCTATAAATTGTGTGCCTGAGGTCAATTTTCTGTTCTGCTGGATGAAAAACCCGAGTTTCCAGGAGAAAAAAACCATGCTACCCAAGCCCGACTAACTCGGCCATGTTGTGAAAAACACCCATAAAAAATCCACCCTTCAACGATAGGATTCGAACTCTAGTCTTTTCCAGCCGGTGTGGGGAGGAGGGCGATTCCATCAACTGTGCTACCCATGAGGGCTTCAGTAGTCATATCACATCATCAAAACCTTCCCCTCCTACTGACGTAGCAAGTTCTATTATCACACCAATTCCGCTTTCTGCCCATTCGATCATATTTCCTGAATGAATTAACTCTGGCCATACATTTTTCCACACGCATTTAACGTTGACGGTTTTACTTCTTTCAGCGATAAAGCTATGATTCTGATACAGTCCACAATTGAGAAATGTTTTCATGCATCCATTACTTCAATAGATTCTGAATCAATTTTTTCCAAAATCCATTGTAACGATTTTCTGATGGAATGAGTTTTAAAGGTGGATATAATGCCTTGAACTAAAGGCTGAATGAAAGAAGTTATATTAACTCAGTACAACTGTGGTGGTAGGAACATAACTTCAATGTTTGGATGGACTGGTATGCTATCCAATAGTAATAAAACTTTGAAATCTAGAGTCTTCCACAAGTTCAACAGCACAGAACGTAACATGGGAATTTCCCAACAAAATAAAATACAGGGATTTCTCACTAATTTTTTTTTGACTAGCGAGTCAACAGGGGGATTCAAAAAGAGTGGAAACCTTGAAAAATTACATCCAACATAATAGCAGGGTTTCCCCCACACACAAAAGCTCAAAAATACCCTGTTATGCGAGGTTTACCGAAATTCTCCAACTGTGTTAGATAATTACCATGTTGTGTGAGGATTGTTGCAATTTATCAATCGTGTTAGAGTGAAACCATGTTGTAGAAGTACTGTGTTATACAGGGGTTGCCTGTATTAGAAAAGTGAAGTAGAATTTTTGAAAATATAATGATTCTTTTGAAATAATTCTCAGCAATATTCATAGCATATTTCTGAAAGTATGGGCTATTAAAATTTTATACATAATGAATCAAAAAAATTATTCATTTTTCTACAACAAAATTTTGGTGCAGAAAAATTATTTGTGTAGCTCCAAGAAGTTTGCTATAATGGGATTTCAATACATTCACAACATGCTCCCCAAAAATAAACTTGATGAGATTTTGTCTTCTACTCCTCCCTAAAATTCAATATTTGTGTTCCTCTAGCTCTTATATCATCTACCTTAGAATTGAGGAGTGTAATATTCCAATTCCTTTCAGGATTTTAGAGACTTCAATCCCCCCCCCAACAACACACACACAAATGTTTCTAGCTGTCACCACTGATGGGACACCATGTGCCTTCCATGCTATTTATATTGTAACCCCTAAACCCCTAAGTCTTTCTCATGCTAAACCATCTTTAACTATCTCCCCACCCAGCAGTCTACAGGTTATTCCTGGAATTTTGTTCCCCAGATGCAAGACTTAAATTTAGTAGTATTAAACTTTAATTGCTGTTTTTCAGCCCGTATATATATAACTGGTCCCAGTTATATATATGGGCTGAAACATACCCAGTTCTGGTTGTTAATCATTCTCCCATGCTTAAAATCATCAGCAATGCAGCATCCCCTGTATACCCTAATCAATATCATTAAGGAAGATCAGAAAGAAGAAAGGTCTTACCACTGACCCCTGATCAGTGCTAAGGCCCCACTTACCAAACAATAAGCTCTCATGTGGAACCACATCAAGTGCCTTACTGAAATCCAAGTATATATGTAAGGATTACTTTTTTTGCATCCAAATGTTTTATTGTCTCATCATAAGCAATTTAACCAGACTGGTCAAGTGACTTTCCCTTCACAAACCATGCTGTAATCTCTTCATGATTCCATGCTTATCAAGATGGCCCCACATTGTACCCTCAACTACAAACTCCATGATTTTGCCCATCACAGAAGTAAAACTTACAGGTCTATAGTTGACCACTGCCTCTACTTCTTCAGCTTCTATCTTTATAGACTGGGAAAAGATTAACACTTATTGAATTCAAGGGGTTCATCCCAGAACTTAATGATGGTTTCAACAATATTCCTAATGGTTTTATGCAATCACACACTGCCTTTTTTTTTAATATAATTGGATGTACACCTTCAAACTCTGGGACCTTTTCCTACCTTAGGCAAGTAGTTTTTCTGACAGATGCTGCTCCAAGATTGTTATACTGCTTATTTTACAGCAGTCAGTCCCAGGATTGATTTCCTCTGGTTTGAACATACTTTCAATTGTAAAGATTGTTGCAAAACACTTGTTAAATTTATCTACTACTTTGGCTGGATTGTTTATGATTTTCCCCATTTTGATCCTGTAGCCTGACTTATATGATTTTTTTTTTTTTTTTTTTTGTATTTATGTATAAATAGAAGAACTTCCCATCCTGTTCTTAGGTTTTTTTCAGCAGATTTCTCATACTGAATATTCACTTACTTTACCTCATCAGTGATTTTGTTACATATATTCTTATAAAATATACAGGGTGTTTCAAAAGTGATGGTCAATAATTTAAAGGTGAATTGAACAGACTACAATATGCAAAAAAAGTCTAGTAAACATGGGTCCTTAAGTGAATCGTTTTCGAGATATTGCACATTTCTAGTTGGAATCCACCACTGACAAGGTGAACTGTACAGAGTTGGGATCCACCACTGACTTGTTTGTTTATGCTCATTCTCTCCTTTTCCCCTTTCTCAATGCTCTGAGATGTAGCAGGGATACTAGTACTTGTCAAAGGATAGTCAACATGGAAAGAGGTTACAGCAACGAAGAGTATGCAGACATGCACTTCATGTATGGTAAAGCCAATGGCAGTGCACTCGAAGTTGCACATTTGTACCAAGAAGCCTTTCCCCACCGAAGGCAGCCCAACAGGCGCACATTCATCAGGGTACATCAACGCCTTAGAGAAAATGGGTGCTTCGCACATGGAGTACGAGCAGATAGGCCAAGAAGCATAACACCTGATGTTGAGAAAAGGGTGTTAGAAAGAATATTTATTTTTTTTTATTTTTATTAAAAATAAAGGTAGCACCCAGAACGTAAGTTCAAATTTGCCTAACAACTGTCAACTGAGTATCTTACATCTTTCATAAAATAAATAAATACAACATTGTAAAAAGATAAAATATATAAATTAATTAAAAAAAAACGCATAAAATTTACACTAGCAACTCATCCATATATTTAGGAGGGTTTCGACAAGGAGGGTTGCTCTGCAAGAGCATGTACTGAATCATAGTAGTGTGTGGCGAATTTTACATTGCCAATTACTGTACCCCACCATATCCAGCGTGTACAAGGTCTCAGCAATACAGACTATCCTCCCAGAGTGCTCCCATAATCAGTGGCAGATCTTAACAGAAAATGTGCATTATCTCGAAAACGTTTTATTTGAGGCCCGATGTTCACTGGGACTTTTTTGCTTATTTTAGTTTGTACTTTTCACCTTTAAATTACTGACCATTTTTGAAACACCCTGTATATGGATTGGTATCACATGATAATCCATAACCATTCCCCCCCACCCCACCCACTGCTCAATTTTGTCATCCTTTTCTTTGTGGCATTTCTCCACTGAACAAATGCATTTGTGTCATCCAGATGGATGCACTGTCATTAAGAGAAATTCATAAAGCTGTTATCCCAGTAAATCTTTATTTATTGTAGTCCTCCCTTGAAACTGAAGCCTATGCCTTTCCCCGTAGCCACCAGAACTGCTTTGAATAATATTCATTTTTATGACATGGTGGTCACTACCTACAAGTGAATCCTACATTATCATACTTTTGATACAACTTATATCCTTGATATTAATAATAAATAAGTCATATAGATTGTTCAAAAAAACTGCACTCTTGGTGCATTACCAGTCTACAATTTCAAGTCTATAAAGAGTTGTTGTTGTGGGATTTATTGGCGCAAGGGCTACTATGGCTAAATTGCGCCTGTTACTTTTGAAAATTCATCAATACATTATAGATGGGTCTAGAAGTGGTTGTATACATTGATCATTTTCAGATAAATAAACAATTCTGATAAATTGGCATCATCTCCTAGTATATGTTTTAGTTGCCGTGGGTTTTGTGAATTCAGTAGAGATCTGAAACATGCAATTCTAGCTGAATGGTAATGTGGACACTCAATGATAATATGCTTCACGGTTAGTGTGGTACTACAAAGCGAGCAAAGTGGAGGATCTTCACCTAGCAGTAAAAATAAGTGTGTTAGATATGTATGGCCAATTCGTGCTCCAGAAAGCACAACCTCTTCTTGCCTGTTTAATCGGGAACTGGATCTCCAAAGCTGTGGATTCTGTTTTATTTGAAGGAGCTTGTTATCTGTTTGGTGATGCCACATTTCAGACCATATCTCAGTGCATATCTGCCGTATGATTGGTTTGTAACACTGGGATGTAATTGAAACAAGTAGGGTGTTTTGCTGCTTCATCTGCACGCTCGTTTCCTCGAATACCAACATGGCTGGGTATCCAGCAAAAAGTTACGGTTTGCTTATTTTCACTGAGGTGATATAACTGAGATCTAATTTGTGGGATAAGTGGATGGAAATTTCGTGATTTATTCCGTAGGGCATTGACAGCACTTAAAGAGTCAGTGTATATTATGATCTGGGTGTCTAGATGATCGTTAAGGACATTTAAAGCTATTTTTATCGCATACAGTTCAGCAGTATAAACACTGCATTCAAGTGGTAACTGGACAGAAACAGTGGTTGTAGGACTGATTACTCCAGCTCCTACGGATATATCAGTTTTGGAGCCATCTGTATATATTTGAAGACTGCGAGCATTGGCCAATGCATGAGACGCATGTAACTGTCTAATGTTGTTGTTCGATAGGGAGTGTTTTACCCACTGAAGAAAATAGTCATCGCAATGAGGTGTATACATTGCCCATGGTGCTTGTACTGCATCTGCAGCTTGAGATATATTTCCAAGATAGATGCCCCAGTCTTCTGTTAACTCTTGTAGCCGGATACCTGCAGGTTTATTTTCATTTGGTTTGTTTCTGTATAAGTTTACCCACTGAGGTTCAAAGAGATATGTCCAGATGGGGTGAGAAGGGAGGCTACGTAATTTGGCTGCATAGCTAAGAAGCAATACTTTCCTCCTGAGATTTAGTGGAGGCACATTGGCATCTATATACAAACTTTGTACTGGGGACGTCTTAAAAGCTCCGGAGGCAATCCTCAGAGCACTATGTTGGACTGGATTGAGCCAAGCCAAAGCTGTCTTACATGCAGAATCATATACTGGAGCTCCATAGTCCAGACGAGATCTTATTAAGGTTCGATATAGATGCAGAAGCATGAAGCGATCGGCTCCCCATGCCATGGAAGAGATAACTTTGAGGATATTCAACTTTTTCATGCACTGCGTCCGTAATTGCCTTATATGCGCCTGAAAAGTAAGTTTAGTGTCAAGTACTAGTCCCAAGAACCAGATATTGTTGCTGACTGGTATTTGTTGGATTCCTAACCTTAGTTCAGGATCTGGATGCAGCTGACGCTTTTTGCAAAAGTGGATAGCAGTTGTTTTTGTTGCAGAGAGGCGATAGCCATTATGAGATGCCCATGATTGTATTTTGTTTATTGAGAGTTGTAATTGACGCTCGATTGAGCGCATATTTTGTGAGTTGCAGGATATTGTAAGGTCGTCTGCATATAGATAGGTGTCAACATTAACTGGAATGTTCTCTGTTGCACTGTTTAACTTAACTGCAAAGAGCGTCGCACTAAGAACTGAACCTTGTGGGACCCCTTCTTCTTGGACAAATGTGCGGGACAGAGAATTACAGTAACGCACTTGAAAGGTTCTATTTTGTAGAAAGCTCTGTATGATTGGTGGTAGCTGACCTCGGAGTCCTGTGGCATACAGATTTTGAAGAATGCCATAGCACCAGGTGGTATCAAAGGCTTTCTCTATATCCAGACAGACCATGACAAGATGTTCTTTACGGATAAAAGCATTCCGTATGTTGGATTCTGCCTTGATCATAAGGTCTAGAGTTGACCGATTTTTTCTAAAACCGTACTGGTTCCTGTTTATTATCAAATGAGATTCTAGGTACCATATTAATCGAGCGTGAATCACTCTTTCTAATGTTTTACCAAGGCAACTACTAAGAGATATAGGCCGATAGTTTTGTGGATTTGATTGATCCTTTCCAGGTTTGACAAAGGCTAGGACTATTGAGTGGCGCCAAGAAAGAGGGCAGTAGCCTTCAGAGAATATCCGGTTGAAATATATCAGTAAGGAGTTCATAGCTTTCTTCTTTAGGTGTTTGAGCATGATATAGTGTATCCCATCAGATCCTGGTGCACTATTAGCTGACCTATTTAAGGAGCTCTCTAGTTCAAGTAGTGTAAAAGGTCGATTATACAGAAGAGATGCCGTTGTTTTAAAGGTAAGCTTATGCTTTTCTGCGTTGGCTTTTATCTGTTTAAAGGCTGACTCATATGCGGATGTGGCAGAGATTTCAGAAAAGGATTCGGCTAGGGCGTTTGCAATTTCTATTGCAGAGGAGTAGTCTCTACTCTTCCAACTTATAATAGGTGTTGATTTCGGGTGGGATTTACCATTCAGCTTTTTAATTTTGTTCCAGATTTTTCTGCTCTCTGTATTTTTATTAATGGTGGAAACAAACCGGATCCAAGAATCTTTTTTCGCTTTTTTCTGCACATAGCGTGCCTTAGCTTTACGTTTCTTAAAATTTACCAGGTTGTCAGTTGTTGGGTTTTTGCGAAATAGATTCCATGCTTTATTCTGTTCTTTTTTTGGCATCACGGCATGCATCATTCCACCAGACATTGGCATGTCTATGAGGACCAACTCTGGTTTTGGGTATAGAACAAGTTGCAGCTGTTTTTATCTGTGCAGTAATGTGGTCAGTAACAACATCTATAGGCTGGCTTTTGATGACTTGATCATCAAAGAAAATTGCATTGGTGAACCTGTTCCAATCTGCCTTGTAAAATTTCCATTTTCTGTGGCTGGTTATATGTGAGGTTCTATTTGTTTGCAATTTGCAAATGATCGGATAATGATCACTATTCAGCGGGTTACTTAAAACTAACCACTCATAAGTGGGAATAGTTTTGGAGAACATATTGATAGATCTATGGCAGTAGATACTCCGGTGGAAAAGTGGAAATAAGTGTTAGCACCAGTATTTAATAATGTGAGATTCTGATTGTCAAGAACTGTTTCGATGAGTTTTCCTCGTTTGTCTATCTTGGGAGATCCCCACATAGGATGGTGCCCATTGAAATCCCCTAGCAGAATGAAAGGAGATGGAAGCTGCTTTATAAAATCCTCCAGCTCTTTTACAGTAAATTCTTTGTTTGGGGAGAGATACACAGAGACTACGGTTAGCATAAAACTGAAAACAATACGTACTGCTACAGCCTCTAATGTGGTCTGTAGAGGGATTTGTTTGGTAGGAACCTTGTTGTCAATAAGTATGGCTACGCCTCTTCTTGAGTTAGTGCTGCTTCTGTCTTGTTGGTAGATACTATAGTTTTTGATCACTGGAGTCACCTGTGGAGTTACATTAGTTTCTTGCAGGCAGATGATAACTGGATTATGCTGTTTGATGAGATCATAAATGTCAAAAATATTGCTTCGTAGACCTCTACAGTTCCATTGTATAATGTTCTGCATTATTTAGTTTTAGAGGTTGTAAAAGGTTCTGTCTGTTTTTTTGTATCCAGCCTGTTTGGATCGATCTAGTTTCATCCTTTCTTTTTTCCGGAAGGCAGGCCGCCCAGTGTCCATGTCGTCTTCTGCGTGTAAATCTAAAATGGTCTCTTCTTGCAGAGTACCAGAATCTATATCTATATTTCCTGAGCATGGTTGGTCTGCATTGTTTGACGCTGATGCTTTCAATTTTGTAGTTTCTGGCAAAGTATCATTTGCAGTTGGTGGTACTGTTAGCGGAGTATTGCTAGAGCAAGTTACTTTCCATTGTTCTGTAGATGGTTGTTGTGGGGACGAAAGCACTGATCGAGCCCAATCGGCAATTGAGATGGATGGGGATACTGTGACTGCTGTTTGTGTACCAGTTGATTGATATTTTTTGGTTGCTGCAGCATAGCTAACTTTTGGCATACTGAGCATAACTTGCTTCCTAGCTTCTTGGTAGGTGACCTTTTTTTCAACTTTGTATTTTTGGATGTTTTTTCCTAACCTCCAGAGTTCACATGCTTTTGAGTACGCAGGGTGCTGGCCTTTACAATTTGGACATTGTGGCGTTTCTGCAGTGCAGACAGTTTGTGAATGGGCTTTACAGCGACAGTTCGGGAAGGTAGGGTCCCCCTCGACATACTGTTTGTGAGTGTCCAAATTTTTGACATTTGAAACATCTGATTGGATTGGGAATGTAGGGACGTACTCGGCAGTTAAGGTATCCGGCTTTCACACATGATGGTAGGGTTGGTGTACTGAACGTTAGAATAATGTTCCTAGTGGGAACAAGTTCACCATCTTTTTTTTAACATTATTCGTTTGGCTTGAACGACTTTTTGTTCTTGCAATTCTTCTACTATCTCATCTTCAGCGACATTCATCAGATCCCACTCTGCTATTACTCCTTTGGAGCTATTTAATGTGGCATGAGGGGTGACCTGTACAGGTATTCCGCCAAAAGTTGACAATTTCAGTAGAGCCTGGGAGTGCTGATGTTTAGTTGTTTCAACTAGTAAGTCTCCAGAACGTAATCTTTTCGCCATTTTCGGCGAACCAGCCACACTTTCTAAACATTTCTGAATTAGAAATGGTGAAAGGGCACTCATAGGTTTGGATGAAAGAGAATGCAATATGAGGAATGTTGGATATTCCTGTTCATTCTCATTTTTGCGTAATCTCTTAGATTGGGATGCGTCACGTTCGGTTTCATTAATGTCATGACATGAGCATCTGGGCTCAAGTGCTGGGTAGTTGTCGCAATCCATGGTTGCTCCTTTTTGCCCCAGAGGATAACTTTTCCCCCAGGTTACCGGCCCCACCATGTGGAGGCAGGAGCGGTGCCACCAGTGACCAAGCGAGAAGGGATTAGTGGTTAGTGTGTTATGTAGGTTAGTTCTATATACAGGAAGAAGAAAGGTACCTTTCCTTTCTTTTGAAAAGCTTACTTCTTTATTGAGAAGAGCAGAAAAGAAATAACTTAGTAAACAAAAGCTTGAAAATTCTCTGAAAACAGCTAATTCTAGAGAAGGCGCTTTGAGATTCGCTTTTAGACTCACTTTGATCACTCGCTTGGCACTCGGGGCCCTATAAAGAGTAAATTTGTCACCTATAACAAGTAACCCTACTTGCTTGTGCATTCAAACTGCCAAAAGAGATTTTTTATCATGCTTCTCAATCATTTGGCCTGTAACGGACTTCCAGATTCATCTTTCCTTTTTGACTAGTCATCTCACACCACACGTTCAACATCCACCAAGGCAGTGATGGATTTAGCACTTGAGAGGGCCCCAGGCGCAATTCAATTTTGAGGCCCCCCTCTAAATATTTTCGGTACCACTACAGTGTACATTCTACACGCACATTTTTACTGTAGCATGCGCTCTAGATTTGGTGTTGCGGTTTTAATCATTTTGGTTGCGCAATTCTTTCATACATATTTTAACTAATGTTTAAATGAAAAAATGACACAACTACCATCTCTCCCTAACCTAACATTAATACATAAAATTAATACATAAAATCTAGCATTAATGATAATATGTATTCTTCTTCAGATTCACTTAGTTCGCATAAATATTTCATATAATATGTAGGGATATTCGCATAAGAGTTTACTAACTTCTCATATTAAATTATAGTTTTATTCAGTAACGGTAATAAAGATGAGTGTAAAAATTTAAAATGAAACAATTTTTTTTTTTGAGACCTGAGATTTGAGGCCCCCTCGATTTAAGAGGCCCCAGGCGCGCACCTCGTGCGCCTGTGCGGATATCCGCCACTGCACCAAAGCATTCTCAGACCTAAAGAATAATCCAGTTGCTTTCAGGCAGTTTTTTTTATAAGAATACACCTCATGCCCTCCAGAACACACTACATTCACACCATAACAAAATTCTTCATCGCCTATCTTGGGATGATGCTATTCTCAATTAAGTCTTACAATATCAGCATTAGCAGACCTGACCAGAAACTCAAATCTATCAATTTTGTAATTTCTTAAAATTATTCACACAGTCTGGGGTGCAGCAATTTGATGATCAGTTCGATATGTTGATTTTCTTAGACTTCAAACAAAAGCCATGTCAATAATAGTTTTGCATGTACAAACTCATATAAACAAAAACTGATCTCATTTGGTTAACAGTAAGTCATAAACAGAATGTCTAATGGACCTTTTTTCCAAAAACTTGCATTGGAAACTGAGAGAAACAAGTAACTGAGAAAAACAAAATGGAAAAAAAGAAATAACAATAGATGGATTTCTATTTGTCCAATTTTAATGAAATTTGAAATGGCTTAAAAAGGCCTAAATATAAAATTTCACAAAAATCCATCCACTGGGAGTTGTGTTTTTATATGCAGAGGGATGGACAGACATGAACACAATAAGTGTGTGCATGCATGCATGCACCATACTCTTTTTTTTGCTAAACTGAACATCACGATTTTGTTATTTACATTATGTCTATGCAATTCCAGTGAAACTTGTAGATAATAGTCAGCAAAAAACCCTCAAGACTACAGCTTTCATTCAATGCGTGGTGTGTTTTAAGACACATAAAAATTCAAAATGCACAAAAATTATAAGCTTATATAGTAGTGAAGTGACTTTTGAATTACTTTATGTATATAAAATTGCTAAGAAATAATCACAATAAATGCAATTATTCTATTATTCCATTTCTTTAAAAGCCATACCTTCACTATTCATAGATATGTCACACTTAATAAATATCACACCTCTTTCTCACTACTTAGTATTATTGCTTATAAGGGTTTTTTTTTTCTTTTCTTGGTTTTTTCTGGATGGTGGTGGTGCTAATACTTCACAATTTTAGATGCTTTTATCGGTTTCCCCCAACAAAAAATATTAGCTTTGTTTTGCACGTTTATTTTTTTTACCCCTCATCCAAATCTAGTCGTAGATGACATTCAAAAAAAGCTTCAAATATGAACTGAAATTCACGATGCACAAAAAAAAAAAAAAAAATTCAATTGATTGCATCATAAAATTTACACAAAATATTAGCAAAGAACAAAATAAAGCAAGAAATTTCAATGGGAATTAAACAGGCTACTGACAGAGTGACAGTCCCAAAATTTATAGGTTTTTTTTTTTTTTTTTTGGAAAAGGATTTTTTTTATTTATAGAGTATGAAGTGTCATGAGTTCAAAAGTTGCTACTAGATGGCAGAGATTTCTTTGACTCTGCCTGGAAGGTGTTGCCAGATCAGTTTTCAGCAGTGACATAGTAATGAACCTCACAGACCCAACAATGTATGTGTGTGGTGGAGAGAGAGTTTCATAAATATCACAGAAAACAAAATGTCTTAAAAAAATTCTATTACTGAAATATAAAATATAATAATGTTTTCTTTGCAAGAGGGGTATTGGCCTAATCAGTTTGACAGAGGAAGCCTCTTGACTTTCCACTAAACCACTGGATCTCAGGTAAATTCAATACAAAATACCAGATAGGAGGAAGAGGTAGCAATCATACAGTTCAATTGTTCTAATAAGTTTTTCTACATAAGTCAGTTCTACTTGCTGTTGGATATTGTTTGTGTTGTTCTATAAAAATAAAAAAAAAATTGAGATTAATATAATAACATATTTGTGAAGTACTTAAAATATATCTATATAGTAAAACTATACTTTAATGGACTACAGCCTAACTGATAAATCTGATTGTCTGTGAAACTTAAAACAAGTAGTTATAGTCAAAGTTGTTAGAATGTTATGAAAAGAGGGGGGGGGGGTTGGATTTTTTTTTTTTTTGGTGCAAAAGCAACTTTAGACATATTGCGCCGGTGTTATGAAAAAATGTTGTATTAGAAATAAAAACATTAAATGTTTTAACACTGTAATTTAGTGCACTTATTGTACTGAGCAGAAGAGCTTGAAATTTTTCCAGGTTGTATAGTACCAGTGGAAGCTCTGACTAAAGCTTATTTGGAGTTCCCTTGCTGAAGGTTCAGATGACCCCATTCTGATGTACGGCATATTCAGTAGGCTGATAGAAGATAATGGCAAAGAAAATCTTGGCTCTGTGGACTATCTACAGCTGGACAACTGCAATGCAGGTGTCCCGCTGCAGAGTGGAAATAATCCTGAACTCTGTAAATTTGAAAAGAAATCCAAAAGTCAGTAAAAAAACGTTGTAGTAACTTGTTGAATTAATTTGACCTCTTTTAAAGTCATTACTTAGAACCAATAAACAAAAAATTCTGTTCAATATTTACATGGTGAGAGGTGTTCAATTTAAACTTTAATAGATATTCTGTATGACAATGCCTTCACATATTTAATACACACAATATAGGGTTTACTACAGAAGTCAGTAATGTCCTTTATATTGCTGAAAAGCAACAGATAACTTTAACTTTTTGTGCTTTATCAATGAAAAAATGAGATTTGCAAAACAAGAACGTCTAAAATAATTTATCAATACTTGGCTAAACAAGGGTTAGCAATTCAGAACCAATCACAGACAATTCATCACTATGGGTCCAATTCTTATAAACGGTTGGGAAACCTTTTTTAAAGGACTTTCATTTGTCATTGTAGCTAGATGATCTTATGACAGGATACAAGATTTCCCTGATGAGATGCTCTGGGCTTTTTATTTTGCAAAACTTAAAAATTAACCAATGGAAAAAAAAAAAAAAAAAAAGAAAAAAAAAGAGTTTCTAAAGGAAAGTACACTGACTTGCATAGCACAAACCAAATGTCAGGACAAGTCAACAAATATTAGCCACTGTCATCTTAAACACTATCCTTAATGACTTGCTGTTTCTTTAACGGTGCATCTACCATCAAAGAACAACCACTGCATTTGTAAATAAACAAATCAAGGGTTTAGTGGCAAACAACGTTAATTACAAAATTGCATTTTTTTTTTTTTAGATAACTTTAGTTTTACTTTATACAAATAACAATGCATATCATGTCATAGAACTGTATCTCACTAGTACTTTACAAGTTTCTTTTTTTTTTTTTTTTTTTTTTTGTTAGTTGTTGGCACATCGGCTTCTGTGGCCATAATGCACCTCCCAAAGTTTTTGCATTTTCTACTCTGATTCAAGCCCGAGGCGGGATTCGAACCCGCGACCTTTGGGTTGCCAGGCACTTTACCCACCCGGCTAGCCCGGTCAAAACTTTACAAGTTAGCATGGGCTGTAACTACATTTTCAGTAAACTAAGAAATTATCAAATAACTTTTTCTTGGTTAATTACAAAAACATTGACTGGTTAATTTTCTTGGTTAATTACAAAAACATTGACTACAAAATGATTTTGTAGTTAACATTGTTTGACACTAAACCCTCGAAATGAACAAATTGTACTCTATGGGTTTTGAGTAATACTTTTCACTCCTGACTTTTGATTCATACTATAATGCTCTGTTTGGTTGTGTAATAAAAACTGGCTAGAACTGTTTAAAAAAAAAATCATAAATTTATAAAACTAACAATAAAAATCTTCCAAATATTTCTAATTCGCTGATATAGAACTATCATTTAGTTGAACATGTGAAAGTACATAGAACACATACTTAAAATAATTAAATGCACATGGCATAATACTTTAAGAGTTTAGTTATTTTGTTATGTTATTTTGGTTTTTAGGAGCATTAGCAACTAAGGCCATATTGCTCCGGGAATATGCGGTGGTCATTCCCTTGACCTTTCCGCATCCTCCGTATTTGGTGGTGATGGGCTCGAACCCCGGTCTAATCAAGAAGCGTGTGCTACGCACTGCTGCTCCTTCCCACCTGGCTACGGAGGCGCCTAAGAGTTTAGTATCTATATAATATCAGTTTTTAGATACACCATAGACACTCTTAAAAAAAAAAAAAAAAAAGAGTAGTTGTTGTGGGCATCATTTGCTCTTTCTCATATTGTGCTCTGCCTTCATGACGTGGTACTCACTGAGAATAAGTAACAATAGTCTTCTCTATTAGTGAAGCGTTACTTATTTGAGGTAGTGCAGTATCATGGCAACTCGTCGTGAAGGCAGAGCACAATATGAGAAAGAGCAAATGATGCCCACAACAACTACTTTGTAGTTTTTTTAAGAGTGTCTATGGTGTATCTAAACACCGATATTATATAGAACACATACATACATTTGATGGGAAAATAGCTTAAAGCCAGTTGTATTTTCCCATATCATTATGACTGATATACATTAACAATATGCTGCTCTTAAATTTTGCTACTAAGGAAATTAAACTTAATGAAGACTAATTTATTCTAGCTAAATTTCCATTAAAATTTTTCTAGAATACACTACTACACAAGATGTGAAAGATAAGTGTAATGGGGAGGGGTGGAAATGAACCTATCCAGCAAATATATACCTACACAAATTATCAAGACAAAAAAAAGTCTACTTCTACACTGGAATAAACAGTAATTTGTGCAGCATGCACAAATGTATGCATGCACATAAACATTTTTATTTTTTAAAAGGGCAGCCCTATTTCTTTTGCACAGAGCAGCTAAATTCCTAGAGCTAGTTCTATGAAGAAAGGGACATCCATCAACAGTGCACTGTACTGCAATAAGCATACAAGTTATAAAGTTTGTCATGCTATAAACAAATCCTTTTCGAAGATTTGTTTATTGCATGACAACAGCCATCTTCACACTGCCTATACAACCACTGACACTATTCAACATTTGCATTTTGAAGTGCTGCCACACCCTATCTATTTGCCTGAATTGGCTAGAAATTACTGTTATAGTTTATGATCCAATCAAGATACTCAGGGGAAAAGCACAGACGGCTACATCTCAAAAGCAATGCACGAGTGGCTTAACAAGCAATAAAAAAAATCCTTCTCTAACAGTATCCAAGCACTCTGTAATGAAATGTATACTGCAAGAGGAGACCATATTGAAAAGTAACAAGGTTCTTTACCACATGTTTGGATAAAGAATAATTTCACTTCTGCTGTTTTCATTTGTTATACAATAGCTTGCAGTACAATAGCTTATTATGCATTTGGCATGAGCAGTCTCGTGACTAACTTTCAATTCACACTGAACTGTATCAGATGTTGCTACTTCAGCCAGACTATCAGGCTAATGTTCATCTGCTATAATCAAACAATTATTTCTAAAAAAATCTCACTATTTATACATACTTTTAATGATAAACAATGATCATCATACTATGCATGCATTGTATGGTAAATTTAACTTTATTAGTAACTTCTAACAATAAAAATCAAACAACAATTGTTAAACAAAGTGCAATCTATAAAAGGAGCCACCAATTAGAAATATGACTAGTGGTTGTTGTTGTTATTTAGTTTTTAGGAGCATTAGCAACTAAGGCCATATTGCTCCGGGGGTATGCAGTGGTCATTCCCTGACCTTTACACATCCTCCGTATTTGGTGGTCACGGGCTTGAGCCCAGGTCTGATCAAGAAGCGTGTGCTACGCATTGCTGCTCCTGCCCATGGAGGTACCATGACTAGTGGTAAAACACTACCAACTTTATATTGTGAAATCTAAGTACAATATAATCTTTTCATAACAAATACTAAAAATTAACTTTACAGTTCAAGAAACCTTCCAGAAAGTTTCTACAGAATTCCTATTCTGTAGAAAACAGAATAGCTACAGCCGTATTCATACAATGAACGTGACACACAGTAGACAATAGATACAAGAGAGCAGCATGCACAAATTGTACTATTAGTATTATCATCTGTTGGCTCACGTAAAACCCTTTTTTTTTTCCCTCGCTAAAGCACAGTAAACCGAAATGAAACAAAACATTACATGAATAATTGAAACCAAAAAGTAAAAGTATAAAAAACTGAGTTTTCCACAGTTGCAGCTTTTTCAAGCAACTTACACTAAAATTTTATGCAAATGGATAACTGCATTCCATTAAACATGAAGGAGGCAGCAAGAGAATAACCAAATCCTTAGCCGTAATTATAAGAGCATCCTTAAATTCAGGGGAGGTTCCCATTGGACTGGAGATGTGAAATGTATCCCCAATTCTCAAAGTGGGTTCAAAGGGTGACAAATAATTATAGACCTGTTAGTTTAACTTCTGTTCTGGAGAAAATAATGGAGTCACGGTTAAGGAAGTGAAAAAGGGTCACCTAGACAAGACAGCAGTAATAGTTCAGACACAGCATGGGTTTGTTAAGGGGAAGTCTTGTCTGACCAATCTGATTGGATACTATGATGTTGTCACAAAGGAACTGGATGCAAAAAATAATTTTGATATCATATACTTGGATTTCAGGAAAGCTTTTGATACTGATGCACATGGAAGACTGCTGTACAAATTGGGGCGGCATGGCATTAAGGGCAAGTTACTGCAATGGATAAAGGGATGGTTGGGTGGGAGATGGCAGAGAGTGCTAATAAATGGACAATGCTCTACATAGACTAATGTTATTAGCAGAGTCCCCCAGGGTTCGGTGCTGGGCCCATTGTTGTTTTGTGTATTTATCAATGATATTGATGAAGGTATATTGAGCTTAATGTCCAAATTTGCAGGCGATACAAAGGTTGGCAGGGTTGTTAATGACAGTAAAGACAGTATGCTACTGCAACAGGATCTAGAAAAGTTATGCAGATGGGCTGAGAAGTGGCAACTGAAGTTTAACATTGACAAATGCAAAGTACTCCATATGGGTAGCAGTAACCCAAGAGAAATGTATCAACTCAACTGTGTGGTACTACACTCAGGGAGGTGGAGAATGAAGAAGGCCTGGGGGTAATTGTGCAGTCAGATATGAAATGTATCTGAAGTTCTCCGAGCAGGCAGACGGGTTGCCAGAGCAGGTCATGGAGTTTTGTCAATGATATATAAAAATTTTGCTAGAAGAGACAAGGAGGTGATTATCCCTTTGTATAATGCAGTGGTCAGGCCACACCTTGAGTACTGTACATTTTAGGAAGGATGTAGAGTTGCAGAATGCGTACAGAGAAGGGCAACAAGATTGGTGAGAGAAACAAAGGGGTGTGCTTACAAATAAAGGCTTAAGTTCTGCAAGTTGCAGCATCTGGAGACTAGGCACCTGCGAGGTGATTTGATCAAGGTAGTATAAGGCCTTGAATGGTTTGAGCAGACAGGATACTTCTGCTTGCTCAGATTAAAAACCTGAGGGGGCATAGATTCAAATTAAGGAAAGACAGTTGTAGAATAGATGCGGAAGTTTGCCTTTAGCCAGCAGGTAGTTGATTGCTGGAACAGACTTCCATCTCTTGTTGTGGAAGTTGATAGCTTAAATAAATTTAAAGCGTAACTAGACAAACATTTGGAGTGACCGAATGGGTGAAATGATAAGGGGTTTTTTTTTTTTTTTTTTTGCTGATGCTGTATAAGCTTGCTTTCTTCCATTATAAGCCTCAGTTAATGCTAATGCTAATTAATTTCATTTTATTTACAATTATACTTTCAGTATTTTTGTAGATGCACAGCTTTTGTCTGTTTTTGCGTGTTTTCTTGACTCTGTAGATGAATCTAGAATTGATAATTATTAAACTTTGGATGTTTAGTAAAATTTAGATTAAACCTAATGTTTACATAAACATCTGTTTCAATGTGTACTGCAGTACTTTACTTGACTGATCCTTTTGCCATCTTCCCCAACTCATTTAACATTTTGCTAGTTAATAAAGTCTTATTTATATTTTATACAATGCACATACTGTAAATTCACAGCCTTCATCTCTTCTTATTAAATTGGCTCTTTCCACTTTTTAATCTGTAAAAATGTTAAAGTAAACATTAATTTATATACAAAAACAGTTTCATGTACAATGTGGCTTTGTTACTCACTCAACATTTTCATGTACAATGTACTTTCAAACTATTTAGTTTAAAGTTTTATTTTTCTATTCTTGCAATAACTCTGTCTATACACCATAGCTGTTCACATGTATTTTCTCTTGAACAGTTTATAGTTGCACCTTCATATATAAATGGCATAGCTCCAGCCTTGTTTATATTTGTTAAGTAATATGTTATAAACTATCTTGTTTATAACATATTACTGATTAATATTCAGCAAAATTGCAAAACATGGAGTTAGCCTGTATATAAATCAGGTTTCTTTCTCCCCTTTTGGGCTTTATACAGCAATTTTTTATTATTCTAAACACTATAGATATCCTGTAGATAAACACAAATAACACACATTAAAATCAGAAGAAATTTAAATTACTTAACTGGTTTATACAAATTATCATTTTGTTAATGTTTATGTTTTTCTTTTAAACAATACATGGGTGAGTACATTATACCATTCTTGTCTCCATCACTTCCACAGTGTACCATATCCTTGCTCACATAACATCTTTCAGTTTACCATAGGCTTGTAGCTATTTCTTGCTATTACTTTTATAGTGCAGATCATGCACCTGCCTTGTATTTTGTTGCAATCACTGAACGGTAAAATTTGATGCACCTGTTGACTTTTCTCCCCTTGAAATATGCATACCCTAAAAGTTACACCTGCGTCAGTTGCAACATGTATGAATAGTGCCCTGAATATAAAGTACAAGTTATTACATTATGTTATGAAGTCTATCAATAATCTTTATTCTTGTGCTGAATTTAGTTATTTTCACTATAACAAACTTTTAGTTTCCCAAGACTGTACTCTCCATATTAAGATATACAGTAATAAGGGTATGTGACAATGAGTACATAATGGATGCCTATTGCCATGAAATATTTTTTTTGTTGAAAACAAAATGCTAAATGTTGAAATGAAGTGACTAAACCACAAAGTCTCCAATAAAAACTTCAAAGTTTTAAATGAATAGCTTGCCTATTTTTGAAGAACACTAAGTGGGAACTAATTAAAAAATAAGTTCTTTATCCTGTTGTTATAATAAAAAAAAAATTCACTAAATGCCAGAAAGGAAAATTAATTTGACAATTTTACAATCTGATGGTGCATTGCAGATACTGGTTGTGTAATAAAATTATTCCCCCCCCCAGACAATAATTATATCATAGGGCACAACTCACCAGGAATAAGCTCTAACTTAATTGAAGAATCCTCAGAGGTTTGTACACAAGCTGAACCATGCATCATCATCACACATATAAAAGCTCACTATCCACATTCTAGTTTAGATGATAAAGGCCGCAGTACAGTAGCCAAAAGCTACTATGCATTTGAGTTTCAGCTTTATTATAATATACTTTTAAACTTGTGCTGTATATTTTAATTGATTTTATGGGTTTCAACTATGGTTATTCTGATAAAGTTTCTTTTGAATTGGTTGGTACTTACAAGAAGTCATATGTACACCCTAACTTAATTATTTTAATGAAATTCTAACTTTATTACGGCAAGCTAACTGCATAAGAATCAATGTCATTATTTGCCCCCCAGACAATAATACCTAACGCTGACTCTCTTTAAAAATTACAGCCGTGAATTACAGGCTCCGAAAAAGCGATAAGTGTTTGCCTTTTTATTTACCTAATTGTTATTTTATATTGTAATTTATACGTAGTCTTATAGTTATAGTTACGCTGATTATTTTTATTTTTAATTTAGATAAAGAGTTTTTGTAGATTACTACTTAATATACGTAAACCGTTATTTCGTTCAAATCTAGCAGCCATTGTTTTTGTATAGAGTATTAGGGAATTCAAATTTTTAATTGTGGTAACTAGGTAGCTCTAACGTATAATTATATAGCGTAATACGCATCACTGCATTTAGAATTCTATTAGATAGCGTAGTGTTAACAATTAATTAATTAAATTTATTGATCTTATTAATTTTAAATATCATGCCCCAGACTAGAGCAGCAAAGCAATGGGCACAAAGTGGCAGGAGTGCTGTGACTCGGGGGAGAACTGAGGTGGGGGGGTGATTCTCCAACACATCACAGGCTAAAAAAATCTGCAATTTGTGAAATGTTTCCGAACTCTCTGGAACAGAACATGATCTAGCCAAGAAGGATGTCTTTGTGTGTGCCAGGTGCAGAGAGTGTCTAGAAATTAGGCATCAACTCCGTGTTCTACTGGGCATCTATAAGAGCTTGAGGTGTAGGGTAGATGCCCTCGAAGAAATTAATGAGGGGCCTCTCAAGCTGCCCAACTCAATGCCAGAGCTCACTCCTGGGCATCAGGCAACACAGCGGCAATCTCCAAGGCAGAATGCGCTGGTCCCAAAGGAACTAGTTATTGTTGGTCACTCTATTGTCAGGGAGACGGGAAATATATTGTGTAAAAAGGACAGATGGAACAGGACCAGGGAATGTCTGCCAGGGGCAAAAGTTAATAATGTTGTAAAGCATATTTCATCTTTTAAGGGCACAAAAGGTGATAATGTTGTAAATGTTGGCACCAATGACATTAAGAGTAGGAGATCTGCAGATTTACTTAACAAGTACAGGTCAATGTTGCAAAAAAGTCATGAGTTAGGGTTAAATTTGAAAGTGTCTGCAATTCTGCCCAGACACGATAGGAGGGAGTACATGATGAGACCCTTGTCAATCAATTCGGCCCTGGAGGGAATGTGCAAGGCTCAAGGGGTAGAATTTTTTTTCAGCATGGTCTGGCTTGTTAACAGGAGAGACTGCTTCTACAGGGATAGGATACACTTAAATAGAAAGGGTGTAAGAATATTTGCTGATGCTATCAAGGCAGTGTTGGGTGGGTCGGAAAACTAATGAACTAATGAGACTTGTGACAGAGAAGAAAAATGCATGGGACACAAATTATCAAGCGACTCAAAAGCCTATGGCAGATATAAGCTAGTCTGTAATCAGGTCACAAAGGAGGTTAGGCAGGCGAAGGCAGATTACGAGAAATCTTTGGCAAAGGATGCTAAGAAAAACAGCAAGGATTTCTTTACTTATATAAACTCTAAAAGGAAGGGGATGAATCTGATTGGTCCACTTGATATCAATGGTTCGACTGTTGATGATCCTACTCAGATGGCAAACAAACTGAATGAGTATTTTGCATCTACATTCACACATGAGGAGTTAAGGATTGAAAATGGCAGAAGGTTATCAAATTGTAGCAAGGTGCTTAATGATTTTGTATAACTGAGAGCAAAGTGGAGGAGAAATTGCTGAAGTTAAACATAAGAAAGGCACCTGGGGTGGATGGGATCTATCCAGTTATATTAAAGGAGGCAGCAAAGCAACTAAACAAACCCTTAGCCATAATTATGAGAGCATCCTTGGACTCAGGGGAGGTCCCCATGGACCGGAGATGCGCAAATGTATCCCCAATTCACAAAGGGGAATCGAAGGGTGACATGATTAATTACAGACCGGTTAGTTTAACTTCTATTCCGGGTAAAATAATGGAGTCACTGGTTAAAGATGCATTGCGGGATCATCTAGACAAGACTGCAGCAATAATTCAGACACAGCATGGGTTTGTTAAGGGAAAATCTTGTCTGATAAATTTGATAGGATATTATGATGTGGTTACAAAGAAACTGGATGCAAAAAATAATTTTGATATCATATATTTGGATTTCAGGAAAGCTTTTGACACTGTTGCGCATGGAAGACTATTGTACAAATTGGAGCAGAATGGTATTAAGGGTAAGTTGCTACAATGGATAAAAGGATGGTTGAGTGGGAGAAGACAGAGGGTGGTAATCAATGAGTACTGCTCTTCGTGGACTAATGTTATTAGTGGAGTTCCACAGGGTTCGGTGTTGGGTCCACTGTTGTTTTGTATATTTATCAATGATATTGATTAAGGTATATCAGGCTTAGTGTCGAAGTTTGCAGATGATACAAAGGTTGGCAGGGTTGTTAATGACAGCAATGGCAGTGTGCTACTGCAACAAGATCTAGAAAATTTGGGCAGATGGGCTAAGAAGTGGCAACTGAAGTTTAACCTTGACAAATGCAAAGTACTGCATATGGGTAAAAGTAACTCCAGAGAAACGTACCAACTGTGTGGAACCACACTTAAGGTGAGAAAATAAAAAAAAGACCTGGGAATAATTGTGCAGTCAGATATGAAGTTTTCTGAGCAATGCAGACAGGCTGCCAGGGCAGATCATGGGGTTTTGTCAATGATATATAGGCATTTTGCTAGCAGGGAAAAGGAGGTGATTGTCCCTCTGTATAAGGCAATGGTTAGGCCACGCCTTGAGTACTGCGTGCAGGTCTGGAGGCCTCATTTTTGGAAGTATGTCGATTTGCTTGAGCATGTACAGAGAAAGGCAACAAGATTGGTGAGGGGAATGAAGGGATCCTCTTACCAAGAGAGGCTTAAGTTCTGCAAATTGCAGTGGCTGAAGATTAGGCACCTGCATGGTGATTTGATTGAGGTGTATAAGGCCTTGAATGGGTTGAGCATGCTGAACTCTGATGGGATCCTTTCACTTGTTCAGATTACGAACCTAAGGGGACATAAATTCAAATTAAGAAAAGACAGATGTACGAAAATTTGCCTTTAGCCAGCGGGTGGTTAATTGCTGGAACAAACTTCCATCTGTCGTTGTGGAAGTTGATAGGTTAAATAAATTTAAGGAGGAACTGGATAGGCACTTGGAGGGAATGGTGTGATTTTTTTTTTTTTTTTTGGCTGATGCTGCATAAGCTCATACACTTGCTTTCTTGCATCACATGCCACTACTACTTATACTATTATCATAATTATCAAAACAGTATATTTCATAAATAAACAACCTTATCTTATCTATTCTATTTTATATTGTATAAATATAAACAACCTTACCTTATCTATTTCTTCTAATAAATCCTTTGTGGATGGTTTACTCTGAAACAACAGAAGTAAATTTGTTATTTACAGTTAATTAAATTACAGTTAATTTAACTTTAAATTTGTTATTTACAGTTAAATTTTTTGGGATATTGAAAAATCCACCTAACATAAAATGGACAAAAAGATAGATTGTTTCAAATACACTTATAACCATTTCTGAAACAATTTTAAGGAATGTTTAAATATGATTTTAATAGACTATATATGATGGGTCATCAATAAGAATTTATCCTCACCTAGAAATATTTGAATTAGGCATTTGACATTGCATATACATATATACAGTCTCATAAATAAATGTATATTTATCTGCTTTTCTAGATCCAAAAGATACAGAACTACAGTACCACGAATACAGTAAGGGGTGGTATGCTGGAAAATATTGAAGCAAAACAAATCAATGAGGAAATGAAAGCTGTATACGGAGAGGATTACCCATCATATGAATCTGAAAAATTGGAATATGCAGTTCAAGTGCAGTCAAAATAGCATGCCCCAAGAAAAAGAAGACCCATCTCAGCCACATCTGAAAAATTGGAAAACACAGTTCAAGTGCAGTCAAAAAAGTGTGCATGATGCCCCAAGAGAAAGAAGACCCATGTCAGCTACAGACCCTGCCATTGTGGCTAAAGTGAAACAGGTAGTTCTTGAAGGCAAATGTGTGACTTCATAACATATCTGTTCCAAGATTATTGACACCTCTTCAAAAACTCCATAGGTAAGAGTGTTCTGTATAACTGTTGAAGCTATGTAGAGAGAACATTTATGAATTTTTTTTTTTTTTAACAAATTATGATTATAGATAAATGCCGGGCACATCACTGTGATCCAGAAATACAAAAAGGTTGAGCAAAATGGAAACATGCAGCTTCACCAATCCCCAAAATGTCAAGGTTCAACTGTCTGCCAACAAGGTCATGTTATTAGTCCTCTGCAACTCACTCTAACATTATCATCCACACAGATTACCTCCCAAAAGACACCCAGTATCATCACTGGAGAGTACAACTGAAACGTCCTGAGGAAAAAAAGGCTATCAAGTTAAGGAGACATGGGAAGCTATCCAAACGTGTCAGCCTCCTAGCTGACAATGCTCCTGCTCACAAGGCTGCTGCTCTCACAGTGGACTTTGTAATGAGGTGGTTTTGAAAATCTGCAGCACCCACCTTATTCTTCTGACCTCTCACCTTCAGACTTCTTCCTCTTCCCTAATATGAAGAAACCAAGAATGCCTGAAAGAGCTTATCCACAAATGGGAAAAATACATAAGTTAGATATAAAAAAGAATGAAATTGCTAGCCAAGTTTCAAATCCCTAACTCAAATATTCCTAGGTGAGGACAAATACTTATTGACCATCTGTATTATATGATATTCTAATTGTAACCTAAACACATACAACTTTATAAGTTTAATTGATATATACAACCATAATGTCATATAACTAAATATGTTATGTTTATAGTTATTTAAGTACTTCATATCTGCTCAAGTATTCAGTAGTAGCCACTTTTACACAAAACCTGGCAACAAAAAACTATGGCTATTAAGAAAACTGAGAATGTTCATTAACCAAGACGCACAGAATGAATAAAAGATTGTATCAGAAACACTCTAAAATTCTAAATTGTCTGTTATGATTATTATTTGAGTGTTTGGTGGTACATGGGCTGCTACAGCCATATTATACCTTCAAAGTTCCTTACAGAGTGTTGATGTCTTAGTTCGAAGCCCGATGGATGTAGTCTGAAATGGGCAAATCTGCAGTCTGAAATGGGCATATAGACTGATTCACTTTAGAAAAGAAAAGAATTCCATTAGGTTAGCATCTTCCTCTATTCTATGTAGCATTAAATATTCCTATAGACATGACAGGGTTATGAAGGCCGCATACCTAGTGTCTGGAAGATGAGTACAGTCTATGAGAATATGTTTTACTGTGAGTGGAGCATGACAGTGTAAACACTGGGCTGGTCTTCTCCAGTAAGCAAGAGATGAGAACTTTCATTTGAGAAATATTGGTGTCAGTTAAAGCGGTGTTTTTTTTGTTTTTTTTTGCTTGATCTGAACATTCATTTCCTGGAATTGTCGTATAAGTGAGAATTTAACAAAGGCTTGCTTACTTTCTGCATTTCTTTGAGTTGAAGTAGTGTGTATATATATATATATTTATAATTTTTTTTTTTTTGACAATTGGATTGAATAGAAATAGTGTTTTCTAATGTAGATACTGCACTCTGAGAGTGCTGTTTATTTATATTATTATTATTAGCTATATGGTGCAAGGAAGCCTGAGGCTTATGCTGCACCAGCAAAAAAAAAAAAAAAATTCCCACATTACCCGGAGAGAGAGAGAAGTAGAAGAAAATCGCCAAGAAAGCAAGAAAGAAAAGAATGATGATATCCAGCTCAGGACCCTGGGTTTGCCAAGCCCATACTCATCAGATGTGAGCTGGAAAAAAAAACTTCTGCTGCACCTTGTGCAAGTAGTCGCACACATGCTGTGTGAAGTCAGCTAATGTTTAGACTTGTAAGGAAAAGCTTTCCCCAATTAATTAGATAGGTTAAAAATGATAAAATACTTAAACCATGGGGAAGTCAGCTTTGCCCATCTAATACATGCCTTGGATGTATAATAAGGCAATGTAAGGCATGTATATAATACAAATCAAATCAAATACAAATCAAAGAAATGTAGGTGAAGATTGAGATGGGCAGTTCTGCTTGAAGAGCTGAGCAGTAGCATCTTCCTCCTAAGTTGAAGTGAAAATTCATGAGCTTCCATATATAAACTTTGAATAAGGAAAATTCTAAAGGTACCTAGGGCAATTCAGTTCAGATAGGATCTGATTACAACTTGATATAGATGAAATAAGCTAACTCAAATACAGTAGGTCTCCCATGATATAGCAGAGAGAGAGAGGTCTGTGTAAATTTATCTCCTTAAACAGCTAGCTTGTATGCATTTTGTATGTTCAAGAAAGTTCAGTTTACATGTATTATAATTGTATTATCAAGATTGTTTTATTTTTTATCAAGTTAATAAACCAAAACCTAAGGTTTCCCAAGGTTTGTTATATAAGATACATGTTAATACTGTACATGTTAATATATGCAGTAATGAGAATATGTGGCAATGGATCCCTATGGCAATGAATATCCACCTTATTCAAAGACTCACTGGTTATTTATACTCTCATATATTGAATGCTGTTAAAAAAAAAAAAAAAAAAAAATTGGTATCATATAAATAGCAATCAGAAATTCAGGTTCAGAATGCATTTTATGCTTATTGCAAAAATGTATGGCAATTGTTTTTCTGTTCAGATAGTCTGTATCCATTCTATGTGTGTGTACCCAGTCTATATCCATTTTTACGTACAGTTAACTCCTAATGCAAACAGTACAACATTAAGCACTGTTATAGCATCAAGTACTATACTGTGCTATAGCACAGTATAGCATTAAGCACATTAAAAACTCCTTCCTCCCACACAAATGTATGAGACAGAACATTTCTAAAATAAACCCAAATGGTACTGTTCTGTATAGACATAGAAGACAGCCCCATAATACAAAGGAATATAAGCCTCAAAGAATACTAAAGTGCCAGATAGTATCAGAAACTTTATCAAATTGCCACACAAACTACGACCAAATATTTGTTTCTTATATATGCATTTTATATATCTAATTCTGCTTTAATCATAAGCTCTAGGGATGGCCTATTTTTATGAAAGCCATATTGGTTTCTATTCATCAAATCTTGTGATTCAAGCTTATTGTGAGTAAAGTTTAATTTTTCTCTAATGATTTCCCTCAATGACTGTTAAGAGAAACTACTCAGTAATTATGAGGATCAAGAATAATCTTAGAGAAATTTAGTTAAAGGTGCAAGGCAAAGTCATCTATAAATGTTTCAATATCAGATAATACATCTACAGCTTAAATAACATATCATCCCAGACTTGGCAGCACTTGCTTGTTCTATTAATTGATTCTTGTAACTGAAATACTGTGGAAGTTGGTTATAAGAAAGAGATAAATATGGACTGACTGTATACAGCTTCTGCTGATAGTCAGCAGCCTGCTTCTCCTAGGGAACTTGCAATTTCATGCCCATTCATTGTTGTTATTTGGTTTTTAGAAGCATTAGCAACTAAGGCCATATTGCTCCGGGGATATGCGTGGTCATTCCCTGACCTTTTCGCATCCTCCATATTTAGTGGTCACAGGCTCGAACCCCGGTCTAATCAAGAAGCGTGTGCTACGCACTGCTGCTCCTGCTCACCTGGCTACGGAGGTGCCCATGCCCATTCCACTTCATAAATATGGAGAAAATGGGAGGGAATTTGCCAAGTTATTTTATCATTTTCCAGAACAGATGGAGATCTTAGTCTTTATCAGTTGTGGAGACCTTGAGTCTAGAATTCTTTTTTGGCCTGCTTTCTTATGTGCCATGCCTTTGTTCTTAGTTTCTGGTATATGGTGAGATTTGCGAAATTGATTTCATACTTCATTTCTACTTTCTTTGCAAAAATGCAGGTCTTTTTTCACCAGTGTTTGACATACATATATTGCAATACCATAATTTTCAGGTAGAAAATTGCAGTGTAGCAATACTAGCTACTGTCAGTATCTGATGCCTTGTTATGATTGGCAACAGAGTAGGCTGAAGGTGAATGGTCTCTTCATAAAGTAGGCAATTTGAATTTAGCCCTATCTCTCTTATTGCAGATTTCAAATTATCGATATCACTTGATGATATGGATAATCTGCATGTGAGCAGAAAGTTATCCAAGATATTAACTTTAAATAAGGAAAAATGAAAGGTGGCTTCCCTTTCTAGACTAAGTTTAAAATTCATAAAACAGAAGTATATATTATTAAGAAATTATAAAAACTGAGATGAGGAAGGTACAGGTGTTATCAAAAAGTTCAAGACATAACTTTATCTTAAAACTGTGCCATCATTATGAGCTTCAACTTTTTTTTTTTTATTTTTAGGAGCATTAGCAAATAAGGCCATATTGCTCCGGGAATATGAGGTGGTCATTCCCTGACCTTTCCACATCCTCCATATTTGGTGGTCACAGGCTCGAACCCTGGTCTAATCAAGAAGCGTGTGCTAAGCGTGCACTGCTGCTCCTGCCCACCTGGCATGGAGGCGCCGCTTCAACTTGTCACAAAACATTCAATGACTCACCTACACATAATGCATGAATCACCCATTTATTTGCAGTCAATCTGAATTAGCAGACAGTGAATAAAAGATCACATTTTAAAATAATGTGATTTTACTGAGCAGAAAACCTACATAAAATTTTGTTTCAAATTAGGGAAAACTGCAACAGAAACCCAAAGACTTTTCAGTCATTTAAAGTTTAAATAGGAGTGCTTGTCTGTTAAAGCTGATCCTCACTCTGGCCTTGCTTCAACTTCAAAAATTCAATCACTTGTGATCTGATCAGGAGTGGCTGATGTTTAACTATCTGCAAAGTTGTTAGTGAAACTGATATTTCTCATGGAGTAGGTCAATCAATTTTAACACAACATTTAAGAACGTAATGCATTTCAGCTAAGTTTGTGAATCAAATCCCCACCTGATGATCAGGAATAGCACTAGTGTTTGTGGCACCTGAGGCAAACCTTGTAACAGTGTCTAATCATATCATATTTTAACACACATATCTGCAGTAGCGCATCTAGCATTTCAGTTTGCAGGATTAACCCAGAGAAAATTACTAACGACTTAAAAAATCCCTCGTAAATTTACCCGTGCCCCCAAAGAAAAGCCTCTGCAGAACCATTAAAAGAAAGCATTTGTTAATAGTTTATTAATAATTTCTAAATTTAGACATATTTTCAAAATTTTGAGTTGTAAAACAGGTAGAGAGAAAGAATTGGGGTAGATAGATAGTAGAAATTTCGTATTGAATGTTAAATGTAAAACATATTTTATTAACGGTGCAGCAACTATTTTAGATGCTGCCTGTGGCAAGTGCCTCACTTGTGCATCCCTAATGCCAGGCCTGCTGATGATCACAGAGATCAGCAAGTTCTTGCATGTTAGGATCTTGTGAATGTGCTGCTGCAGACCCAAATTTTGTTTCTTCCATCATCAGTGGTGACAAATCATTGGCATATGACTATGACCCACACATAAAGGATATTTTCTCGAAGTAAAACTCCACCAAGCCCCCTCCCCCCCCCCAAAAAAAACCAACAATCCAGAACAAATGTGAAAATTCATGTTTATGAAATTTGACTCACAGGGCTGATAATTTGTTATAAATTTGTCCCACATGGTCAAAGAGCAAAACAGGAATGCTACAAAATAATTCCACAACAATTGTGTAATGCTACTTAGAGAAAACAGCTGGAAAAGTGGGATTCAAGGAATTGGCACTTGCATCATGACAATACCCTACACACCTGGAGTTTTCCATTCAAGAATTATTTCTTGCAAAGTACTCCATCAGTGTGGTTCCCCATGATTTTTTTTTTTTTTGTCTCCCAAGCTTAAAGTCTCCCTTAAAAGGTCACAGATTTACAATGACTAATGATATTATTCAGATCATGGTACAGGAACTATTAGCAATTCATAAAGAAGCTTACCAGAAATGCTTCCAGAGTTGCAGAAGCAGTGGAATCTTTATATCTTATGTCCTCCAAGGAGACTACTTCAAAGAAGATCCATCTGAACAGCTGGTAAGCTTCATCATCTCCTAAATAACAGTTGTCCTCAAAATTTTTGATCACACCTCACATTTACAAGGCAGTGGGTATCGAGTTGAAGAAACTATTAGTTAAATGTTTTGTATGGAGCATCATGTGTTACATGTACCAAAGAAGGGCAATATTAGAAGAATTGAAGCTTTTAAAAAAAGGATGTGGAGGAGACTAAAAAGAATAAATAGGATTAGAAATACTGAAGAGGTTAGAAACAAATTGAAGCATGATCAAGGTTATAAGAAAAAGAAAGAAAAATTGGACTGGGCATATACCAAGGAATGGGGGGAGTTTAAGAGATATATGTTGCTGTTATTTGGTTTTTAGGAGCATTAGCAACTAAGGCCATATTGCTCCAGGGATATGCGGTGGTCATTCCCTGACCTTTCCACATCCTCCGTATTTGGTGGCTCACGGGCTCGAACCCCAGTCTAATCAAGAAGCATGTGCTACGCACTGCTGCTCCTACCCACCTGGCTACGGAGGTGCCTTAAGAGATATAGCTGAAGAGAAAAAGAGAGGGCTATAGACAGAGTGATGGAGATGAGATTGAGTTGTGGTGGTCAAGGATCTGAGAGAGAACCTATGTTGTTTTTGCTGTTTAATAGCCAGAAAGCAAAAAAAGGCAATAATGTGCTAAACATTTGGTTAATAGAGAAACATGATAATAATGATAAAAACTGAACTAAAAACCTAATAAAATGATTTGTACTTGTCAAGAGCTTGACACAAAGCATAGAAGATCCCATGAATAAAGAATGCTTGGCACTTAAGTCCAAACTGTCTAAGTTTCAAAATTAAGAGAGAGAGATCTACTGGTAATTTTATAATCCAGTAAAATGCAAAGATACATCAACACAAAAATTACACAGAATTACATGTGCAAGGAATGTCAGCACAGAAATTATAAACTCAAAGATAACTAAATTAGTACAGGAATGAGAATAAAATTACTAATTCAAAATGGGAATAAAAAGCAGATAGACATATCCTGCATCCTGTCGGTACCTTTAATAAGGGAAGCTAAATCTGCTACTAGCGAGCTGAATGTCTACCTCACTTCCTTTTAAAATCCCAACTAAGAACATGAGTATAATGTGAAATTTGAACTCTGTCACTGAAAGACTGGTCTGCACAAATAATAACTAATGTCATTTGGTTATTTCCATCTCCCTTCACTGCCTTCTTTTTCTGTTCACTCAAAAAATCATAGCAATTCTACTTGTTTCATTCTACTTTTTGGAAGATCTCCAGCCCCAAAAATGTATATACATTCTGAAGTTGCAAAATAATTAATTACTATTTTGCTTTTAATTTACTTTGCTTTAAATTGTCATTACATTATTTTAGAACAATATCCTTCGGCTTTTCTATCACCAAACTTCCTAAGGTCCCCAGCTGTTGTGTACAAGATTGTGTCATTAATTTTCTGATTGTGTTATTGATTTTACTATTTAATGCTTTTTCTTTTTTTTTCCTTTTCCTTTTTTTTTTTTTTTTTTTTTTTTGTGATAATTTTTGGCATGAACAAAAATCTAGTGATTTTTATATTATTCATACTAAGATCAGTAATGTAACTGAAATACAATGTGTTTGTAGTTTCTTGTTGTAGTTTATTTATGGGATGGGAAATTATTTGTTGACAGTTGGAATTAGTTTCTGTTTATATGCAAATTATACTGGTTTGATAATTTTTAGTGTCATTTTCAAGATGGAAAGTTCCTTCTCATGGAAACTTGCCTTATTTACTGTATTCATATATTCATGGACACATGAATACAACAGCTATATTTATATTCTTTAATTCTTTTTAATTCAAATTTTTTGAAAACATTCAAAATTTATACAAGTGGTTTGTGATTGTTATTGTGTAATAACTATATTAACTATTACAATAAACACAACTCTAGAATATATTAACTGTAGCCTTCCACTCCACATAAAAATTCAATTTGACACTTGCCTCACTGTTAATATGTTTTTAAATATTAAACCATCTTATTAAATCTTTTCTAAATCAGAAAACAAAATTATATGTTACAAAAGAATTAAAAACTGTTTCGGTATTATAGCTAAAAAATAAAAACCTAGTTTCATCCCCAATAATTTTAAAAAATAACTAAAAGTTTCACATCATATTCAGGAAAACATTCAAATTTGGTGACAACTGTTAACTATTAACAGAAATAGAATAGCAAAAAAAATGACAGATATACACTAAAATAAATAAATAATTACACCAAGTGATGAACGTAGCTAAGGTTTCTTTACCAATAAATAATTACACATATGTCAATTTTTTTTTTTTTTTTTTTTTTTTTTGTAGTAAATGTTCAGGATTACTTGATTTTAGTTCTCTAATGAATTCCACACAATACTCCTCCACCAACATTGGCCATTACATATATTTCAAACCTAATTTTTCATTATTTAGTAACATCAAATACTAACACTACACACACATTACACAGAGAATGTATTAAGCTATTTTTAAACTACTATGGTGCTTCTGTCCAAGAACATTTATTTAAAGCAATGAGTAGAGACACAAGCTAAAAATATCTACACTTTCACTTGACCTAGTAAATCTCATTTCCTATACAAGAGCTGCTTCAGCCTTCACATTAACACACCCTGACCTTACTAGTCATAACCTCACTGAATATTTCATATACATTGTTATAAAATGATAGAACACTGTGTTTAATATATATATATACTGTATATGATACCTCAGCTTCAGCAGATAATAATTTCTTCATAATGCTCTTACAGTGTCTGTAAAAGGCATTTAAGAATTATTTCTTCCATTTATCAACAACATAATCAAAAACCATGTACAGCTTCAAGATTAGTTTGTGCTTAATGGAGATGTTTTAGCCTGCCACAGGCTAAGACATCTTAGTACACGCTGATGATCTAAGTATTTAACCTTTTGTAGTAGACTTAACAAACAAAAGTTTCTGAACCCTTATTAGGAACTGTATATTTCACTTGCTTTTTTAATATTAACATTTGACAATGACTACGAAAAGCAGGATTATTTTAAACCATGATAGTTGCAACTATCTAGAAATAAATCGGGCAATTTTACACATTGCAATTTAATTAATAAGCTTAACTTGGGGTAAAATATATATCTGTTTAGGGTATTTTTGTTGAAAATATTTTTCCTATAAAAGCAAACTTGAAACATATCAAATCTGCTTGAAACAATTGAGTTCTGCTGAAAGAGCTTCATCTTCAAAGACCAGAATTTTAGAGTTATAATTCAGATTTTCAAGTAAATTAATTAGTATCTTGTTTCAATTTACTTTACATTGAAATTATATTGTTTCAGATCAACATCCTTTGGCTTTTCTATCATCAATTTTCCTGAAATGTTCACTACCAATGCAAGCTGATATTACTAATTTAAGGATTATACAAAAACATGAGAATAACTTGCATAAAAAAATCACTAGTCAAATTGCATCTGCATCCTTTGCAAATGCATCTGAGAGAAGTTTATCAGTGTCAACCATAATAGCTGACTATAAGTGGCATCATTCTTGATAGCTATAAATCAGTCAAAACATGCTGCATCATGAATTCAATATCTGTTTGGTTAATCTGTTTATCCTTGGGAATGGGGTTTATGTGTAGTTACTTACTGATAGTAAGTAACTGGTTTCTAAATACCTGTAAGGATGGGGCAAGTTGGTTTCTGAATACCTGTAAGGATGGAAAAATTTTGAAGTAATACAAAAAATGAAACATGACGAAACCTTCAAAAATTTTCATTATTTAGACAAATATGGCAAAAACTTGAAAACTATAAATTATTATGACATTTATCTATCTCATGGCTTTACAAGTATAATTGTAAATAGTAAGGTACATCCTCTGGAGACTTATTTTTTTAACAGTCTTTACAGAATACTTTTTCATGTTATCCTAAGCATTCTTGCTTTAGATAATATGAAATCTAATAAATTAAGACATCAACCGGAACCAAAATGTGGTTGCCTGTAAACCTAGTGACTGTTTTGTCAGGAAGTTAATTACTGAGATAAAAAGAGAACTCTATAATTGCTATGCTTTCACCTCAAGCTTCAATTGCATCCTTCAATTGTTTTGTACAACTGTAAGTTTTAAAAAAATATTATTATCTTCTATTATCTGCAGAAATTTTTGATGCAATTTCAACTATGATGGATGAAACTAATGCGCAACAACTAAAAAATATTCCACTCTCAAATAAACACTTTTGATATATTTCAGACTATACAAATACAACAGCTATTTCTGAGGATCTTAATGAGCACATGACTGAAGAATACAAGACAGTCTCTTTACTATAATTTGAAGCTACTGATATACATAAGGATGCATATGTACATTTTTTTAGCAATAAAGTGAGTAAAGGCTTACTCACCTCATTTTATGAACTTAACGTGGGAGCTAATAAATCTGATGACCTTTTTAATATTACTTGACTCTTTCGTGGAAATATGCACCAGAGTACATTATCTTCTGTGGCAGTAGGTGTGGTTTCACCATTTGCCACTTGTTTGGAGAGGACATGTTGGACAGACAACTTGTGTAATCGAGATCTGACGTTAGCGGGTCTCAACTATGCAAGTAGTCTATCCAACATGTTGTAGAATCAAGTTTCGAGACAAAAGGATTCCGATAATATTTTTTATACATTGTCATCGTTTGGAGCACTCTGAGTTCAATTCCCATCAGTGACTGGAGGAATTCCAGTCCTGTTCAAAGGATGCTGTAGTTGGCCGATCTCAAATGGAGAGAGTAGGTTTCCTCCCTTGAATTACTGCAGGTATTTCAGCCTGCACAACATCAAATCAGGCTGTGAACACACACACTTCTACAGACATAATACACTTATATACAGATATCAGTTATGCTTGGGGATGTTAACATTATAATTTACATTTTACCAGAGTGCACTCAACATCCTACAGCCATAAGGAACTGGGTTCAAAGTATCTCTTGATTCTGTTGGAAACATCATGTGATAACTCTAGATGAATTAACATAAAAAAATTGAGTTTTAGTCTCAATTCCATCTTGCAAACTGATATTTTATAAATGGATAATTTTAAAAAAATCCTGCCAATCGAAATCCAGATATTTTAAAGAATTCATTCAAGAAATTGGATCAAAGCATACAAAGCTGCTGTTATAGAATGAAGCAAGATGGTTATCCTAAATATTAAAAGGTATGTATAAACTCAAAAATTAAAAATGGATTTTCTTTTTTGAAAGAAGAAAATCATTACTATGTACAAGTTTATATTTTTTATTGATTTCTTCTGAAAGTTTTTTTGCCTAACTGACATTTGAAAAGCTAAATATTCTCACTTTAATACATGTCAGAAAAACAAATATTCTTTGAAATGATAAAGTTAGAATATTAAGTATTCAGGTTAACACTATTCATCGAAATACTTAACCTGTGATTGGGAAGGATGAATAACATGAAAGTGACATTTTTTCAATGAGGAAGCTGTTTCCACATGAAAACAAAATTACTGAACTCTCTCTTTTGCTGAAAGCCTGTTTTTCATTTAATTGTCATGACTGAAAAAAATGACATGAACATGTATTATTCATGCCTACTAGGCAAGCATGAATAACATACAAGCACCTCTACCTTTGAGGATTATTTTGATGCCTAGGTATTTGATGGTACTGGCTCTCAGACATCTTACACGTGCAACTGGGGTGAGTAAGATAGCCATGGGAGGATGGACAACTTGCCAAAATGCTCATTAAACCAGTCCACACTGTTGCAGCCCTGTAAACACAGAGAATTTTGTAGCAAAAATTGGCTTATAGCTATATATATATATATATATCACTGAGGTTACTGCTCTACCTGTACACTCGAGAGGATACATGGCAATATCAGTTAAAAGTAGGTCATAAAAGGCATGCATACTCAATCATACATAGATCAAATAGAATTAATGACAAAAAAAAAGACCTAGACCCCTGCACAAGAGGTGTAATGGTTGCCACACAGAAATCGTATCCATTTACCAGACAGCGGAAAAGTAGGACATCCAAAGTCAACTACTGAAACTGTATGTCAATGGAAGACAGAAAATAATGTGACCATTCATCCCAAGCCAGGTAGACCATCACAAGTGATCCCCAGAATCTGCCAACATTCGAAACAGATAGCAAGGGGAATTTGAAAAAGTATTGACTTGAGAGGCAATTGACAGAGCTGGGGTAAGTGTAGAGCCAACAATCATCAGAAAACCACTTTGCACAATGGGTTACTATGGTTGCACAGCTGCTCATAAGGCAGAATAGTTTTGCATGGATCCATTGTATCGGACCCACACTTGCAGTAACTGGAGCCACAACGAAACCCAAGCAGTATTTTTCTATCCACAACACAAAAACTAAAAAAAGGACATATTAAAAAATGTCTTACTTTTTTTTTTACACATAAATAATAATGCAAAAATCAATCGTCAACAACAATATTAATATTTTATTGTTTTTATTTTAATTAAATATTAATTTATCAATATTAATATTTTTATTGTATATAATACACAAAAATTAAATAGGAAAATGTAATGAAAATATATTCATAGCATGATGTTACACATTTCTGCTATGCAGAAAGAGGATAATCAACAATTTTTGGTTTAGCTGCATTCTTTTTTCTTGGATTAGAAATCCAGTTGCAGAAAACACTTTCACTCAGTAAATTGCCAGCAGGAATGACAAGAATGAAATTAGTATTAGTAGTGGCAAATGATGCAAGAAAGCAAGTTTAAATAGAACCAGCCGGAAAAAACTAGACACCTCACTCATCCATCCTTTCCAGGAATTTGTCTAGTTCTTCCTTGAATTTATTCAAACTATGCATTTCCACAACAACAGATGGAAGTTTGTTCCACCAATCAACCACCCACTGGCTGAAGGAAACTTCCACACATCTATCAAGAACTATCCTTCCACAATTTTAATTTATGCCCCCTCGTGCATAGTCTCAGCAAGAGGAAGAATGCTGTCGACATTGAGCTTACTCAATTCATTCAAAGTCTCAAATACCTCAATCAGACCTCCTAACAGGTGCCTGGTCTCGAGATGCTGCAATGTTCCCTTCACCAATCTGGATGCCCTCCTCTGCACATGTTCCAGCAGATCTACATCCTTATTATACAGGTCTCAAGATGTGGCCTAACCATGGTCTTGTACAAAGGGATAATCACCTCCTTATCCCTGCTAGCAAAGTTTCTGTATCTCATTAACCTTATCTGCTCGGAGAACTTCATATCTGACTGCACAATTATCCCGTTACTTTTCATTTTCCACTATTCTGAGTGTAGTACCATACATTTGATATGTTAATCTGGAATTACTGCTCCCTATATGCAGCACCTTGCATTTGTCAATGTTAAACTTCAAATGAGCCACAGCTGCAAGATTTGGGGTAAAAAAATTTCCCACCACTTCAACGATTAAAAACCATTGTCAGAAATTGGTTTTGGAAGTTTCACTGTGATATAATTTTAATAAATCGTCTTCCTTCCACTGTTTTCTTTATATTGAACCTTTTAATTCCAGTCTTTCAATGTCATATGGCAATGAATTATTTATAAAACCGGCACCACACCCAACCTGCAAACCACAAAATTAGCTGAGAACCAACCTGCATTGTAGGTAACGCACGGGTACCCGACCTGATGCAGGAGTCTAAGCTAAAGCATTATAGCAATGACAGAATGTGATGTGGGGTCATGAATCATGCTATATAGTCCAATCACTGACTCACCTGACTGTGGCATATATTCAAAGCATGATCTCACCCAGGCTGTATTATACTAACAATGAAGTTCGTGGTGGTACTGTGATGTTATAGGTTTTAAGTGGTTTGGACATAATCCATTAGTGGTCATTGATGAAACCATGAATGATGTTGTCTACTGTTACATTCTGAACAATTCTTCCTCACCTGCACTATGGCAATTCTTTAGAGGTGGAGGGGGGCACATTTTTATCAACATAATAATTCCATCACAAAGCACAGTCAGTGTAACAGCAGTTTTAGGAGAATAATGTGGTGAACTTTCCACTTCCAGTCCACAGCCCAGATCTACACTTCTGTTCAATAAAAGTGCATCATCCCCTAAAATTGTAATTGTCGTCCGAATGACGTAAGTATATGGCAATATTTCTTACAGATTGCATCAGATAAGATTGACATGCGTAGGTGATGATGTAATATTGCATCAGCTGTTAGTTAGTTATTTTGGTTTTTAGAAGCATTAGCAACTAAGGTTATATTGCTCTGGGGATATGTGGTGGTCATTCCCTGACCTTTCCGCATCCTCCGTATTTGGTGGTCACTGGCTCGAATCCCGGTCTAATCAAGAAGCATGTGCTATGCACTGCTGCTCCTGCCCACCTGGCTATGGAGGCGCCAACATCAGCTGTTACTTTCAGCTGTATAAGTATGCTCTACAAGAGTTGCAGTCATTCCTTGCATGTGTCAAGATGGCGAGTTACGTGCAGTTAGCGCCACAAAGAAAGAGCACTATTATTGCTTTCCATGAGGAAGGATGTTCTTCGCATCATACTGTTTATAGCATGTCTTGTAATCAGTCGACAGTGAGTAGATTTCTTTCCAAACTCAAGAATACTGGTTCTGCTAATAGGAAAAAAGGACCTGGATGCAAACAAGTCTCTAAGCCAAAACAGGACCGCATTTTGAAGCAAATATGCCTTAAAAACCGTAAAGCTTCTTGGTCTTAGCTGAAAAGAAAATGGGAAGAACATACAGGAGTGGTAGCAAGTGTAGTAACAGTCAGAATATGCCTCTTCAAAAATGGAATTGTAGCTTGTCATCCTAAGAAGCCCCTCCTCACACAAAAAATTAAAAAAGGCCTGATTAATTTGGAGTAAAAAGCATGTCAAATGGACCCTGAGCAGTGGAAGTCAGTTATTTTCTTGGATGAGAAGAAATTCAACCTGCATGGTTCTGATGGAAGACAAACAATTTGCCATAGACATGGTGAAGAATACCATCTAGACCGGTGTTTCCCAACTTGGGTCCACACCCCACATGGGGGAAATTTGATTGTTCAGGGGGGCAATTCAAAAATCGCTTGTCTAGAGTTTAAAACAACCGCCTACTATGATTTAACTTGTACAAAAGAAGAATTGTTGGTATCTCAATTTGAAATAAGCATTCGTTAAATGTTGTACTTTCTACAGAGCCGCACTTGAAAGTTTGGAGTAATATCAACTACAATTTGCTCGGAGAGTATTGCTTACTATGCCTAGTGAACGAATAGTACGTACTGTATTGGACGATTGCAAGCAAAGTGGTTGTCTACTGTAGCCTACCGCAAACTCTGCATGTTATATGAAATAGGTAATTCCTTCATAAAAACGCTCGTTTGGGCGTCGTGACTGTATATTTGGATAGGTTTGGCGATCTCAGATTAAAATAAAAAATTACTTTGTCTGCGCACAGAATTATTATTAATGAAGAACCGTGATACACAATGGTATGTATTTGTTGTATATGTATATTTCTGCGGTCTTAGCAAATAAGCAAATAAGTCCAAACACTCGAATTTGCAGGAGAGGAAAAATAAACTTCACACACTCATGTAAACACGCATATATTCGAATATACAAATATTTATTACTCACGCTAAAACTACAATAACGAAGATATCTGCATGTCACATAATAGTAAATAATAAATACTTTATTATAGTGCACTTTTTTTTTTTTTTTTATGTGAACCCCAAACACGAGAGGTATTAGAACCTATAGTACTTAGTACCGTGCTTGGGTTGGAGGTTGAGAAGATGAAAGAAGATATTTGTTGACATTGGACTTGAACTTCTGTAGATTGTAATTTTCAGAAAATACGTATGAAGGAAGGTTGTTCCAGAAAACGGCAGTTGAATGAATAAATGAGGAAGATGAAAAGTTGGTTCTGTGGGTTTGAAGTTGGACAGTAAATGGATGTTGGCTGGTGGCGGCACGTGTTCGGACTGTTTTGAAAGAGAGAACGGGAATTATAGAAGCCAATTCAGAAGAACAGTGCCCATGGAAGTATCTGTAGAAGAGGCATGCAGCAGAAACAGTACGTCTATGAGAAAGCGAATGGAGAGACTCTGTTAGAGATGAATCATTAATTAACCTAACTGCCCTCTTCTGAATGAAATCAAGAAGCCTGAGAGAGGTTTTGGGGGCACCACCCCAGATGTGGGAACCATATTCCATGGCAGGGCGGATTTATACAGAGTGAGCAACTGTTTGGAAGAAAAGTAACGCCAAGAGCGAAAGAGAAAACCAAGTTTTTTAGATGCAGAGGAAGCAATATTTGTAATGTGCTTGTGCCAAGAGAGATTAGAAGTCAGGGTAATCCCCAAAAGTGATATATCATTTTTCCTAGAAATCGGAGTGTCACTAAAGATAAGCATAGGAGCAGAAGAATCCTTTTTGCGAGATATAAGACAAGACTGAGTTTTAGAAGGGTTGAAATCAACTAAGTTGTCTTTGCCCCACTGTAGAATTACCTGAAGATCGGCATTTAAGGAATTGGTAGCAGATTTTCGAGAAGTTGAAGCTGATTGAGCAGGACAAGGTTTCTCAAAATGGAAAGTTGAATGCAATGTGCTATCATCGGCAAAACTATGGATAGGATTTCCAGTCAATGGAAGAAGGTCATTGATATACAAGAGGGAAAGAGTGGGGGAAAGAACTGAACCTTGGGGGACACTGGCATTAGTGGAGAAGTTAGAAGACAGAGAGCCATCTACCATCACCCTCAGTGAGCGATCAGAGAGAAAACTGGATAACCAATTACTAAAAACAGTTGGCAAACCATAAGATGGAAGCTTGTTTAGAAGACCTTTATGCCAAACACGATCAAAAGACTTTGAGATGTCAAGTGCAACTACTTGTGTTTCACCAAACCTTTCCATTGAATTAGTCCATAAATGGGTAACATAAGCCAGAATATCACCAGTGGATCGACACTGACGGAATCCATACTGGCGATCGTTGATCAGACGGAAGGTTTCTAGGTAGTTTAAGAGTTGGCGGTTAATTGATTTCTCCATTACTTTAGAAAGAGTAGAAGTAATTGCAATGGGACGATAATTGGATGAGAGGGATTTGTCACCCTTTTTAGGAACTGGCTGGATATGAGCAAATTTCCAAGCAGAAGGAAAAACACCTTTGGAATAAGAAAGTGAAAAAAGTCGGCAAAGAATAGGAGTAAGATCAGGAGCACAGGTTTTGAGAACAAGTGGAGAAATACCATCGGGACCTGGAGCTTTCTTAGCGTCAATATTCGTCAAAATCCTTCTAACATCCTTTTGACAGAAGACCACAAAAGGCATTGAATGGAGCGTGTTGGGAATGGTGGGTGGTGTTTTACCAAGATCATTAATACATGAGCTGGGAAAAAAATGGAAAAAACTTATCTCATTTTTGACAAATTATACTTATCTGCTTGTTCACAGAGACCACAGATTTAACAGGCCGAATTCAGTAATTTGATTTATTTATTCATTCAAAAAGCATATTAATATTTCATTTTGATATATTAAAATAAAATTAACTTTAATGCATAGTTTATTTTTAGTGTTTGATTTATCTTATATTTATTTCTTTCAGTTGCACAGTAAAATGAGTAGTGCGTAAAAAAAAAGTTCGTCAGTATTCAGAGGAATACTTAAAATTTGGTTTCATACCCACTGTCCACGATCAAAGGTCACCTTTTTGTCTTTTATGCCAACAATGCTTGACCAACGAATCAATGTCGTCTTGAGGCACATTTGAAGGTGAAACATAATATGCTTGTGTAAATTTAGATTTAAATTACTTTAAAACTTTAAAGAAGAATTTTGAAAAAAAAAAAAAAAAAGAGCAACATTAAAGTCTCTGTTTATTGCTCATACTGCAACTGTCAATCGTACTCTTGAGGCTAGTTATGAAATTTCTTTACTCATTGCTAAATCTGGGAAAAATCATAACAAAAGGAGAGAATTTAATCAAACCATCAATATCGGCATTTCTTAAAACAGTTCTGGAAAAAGATGACAAAGACATGAAAGCTATGCCACTCAATAACAATACTGTTAGCAGAAGAATAGATGAAATGAGTGAAGATATTGAAATACAACTTGTTGGAAAAGCTGAAAACAAGAAAATTCTCAGTGCAAATGGATGAATCAACTTTGAGAGACAGTGAAGCCATACTGATAACTTATGTAAGATATATTGATAAAGGTAATTTTGCTGAAGAAATGTTATTCTGTAAAAATCATTAGAGAGCACCACTACCTCCAAAGATATATATAATAAGCTAAAAAATTACTTAGATGACAATAATATACCAATGAAAAATATAACATCTTGTGCTGCAGATGGTGCTCCTAATATGATGGGCAAGAAAAATGGCTGCTTAAAATTGATGAAAGATGAGAATCCAGAAATGCTTCTTGTGCATTGTGTTATTCATAGGGAAAACTTGGTAGCTAAAAATATTTCGCCTGTTCTTAATGAAGTACTAAAATCAGTTATAAAGTGTGTCAATGCTATTAAAGCTAATACCAAATGTGAGCGTCTCTTCAAGCTTTTTTGTGAAGAACAAAATGCAGACCATGTGAGACTTTTACTTCACACTGAAGTAAGGTGGCTCTCGAAAGGGAACTGCTTGAAAAGATTTATGGAACTATTCGATACTATTAGTGACTTTTTAAGTGACAAACCTAAAATGAAGCATCTGTTAACGGTCGATGGTAAAACATTTACCATCGACCGTTAAACATTTACCATCGAATGAAACCAAATATCTTCGCAAAAGCGAAGATATTTGGTTTCATTACATTTATTGAATTATGTCAAAAATATATTTGTAACAAAAATTTGGAACAGTTTCGCTGATGCAAAAATGTGAAGTGACTGATACCGCTGTACTTGTTATTGTCGATCATCTGAAAATTCTGTCCGCTGATTTAAAAGAAAGGTTTTCTGATTTAAAACAAATTGATTTTCCAACCTGGATGATGCAACCAATGTTAGTGGATTTGTCTGATGTATCAATGCAGTACCAAGAAGAACTCTCAGAAATGCAAAATGATGAGTCAGTTAAAACTTTATTCAATATAAAAGGAGTGATGGCATAGCTTTGTGATGAAACAGAAATTAAATACCCAAATTCAACCAACTTTGCAAGAGAGCTATTGTTACCGTTTCCATCTTCATATTTAGCAGAATGTGCATTTAGTGCCATTAATGATTTGTTACTAAAGAAAAGAAATCGACTGGATATCACAAAACGGGGAGACTTGAGACTGAAGCTGACTAAATTGGAGCCCAATATAAAATCTCTCTGCGGGAAGCATCAAGCACAAGGGTCTCACTAAATTTAGTGCACTCATCTAGAAGTGACTTCACATGTAATGTTGAAATTATTAAACAATTAAATAATAATTACTAAAAATTAAAATATTATAGAAAAATCTTTCATATAAATTATTTTGTACTTGAATTTTAGTTGTCTATTATATGTTTTTAAAATTTACTTACTGTTTTTTTCTTAATAATTTCCTAATGATTTCTTCCTAAAACCTAAGTCTTGTGTCCTGAACAAGTTGTAATTAGGCTTCATTTAGGGAATAATTCAATTTTTGAATATAAAAAATATGTATATCGGTGTTTCCCAACGTTACATAGGGAGCATCAGAATTTTAGAAAGACTTAGGTGGGGCATGGTAAAAAAAAAGGTTGGGAAACACCGATCTAGACTGTATGGTGTCTACAGTGAAATTCCCTACCAGCCAAATGATATGGGGGTGCATTTCGTATCACGGAGTAGGTCACCTTCTGTTTATAAAAGATTCCGTAAATGCCAATGGATACCTGGTTATACTGGAAGGAAAATTGCTGCCAACCATTAGAGACCATTTCAACCTGCCAAGTAACTGCATCTTTCAGGACGACTCTGCTCCTTGTCATCACGCAAAAAGTGTAAGTAGGCACTTCTGTAGTTACTTTAGCTTCATTTCTGCATTAAAGGTTCGACAGTAATGTGTTTACATTTGTTACAGTTGTAAAAACGGTCTATTACAACTGTTAGCTGGCCAGGATACAGCCCGGACCTGAATCCTGTAGAGAACTGTTAGCATCGTGTGGAATCTGCAGTTGCCAGAAAGGAACCAAAGCCCTTTTGTGAACTTCAGGAAGTCATAATTCGTGTTTGGAACCACAAACTATCAGCTGATTTTCTTAAGAAATTGATCTTGTCAATGCCTTGCCTTGACGGTGTGCTGCTGTCATCAGGGCCAGAGGCAGTTCAACTAAATATTGGTTTGCACCTGGTGAACTTTTCATTTTGTTTTCCATTTAAAATGATAAACTGATGCAAACTGAGGGCTTCTGATAACATTTCAGCCATAACTGTTGTGTTTACCAAAACTGTTGTATCAAGGTTGCAAATGCTGATTTTGGAATTTTTTGAGAGCACCTGTCAAATATTACTTAGCTTTGCCTTACTTAACTATTATAAATATCTTTTGTTTATATTTCTATTTGTGATGCTAGCCATTAATGTAACATATACCATCACGAAAAAGGGTTAAAAATGTGAAATTCGTAGGTGATGCACTTTCTTTGAACACCAGTGTAAATTCTAGTAGTATCGAGAACAGTTTAGAATGTTTCAGAATAATTGACAGCAAGAGTGCAAGGTACTCTAGCTTAAGCAGAGAACTAATTGCAACTGACAGTAGGAGGGGAGCAAGATTCCAGTCCGCATAAACCAAAAACTTGTAGAAAATGCAATGTCACTGATGTTATCAAAGCCTATGGGAATTATGCTTGATATTAAAAATTTATTTTTTTTATTAACCTGACTTTTCCAATACAGAAAAAAATTAAATATCAATCACCAGATTAAAGTCTAAAATTATATAGAGTAGTAAATAATTCAAATAAGAATTTTGAACCTTCCACAGAAAATAATCATACTAAGTGTCCTTGACAGCCCCTAAAGCAACAATTTTATCATTTCCTTCTGATAAAAGTTATCTAATTTCAGTCAACATGCTACCTGCTTTTACCTCGACGTACATGCTACCTGCTTTTACCTCTCTACAAACCCTATTACTGACAAATTTTAAAAACTCAAAGGTTAAAAAAAAAGAAGAAATTATCCAATTATAGTTCCTTAAATTTTTACTTTGAATACTTTTTTAAATGAAATTAGTTTCTCATTAAAGCACTGTAAATTATCCTTAACTGAATGGAAGAACTTTTGCTTAGCAAGGATAAGAATGTAAGCAGTTCATATTTCCTCATACAACCCAATTATAAAAATAATTATCTGTGCAATATAGCTTCATATTTTCTGCATGAGGTAACTTACAATTATAGTATATATCTTGAGTTCTGTTCCTGCTGTGAAAACTGCGGGCACTAGATTCCATCCCGGAATTAGAAACAAAGCAGAACAATTGTGATTATAACTCATAAAGAGAAAAACAAGAACATAATGTCCTTCACTGATTATGTTTAGGTTGGGTTCACACTAAAAAAAGCAGATTTTTTTTTTGATGCAATTCTGATCCAAACTTCCTAATTATAGATATACTGGCCAAAACATTAGAAAACTATATTGTTCTAAGTAAGAAATTAAAGGGGGAGATACAATCTAATCAAAAAAATTCCTGTTTTCTATTAGACTGCTATTATATTACTTTTTTTTTTCCTCTATCAGAATGAAATTTTTTTTTATATTAGATCAGATTTCTATTGAAACAGTGTTCACATTCCTGCACTGATAATGATGCAAATTATCCTTAATTTGCATCATTATCAGTGATGATAATGATGCAAATTAATAATAATTTGTGGAGGAATAATAATAATGATTATTATTCCTCCACAAAGGGAGGAATATATTATAAAAAAACAGAAATTTGCACCAAATAATCATGAAAATGCATAGCAGTTCAGTTATTTACAAATTTAAAAGCTAATTAATTGAAATGTGGATGATATGCAGCAAATAACATTAATACAAAGACAGATCTATTAAACTACAAGCAAACTTAAGTGGTTACAAGAGAACTAAATAACCACCACAATACGGACACTTAACAAGGTGACAAACTCAACTTAGTAATGTCATCAGGCCAAAGAGGTATAACAAGGTTAGAAAGAAAAATTACAATTTATAATAATAAAAAACAAAATAAATTTAAATTTACAATATGGAATGTAAATTAAAATTAGGAATGAATAAAGGTATTTTTATCTTAAAAAAAAATAGTGCATTGTGAGTTAATACAATGATACATTACAGAAGTGCATTAATTACAAAGATATATTACAAAGTACTGAAATTAAAGGTAAGCCAGATGGGCATTATCAACAAAACACCTGACAGAGGTTGACAGACAAACCACGGGTGAGTTTTCACCACTGTTTTCATGAATGCAGTTAAAAACCTCAGTGCACAAGAATAAGCTAAGAGAAATTGTTTTAAAACAAAGTAACTAAAAATAAGTGCAGTATAGAGAAAATTCTGCCAACACAGGGTAAACACTATGGTAAAAAGTAAGGCAGGGTGTGGGGGAAGAAGTTAAGACATTCACTGCTACTGATATGTATGTGTAAACACCCAAGAAATGTTCTATGAAACACGTGGCCATTCTTCAGCAGTCAATAAATGAGTGTTGAGGAAAAGTGCATGAAATTAACAACTGCTCGATATCTGCAAACCGATCAAACTTGGTGCTTTTTGCAGCAATACATTTTTTAATGTCAATGGTGCTGTAAAGACTTCCTATACAGTTTTATTTGTTTTTTTTTTTTTTTTTTTTTTTTCTTTTTGAGGTTAGTTTATGTACATGGAATAAACCATTCATAATTTGAAACCTCAAAATTTTATCATTTTATCAGATTCTTCCCTTCACTTTGACACGTGTCACAGCATGTCACTTTGATGCACATACATGTCAGTGAACATTTCAGCACATCTAGGTATAACTGGATACCAAAATTGAATAGAGGAAAATTATACATTATAAGGAGCAAAAGATCTGCTAACAGAAAAGTTTATCTGGAGAGCAGAGGGCTACAACCAACCCAAAAGCAGCTGGGACAGTGACAGATGCCCAATCTAGAAGGAGGGAACTGAGAACCCAGAAACTACATAGGAACTAAACTCTGACAAGATAATGTCAGTACTTTTGTTGCTGCTCTTTTGTAATGTATCTTTACAAAGATACATTACAAAAGAGCACTGTTTGAAAATAGCGCACTGTATTAACCTTCCATTGTTAACATGGAAGTAGTGTCTGATGGACACCACTTTTTTTAAATTTAAAAATGAAATCAAATCCTCCTGCATACCAGTATTCTCTAACTGGTTATAAGTATTTTCTGTTTTCATTTCAATATACTATAAATTATGAGACATTAAGTTTTCCTTCGTATTTAACAGACACCAGATGAGCAAAAGTGTCTACCTTCCTTCTAAGCAACTTCTATTCCTATAAGGCATTTGTTAAACACCAGTGACAGGTGCCTAATCTTTCCATAGGGCTCTCTCACTGATTTTTCCAGCTAAACACAAACAGTTGACAACAAAATACAAATATCCATGTTGCATCTGCCAGATGCCATGCAAACATCTGCATTTCATTCTGGGGATTAATGACTTGGAAAATTCTAAAACATATGATATAAAACTTTCTTTATTATCATTATTGATTTCTCTTCTTTATTTTCATTCAATATCTTTTAATTGGGTTTGGCAAATCATAATTAATACATCACCATTTTCAATTCAGTAAAAAAAGCTAAAAATTATTTTTTTCATAATTAAAACAAAAAAGGGATCACAGATGCCATACAAGCGTTCTTGTTAAAATGTGAGCAAAATGTGAGGATGTGAGCAACAGAAGGTTAACATACAATGCACTATTTTCTTGTGTATTAAAATTTCTCTAATTAATTGTAATTTATACCCCACATTGTAAGTTGAAATTTGTGTTTTATTGTAAATTTTCATTTTTCATTCTAACTTTGCTATCCCTTTCAGGCCTGATGACATTACTCAGATGAGTTTTGAAATGTTGCCTTGTCATTAAAAGGTATGGTGGTTATTTAGTTTCAACTTCTTCATTTCTCTTGTAACCATCCTAATAAATGTACTTAATGTTTGCATGAATTTCTTTGTATTAATATCATTTTAAAGCTAATCCTTTCAGATACTATTCATTGTTTGAGGTCATATACAACTTTCTACCAGTTACACGCCATGCTTCACAATATAAAAAAAAAAGCAGTGAAGCAATGGGTCATACCTAATCATAGGTGCACACCTATCTCAATCACTACTTTAAAAGGCCAACTTGTATATTACAAGTAAATGCAATTAGAAAAGGTTAATCAGCATACTACTATTTGGTTTTTGAAAATCACTGGTACAAGCTGCATTCAGTTTATTAAGGTATCTTAATTCACATTTCATAAATGTATTTATGAACATGAATGGCATTCCTTTGTATAATGTGTACTGACTGTTTGATAGACTTCCAAAAGATGGCAGCACTTGCATATCACAGAAAGTTGTTAGAGACATTTCAGTGAAGAACCACTCAGAACATCTCTAACAAAATAGTGTGACAGTGAAAACAGCATAATTTTCTAAGCAAGCGCAGTACGTCGTCATCAGACTTTTGTATCTGTGCGTGAAAGCCCTATCAGTATTTACCAGAAAATACAAAAGTGCATCCTGAAGGCCTGATTGACGTGAAAAATATGTGAAGCTGTCTCAATTCCACACAAACTATGCAAGAATGAAACGTCAACCAAAACTGTGCACCAGCCATTCCAAGGATAACACTGCTTGTGTTGAAGTGAGAGTTACGGAGGAGAAAATAGATGACTTTCAGTTTTAGCCAGAGATTATTCAAAATGATTGCCTATTTGTTCTTGAGTAAAAATAATGAATACCCACAATACTTACTCAAGAACAAACAAACAATCATTTCAATGTGAAATAATGCAATGAATGGTGCTTTCCCCACAATTATTGCCACAGATGATAGACAGTTGCTGCTATTCAATCTGGAGGCCAAATGCCAGGCTGCCTAATGGAAGTGTATTATGAGTAATTCATCAGCAGAGAAATCTTGTATTGTTGCATTTGCTGAGAAAATGATGGTTGTAATTTTCTGGGATGCCAATGGATCAACTCATACTCTACATTCCTGAAGATACAACTTCTTTTCTTATGGCCATGCACACTAACTAAGGAACACATCCATCTCAAAAGAAATATATTCATAAAATAGGTACTGTTGTAACAATGTACACTGTTTTTTTCTATTAACAGCCCTTCCCACCTTGATATCATCAGCAAAATTTTTATAACACTTTGACACACAGGCTTCATAGCACATCACTCTGATGCATATATATGTCAGCTAGTATTTTAAAACAACCCCTAAACACCAGGTATGATTCAGATACCAAAATAATATAAAGGAAAACTATAAATTATAAGGAGCAAAACATCTGCCCAGAAACCGCATGGTGACTAAACTTTCAAGAGACATCTTTAACTTTAGTACTTCTGTAATATACCTTTCTCATGTATCTTTACAATATTCAAACTTTTAACACAACCATTAATATCACTAATAAAAAAAAAAAAAAAAAACAGAAAAAAATTGCCCTGAACAGAAACCCCAAGGGGATGCCACTCAATTCTCTGGTCCAAGCAAATCTCTGCCTTATTATAAACACTATTTTGCCTTCTTACAACTAACCAACCCTATACCAATCATAAGAGGAAGCAATACTCTTGATCTGGTTATCAGCAATGATTCTTCAAGCATTAAGATTCTACAGGTAAAAGAACCACTACATGGCGGTAATCAAAGTTTACCAATGTGAAATTTAATTAAAGACATAATTACTGTCAAGGGTAAAGAAGAAGGCTTTTGCTTTCGTAATTGGTGATTACAGTGATCTCAAACAGTTTTTAAATTCTATGCAGTGGGACCAACTGATGATGTTACCAACAGCAAATTCTAAATGGGAAGCATTCAGGGAAGTAATCATAGAAGCTACTAGACTTTTCATACCAACAAAGAAATACTGTTATGCCTAAATTGATGTCAGATGAACTATTGAGACATGTGGCAGAGAAGAAAAGTGCATGGGATGCATATAAATTATCAGGTGATACAGAAGCCTATGCTATGTATAAATTAGTCTACAATCAAATCAAAAAGGAGGTTAGGCAAGCTAAGCAGATTATGAGAAGTCTCTGGCAAAGACTTCTATGCTTATATTAACAGTAGAAAAGATTGAATCACATTGGACAACTTGATGTCAATGGGTTAACTATTGATGACTCTGCTCAGGTTGCTGACAAATTGAATAGGTATTTTGCATCTACAATCACACATAAGGGGAAGGGATGCTAGAAGGTTATCAAATTCTAACAGGGAGCTAAATGACTTTGTGATAACTGAAAGGACAGTGGAATAGAAATGGTTGAAGCTGAACATAAAAAAGGCACCTGGGCTGCAATGAAACTATCCAATTATATTGAGAGAAGCAGCAAAGAAGGTAAGCAAATCCTTTGCCATAATTATGAGTCCTTGGATTCAAGGGATGTCGGAGTCACTAGGTTAAAGAGGTAATGCAGGGCCATCTGGACAGGAATGCAATTATACTGCAGTCACAGCATAGACTTGTTACGGGGTGGCCTTATCTAACCAATCTGATAGGTTACTATGATACAATGACAAAGGAACTAGATGCAAAAAATAATTTTGATATTATATACAGTACTTGGATTTCAGAAAGGCTTTTGATACTTTTGCACATAAAAGACAGCTGTACAAACTGGAGCAATGTGGCATTAAGAGCAAGATAGTGCTATAGATAAAGGGATGATTAAGTGGAAGAAAACAGAGAGCAGTTATCAATGGGCACTGCTCTTTGTGAACTAATGTTATCAGTGGAGAGCCACAGAGTTTAGTGCAGGGCCCATTGTTGTTTTCAATATTTATAAATGATATTGATGAAGGTATATTATGCTTCATGTCTAAGTTTGCAGATGATACAAAGGTTAGAAGAGAGTGGTTAACGACAGTAATCAAGGTCAGCTACTACAACTAGTTCTGGGAAAATTAGGTTGATGGGCTGAGAAATGGCGGTTGAAGTTTAACATTAACAAATGCAAAATACTGCATGTGGGTACCAGTAATCCAGAGTAACTTATCAACTGTGTGGTACTACACTCAAGTATGTGGAAAATGAAAAGGAACTGGGGTAACTGTGCAGTTAGATATGAAATTCTCCCAGCAATGCACACATGCTGCCAGAACAGTTCATGGGGTTTTGTCAATGATATATAGAAACTTTGCTAGCAGGGATAAAGAGGTGATTATCCCCCGGTACAAAGCCATGGTTAGGCCACACCTTGGAAGGATGTAGATCTACTGGAACAGATCTACATCCTTCCATCATTCCTAAAGTGAGGTCTGGAGGCATCACTTTAGGAAGGATATAGATCTGCTGGAACAGGTGCAAAGGTCAGCCAAGATTGGTCTAGGAAGTAAAAGGGTGATGCTCTTACCTAGAAAGGCTTTAGTGCTGCAAACTGCAGCATCTGGAGACTAGCCTAGTACACTGCAGGGTGATCTGATTGAGGAGTTTAAGGCCTTGAATGGCCAAAACGTTAATGGCATTCTTCCTTTTGCTGAGACTACACACATGGGGGGATATAAATTCAAGCTGAGCAAGGATAATTGCAGGACAGATGTGTGGAAGTCTGCCTTCAGCCAGTGGGTAGTTGTCTGTTGGAATAAGTTTCCATCAGTTGTGGAATTGGATGGTTTGAATAAATTCAAAGAAGAACTAGACAAATGTTTGGAGGGTATGAATGGGTAAAGTTTGTAGTTTTTTTGGCTGATCCTATATAAGCTTGCTTTCTTGCATCATTCACAACTACTACTACAAAATAAGTACCCACAATTTCTTCTTTTTTCGAACTGGTACACAAAATGCTTATGAGAGTCTATGTTTACAGCTTTTCCAAAACCAAAGTAATTTATGTCCAATGTCACCAACCGATGAGAGTCCAACAAACTTCAAAATGGTGCAGTCTAGGTAGAGGCATCCGCCAAGAATAAGTAACATTAGTCTTCTCTACTGGGAAAGCATTGCTGTTCAGTTTTTTTTTTTTAGGAGCATTAGCAACTAAGGCCATATTGCTCCGGGGATATGCGGTGGTTATTCCCTGACCGTTGTGCATTCTCCATATTTGGTGGTCGCGGGCTCGAACCGCGGTCTAATCAAGAAGCGTGTGCTATGCACTGCTGCTCCTGTCCACCTGGCTACGGAGGTGCCACGGAAGGCATTGCTTATTCGAGGTAGTAATAAGAGGCAACTTGTTGTAAAGTTGTTCTCAATATGAGATGTAACAAAAACTATGCCATTTCACCTACTTCGGTATTTTATTATGAAATAAAAAAAAAAAAAGTGAAAGGATAAATACATGGAAAGATATGGTGAAAACAGGTATGCTAATTAATAGGTATTGTGAGACAGGAATACATCAATGGAACCTCTAACACAGCAGAGAGCCTACACAAAAGTCAAACTATTTAGAATTAGTGCCACGGCAACTAAATTAAGATAATGAAAAACTGGCAGGCTCTTGTCCATAAATTGTGTGTATTCCATGGTGGATCTACTTTTTTGCTGCGTGAAATATCAGTTTCCAGGAAAAACTATACATATATATATATATATATATATATATATATATATATACAACACTTGCCCAAAGCTGAATAACTCAGCTACAATATGAAAAAAAGCCCATAGAAGTTCCTCTTATTGATAAGGAATTTAGATTCAATCATTTTTTCACATGATGTAGAGTAGCAATCATAACCAGTACAGAAGTCTAAGTGAAGAGTGGGTAATACTGCAAGTAGAGAAGGCTACTTACAGAATAAGAAATTAAACAAGTACAATCATAAATGGTATGTGAAACCATGTAATTCAAACAAAGAAAATAAAAACAGTTTTATATCAGATTATCATAATTGAGGCTCAGAACTTTTTTTTTTTTTTTTGTTTTGGCTGATGCTGTATAAGCTTGCTTTCTCACATCATATGCCTCTGCTAATCTTCCTAACCAGTTTTGTGTTTACATCCAATCTAACTGAAACCAAATTCACAGTAAAGAGGTGGAGAATTCCTAGGTTAAAGATGGCATTTTTATTTTGATTTGACATTTTTAAAAATGGAAATAAAAACCAAATTCAATTCAAGTCCAATAAAAACCAAATTTACAGTACATTGCAGGTAACTTTCCAGTTTGAGAAACCTTGCCATGCACAAACAGCCAACTTCTCAAATATTGACCATCAATTCCTTAAATGATCTCCAGGTGATTCTCCAATGGGGAAAAGAAATCTTAGTTAATTTCAATTCTTCTAAAACTAAGTCTTGTCTTACTTCTCACACAAAAAAAAAAAACTACTGAAATCTGAGTATCTTCAATCATACTCAGATTTCAAATTCAAAGCAAGGTCGTGCATCTCTATTAGGGATTACCCCGACTTCTAATCTCTCTTTGCCATATCATCATCCATTTTCAATCCACTGCAGGATGAAGGTCTCTCCAGCAACTTTCCAGTTCCTTCTGTTTTGTGCCATGGCCATCCATTTACTACCCACAAATTCATGAATTTCATCTATCCATCTCCACTGTTGTCTTCCAGGTTTTCTTCTAGCTCCTCTTGGATACCATTCTGTTATTTTCTTAGTCCATCTGTCATCATGTCTTCAAGCTATGTGTCCTGCCCAAGACCATTTTAGTTCTTTAGTTTTGATAAGAATGTCCTTTACTTGAGTTTGCTGCCTAATCCATGTGTTTCTCTTCTTATCTAACAGTCTGATTCTCAATATAATCCGTTCCATTCTTCGCTGTGTAGTTCTCAGCTTCTCTTCCATTCTTTTGGCGAGTGCCCAAGTTTCACTTCCATTAGTCATGGTGGGGAGTATACATTGGTTCATTATTTTATGTTTCAGACAAACTGGGATATTGCTCTTCAGTATGTGACTATATTTAAGGAATGCTATCCATCCAAAATTTATTCTTCTCTTGACTTCCAGCCATTTATCATTATTAAAGCTAATAACTTGTCCCAGATAAGTATATGACTCCACCTTTTCAATTACTGCTCCTTCAATCATTATGTCCCTTTCTGTTGCATACTTGTTCATCATTACTTTTGTTTTAGCCATATTCATCTTTAGTCCAAAATCCTTACTAACTCTGCATAACTGATTAAGACTGTCCTCTAATTCTTTGGGATCGTGGCTTATGACCACAATGTCATCTGCAAATCGTAAATGGTTTAGGTACTCTCCATTCACATTGACTCCTTTCTGCGACCAGTCTAATCTTCTGAAAGCTTCCTCAAGGGCAGCAGTAAACAGCTTTGGAGATATTGTGTCTACTTGTCGAACTCATTTTTCGATTTTAAATTTCCTACTGTCTTTGTCTAGTCTAATAAAGGAGGTAACACTCTTCTATATTTTCTTCAAAATCATAATATATGGGGTATCTATGCCTTGTCTTTCCAGTGCCCAAAACATTGCCTTATGCTGTAGGGAGTCAAATGGCTTTTCATAATCCACAAATGCCAGGCATAATGGTGTTTTATATTCATTTACTTTCTCCATTAGCTGTGATATTACGTGAAGGTGATCCATAGTTGAGAATCCTGTCCTAAAGCCAGCTTGCTCTTTCAGTTGATTCTCATCAAGTATTCTTTCTAATCTGTTAGTAATGACCCTTGTGAACAACTTGTAGATGTGGGATAACAAGCTAATTGGTCTATAATTTCCAATTTCTGACTTATCTCCTTTCTTATGCAGCAAAACTATGATTGCATTATTCCACTGCTTAGGCATCACACCTTTTCTAATGCACTTTGTGAAGAGCCTTGCCAGTTTTTGTGTTATGCAGTGTAGTAAGTATTATAGGTTCAAATACCATTCATGTTTAGTGTTTTCATTAAAAAAAAAATAAGAAAGAAAAAAAAGTGTACCATCACAGTGGTAATTTTATTATAATCTATCCACCTGAAACAAGGGTGATATAGTTATATTAATCCTACATAAATGTCTTATTTATAGGTAAAATTACATTATTCATGGCACTGTTTAGACTGGCAAGCACATAAGAATCATACACAAGATGCTACCAAGAGTCATTCTGACTGTATTCAACAGATTCCTTGAATTTTATACTGAAACGGTGGGAAAAAAATACCATGGTAAGCACTATACTTTACTTTATTCCTCAATTAAGTGGGTGGTTTCAACTACGAAAAAATCACAGGGCAAGGAAGAATTAAATGATCCCAGCCACCAACAATAAAGTTCCTGTTGAAACTAACCCCATGGTGGTGTCATCAGTAGATAAGTTGTATGTATTATAGACTTGGCTGTACGTATATAGAGGGAAAAATTCAAATTTCTGGAAGGAGTGCTTGGATACCTGCAGTATGAGACTGACTAACAAAGCCCCTCCAAGTAGAAGAGGGGTAGGTAGGGGGATAGAATTACAAAAAAATTCATTTGTCTGCAACAGGAATTAAACTCATCTTAACTAAATGAATGGAAACGCAATAAATCCACCATACTGTCACAGGTAGTATTTTCTTATTTACAGGAATAAATAACATTAGGGGAATTATGAACTGTAAAAGCTTAATAAATGCAGGCGTCCCTCGAACTTGCGCATATTAATACAATACCTGGCTTGACAATGTTTTCACCTTTTATTAACAGTTTACGTTAATTATATAAAATAATTATAACACTGATTTAATTAACTTTGGGAGATTGTGTTCGCAACATTTATTCCTTGAATATGACAACCTGTCTATTAATGCTATTTATATATTTCTCCTTAATTTGTAATCTTCAAGTATAAAGCCTCATGTTACGAGAACTTAATCAGTAAATCAATTTATAAACAAATTTTTATATTCCTAATGTTAGTTGCTTTAGTGCTACACTACTGGTTGTCGTAAATAAAAAGAATATGCACCTAACATTTAAAAATGGAGGCTTATATTTTGTGCGAGTGTCTCACAAGGGCTGTATGCCCATTCTCACGTATCTCCGTGCAAGGTACACCTCGGAACACATGCCCTCTCATGATCGTTGAAGCAAAGAATGTTTTAATCAAATAAGTCCAGCCATATGAAAATATGTTATTTTACAGATAAATACAATAAAAAGGGGAGATTAATATAAAATAAATTAATACATTTCTTACCCTGAGTCGAGAAAGAATAACTCCCATGTCTAAACCACTTATTTACAAGTTAACTAATGAAAATGACAAACACAACCTCCACAGTTGAAGACAAACGCCCCGCTCTGCAAAAAAAAATTATAAAAAAAAAAAAAAACTAGATATAAGTAAACGAAATACGTCTTCCTCCTTAATTATCTTCCCATCTCACTACAGCACTGGTTTTTCATCCATCATTTATTATAGAGGATAATTTAGGCTATATATCAAGAAGAACACATAATTACAAACATACAAATTACACCAGCAAGTTAAACTTATCGAGCATACGATACCGCCGGAAATCGGCTTCACGAGAGAGATTTCGTGAAAGCGCGCCCTCTACGAAACAGGAAATAAATCTAGATACTTTAAAAAGGTAAAATTAAAGAAAAAATAAAATAAAGAACAGCAAAGAAGAAAACGAAGTGGAACGACTACGTGTACTAATATCTATGCACAACTTTGTATAAGGTGCAGCTACAACTAGATTAAAGCTGTTATTTGAGCAGTCATTCCCAAAGGTATATATATTTAAATATTTTTGATTTTTTGACACTGCAATGCAGCCAAAGGATTATTTTAAATTTTTTATAGCACGAAAACCCACCTAATGTAAGTTATATATATATATATATATATATATATATATATAAAATAAATGTTAATTAAATTTATAACTTTGTTTATGGTGCAGAAAATTATAATTTTTCCAGAGTTAAAAAAAAAAACCAATGCCATTCCGCATGAGACCGACTAACACAGCCACTGTTGAAAAGTCCCATAAAAATTCATCACGTCATCGATGGGACTCGAACTCTAGTCTTTCCCAAACGAAATACATATACGCTCCTTGATAGATTGCGGATGTGATTGGCGGGTAACAATACATCTCCTAAGTGCATCCAAAGCATGTTCTATAGAATTAACATTGAGATGTTGTTGTAATAGGGTTTTAGAAGCATCAAAGACTAAAGCCATATCGCTCAGTGTATACTGCCTGTAACTTGCATGTGTTCTGTGGTCGATTTTCTATTTTCTGAAGAAAAAACTATGCTACCCTCACCTTAGACCGACTAACTCAGTTAAATTGAGATGTTGTGATGAAATGAAAAAGACAGATAAAAATTCCTTGCGTCATTCATGGGATTCCAACTGAGATCTTTTCCACCCGGTTTGGAGAAGACAGTAATTACATCGATTCTGCTATCCACGAGAGTATATGAAGGTATGATCAAACAGTGTGGGGTATGAACTAATATTAAGGAGATGCTGATGAAACTAACCGGATAGATGACGTATACTCCTTTGAAGTAGTCTCTTTGACATCGTATTCACCGATAACAATGTTTCTGCAACTTCTGGAAGTACTGCTGATAGCTTTCTTTTGAATTGCTAATATATTGCATGCAAAACTTTAGAACCAGTCAAGTTTTCACCTGTAGCTTCTCATGGGAGTGGCCTGGATATGGGAAAAGCATACCAAAGGAACCTCGTGAGGTACAGAAATGATGAAGGAAACAACAACGACACAACAACGGAAACAAAACTGTACAGGGGGACTTCTTTCAAAAATGGCAACATAGCACTGGCTGCCATGATACAGATGCATCACTGCCAAAGACGGAACAAAGGTGGTCCTCAGTAGGAGATATGGCCACCTTAATGTCGATGCAGGCTTTGCATCGCCTGTCCATACTTAGAACAATGTTGTTGATAAGTTCTTGTCCATTCCTCTGTCAGCGCCATCTTCAGCTGGTGAACATTTTCTGGTGGGTGTGGACGTGCCGCTAGGCATCTCCCCAGATCGTCCCATATGTGTTCGATGGGATTTAGATCGACGGGGGAACAGGTAGGCCAATCCATACGAACAATGTCCTCACTTTCCAAAAGCTTATCAACAGCTGCAGTGCGATGGGGTGTGGTGTTATCATCCATAAACACAAACTCGGGGCCAATGGCTCCTCGGAACAGACGCACATGGGGAACGATTACCTCAATACAGTAGCATGCACCAGTTACAGTACCGCCTTCCAGTATCTGGAGTTGTGTACGTCCATCCAAGATAACGCTTCCCCAGACAAGAACACCTCGACCGCCATATCGATCCCTTTCAGTGATGTTTGCGGAATATCACAGTGCCGGAGTACTTCGCAAGAAATAATATGGAATGGAAACCCCCTAGTGCTCAGGAGCTTTGCCATAGTGAAAGCGCCAACTGTTACCCGAAGTGCATTTCACGAGCAGTTTTCTCCCAACAACTTCGCGCAATCTCCATGGAATTTTGTAATATTCTTGACTCACTATTTGTCCATGTGAAACAAACTCATAATACTCTATGATCCAATAAATTTGATAAGCATTTCCACATTTAATGAAGATAGTCTTGCTTTTTTTTTTCGGGCCCTGGGAGAAGATGAGGTCTTCAATTGAAAGGACTGGGTTTTTGTCTCCGAGTCATACCTATACACCCACCATTCGTCACTGTGAATGATGAAAAAAAAAACGTTGGTTAGCAGCAGCACTTTCACGAAGATCCTGACATGCGAGAACTCTCCACTTTGTGTGATCATCAATTAACATGCGAGGTACAAACATGTCTGAAACTCCTCGTTAATTTCCAAAGCGTGATTGACATATCCCATAAGCATAAGAAATACCAATTTACTAACAACTTCTCAGATAGTTAGCAATAGATCACTCCTGATCAGATAACGAACACGAATAATCGAATCATTGGTCCATGAAGATAAAGGCTGGCCAGCGCAAGGATTATTTTCGATGGACAAGCGTCTTCTCTTTCAACTTTTCTACCACCAAAAAGTCTTTGCGCGACGTATATAGTCTTTTTAAAAGCTAGTTTGATGCTAAATGTTATACAGATTCACTGTTTAATGAATCACTCATTGTAACTCGTTGTTTTATGCAAAAAAAAACATAAAACACCTTCCATTCAGCTCTTTCTTATTTAGACCGACTGAAGATAAACGGGCCAATCACGCGTTACTTTGTAGATGGATAATAAAAAAAAATAAAAAATAAAAAAAACTGGCATATTAGGGTTACATGAGAATAACCTCATCTACCCATGTGTATTATTTCCATAAATTGAGTGTGCTCTCTGGTCACTTTGCCTGTTATGCTGGACGTAAAACCCGAGTTTCCCGGGAAAGGAGTCTTTCTATTCATTCCTGAATGGACTAACTTAGCCACGGAGCAAACGTTCATAGATCACTGAACATGTTGCAACAAGTCACAACTTGCTATGACGCCGCAATGTCAAGTTACGAATTCATTTACCGAACTTTTTGATCATTTTTTAGTATCAAACGGCACCAGGAGTTTCCCATATCATGCCCGGTATTGAACCCTCAATAATTCGGTTGGCTTGCTGATTCGTCGGACAAAAAACCCGAGCTACTGAGGTAAAACCATGCAGGCCTTCCAACAATGGCGTGTTTACGGATGAGTACGAGGCGTTTCCACGGCTATCCAATATTTGGAGCAACCAAAAGTTGAAATATACATCCAAATACACAAAATAACATTTTCTATTACAAGGATGTCCAAAATCTCACAGCGCATTAGGAACCTAACTCAGCAAACGATAAGCAAGTTTTTCCTCCCTGATATCCATAACAGAGTTGAAAGAATGGTGTGATTGGTTAGTCCACCAAACGACACAAAGCTCGCTTTTCATTGTAATGTGTACTTGTTAGATAGGAAACGTCATCAGGACTTAAGCCTCATAAATTTGCATTCCGTGTGAAACCCATTTTTTCGGCATGAAACGATCTTTTAATGTATATTCACAGTTTTATGTTTTGGGCGCATCGGCGACTTAGACCATACTGCCTGTTTGTGGAAGAAAAAACCAGAGTTTTTGGAGGAAAAAAAAAACCACGCTACCTCGCCGGAGACCGACTAACTCAGTCACATTGTGAAAAAGGCCCAATAAAATTCCTCTCATCATTGATGGAGAGAAATTTTTATGGAAACGATTGTATGACCGGGATCAGACAACAGAAGTTTGAAAATATTCGTAGCTAGATAAGCGTTTTTCGAATTGGAAAATTTACTTTGTAGTCAAAATTCCTTCTGTTTAGCATAGTGAGTCAGTAAACAGGTACCTCAGGTAACCACTTAAGCCCATGTGCATTATGTCCATAAATTGTGTGCCTTCTCTGGTCATTTATACAAGACAAGCTTTTAAAAATTAACAGACAAAATTTTTGCCGATACTGGTCGAGACCATAGTCTAATGGTCAATTAGAAAGTTCAGTTACTCAAATTATGTTTTGGAATTCCCACGGAATACGATAATATTCTTGCATTTTTTTTTTTTTTTTTTTTTTTCTAAACTCCTCTGGCCCACCCAACTAATACAGCACAATAATTACATACTTGTGATACTCTTTCAGGTTTACTCAATTTTCTACGATCCGTTACTCCAATGCTCAACAAAATTAATAGAACAAGATGTTTTTCATTAATATTTTATTGTAAACAGTGTCACCAAAGGCGAATATTTGATTTATTAGGCATCCTGGCATGCAAATTCCAAGTATTCAACAGAAATCGATCTACCACTTTGCATTATGAAAATTATACATGCCTAAAAAAACACGGGTTGCCACCACATCACTTCATTCCCTTTTTTTTTTTTTTTTTTTTTGGCATGCGCAGAGGGATAGCCACATCTCCAGTAATGAGGATAGAAAGTCGTCGTCATTTGTATGATTCTTTGAGATGGTGGGGCCGTTGGATGATGTGAAGCCGGGCAGTCTCAGGCGGAGGCCGCAGTGTCGTCTCGGCACTATGGAAGCAGTTTCAAGAGACAAGGACCATTAAAAGAAGAGTTATTCAAGGTCACCGGAGAGCTACGTCAACCAGAACAGACCAATATCTGATTCTAACAGCAAGACGGACCTCTACGATGTCTTGTCATCAACTGTCTCTGTGGTTGGAAATGTTTTCACTTGTGGCAGCAGCCACAGATGAAAACATTTCCAACCAGATTGTCTTAAGCAGGCTCAGTTCAAGTGAACTCAACACAAGGAATCCAGCGGTATATACCTCATTAACCCCTGCGCGTGTAGCACAGTGGTATCGTCACCGTCCTCCCCACACCGGGTGGAAAAGGTCAGGGTTCGAATGCCGTCGATGACACGAGGAACTTTAATGGGCTTTTTTCACTGCGTGGCTGAGTCGGTCGGTCTCAGACGTAGATAGCAAGGTTTTTCCCCCCAGAAACTGGAATTTTTCGCCCAGAAAAGCAGGCCAATCGACCAGAGAACACATGCAATTTACAGACATAATACATATACGGGTATTTGTATGAAATTACGGGTGGCTAATATAGTAATTTTTTCCCATTAACCGGAAACCACTGCAGAGTTCTGCAAAAATTGGTGCCATAAACATCTGATTTAGAGCCCTCACAAATGGGGTACAATTCTGTTCTCTGATGAGTCCCGTTTTGGTCTACAAACAGATTCTAGACGTTATTTCTCCCTCATTGTCTCCCATCTGGAAACAATGAGGAATGCGATACCACTCCTCTAACATCAGAGAAAGGGACACTTACGGTGGAAGCGGTGTTCTCGTGTGGTGCGGAATAATGATCAACGGCCGCACCCCACTTCATGTTTTTGATAGGGTACCATGACTGCACTGGGAACAGATCTTCGAACCCTATGTGCGACTTTTAGGGTGCGGTTTGCCCAGATTTTCTTTTCATTCACGACAACGCCACTTCACATCGAGCTCAAGCGGTGGAGGAATATCTTGAAGCTGAAGTTATCCAGCGACTGACGTGGCCAGCGCGATAACCAAAATGGGGCGCCCTTGGGCGTCGCATTGCACTCCGACAGCCAAATCCTCGGTCACTTCTTGAGTATCTGTTTCTATTCCCATTCTTCCACCACCGTAGACTGGTGGAAGAATGGGATTTGTTGCCCAGAATCTTATAGATACCCTTATATCGAGCATGATTCATCGCTGTCAGGCCTGTTTAGCTGTTGGAAGGGATCATAGGCTGTACTGTTGTCATCATCATCATCAGCCATTTTCAATCCATTGCAATGTTCCAGTTCTTTCTGTTTTGTGCAATGGCCATTCATTTACCGCCCAAGAACTCTTGAATTTAATCTATCCATCTTCGTTGTTGTCTTCCAGCGCCTCTTGGATACCATTCTGTTATTTTCTTAGTCCATCTGTTATCATGTGTTCTGCCCAAGTCAATTTCAGTTCTTTAGTTTTGATAAGAATGTGCTTTACTTGAGTTTGCTGTCTAATCCATGTGCTTCCCTTCTTATCCAACAGTCTAATTCGTAATATAATACGTTCCATTCTTCGCTGTGTAGTTTTCAGCTTCTCTTCCATTATTTTTTTAACTGCCCAAGTTTCGCTTTCATAAGTCATGGTGGGAGTATACATTGATTCATTATTTTGCGTTTCACACAAATTGGGATATTGCTCCTCGTTATGTAACTATATTTCCTAAATGATGTCATGTGACCATATTTTCAAGCGTCTTGCATCGACTCGTATAATGTGACCTTTTAGTATTACAATAATACTTCTGTAATGTGACGTTTTTGATAATACAAACCCTATAAATGTCCCTTATACCAGTGTGTGAAAGTTTCTCGCTGTCTTCTCATTTCATCATTATATTATGGTACCCCACCATACTAAATATTGTCCCACTTCATTGCAAGCTGCACGGGTTCTGTTCATTTAGTCGAGCAGTGGCGTAGAGTAGAAAATTTCGTAACTTAGCACAACCTTAATAATTCAAGAAGGTTATGTAGCGTTTATGCGTACGTTTTCAACTGAAAAATCTTAGACGAGTTCTGATTGGTAAAGTGCCATTCCCAGCATCAATCTGATTGGTGCATCATACAGAGTCGGTGGTCATTCGAATTCCCAATGATTAATAGGGAATCACTTTCAACAGCGTAGAATTCAGTGGAATATTACTATGTTTATAATATATCTTCATTACTTTTAATATTAAACTGTTTTTTTTTTTTTTTTAGAATGGAAACTTTATTATCAAATCAACATAACAAGAAGGCTGAACAATTATAAAGTCCATCCTCCCGATTCGACAAATTATTCCTTCTGGCTTTTGCCACTGATAAAATGTTCATCATAAATTGTAATAATAAGTTCTTTGTAACGCTCATTGGTAGATAGTTTTGGCTGCTTAAATATACAACGCATAATGTGGTAAGATGCTCACTATCTCTCCAATAGCGTTACACAGAAGAAATTTCAACCATATCTGCTGCTTCATTGGATTGTATTCGAAAGTACAGTAACTGGTTTTCATTAAAATAGCTGTTTTTGCAAATATGTAGTGATGTGGAGCTTTATACGGTCATAAGGAGGCACCCTGTTACACTTATTGGTGTGCATGCGTTGGATCTCTAATCCCACCCACATGTTGTCCCTATCAGGGACAACACTATCTGTCATTTGATTGGCGGGAGGAAAGTAACAATCATACTGTTAGGAATTTATGGAAATAAAAAAAAAAAAAAAAGAGAGAGAGAAAAATAAAGGAAAGTGATATCTTAACTGTGTTAGCTGTTAAAAATTATTAAATCTGGAAAGATATTTGTTTCACCCAGTCAGTGGGCCTTTCATGACATTATACTTTTGTCAATAACATAAGATTAATTGTACTTTTTCTGTGATTTTTGGTTTCTCTTTTTTTTTTTTCTTTTTTAATCACGTCTAAATACTACATATCAGTAGTATTTAGACGTGATTAAATCCCCTCGCCCCACACTTGGGGCGAGGGGATTTAACTGTTCTGCAGCCCACAAAGATCGGAATGAAAAAACAAAAAAATCAAAAAAAAATCTAATTCTCTTTAGGTCAATGCTTCAGCTTTGATCTAGAGAAAAGATCTGATTTCATTTGTTCCATGTCAACACCAGGACTCGGTTATGGCTGCAGCAGTATAAACCAATGAGCGAATTGTGAAAAACGTTTGCCTGGAAGATTTTGGTTCTCCTGTACTGGAAGATGAACATCTCATCAATGACACAGCTTACTTGAACATTTTTTCCAATAGTTTTTTTCACAGTTTATTCATCTGATAACGGTTACTTCCAGAAGGATAATGTACATGTGAAAAAACACAGATATTCGGAATTAGTTCCAGAAGCATGACGATGACTTCACCAGACTTTATTGGCCTGCGCAGTCATCATATCTCAATTAATATATATATATATATATATATATATATATATATATGTTTTTTTTTTTTTTTTGGTTAAAGAGTTTTTAAAATAAGTTTTAACAAATTAAATTACAAATTGCGCTTTTTATTTTATTATTCCATATAATCCCAAATGGCCTGGATTCCATTTATCTCGGATTACCGGACTCCACTGAATATTATTTTCTCAGTTACAATACAGTGTATTTTATATCTGTTAAACTCTGCCCACTCTCTCACACTACTGTATAGAGGCGAAAAGCTTTGTCCAATGGGATAGATAGCTCAGCCTGACAGGACACGTAAACACAACCTAATAGCCAATCAACTCACCAGAAACAAGCAAAACGAAATTTCATCCCACCCCCTTCTTTTACACCCAACCTTACGTTTCTGCATATCACCACGCGCCCATTCTTTCATCCAATCAGCGCGCACAGCAAGAAACAACATTTAGTGGTTCCGCTGCCATATACAGTATATTGATGTAATGTGTATGAAAAAATATTTCATAGTTTCTGCATTTCTATTGTTCAGATTTTAGTTAAATCTGGAAGAGCTGGACAGTCTTCTAAAAGTGTAAAATATAAAATATCAGGAAAATTCATCGAGGTATTGCATGCAGCCTAATGGGTGAAGAAATGATAATTGTCGGATTGCTATTGGTCTGATTTCAATTAAATTTGGGATAGCTCGACAAATCTTCCCAAAAAAGCCCAATGTAATAAAAGTTAAATTTTCGTTGAATTCCAGTTAACGATACATCCTTCTAATTGGCTGTGAGAAGGGGGTAAGCAGTGATTGACAGGTTGTGACTCCACCCACTCACCGCATCCCCCTCATCGTTTCAGGCGGACGTCAGTGGAACGCTGAATGCGAAATTACTGTTTTTGTGTTGATTTTTCTTAATTTTAACTCTGACATGTTATGTTACGTGACATTTTGTCTTCCTGGAATAAACTGCATTTATGTTAGTTGCTGCTCTGAAAAAATTGCCGTTGATTTTGTTGTTTTTCAGCTCCGACATACTGTTATGACACATGACTCGTCGAGAAGAGGAACGCATGAGTGGGCGCAGTTACAAACCGTATGTCTCCGCTGCCCCCTCTTCTTCTCGACGTCATTTTGTAAGGGGTTCTCTGGAGTATTACCTAAATTTTATATATAAAGTTATATATAGCATATATATACCTAAGAAGGTTTAAAATCGCAGCTATATTTGTTAGAAGTAGGCCTAAGTGAGCATTCCTTCTCTGTAATTCGCTTATTTTAGTTTAAACTAGCTTTGGATTTCTCGAAGAGCCACGGGGCCGGGGACTGATTTGGTACGATCTTTCAAGATTACGTTATTGCTAGTCGTTCGAAATATTTCGTGATTGCACACTGTTTTGCCTCTAGATCATATTTCTTTTTTTTTTTTTTTTGTTTCTCTTTATATATATATATAAAATTGCTGTATTGCAGCGAATAAGGACAACTATCAGTGTGTATATATCTATACTGATAGTTGTCCTCATTCACTGCAAAACAGCCAATTAAGTTTTTTTTTTTATTTTTTTCTATTTGTTTTTTTTTTATTTATTATTTTTTCCCTTCTTTTTTATATTATTAAAAAAAAAATTCGTTTTTCTCTCTCTTTTTTCCATAACCTGCATTACCGGTCTTTTTCTTTTCTTTTCTTTTTTCTCCCCTCTGGAATGGACCCACCTTCTGGCGACACCTGTTGAATCAGTCTCTTTTGAGACGCTACGCACCTTACCGGAACTGCTCCACTTCCCGTGGTGTGGACGAGTACCCAGAATCATCTCTCCAGGTCACTGATGCTTCTGGGTAGCCAGAACATAACATGCACACTACTCACATATATGAGGGAGAGTTGAACTCCCTCGATACGAGGCTGAGTTGAACTGACGTCCCTTACAAAAATATGTCTGGGTCATATTAATTTCAAAAACCATTAGCAGCTTTATATTTTATCTACACTTAATAATATGCTGTAAGTACAGAACGTGAATGAATTAAAAAAAATAATATTTATTACTAATAATGTACATATTAGTGGTTTCGATATATTCCTAGGTTTGCTCATTACAGTGACAAGACCAGAAGCATTAAAATCTCTTTGATTCGTGTGCGTATCTGGTCTCATCCACTATCCCCCAATCAAATGTTAGTACTATAAATTCCGGTTGTTAGCACACAGATCGTAAATTATTATTAGCCATATAGTGCAAGGAAGCCTGAGGCTTATGCTGCGCCAAAAAAAAAAATTACCAAGTTACCCTGAGAGAAGTAGAAAGAGAAGAATGATGATATCTAGGTCAGGACCCTGGGTGTGCCAAGCCCATACTCACCCTGGGATGTGGTAAGCTTTTAACAAATGCAATTTATACCTTACGTAATAAAGTAGTTCGCAACTATGGCTATTTATCAGAATCCATTTTACAACGTAATAGATAACAATGTGATGTGTACTTTTTGTGACAGTAAGATCATATTATTATTATATATCGCAGCATCAGCAACAGTGCTCGTTTACGTCACCCGAATAGCACAGCCAACCATCTACTCCATTTTCTCTGTCAAATCTTATTGTTTCATTGTATTCGATAAATTAAATAAATAATCATCTGGATAAATCGCACAACGAAATAGTTGTTCTATCTGCAGATTTAACGGGTATTTTGGCTTCCATTACTCAAGAAAGACTGAAACAGAGCAAAATAGATCGATTTTAATGTCTGCATCTATTTTCAACGATGAGTGGAGATGGCTCATCTCTAATAACCAATAAAATCACATTACAATAGCCATATGACCTTTCAGCGTTCAGGAAGCTGTAGATGGTTGAGTGATGTGGAGTGTAGACTTTTCAAATTCAGATTAGTGTTGTCCCGAGGATATGCATAAGTAGAAAATGATACCCCAGAGCAGTAAAGGCTCTTAAGAGTTGCTATGATTTCAAATACACGAATCTTAATACTCAAGTTTCTCTGATTACCTAATAGTTTGAAATCGTGCATTTCGTTGGTCAAAGAGCGTCATAACACAATTATTATTGGCTATAAATAGAAATACATCTTTACAGTATCAAAATTAACTCGGACATAAAATTAATTACAATTACGCTGATATTCACACATTATAAATTTAACATAATTTATTACTAGTGGGCTTCGCCCCTGCTTTTAATAGAATAAAATACTTACAGAAGCTTTCGACACTGTGTGTGTCTCTTCTTTCAGCTATGAATAAATACGTTACATATTGAAATCAAAAATGATACCGCGTGGCTATTCTAGATAAACAAAGCACTTGCACGAGGTTTATCTATCATGATCACGCTAAAACTTGTTTTACAACAGTAAAGCAAGCTTCTGTTACGTATTTCCACGAAACTCGCATCCCACTTCTCCCATTGGCTGAATAAATATCACTAGGAGAAAATTTCTTTTAATGTATAGAAAGATATTAATTTTATAATGTATGAATAGTATAAAAAATTTTGTCATACACTTAATTATAATTTATTTACTCCTCCCCAAAATAGGATTTCTGATGCAATTGCAACACATAATTTGAAAAGTAAAATATTTTAATGAACTTTATTTCTAAATTGCATCTAGTTTTAATTAACCCAATCATAAATATTTCAGATTAATGGATCTACAGTGTTGTAAACTATAATTATAAGATCTGAGGGCTACAGAATTCAGAGATGCGGAAGGTTACTATACTGATGACACTGAAAATTCATTGGTCCTCAACAGTATATCGGGACTGCCCAATCCCAATAATTAGTTCTCTCTGGAAGTTGTAGACGAATTAAATATAGTATTTAATTTATATGCAGTAAAAAATTAATACTTATATTTGAAATCATTACGAAGCAAGCTTTGTAGGAACTATAATTTTTGCGGAGGTATATGCTCTGCCATACGTTTGCTCCAAGATGGAGTTTGAGGGAGATACTCATAGCACAATTATTCTATTCATCTGACTATGATTTATTCGCTTTCTATAATTGAGTTTCATTACATAATTTAATCTCTGGTTACATGGTTAAAAATTTACGTATTCGCACGAATTTATAATTTAAGAATTAAGTCTTAACATGAATTTGAGGTTCAACGTATGACCTTTGCGCATGTGTGGAGAATACTGTGAAACTTAGTTGCTAGTGAGCAGTTTCTATTGGACAATTTAGTCATTGCCTCTCATTTTCATTGGATTGAATTTCATGTCAGTTTTTTTCTCTAGAGATAAGAAACAGAGCATTGAGGATTATGTTTTTGGAATACACTTAACCAGAACTTTCTCCCCGGCAATAAGCACATAGCACAAGTTTTAAACATTTATTTTCGATTCTGTGAAACTTTTAATGAGAGAAAGAGAAGTAAATTTAAAATTTTTGAATCGTAATAAAACGTTTTTGAATAAAATAATTATTTTTAAATAAACGTATTAAAAAATAGGAGGAAAGGTCTGGAATAAAGGCTTTTTAAGGTATAATTGCATTATTTTAATGCCAATTAAGCATTGTTTAAGATTGAAAACTCGCTAGTGTTCTTTAAATGTTCCATTAAGTTTTTATCGTTTTTTTTAAATTTAATTTTCACACATGCATTGCTGTTTTAAATTATTACTGTTTTTTTTTTTAAAGATATCATGGATTCGCAGAAGACTGCGATTCACTTCAAGCTTCTGTTAGTAGACTAACCTCCAAGTTTCATTTATACGTTTATTAGTGAGGTGGGTTGCATAATCTGTCCTTTGTCTGGGTTTAATTACCACTTATATGTTCATTAAGACGGCCTTAGTTTTAACTTTGTAAATTTTTCAAATGGTGTACTTTATCTTTTGGAAATAGCAAAGGAAGCGGTAGAGGGCTAGATTTTTTATACTGTAATATGATTGGTTAGTTAGTAAGCAATCCCTATTGTTGTCCAATTTTTTTTTTTTTTTTTTTATGTTTTGAGAATTATTATTAGATAAATTAATACTAAATATATGTAATTATTGGTGAATTAAATAAAATTTCACACATTCTTTTACTGGGTCTGTGTATTTCTTAGTTAAAAAAAAAAAAAAACAGATTTTTAAAAAAAACAGATATTTCCTGTTTATACTCCAGGACGGAGTATAAACAGAAAATATGTAACTAAGGTGCGGTAACGTGCCCTGGGCGCCAAATTTGGAGGATACCTTTTTATGGTTAAAAAATGCAAAAATTCCAAAAGAACAGTTTTCAAGGGGCGCCATTCTTTTAACGCCCTGGGGGGTACCATTAACCCTAGTTACGCCTCTAGTTTCGATGCACGATTTGGGCACGTATGATAGAATAATACTATATTAGAGCAATGCTTCTCAAACTATCTGTGGTGAAGGGGCAGTTTCTTTTATTTCCAATCCGTCGCGGACCAATACTTTTGTAAAATATAATAAAAAGGAGTTACTCTCAATTTCTGTACTTATCTCTTCGCGCACCAACCACACTTTGTATTAGTATACTCTATTAGGCTATGGATGGAATACTGTAGTTGCCAGAAAGAAATGCAGCATTTCTATTGGACAGTATACTTATGTACATCAATTCTATTGGATAGATCGATATCCTGTTAATTTTTTGATAAAATTGCAGTTTTCTTCTCTTGTGTATAAATAGACATGAGCACTTGAAACTGTTCATGATTTGACTTTAAATAAACAATTTTTCGAATTACACGCATCATGGAAACAAACATTAATTGCCTTAAAAACTACACAGTTAGGTTGAATTAATATTCATAATTTCTATATCGATCTTACTGTTTTATTTATATTTTAGTTAGAGAAATGTTAATATACGAATATATTGGACATTTTGGGAAGGTAGGTGTGTAAAAAATTTGATATCCGTATCTAATTAATCGTTTTAGGCACTGCTAGTTTTTTTGCGCTAAGGTCATGAGGGGTAGATGCATTGTGTTTGTAAATTGCATGCATAAATGACTAAGGACATGACGAGTAAAATAATAAATAAATAAATTTTCTGTTTATACTCCGGGACGACCAAATGATCAGAAGAGTTCACAAGATAGACAGAATACAAGAAACACACCGTATTCAGCAGTCACGGGCTTGAACCCCGGTCACTCAAGGCACGTGTACTTATGCACCCGCGCGCCTGACCACTAGGCTACGGGAGTAGGTGCATTGTGTTTGTAAATTGCATGCAATTAGCTGCAGGTCAAAAAAAGAAATGCATGGCTGACTAAACTCCGCTAAGTTCTTTCTGTTGATATGCACTTTGTATACAGGCCTTTATTACAGGGTGTAGAAGGTTAGCGATTATAACTAGTGCGAGTTACAAGGCATGGTAGGGGAATGCTGCGATTGTATAAGCAGTCAGGGGTTAAAGCGCCTGACTGCTAAGTACAGTTTGTTACATTAGCCTACTCCTGTATTTTATAAACGCCTGCCGAAGTAAGACCGCCTCCCTAGCCGAATGGTCAGGGGCGGGAGTGCAGTTACAAACGCTCTTTGGGTTCAAGCCCCTGGCTGCTAAATACGGTTGATCTGCAAATCAGCACTGAACCAGTGTAGCACATTGTACTGTAGTCCATTCCCTCAACATGAATCGTTGAGGCGGCTTCCATCCTGCACTAGGTTGCCAATGACTGTAGTTTACATTTTTTTTAAGCAAAGGAAAAAAAAACGAGGACGGGAGGAAATATATAGATTAACAAGTTCCCTAGGTCGGTTGTGTAAGAGTATAAAAATAAAGGTGGGCCCAGAACTGTCTGTGAGCACACAAATTATTTTCAGCCACGTGCCGTGATAAAGCTGCTACCAATAAAATTGTTATTAAAAGTAATCGTTACTAATCTCCCTTCGTGAAACTATATTTAAAAATAATCAGCTGCTATTTTTAAATTTGATTTTTGGTTAGTCCTTGTATACGTATGTCGAAACTGTAGGTCTGATTTAGCAGTCAGTCTCTGACCAGTTAGCAATGTGAAGAGTGCCTAATGCAGCAATAGGACGTCGGGATTTTCCCTTACCCAATGAGAATAAATACATATATAATTAGGCCGCCGTAGCCTAGGGGTCAGGCTCGAGGGTGCATAAGTACACGTGCTTTGAGTGACCGGGGTTCAAGCCCGTGACTGCTGTTTCTTGTATTCTATCTATACAGTATTGTGAACTCCTCTGACCGTTTGGTCGTCCCGGATTATAAACAGAAAATTTATTTATTATTCTACAAAATAAAAGTACTACTGAACACTTTACCATAGAGCGGTGTATAGCAAATAAAGATATTAAATAATGAGTAGTTATTAAGATTTAATATTTGGTTACTGATGACAAATGAGCTAATGTTTCATTAATTCTGTGTAAGCTTTTTACAGTACTAAAAAGATTACAAGGATTTAACAAACAGGTAGATACTACTGTATAAAGAAAAGAATGCTGATTCCAGAACTCGGGTGCAACCCTGTACTTGGCATTGCGGCGTGGCCGATTGTCCGTTCGAGTTCTGTGATTGATTATTGGGAATGTGTAATTTGCCTCATTTTGAGGTTCTGATTGTTTGATTGAATGCATATTCGCCTCTGATGAACGCGAAATTATCACTCGCTTTGTTTGCCGTGCTGTTGTTTAGTCGTCGTGGTCTTTTTTTTTTTTTTTTTTTTTGTTATTCCGTGTTCAACCCTAATGCGAGAATGTCGCATGGTTAGTCTGCGAAGGGAGCCGGCGTGCGAGGTGCGTTTTTTTTTTTTTTTGTACTGAAGTTGTTTCGTAGTAATTGCGAGTTCTTAGTATCAGGTTCTCTTAATATTAGCGAGATGTGGGACAGCCGCCCAAAACAGAATTTCTGTTGACGTGCATGAGCAATTGTCATTGTTAATGAGAATCTTTATCTAGTAATGTACGGGCGAGAAGTATCAGTAGTTGTGTCTAGTTAATTTTTATGTTGTTTTTACAAAATTGCGATTGTATTCATCTATTTTTTGTTCCCTATTGCCGTTTCTTTTTTCATTTCAGCTCCAACATACTGCGATGTCACGTGACATCCCCCAGTAACGTGCAGGAAGTCAGTGAGTGGGAAGTGCCTTCACCGGCCTATCGCTGCCTTCTTAGCTTTACTTGCTTTAATTAAACGTTAACTGAAAAGAGCATACTTGCTTTAAATGCGGCGTATCAATGCGCCTTGCTTCATTATTTTAACGTCAAGTTTGCGAAAGGATTCACTGCAGATGTATCATAAGGTAAGCTAATCCTATAGTATATGTCGCGTGGCTTGAATCGTGATGCCAACGTAGCTCCTCCTATCCGTTATAACTAGTGCGAGTTGCAAGGCATGGTAGGGGAATGCTGCGATTGGATAAGCAGTCAGGGGTTAAAGCGCCTGACTGCTAGTGATTGACTGTTGTCATGCTTGTTCTAAGTGCATGCAATTGGTAGGTGCCACTCACTGCTTTCCCCGCCCACTGTCCTTCTAGGATGTCTCCTCTCCCCACCTGCCACTGTTTTTAAATTGGGAACTCGTTTTCCGATTTTAAAAAAGAAGGATGGGTGATAAACAGCCTTCCTAAGCTTAGCACCCGCCCTACTCGACGACACAAAAACAATCAGAAAGAAAACGCCTTCGCAATAATCACCCAATCATAGAACTCGACGAAAAAATCACTCCGTTCTACAACCAAGAGACATGACTCAAATAATGGATAACACGCAAAAAATTAGCTGCCGATACAAACTCTAATTGTACGTTATACAATATATTTTTTAATGCCTTAGGGCATTAAATTAAGTGACTTTCATTACTTCTCTTTTCAGATCATGAAGACATCACTGGAAGACATTACATGTTCTATAATTACACACATTGCTTCTAGTTGAAAGATGAGTTGAATTTGATTTTTTTTTTTTTTTTTTTTTTTGTATACGCCAATTTTACTCTTCTTTTGCATGAATTCGTCCCGAATTAGTGGCGTAATCCACTGTCATATCCAGGTATCATCGTGAGGGGATCATAACGACAATTTTTTTTTTAGTTTTTTTTTGTTTAGATAGACCTAGGAACACCTATACACATGGTTAAAGGGGAATGCCCCCTGGGTAACCTAACTGTTCTTTTCTTGAAACGTAAGGCGAGAAAGGGAGGCTCAATCACATCCTTCACTTCGACCGTTCGTCGCCTACGCCCTGCGGTAACAGTTTTTCCTAACAAAATCTTGTGAACCAAAACATACACGAAATAAATTCAGCAATTATGCGTAATTTAGGATATGATAGCTATTTCATTATTTATTTTATTATTACTTTGTTAAATAAGTATAGTCTGCTAAAGATTAGTAAATCTCGCTCTAATATGAAACTTTCCCATTGAAATCAGGCCTAGGGGTAAGAAAAAACTTCTAGGTACAGTACTTGCGTGCATCCGTGTGTTTAGCTCGTTTAAAACCAGGCAGGAAGGCCATTTGGTATCCCCCAGTATAGCGTCGTGGTCACGATTACCTCGCAAGTCACCGTCAGCTCCAACCTGGAACGACTTGTCACTAAACCTGTAATTATGACGGAGCATGCGCGGCGCGCGCTGAATTAAAAATTAGATCTATGAGTAATTTTTTATATACTTTTAACTGTTTTCAGAAAGAATTTGTAATTTTCTACATTTGCAGTAATTTTTGTATACTTTTAACGCATCATGGCCAGATCGCAAGTTACTATCAGCTCTGACTTGATTGAAAATGCGTGACGCTCACTATATCTGCCGGTCTGTGCGCTGGGAATTGTCACAGAGCATGCGCGATGCTCACTATATCTGCCGGTCTAATACTGGAAATGTACTACATACTCGAAGGAATATTTTTTCCCCTCTCTTATCTGTATCCTGAGAAAATAGCTATTTAAATGTATTTTCAGAAAGAATAAAAACAAATTTCCTGACTATATAAGAATTTGATTGTAAAATAAAAGTACAGTACCGGTAGGTAATTATAAAAACAATAAGGTGCAACAGCCACTTCCTGGAAATTGTTTTTTTTTTTTTTTTTTCTTTATGAAAACGCATTGAAATAGCTACTTTCCTAGAATACAGATAATAGAAAAAATATATATGTATATCTGCGAGTTCGTAGTACATTCCCAGCACATATAGTAGCAGTACATTCCCGGTAGATATAGTGAGCGTCACGCATGCTCAGTCAAGTCGGAGCTGATAGCAATTTACGATCTGGCCGTGATGCATTAAACGCGTTAAAAGTATATAAACAATTACTGAAACGGTAGAAAAATTACCAAATTCTTTCTGAAAATAGATTAAAAGTATATTATAAAATTAAGAGATCTTTTTAATTTAGCGAGCTCCGCGCATGCTCCGTCAGAATTACAGGTTCGGTGACAAGTCAGAACTGTTCCATCAGAATACGATTGACAACAGGTTGGAGCTGACGGTGAATTGCGAGGTAACCGTGATTACCGTGGATTACCAAACCATTTTATGTTTAAGTTGTATTACAAATGTTGTATTAGTTGTATTACTAATGTGTTACAAAAGCTACAATAGCTGCTCAAATACAGAGATCGTATGTGGTCGTCTCAACTAAAAATTATTTTACCAAAATATTTAGAGTAATAATGCATTTATAGTAACGTGTCAAAAATTTGAATTTCACTTTTGCGTTGAATTATCTCCCTCCTTAATCCTATATAATTATAGTCATTTTTTAATGAAATGTTAAAAATAACTTTAGAAAGAAGTTTATAATGCAGCTATGTACGAATATTTTTCATTCGTTTCTTCAGCAAACATTAACTGCACTGCTAACATTGCAAATAAAAAACTTCATGTTCATACCCGCTAACTTTTTAGTTTTGCCTGACTACGGGATGCTAATAGTAGAATATTCAGTTTCTACAAACGTTGATGAGCGCGCATCGTAACGAAACAACCATCCAGTACAACGAACCGACTTTTTTTCTTTTTCAAGTACATGACTCCTTCAGTTTCTTGCACAGGGAGGTTATTTTATAATTGGATAGATTATAAAATAACGGGATCACTGAAAAGTACAAGGACTAATCAAAAGCATTTTTAATTACCTTTTTTTATTGATACCAGAGTAAACAAATTGTGCTGTTACTAAAAGAAATATAATTGATGTAACTTACTAGTACCGACGATCTCCACAAGCAAGGACCATTATTTTTATGTGAAAAATGGCTGTGAAATATTCGTATATGAGGCTGTAGCATACCAGTGCATGTTGCAATGGTGTTTTCACAGGGTAGATTACACCATGGTGATATCTGTATTTTTTTTTATATATTCTGTCCTATTCAATTAACTGGTTGTTTTATGAGAGAGCCGTTTTTAATTCGTTTCATGAATGGCTAGTTATAAGGGCTTAAAGACCTTTCGAGAGAAGTTAATACATGTTTGGAAACAGTCAAAATGAATGGGTATTTCACGAATTGAAATTGCTGCTGCTGCACAGACAATATATTTTGTGATGTACGAAAGACTGGGGCTAGTTGTTACTATTTTTAATTTTAGAATTAGTTTTCATAATTTTGTTAATCTTACGATTTTCTGTGCTCATTTAAACACTATTTATTTATCATTAACCTCCAAACACTTAATTAAATTTCTTGGGAATTTATGAACATGCGATTTTTTAAATGAAGCACTATTTGTAACAAAAATTATATAAATGGCGGGACAAATTTTTATATTGCTGCCGCCTATTTTTGTAGAATTAAAATTTAAAAAACTCATAAGAAACGTGTTTTTCAATACAAAACATTATTTAATAGAAACTTACAACGAAAACTAATGCAAGTTTCTATTAAATAATGCGAAAAATGTTCGCATACAACACACAATTTGCATTAAATCTCTATATATTATTAAGATAATGGTCTTACGAAATTAAACTGCTTCCTTCAAAGGTAACTTTAAGCAATCTTTTCCCTTTTAAAATCAAAATGTTCCAATCTTTACCCAGGGCATGATCACATGGCGACACAGAAGCCTATGATATACACTAGTGTTCAAAGACAGTGCGTCACCCAGGAATTTCACATGGAAAACAAAATGTAAGGTTTACCGGGTGCAAACTAATATTTAGTTGAACCGCCTCTGGCCCTGATTACAGCAGCACATCGTCGAGGCATTGACAAGGTCAATTTCTGAAGATAATCAACTGATAGTTTGTGGTTCCAAACACAAATTATGGCTTGAAGTTCACGAAGGGTCTTTGGTTTCTTTTTGGCATCTGCAGATCCCATACGATACCAACAGTTCTCTATAAGATTCAGGTCTGGGCTGTTTCCTGGCCAGCTGAGTTGTAATGGACCGTTCTTCCAACCATTTTTTCACCTGTAACAAATGTAAACACATTACTGTCGAACCTTTAATACAGAAATGAAGCTAAAGTAACTACAGAAGTGCCTACTTACAATTTTCGCCCGATGACAAGGAGCAGTGTCGTCCTGAAAGATGAAGTTACTTCGCAGGTTGAAATGGTTGTCAGCAATTTGCCTTCCAATATAGTCAGGTATCCATTGGTATTTACGGAACCTTTTATAAAACTCAGGTGACCTACTCCGCGATACGAAATGCACCCCATATCATTTGGTTGATAGGGAATTTCACTGTAGACACCATACAGTCTGGATGGTATTCTTCACCACGTCTACGGCGAATCGTTTGTCTTCCATCGGAGCCATGCAGGTTGAATTTATTTTCCTCCGAGAAAATAACTGACTTCCACTGATTGCGGGTCCATTTGACATGCTCCTTACACCAAATTAATCGGGCCTTTTTCATTTTTTTGTATGAAGAGGGGCTTCTTCTTAGGACTACGGACTGAAAGTCCATTTTTGAAGAGACGTCTTCTGTTACTGCACTTGTTACCACTCCTGTATATTCTTCCCATTCTCTTTTCAGCTCAGACGAAACTTTACGGTTTTTAAGGCATAAGCGCTTCAAAACGGGGTCCTGTTTTGGCTTTGAAACGCGTTTGCATCCGGTTCCTTTTTTTCCTATCAGCAGAACCAGTATTATTGAGTTTGGAAACTAATCTACTCACTGACGACTGATTACAAGACACTTTATATGCAATATGACGGGAAGAACATCCTTCCTCACGTAAAGCAACAATAGTACTCTTTCTTCGTGGCGTCAACTGCACGTAACTCGCCATCCTGTATGAGGAGGGTCTTCTTCGGACTACTAAGCAAGGAATGACTGCAACTCTTGCAGATCGTGCTTATATAGCTGAAAGTAACAGCTGATGCAATCTGTACGAAATATAAAAATAAAAAATAAATTTTGTTTATACTCCGGGACGACCAAACGGTCAGAGGAGTTTACAAGATACACAGAATACAAGAAACAGCACCGTATTCAGCAGTCACGGGCATGAACCCCAGTAACCCAAGGCACGTGTACTTATGCACCCACGCACCATATGCTTACGTTATTTGGACGACAATTACAATTTTAACTGGTGATGCACTTTCTTTGAACACCACTGTATATAAGCTAATTTGTATTAAAGTCACAAAGGAGATTAGGGAAGGAAGATTAGGAGAAATCTTTGGCAAAGGATACTAAGAAAAACAGCAAGTACTTCTTTACTCATATAAACTCTAGAAGGAAGGAGATGAATCATATTGGTCCACTTGATATCGCTAGTTCGACTGTTGATCCTGCTCAGATAGCTGATAATCTGAATGAGTATTTTGCATCTACATTCACACGAGGAGTTATTAAGGGAGGAAAATGCCAGAAGTTTATCAAACCGTAACAGGGTGCTTAATGATTTTGTAATAAATGAGGGCAAAGTAGAGGAGAAATTGTTTAAGTTAAAACATAAGAAAGGCACCTGGGGTGGATGGGATCTATTCAGTTATATTAAAGGAAGTGGCAAAGGAAGTAAGCAAACTCTTAGCCATGATTATGAGAGCATCCTTGGACACATGGGAAGGCCCCACAGACTGGAGATGTGCAAATATATCTCCAATTCACAAAGCGGGATCGAAGGGTGACATGAGTAATTACAGACCAGTTAGTTTGACTAAGGGTAAGTTGCTACAATGGATTAAAGGGTGGTTGAGTGGGAGAAGACAGAGTGGTAATCAATGGATTCTGCTCTTTGTGCACTAATGTTATTAGTGGAGTCCCCCGGGCTTCAGTGTTGGGTCTATTGTTGTTTTCTGTTGTATTAATGATATCGATGAAGGTATATCAGTCTTAATGTCTAAGTTTGCAGACGATACAAAGGTTGACAGAGTTATTAATGACACTATGCTACTGCAATAGGATCTAGAAACATTGAGCAGATGGATTGAGAGGTGGCAAATGAAGTTTAACATTACATTTGTCAAAGTACTATATATGGGAAACAGCAAACCCAGAGCAATGTATCAAGTCTGTGGTACTACACTGACAGTGGTAGAGAATGAAAAAGACCTGGGGGTAATTGTGCAGGCAGATATGAAGTTCTCTCAGCAGTGCAGACGGTCTGCAAGAGTAGCTCATGGTGTCTTGTCAGTGATATACAGGAATTTTTCTAGCAGGGATAAGGAGGTGATTATCCCCTTGTATAAGGCAATGGTCAGGCCACACCTTGAGTACTGTATACAGGTCCGGATGTCTAATTTTAGGAAGGATGTAAAGCTGCTGGAACGAGCACAGAGAAGGGCAACAAGATTAGTGAATGGAGCAAAGGATTGCTCTTACAAAGAAAGGCTTAAGATTTGCAAATTACAGTGTCTAGAGACCAGGCACCTGCAAGGTGATCTGATTGAGGTGTATAAGGCCTTGAACAGTTGGAGCAAGCTCAATACTGATGGAATTCTTTCTCTTGCCCAGATTAATCACCTGAGGGGACATAAATTCAAATTGATGAGACAGCTGTTGAATAGATGTATGTAAATTTGCCTTTAGCCAGTGTGTGGTTGACTGCTAGAACAAACTTCCATCCATCATTGTGGAAGCTGACAGCTTAAATAAATTCAAGGCATAACTAGACAAACATTTTGAGCAAATGGTAAGGTTTTTTTTTTTGGCTGATGCTATATAAGCTTGCTTTCTTGCATCATATGCCTCTACTAATGCTAACTGTTTATGGGTTCATTAAACAGTTGTTGTCAAAGTTGACAGCTTAAATAAATTCAAGGCATAACTAGACAAACATTTTGAGCAAATGGTAAGGTTTTTTTTTTTGGCTGATGCTATATAAACTTGCTTTCTTGCATCATATGCCTCTACTAATGCTAACTGTTTATGGGTTCATTAAACAGTTGTTGTCAAAGTTGATAGTTTAAATAAATTCAAGGAGGAACTGAACATACTTTTAGAGGGAATGGATGTGTGAAATTGTTTTTTTTGGGGCTGATGCTGCATAAGCTCATACACTTGCTTTCTTGCATCACATGCCTTTATTACTACTACATCATGTGGTTGCTTATTCGCTTATTCACAGTAGTACATATGCCACTAAAGGAGCAGTAGATAGCATTCTTCTGGTACTATAAGTGGTATCACCAGAGCAAGTGTTCATAATGATGCAACATTCACCTACTTGCATGCAGTTGCAGTTTGTGACAAATGCGATCCTGCAAAGTGTGCAGTAAAGTTGTGTAGTGAGAACCTGTAACAGTTGTATGACGTTGCAAAACATTCTGGTAAACCACTACTTGAATGTCAAAAAAAAAAAAGATGACCAACACCAAAAATCTTTTTCAACGTTGGCAGACTTAAACTTCCTTTGTTGCTTACTCTCTGGGTCAAAATGATGATGTCACGTCTCGTCCGTTATCACCTTGTGGAAAATCTCACCATCTTTGGTAACCATCCATTGCAAACTCCTGACAAACCTCCATGCAAATTTGCTGTTGCTGAGGTGTGAGTAGTCTTGGAACCCAGCACGTAGAAATGTGTCATATGCAAATGGTCATGGAGAACACTGTGCGTGTTTCCTACTGATATTCTCAACATCTCTGCCAGTTACCCTAGTTTATATGACGATCTTCTGTCATGATTACAAAGGCAGTGTTTATGGTTTCTGTGGTGATAGCTCCAGGCTTGCGGATTTTTGTGATTGAATCATGTCCATCTTTAAACATTCTAAATAACCTATGGGATTTGCTATATGGAAACAGAGATTCACCATTAGCCTCTTAACATTTTATGTTTCAGCTGATTTTTTTTCTTGAGATGGAACAAAATTTGAGAGCAGCATACTGTTCATGTCGCATCCGCTGTTACGTAGGTTAAACCAAAGAGTCATACTGACTGCCAAGATCACACCATGCACAGTTGCCATGTGATGCAGCTTGTTTTGGCCTTAAATTCCACAACTCAGCCAGAAATAACAAGCAGTGTGGTTGTTCACGAAAAACTATGATCATTCTTTATTGACCAGCCCTCGTATATATCAACATCTCCTAAACATATTATAATTAACTGAAAATACAGTATTACGATAACAAATGTCCTTTAAAAGTTTTCACTGTTTCATTAATTGGAAATATCATTTATCTATAAAGGACAACATTCATTATTCTAGTCATAGTTTCTAACTTTTGAAAATCTGGAGATCAGGAGGAAAAGATTTTTGACCAAATAGGCAAAAAATAGCAGTTTTTTTATAAAAAGCAGCAGTTCTTCCAAAAAAAAAAAAAAAAAAAAAAGCCAGTTTTTTTTTTTTTATATATATATATATATAAAACTTACACTGAACTAGAAATTGAATGTGCATTGATAACATACATTTTATATTAAAATACACCCACAGAAATATATACTGGTATTAATGTCCTTTCAAACAACTTACCTAGGATTTTTCTGTTTGTGGATTGTCTTTAGATGATTGTTTTAAGAAAGATAGTGTTGCAGACTTTGCACCTCTTCAGAAATGTTGTGTCAAAGTTTTGTTTATAACAATGGCACTGCTCTTCAAATTGGTTGTAAAGAACATTTATACAGATTTGCCAGAAAGAGATCTAAATTCAATTATTATTTATTTTCATTTAGTCAAATATTCTTAGATGATTTATAGAGCTTCTTAATGTACCATTATGTAATCGACTTAATAATGAAAATAGCAATAAGGGCTTAATTGACAGTGCTCACCTCAATTGATCTGCTTAGTTACATGGTATTGAAGTGGAAATGAAGTTTAAAATAAGTTAAAATAAATAAATACAGAATTGTTAAAACCTGTAATTAAAATTTGCTCAAGGAAGAAGAAGTGCACTACCTCATCCCTGGTTGTCATTTATAAAATATTAATATGAGAACAAGGTGAAGCCAGTAGTCACAACGAGCGACTTTCGTGTAAAACATCTTCGGTTGGCAATGATAGGAGAAAAGGAATTCTTTAAATACGTAATTCCTTTTCTCCTATCATTGCCAACCGAAGATGTTTTACACGAAAGTCGCTCGTTGTGACTACTGGCTTCGCCTTGTTCTCATATTAATATTTTATAAATGACAACCAGGGATGAGGTAGTGCACTTCTTCTTCCTTGAGCAAATTTTAATTACAGGTTTTAACAATTCTGTATTTATTTATTTTAACTTATTTTAAACTTCATTTCCACTTCAATACCATGTAACTAAGCAGACCAATTGAGGTGAGTGGCATCAATTAAGCTCTTGTTGCTATTTTCATTATTAAGTCAAATATTCTTTTAACAACACTGAATATTCATTGTCATAAAAATGACTTGGGATAATTTGTTATTTTTTATGCTTCCCTGTGCACTTGTCAGTTCCTGGGATCACACCAATTTGATGCATGGCAGTTCAGTGTGTACTAGACAATTTGGTGTATAAGACAATCTGGTATATGACATTTTGCCATATCTGACAATTTCATGAAAGACAACTGGTGGCTATGACAATTCAGTGTATCACGCAGAGACCAGCAATGAAGGTTTGTTTGTTTGTTATTGGGTTTTTAGGAGCATATGTTTGACAAGGAAAGTGGTCTTTACTAATTTGACAGGATGGAGTGGTATTTTGGCTTGTAATTATAGCCTATCAGCAGCACAAGTTAGAGGGGTTGAAAATCCATAATTTATTTCATTTGAAAATAATCTTTAACGATATTAGTTTTTTAATAAACTAAGTTCTTTCATTAACCTTTACTGCTTTCCAAATTGAGAAAGAGTATCATCCATAAGCTGTAATGACTAGCTGAATAATTATGGCAAACTATTCTCCAGTGTTTATCATGGCTGTATTTATTAATGAAGAAAAAATTCACAGTACAGTAAACCCCCGCTATTTGCGGTCGCTGATTTAATATAAAATGAAACCTAAAAAAAAAAATGTGAATTTTAAATCGCCGTGAACATTTTCCGCCATACAAAAACATGGGCGTGGCTAAAATCATCTTTCCCGGTCAAAACAGTGCTCAGTGGGTGGGGGGAAAGGGGTGACAAAATCACGAGCATGGATGTTTCTCGCTAATCCTTGTTCAGTATGTGCTTGTCATGGAAGGTTTCGTCGTTTGATTTTAATTTATATGTTTATAAATTGAATAAATTTATCAATTTATAAATTGATATGCTTACAAAAGTAAAAAATCTACCGTTTTGCAGTGTGTTAGTGCAAACAGACTTTTTCGAGTGTGTTAACAGAAGAAAGTGACTTTATTGTGGACAAATTCTTTTCTAACCCCTACAAAAATATGGTACGAATAACAAGGGAATTGTGAAAAGATCAAAAGTGATGACATTAGCAAGTAAAATTCGGTTATTAGACAAAATTTCTAATGATGAAAGTGTCTCGTCAGTGGCAAAACATTATACAATCAATAAGTCAACGGTATGATCGATCAAGAAATCGGAAGAAAAAATCCCCCGTAGTGTCCATCAAAACGCGCTAATTGCTTCAAAAATTTGCTCTGTAACTCGTGATGTTAAATTAGAAAAAATGGAAAAGGCTTTAAATCTGTGGATAGAAGACCAAACTCAAAATAAAATTCCCTTAAGTTCACTCATCATTCATGAAAAGGCAAAACACCTTTATCAACACTTTATCCAAACTGGTGATAGAACTGGCGGGATAAGTTTTTTAGCTATAGCAAAGGCACTGGTTTGAAAGATTTGTTTGAAATTTCTAATAAATATTACATTTAATATTAAATTGTTTCTTATTTTCATTTCGATGCCATATGATTGCATTTCACAATGTACATAGTCATATTATGAAGGCACATATAATACATACATAGACAAAATTTTAAGACTAGTTTTTCTTATATATTTTATACTTTGGAATGGAACCCCTTTATTACTATGGGAGCCATAACTCAGTATTCGCGTTTTCGGTATTCACAGCATTTCTCAGGAACGTTAACCCCCGCTATTCGAGAGGGTTTACTGTATTTTTTAAAAATTGCAACTTTAACATAATTTTACAACTTTCTGTGAAAAGAAAAAGATGGAGAAGCTCTATGGTACTAACTATACAAGGGGGTATCAAAAAGTTGATACCCTTACCTAGAAATAATAGCCCTAGAAAGATGAAACTTCACGCAAACTTTAATTCTTTTCTGTATACTCTCCATGTATATTGAAAGCAGTTCTTCCATCTATGAACCAGTTGTTAATGCCTTGATCATAGAAGTTTGCACTTTTGTCTGAAACAACGATTCCACTTCATTGATGACTTCCTGAGATGAATCAAAGCAGCATCCATGCAATGGTTTCTTCATTTCTCAAAACAAGTCTGATGGTGATAGGTCAAGAGAATAGGGTCAGTGCTGCAGTAGTTTGAAGCCGCACTGGGCAACAAAGCTGGTGGGTGGCAATGGCTGTGTGAGCCAGTGCATTGTCTGACAGAAGATGGACACCTACCTTTGGTTAACATTCCATGCCTTTTCACCTTCAAAACATTGGGTAACTTTTTCAAAAGATTTCTGTAGTATTCTCCGGTAAGTGTGGAATCAAGAGGTAGGTAATCTGTCTGGATAACCCAGAGGTTCTCAAACGTTCACGGTGCCCTTAGTGTCCCAGTAATTTTTTCATAGCACTCCTAGGCCAAAAGAAATACCTAACACAGTGGTTTGACCTTTTAATGTATACCTATATACTAATTTTATTCTTTATATAGAGGTACTAAATAAAGATCAATTATAGATCACCACAAGATTAAAAAGATATGGTACAATGGATACCGTACACCTTTTTATAATGAAATAAATGTATAAATTTTAAAAAATAATAAAATAAAATAATAACTTTAAGTAACTTAAACTGAAATTACACAGTACCCCAGAAATGTTGTTGCAGCACCCCGGTTGAAAACCACTGGGATAACCCCTTTTCTGTCTCAAAACATGGACATCACCTTCTTCACAGATGGAGTGGTCTTTGCCTTTTTGGGAGGTGGGGAGGAGGTGTGCTTCCACTGCTTTGACATGTCTTTAGTCTCCAGACCATACTGGCACACCCAGCATTCATCATTTGTCATTAACCAATCAAAAAAGTTCTCAACATCCACATTACACAAATCCAACAGTTGGCAAGGACATTGCTTCTGCAAAGGCATCAGCAATCTTGGAACTCATCATGCGGAGACCTTAGACATGTGCAGATGGTCAGGTAAAATGCTGTAGGCAGACCCATAACTAATTTTCACTGCATTTGCAAAGAAATGAATTGTCATATGTCTGTCACTCAGCACCAGCTGCTCAACTTTTGCAACAGTCTCACTGTCTGTGGATGTTGATGGCTTTCCTTCTATTGGCTCGTCAGACACTTGTACAGCCACACTAGAACTCCCGTTTCCAATTTTTTAGTGTCATAGGATGGACAATTCTGTCCATACACAACCTTCATTTCTTCGTCAATTTACTGAGCTTCCTTGCCCTGCAAATGCAAGAACTTGATCACTGCTCGATACTCCAATTTGTCAATCATAGTGTCCTTCCTCAGATTCTGGGCTCCACCTCTGGTGTACGATCACCTATGTGAATGAAATTTCCCATGTTAGTTATTGAATATGTAGACAACTTATATTAAAAATGGTATCTTTCTACTGATGTTTTATCAAGGTCAGGGTACGAACGTATTGATACCCCATGGTTTATGATGGTAAGATGACAGCTATTTCTAGATAATTGTACTCTACTGTATTTGAAAACTTATGGTATAGAAACCATTTTGTTAAGCTTGGGGATCCTGAAAAAATTCTTAAAGCTACAAATGGGATCCTTAGGTCACTAAATTTTGAGAGTCAGTGGTCTAACAGATAAAATAATCAACAGTAAGCTGTGGGGATAATAAATTCCTGAGTTATGGTAAATATAATTATGGGGATAAGGAAGAATTAAGGGAACTGAAAATTTACAGATTATTTGAGATATTTCTGAATTCAGAAAAATTTGAGTGCAATTTTCGTTAAGATCTAGAACACTACTATTATTATTATTATCATTATTACTATTGTTTTGAAATTATTACTAACTTCATTAAGTGAATGAAATCCCTCAGATCTTCATGAGGCAACATTTATAATCACAGCCTTTAATAATCCTTTAGCATTCCACCATTGCCCTAAGAAATCTTGATAGAAGTTGTTTATATAAAGATAGAATTATTCTTACTTAAAATTTATAATTACATACGGGATTACAAATTTCAATAAATAAAAATTTATTTACATTATAAAAATAGAATCTGTGTACAGGTTTTCTGTCCAAAATGTTTCTTAAAATTCATATATAAGAAATATTTTGCTATTTATTAGCCTGGTAAAGCCTCCACTGTCCCCCACACGGACAGAACCTTAACCATCTTTGATCCCATCCTTTGGTTGCAAGAGATCTTCCTCCAGCTTTTAGCATTGAAGATGATGAGCATCTGCAATATTGAAAACAACTGTTATCAATACACATATGCTGAAAAAAATTAAATAAACCAATTTTAAATGAAAACCTTTTAGGGCTAAAGCCTCATGTTACAAGCAAGTTTACCAACGTATAAGTTAGTGCTATTGCATCATTTTAATACGCAGCAACCTACTAAAGTAGTACATAATTGGCATCATTTAAGTATATCTCATATTGTGAATACCTTCACAATGAGTTGCCATGATATTGCACTACCTCGAATAATTAACTTCAGCAATGGAGAAGACTATTGTTACTTATTCAAGGCGGATACCACCACCCAGATGGCACCGTTTTGAAGCTAATTGGCTTCTCTTCGGTGGGTGGGCAGGTACACTGGTTTTGCAATAATGACAACCCAGTTGTGAAGTATAACTCCACAATATGAGAGATGCCTGATGACGTGTAACTGGTTATCAGACTGAAAACCTTTTAGGGCTAAAGCCTCATGTTTCGAGCAAGTTTACTGATGCATAAGTTAGTGCTATTGCATCATTTTAATATGCAGCAACCTACTAAAGTAGTACATAATTGGCAATATTTAAGTATGTATCTCATATTGTGAATTTAACTATATCTCACATACTTTGTGATAAGTACTACTTAGTAGGTTGCTGTGTATTAAAATTAATGAATAGCACTAACTTATACATCAGTAAACTTTGTCGAAACACGAGGCTTTGGCCCTAAAAGGTTTTCAGTCTGATAACTAGTTGCACACCATCAGGCATCTCTCATATTGTGGAGTTAAACTTCACAACTGGGTTGTCATTATTGCAACACCAGGGTACCTGCTCACCCACCAAAGAGAAGCCAACTAGCTTTGAAACAGTGCCATCTGGGTGGTGGTATCCACTGAGGATAAGTAACAGTAGTCTTCTCCATTGGTGAAGCATTACTTATTTGCGGTAGTGCAATATCATGGCAACTTGTGAAGATAAAAATGGAATCGACTTAAATGATGCAATAGCACTAACTCATACATCACCAATTTTAACTATAACACTGATTTTGAATGTGCAGCTAATTTTTTTACTAGCAGCCTAGTTTGCAAGATATTTCATATTTTAGTTTTTTCACATACTTATATTAAAATTTTCTTATGAGATGCAACAGGGATTACCTTTATTTTTATTTTTGCTATAGGATGGCTTCTTTTGACCAAATAAAGATAATCCCTGTTGCATCTCATAAGATAATAGAATATAGGAATAACTGAGCATTTAATAGCTCTCTATTGTAAAATTAAGATTTTCATATAAGTTGGACTGTTGATTAAGAATTTCTTGGGAGTCAAGAGTTTTCTAGATTTGTTGCAGTGGTCAATTTCTATACTATTCACAACCCCTACATGCTCCCTGCATGCCAGACAGATATAAAGCAAGTTGCAAAGACTAGTCAACTCATGTTGTTACATATTAGTAAACTTGTGCTTTTTTTTTATAGTTTTTGGTGTCAACTGCAGTTGCATATTGTTTTAAAATGTCGCATCAGTATGTTAATACATTAATATTTCTTTAACTTGTGCAGTGATTATAGACAGACAGTCAATAACTCTCTAGAGAGTTAACTGGAAAAAGCCAACCAATCATGTCAATGAACGCTATTTTTGCATAATTCAAATTAAGGATGGTATCAAGGAAGAAACTTGGTAATTAGAAGAGGACAATGGAAACAGTCCATAGAAACTCTAAATCAGACTACAAATACCCAAACAAGCCTCATAACTCAAAGTGGCGCCACCGTAGCCAGGTGGGAAGGAGCAGCAGTGCGTAGCACACGCTTCTTGATTAGACCGGGGTTCGAGCCCATCACCACCAAATACGGAGGATGAGGAAAGGTCAGGGAATGACCACCGCATATCCCAGAGCAATATGGCCTTAGTTGCTAATGCTCCAAAAAATCAAACCAACCAATGCATGATAACTCAAGGTGAATTAAATAATTTTGTGTGTTATAATCTATCTTAAGTGTGGAGGCTTTGGGATCTGGACTGAAGGAATTGAATTTACTGCAAAAAAATAGCTATATTTGAATTTTGCAAATAACAAGAGCTTTAGTCATATTTTGCTATGGAAGATTCACTTTGCTACTGTAATGATGGGCTGCTTGATGGCCTTGGAAGAGAACACAAACCAGAAGAAATCAGGCTTTTTACTGACTTTTTGAAATTAAATCCAAAACTTGTGTTACTCCATAATAGTAGTAGTAGTGGTGGTGGTGGTGGTGGTGGCATGTGATGCAAGAAAGCAAGTGTATGAGCTTATGCAGCATCAGCCAAAAAAAAAAAAAAAAAAAACACACCATTTCCTCCAAATGTCCAGCTCCTCCTTAAATTTATTCAACCTATCAAGTTCCACAATGACAGATGGAAGTTTGTTCCAGAAATTCACCACCCGCTGGCTAAAGGCAAATTTCTGCACATCTATTCTACATCTGTCCTTTCTTAATTTGAATTTATGCGCCCTTAAGTTCGTAATCTGAACAAGTGGAAGGATCCCAACAGAATTCAGCATGCTCAACCCATTCAAGGCCTTATACACCTCAATCAGATCACCGTGCAGGTGCCTAGTCTCCAGCCACTGCAATTTGCAGAACTTAAGCCTCTCTTGGTAAGAGGATCCCTTCATTCCCCTCACCAATCTTTTTGCCCTTCTCTGTACACGCTCAAGCAAATCTACATCCTTCCTAAAATGAGGTCTACAGACCTGTATGCAGTACTCAAGGCGTGGCCTGACCATTGCCTTATACAGAGGGATAATCACCTCCCTTTCCCTGCTAACAAAATTTCTGTATATCATTGACAAAACCCCATGACCTGCCCTGGCAGCATTGCTCAGAAAACTTCATATCTGACTGCACAATTACTCCCAGGTCTTTTTCATTTTCTACCACCTTAAGCGTAGTACCACACAGTTGGTATGTTTCTCTGGGGTTACTTCTACCCATATACAGTACTTTGCATTTGTCAAGGTTAAACTTTAGTTGCCACTTCTTAGCCCATCTGCTCAAGTTATCTAGATCCTGTTGCAGTAGCACATTGCCATTACTGTCATTAACAACCCTGCCAACTTTTGTATCATCTGCAAACTTCGACATTAAGCCTGATATACCTTCATCAATATCATTGATAAATATACAAAACAACAGTGGACCCAAAACCGAACCCTGTGGGACTTCACTAATAACATTAGTCCACGAAGAGCAGCACCCATTGATTACCACCCTCTGTCTTCTCCCACTTAACCATCCTTTTATCCATTGTAGCAACTTACCCTTAGTACCATTCTGCTCCAATTTGTACAATAGTCTTCCAAGCGCAAAAGTGTCAAAAGCTTTCCTGAACTCCAAATATATGATATCAAAATTATTTTTTGCATCCAGTTCCTTTGTAACCACATCATAATATCCTATCAAATTTGTCAGACAAGACTTTCCCTTAACAAACCATGCTGTGTCTGAATTATTGCTGCAGTCTTGTCTAGATGATCCTGCAATGCATCTTTAACCAGTGACTCCATTATTTTACCCCGAACAGAAGTTTAACTAACTGGTCTGTAATTACTCGTGTCACCCTTCGATCCCTGTTTGTGAATTGGGGATACATTTGCACATCTCCAGTCCGTGGGAACCTCCCCTGAGTCCAAGGATGCTCTCATAATTATGGCTAAGGGTTTGTTTAGTTGCTTTGCCACCTCCTTTAATATAACTGGATAGATCCCATCCACCCCAGGTGTTTTTCTTATGTTTAACTCCAACTCCACTTTGCTCTCAGTTATTACAAAATCATTTAAATATCCTGCTACAATTTGATAACCTTCTGCCATTTTCAAACCTTAATAATTCCTCATGTGTGAATGTAGATGCAAAATACTCATTCAGTTTGTTTGCTATCTGAGCAGGATCATCAACAGTCGAACCATCGATGTCAAGTGGACCAATCAGATTCATCCCCTTCCTTTTAGAGTTTATATAAGTAAAGAAATCCTTGCTGTTTTTCTTAGCATCTTTTGCCAAGATGCTAAGAAACACGGTATAGATACATCCAATCTGTACCAATTGGTCGTGTTATACACATGAAAGAATCCTATGAGAACATCGAACCTCTAAGAAAAGTATAGTACAATAAATACAAGTAACACATCTGCAGAGATTTCAAAGTCATTGGGATTTGTTTAGCTCTAAATCCGACTACAATTTGTCCCATGCTCATTAAAAACAACATGCTGTTTCTTTTTTGTGAGCATGGGACAGTCGAGTCAAAAATATTCATTACAAAACTAAGTTCCTTTACACAAATCTTGCACCTAGAAAGAAAAATATCATTTATAAGTCACAAGCTGACTGAATAAACATGACTTTATCACTGTTTAATTTTTTACATGAATTTTGTCAAGGCTATGGCAGAAATGGAGAATGCTCTTTACATTTAGAAATGCTGTTTCCATACATTAATGCCAAAATCAAAGAATGAAAGATGAATAATATTTTGAAAGAGTGTTAAATCCTTTGGAACTGGAGGCTTGGAAATCCTTTGAGAAAGTTTGTGAATATTTTTTTGGTATCAATGGTGCACAAAATAAGAAAATCTTGATTTAGAAATTATAAGCCTACCAAATTCTTGGTTGCAACATGGCTCTAAAATTGCATTTCCTCCATTTGCATTTAGACATTTTCTCGAATAATCTTAACACGTTTCGCCACTATTCCTTCATCTCTTACAGTCTGTGTTATGTATTTCTTACTGTCACTGAATATGGAGAACATGTCATCAAGATATTGCTATGATAGTGCAGCATTATCAAGAAAGGTGGAAGCCCAGCATGCTGGCAGACTGTTCTGGACACTGAAACAAGATGGCTGTATTTTTACATAATTTTTTTGTAATACTTGTTAAACTTTTGTTAAATTTCAATAAGTATAACCTGCATTCTTCTCTAAATCTGTGGGTTCTAGATAATACCTGATTTCAAAAGCAAATATGAAGTTTTTGTTAATATACTCTTAACCACCCAAAAGAGAGATGCCAAAAGGGTGGCATCTCTCTTTTGGCATCTCTCATAATGTGGATATAACTTCGCAACTGTGATGGCTTGTTGTATTACCTGGGTACCTGCCCGCCCACTGATGATGAAGCCGCACAGCTTCGAAACGATCGTCTGGGTGGTGGTACCGCTGAAAATAAATAACAGTAGTCTTCTCTACTAGAGAAGCGTTATTTATTTGAAGTAATGCAATAGTAGCTATCTCGTTGTGAAGACAACCACATTATGAGATACAATTAAAACGATGCCCTCTACACTACATACGTAGTTTAAATATATGGGTTAACTATGGTGTATTTACACCGATACTATATAATAAAATTGCCACATACAGCAAAATGTCATTCACCAAACTTTCATACATAAAATTGCCACATACAGCAAAATGTCATTCACCAAACTTTCATACATAAAATTGCCACATACAGCAAAATGTCATTCACCAAACTGTCCCATACACTGAACTGAATTGTTGCATATAGTGAACTGACATGACCCTAAGTGTAGAGCATTAGGAATTTGTAGATGCTGCAGACATTCTAACATCTACAATGGAGACATAAAAATAATGTGTAGACTGATTAACTACTTTTCCAAAAGTAGTTAATTGGCTAATTCTGCCCATGTCATGGGCATTAAGATTAAGGCTGAGCTGGGCAGGCATTTGGAATGAATGGAGGGGTGAAATGGGAGGTTTTTTTTTTGGCTGATGCTGCATAAGCTTGCTTTCTTGCATCGTATGCTAATGCACTGACTATTTTCCATATAATCTGCTATTTGATGCAGGTTGCTGTTTTTTTTTTAGCCCAACTGGTATTACTGCTGAGGTAGAATACTGCTTTGTTCTATGATCTAATGAATAAAGTTGCATTGTTCTAAAAACTACTAGCAGAATTCCATTTGATGATCCATATTATTACTGTGCAGTTTTTGAACCACTTTGACTTTGTAAGGGTGGAAATGTTTCTTTAGAATTTGCTGGATGAACTACCTACAGACACTTGTCTCTTGAGACAGTTTTTTTGTTGATCTCCTTGGGCTGTCAAGGATTAGACTAATATCACTTTTGTTAATCAGTCAGTAGAATTTTTCAGCTGGCTGCTATGCACTTGGTCACAGATATGTCCCATTTATCTGAATTTATCAATTATTATTCCAACAGTTGCCTGATCAAGTGGAGACCTCTTTGCGCATATTTTAATTAAATTCAGTAGCAAATAATTGATATGAAGTGTCTGGTCTTCTGTATATTAAAAGTACTCTTTTTCTCATCATTTTTTTTTTTTTTTTAATTTAGAAACTATCACTTATATTGAAAGAAAAAAATTACTACCTAGACTATAATTTATACTATAAATTATGCTACACTAATAACTGCATTACTAAAAACATACAGTGAAATTTAGTGTTTCTTTTACACCACTTTTTACAACAGTGGTTAAGAACTGATCTAGTTTGAGTTTCATAGCATATAATAATTAAGATTATATCTTTAAAACGAAACAGTTTCATGTTAAGTAGCCTTTAATGTCTATACCTGGTACACTGTCGAACAGCAGCAGGGTTGAAGCCAAGGCTAACATGCCTAACAATGTCCACTTTATGATACAAAGGTATTGTACCTTCAATAGAATGAACCTTAACTGTGTACCTCAAGAATTCTGGCTTACAGTGATATTCAAACTGAAGTGGAAGTGAATTCATGAAAAGAGCTGGGCTTGCCACACCTACAAAAGAGGTAAACACATTATATTTAAATAAGTCACATTCAAATAAATGTTCTAATAAAACTCTAGTCTATTATAGTTAAATTAGAAATAATTTAAGAAGCTGGAAGTAGCTGGGATCCATTCAAAATACTGCAAATAATGTAACTCTGAGGATGATTCAAACAAAAATGAGAACTACATTTTTACCAATAAATGGTTCTTTACTTTTCAAGGAAAAAATTTAAAAAAAAACCCTATATATCTATATTTATGTATACAGGTGACCCCCACTTAACGCTGATAATTCGTTCCGGAAAAACAGAGCGCTAAGTGAATCTGCGCTAAGCGAGCGGCGCATTCCCATAAGGTCACATATGTATTTGTGAGTTGCGGTCGGTGCCATAGGATATTTCCTAATCAATAATAAACGGTAGTGAAAAGATGCACAAATGTCGGTCAAAATATTTAATATTCAAATATTTGTACATATAAACTATTCTGCATTATATACGTATATAATTATGTGGTAACTACTTACGTATCAAAATTAAACTTAAAATTCCAATTAAAATCATGAATTTAATTGATCTAAATTGATTTAATTTAATTGATGAATTTAATCAAGAAAAATGTGTCAATTTTGGATCGAACTTTGGCCCTCTTCCAAATAAACCAACAGGGGTAATTTTAAATCTCCCGCAGAGTTATCACCCAACAATCAAGTCAACCGATTCTTCGCCGCTTTGAAACCTGGCATGTTTTTTCTTCTTTCAATATGAAACTTCTTTTAGGCATTCGTTTCCACAAAAGTCCTGCTTCATCTATGTTAAAAACTTGAGTAGTATAAGACATAATATCCCTCTTCAATAATTTTAACAAGTTCTTTTTTGAAAGTTTCGGCTCCTTAATCTGCACTTGCGGCTTCTCCCTGGATTTTAAATCTATTCAACCAGCCCTTACTAGTTTTAAATGGTTCCACATTTTTTTTTTTTTTTTTTTTTTTTTTAGGTGAGTTTTCTTCAGATTATTATATTGGCTAATCTCTCTCTCTCTCTCTCTCTTTTTTTTTTATAATATTTAACTTAACTGAATTCTGCATTGTTTGTTTGTTTGTTTTTTTTTTGGTAATTGTTGGTGCATCGGCTTCTGTGGCCATAATGCACCTCCCAAGGTTTCTGCAGTACTTTGATCCAAGCCCGAGGCGGGATTCGAACCCGCGACCTTTGGGTTGCTAGGCAGGCACTTTACCCACCCGGCTAGCCCGGTCGGCAATTCTGCATTGGATATTATCTTCAATAAAATCCTAATAGACGGCCTAGCCCTAGTTGCTTGCAATGGAACAGCTATCTTTCCCGCTGCTAAAATTAATTCTTTATTCTTTTTATAATTGTTCTTACAGTTAAACTTGCAAACCCTAAATTATGACATACATCCGCTTGTCTTTGACCGGAATCGATTCGCTTCAAAATGTCTAATTTAATTTTCAAATTCAGTCTTTTTCTTACATTTGTAGTCTTCGTACTGCTCCCAGACATTGTTGCTTTTTCATTCTTATCTATCATTATTAACTCTTCGAAAATGTAACTGCGTTGGTTGCATTAATTATGATACAATGTTCGAGTAAACTGTCTGTTACGCACGATGTCTAATACAGTGCTGTACTGTACTGAGTGATGACTAGACTTCAGATAAATGCATATAACGCAAATATTACAAGCAATATACTTGATCATTTTTAAAAATTTTGATCTCGGAACTATGTAACATGTCACTGTAATTCTGTGACAATTAAATTAGTGTGCGAGAAAATATCACTGAGCGTGGGAAACGTTTTAATGCTGTTTTGATATTCATTTTTAAGCTATCGACTCCATCAAATTAAACGATTTCGTTAAATATGCCAAAAATGCAATCTGTAAAAGAGCGTTATAGTGATCTGAGACAGCGTTATAGTCAGATACGGGTTATAATATAAGAACAGCGTTATAGCGAATCAGCGTAAAGCGAACTGCATTATAACGGGGGCATACTATATATATATATATCACTTCCATGATTTAGGTACTTATTCCTAAGTACCTACACACCAGATTTTTTATACTCTGCTCATACAAAAGTCTTTGTATGGCACCACTTCATCATCTGAAATTCTCGAATTTCTTTGGCTGATGTTTCCACTGCATGTTGCATCATTTGTTCTCTTGTTGAAAGTGCTTGCCATGTCTCATCCACAGCCATATGATCCACAAAGTCATTTTTTTGCTCTTCATATTGCATTAGGTACTGCAAACACAAGACTCAATCCATTTGCAAACATTTCTGTTTGTTGTTGAGAAACTCCATGTAGACCTTCCTATACTGAAATCTGTTATTGATTCCATTGCCAATCTGGCCTGATGACAATTGTCTACAGGGCATTTCCTTCCTGTCTTCGTGGTAACAAATTTTCCATTTGTATGCTTGAGCATGACACAGTTGTTCACATGCAACTTTTACATACAACACTAAATTTCTGTTAGGGATGCCCTCCACTGTAAGAAACTGAATAACATTGCATTATTTATCATGGTTCGCACAACTGAAGCTATTTATGAGAGTAAGTCAAATGAAAATGAGATTTCAATTATAACTTCAATTGTAAGCAACAATTCTCATTTCATTGAAATGAGAATTGTTGCTTACTGCTGCACATGTCAACAACATTCATATCATGCTGTAGCTTGTTTTTTGAGATCGGTTAAGTTTTTATTGAACTGTGCCCCTTTAACTGTGAATCAGTGTTTTAACCTTTCAGCAGAAAAATGAGTGATCATAATTTAGAGCAAAGAATTATTATTAAATTTTTAGTGAAACTTGTTAAAAATGGCACAGAAAAGTTGGAAATGTTCAGGAAAGTACACTGAAAGGACAGAATTCATGGGATATCTGGTTCCTGGGCAGTGCAACCTGTCAGGTCTCTTGCTAGTGGACAAAACCACTGCATGGCAGGTATATAGGTACACTGCATTCACGTAGATGATAATTCGATGTCAGTTTGGATAAATGTCATGAGTTAGCCGACTTTGAAAGAGGGATGACAGTTGGTGCCCAACGCATGGGTCACTCTTTACAGAAATTGCACTATCCCCATTCGACAGTATCAAAAGTGTATCGGGAACATGTTATTTCCAGAATAACATTTCATCGTGGACAGCACTGTGGGTGGAGAAAGGTGGTGGATGAAGCTATGCACCCGTCATGTCAACAAGGAACTATTCAGGCAGGTGGATGGTCGGTAATGGTCTGGGGCATATTCAAATGGCACATGTTGGGACCTCTGGTATGTCTATATGCATCTCTGGCTGATCCAGGTTACGTGTCCATCCTTTGCAGCCCATCTGCATCCCTTCAAGGTCATCATTTGTGTGACTGTGTGGCTGCCCTTATCCAGGTGAAAGGTGGGCCTACCCATTACTAGGAGGTATCCCATGATTTCTGTCAAATCAGTGTATATGGTAGTTCAATGACAGTGAATCTATCTTTACCAAAATTTGTTTAACTTGCTCTGTTGCTTAAGTGTTTCTTTTGTTTTCTAACAACAAGTGAGTAGAGAAATCCTATCCTTACTAGAGTTTGGAGACTCGAAATTCATATAATTGTCAAAAATATTGATCATTTCATACAAATTTGCACTTAAAATCACTTTATACAGATCATTTTAAGTTTATGCAATCTGATAAGAGACTCTTAAAACAGCCCCACTTCTGGTTATTAATTTCATTGACACAATGGCTTGATTTTTAACTCTTTGATGTTACAATGCATTTATGTATCTAGCTTTTCCAAGCTATAAATCACAACTAGGTGAGCAGCTTAGGTGTAAAGGCAGAATGTTATCTGTAGTGCATTTGTATCTTTTGCAGACACTTTCAAATTCAACCCTAATTCACGGCTTTATCCAGGAGTTGACGGCTTTTAAAACTAGGCTGACACTTCATTTATGTGTTACTAAGAGTCTGGTCTATCTAGAAAGAGAGAGCTAACTCCAGTAACAGTATAGTTAGCCATAACACACTCTGGAACTATTAATTGCAGTTCCACTAGAGTAACTATGATTGATAAATTGTTCACTGTTATGCTTCATAATGCCCCAATAATGATTTTTATTCTGTGCATAATTTTATTTATTTATTTATTTATTAGTAGTATTGGCGAAACAATACAAGACAACAAGAAGCTTATAGAGACCAGGAAAAACCCTATTCACTTCATTTGTTCATGTTTAATAAATGACAACTAATGCTTTTTATTCTGTGTATAATTTTATTTATTTAATAACAGTACTGACAAAATGATACAAAGAAGCAAGCAAGCTTATACAATACCAATAAATCCCTTCTAATAATTTATCCATTCCTTCAAACTATCTACATCTGCAAACTGGGTATTAATCTATTCCACCATTTCAATTACTCTTCAGCTGAAGGCAAATTTCTGTATATCTAATCTACAGCCATCTTTCTTCAATTTAAATGTATGTTTCCTTGTATATGAGAGCGAAACAGTAAAGTTGCCATCAGCATTTAGTTTACTTGATTCTTTTTAAAAGTCTTAAGCACTTCAAATG